>NW_024426552.1:49297305-49779589 GCF_017311325.1 Ursus maritimus | reverse complement strand
AAAAAAAAAACCAGAAATATTTTTGTTATTTACACTTCTACTAGGAGCATGTGAACAGACCCTCAAACACACATCACCAATTACTATTCTATTTCTTTGCAGTTTTTGTTAATTTTATGTAGTTTTTTAATTTAAAGGATAAAAATTGGATATTTTTATTATTTTATAATAAAAATATATAATATTTTATATGTGTTAATTTAATTACATACACTTATACATATTATAATATATTATTTAATATATACTTTGTAAGAATATATATAGGGTATTATGTAATAAGAAAATGAAAATAATATAAACATAACATATTATATGTAATATAATACAATATATATTTTCATAGATAATAAACTTAAAATAATATACACAGCAATATATAATATATATTAAATAGCATATAAAATATATAACACATATAATATATATTATATATTACTGTGATCAATTATATTATACTAATATGTTATATATTAATTTATATATTTTATTTTTATTTTCTTATTTATGAAAATTGGTGAGGTAGAAATCTTTTCCATACTTACTTGTTATTCATATTTCTTCTTGAGATAACCTATGCATATTGTTATTTTACTTTTCTGTTAGAAATCCCACCTTTATAATTTAATTAATTAATTAATTAGTTTATTTTTGAGAGAGAGAAAGCACGTGCACATGGCGGGGGGTGGGAGAAAAGGGCAGAGAAAGAGGGAGAGAAACAATTTTAAACTCCACTAGGTGTGGAGCCCCATACAGGGTTTTATCTCACAACCCTGAGATCATGACCTGAGCCAAATCAACAGTCAGATGCTTCACTGACTGAACCACCCAGATGCCCCTAGAAAGCCCACCTTTTAAAGAATATCTGTAAGTATCCTTTACAAATAGTAGTAATTACATATCCATCGTAATTGTTGCATTTATTTTTCAGAATTTTTTGTTTTCCTTTTCAGGTGCATTAAGCATAATGCGCCAGTTCAGGTCTGGGCATCATTTGTGCAATTTTTCAATGGGGAAAGGCTATTTTTTCAATGTGACTATGAAATCTGATTTTGGATCTACTGAAGACATACCACAGTGAATGCTATCCCAAGGTTAGTCAATGTCAAATTAATTTCTGTGTTCTTACATTGCAAACTCATTCTTGCTGGACCGAAACTAAACTTCCTAGATTAACATTGCAAAAACACCAAACATTTATATAGAACAGTGTGTTTTCCAAACACTTAGACTAACTTTACCTCAGGCATCATAGCAATGATGCATATATGAAGTAAACGGCCACTATTAATTTGGCTCTTATTTCCCTCTTTTGTCTTTTTATGCAATGTGCTCATAAATTTCTCAGTGCTTGAACAAACACACTCTTTTCCATGATACGTTCTTTAAATCAATGTTCCCTCTGTTAGGAATGCATATTATCTCAAAAGAGATAAATATAGTTAATTCCTGCATCTTTCAAATCTCAGTTCAATCCACCATGGTCCTGGATTTCCTAAGTGATTGCCCCTACTATAAAATTTGTAACGGGGCGCCTGGGTGGCTAAGTTGGTTAAGCCTCTGCCTTCTGCTCAGGTCATGATCCCAGGGTTCTGAGATCTAGCCCCACATCGGGCTGGGCTCCCTGCTCAGCGGGGAGTCTGCTTCTCCCTCCCCCTTTGCCCCTCCTCTTGGCTCTTGCTCTCTTTCTCCCTCTCTTGCTCTGCACTTTCTCTCTCAAATAAATAAATAAAAATTAAAAAAAAAAATAAATAAAATTTGTACCATGATGTACTCCTTAATATAGTACACAGCTCAATTGTAATATTTGAATAATGTGATTATTTACTCTCTTATTATACTGTAAATTCCTGGAGTGCTGAGCAATTGATCATTTTTGCCTGCCATTGTATCCCAGGGGCCAAACACAGAGCCTAGCACAGGGTCAACATTCAAAAATATTTATAAAAGAATTGTTATATGTCTCATTGTTATACTAATGTTACAGATAAACATTTGATACTCAGCAAAGCAGAGTGCCTTCCAGAATGCCTTTCTAGTTAATGACATGATAATCAGTAACTAGAACAACTGAGACTTGAGTATCTGCCCACTGGCTCTAAATTCTGTTTTTCCCACTTAATAGATTTCCTAGATATTTTCAATTTCCTACCTTTCATTTCAATTTTGTTTTCAATCTTTTCTTTCTCTTTTTCAAACTTGAATGTGGTCAGCTGTGGAATGGAGTGGAAGGTGTCATTTCTGAGAGTCCCAAGTCAAATGAGCAAAAAACTATTAGAATAAGTCATGGTCTTTTCTAGAAAATGAGCAAATTATTTTAAAGATGTTTTCTAGCAAACCCCACATCATCTTTTTAAAGCTAAGACTTAAGAAGCTTAGCTAAATTTTGTTAAAAAAATATTTGCTTCAGTTTTCTAATTAAGTGTCTTAGGAAACAGCTTTTTATGGCATGGCTGTCTTCCTTCCTTCCTTCTCTCCCTCCTTCCTTCCTTCTTTTATTTTTTTTTTCTTTCTTCATATTCGATAATTATGCTATTTGTTATGCAAACTTTCTTCCCATATCTCAGTTTTTCCATTTGGAAATGTAAAGCCTAGCCTATCATATTTTATATATTATTAATGCTAGAAATTTCATATTTGCAGTGAACTTGACTGAATGTTCAATTACAGTGAGTTCATTAGGGCTGGGAAAGATGATAGGTTAAAGACAGAAAAAATTAGTTTACCGAAATGAATAAGCATTGCTATAAACTGGTTCAGGTATAATGTCTGACACTAGTATTGGATGTTTACTTGTCCAACCCTAGCACTGAGGTTAATACTAGAGTCTTGGCCTGGGAAACGTAATCAATTAGCATCATGCTGGAGAAAGCTCATGATAATAGAAGTCGTGTTGGTGGTACTTGTTTTTATGTGACGCAACGGGGGCAAACATTCAGGTTAGGAGGGGTGGCAAGAAATAGGAAAGATTCCATATATGCTCACTTCTTTGTCCAAAATCTAGACCTTAGATCAAGTACCAAACTACTAGTTAGCTTTACACATCAGTGATAAGGAAGAAAGAAACTAACACAACAAAGGAATGGTTAATACATCACTTTTGGCTAAATGAGCAATAAGGGCTTTTTTGTGACTTCAGTAATTTGGGTCTTCTTATTGGTGAGGTCAAACTGGTACTTAATTAACATCCTGGCAAACACAGCAGGATGCCTGAATGCAGAATGAATGAGTTCACTCATTTCTTCCTGTTCCAACCTGTGGCTTCAACCAAGCATTGAAGGAATAAGGAAAGCCCCAAGGCATTTAAACACTTCACTGAATGCTTCATTCTTTAAAAGCAGATAGAAATATCTCTCATCAGAAAGCTCTGAAATACAGTGTCACCAGAAGCTAAGTGGAGAAGAAAAGCAATGGTTTTAAAGTTTAATAAACAGAATCCAAATAGAACCAATGCAGGGGAAACTTTCTTTAAATATTTACTTAGTTGCTTGTTTTATTTACTGATTTTTTAGAATTGATACCAGGCTGGAAATTGAAAATCACCAAGGATCCGTATACCGCAGATGTTACAATAGCTGAATTTCATTGGTCCCACATATCTAAAGAACTGTATTTTTGGTGGATGAAAATTACAATCCCTTTAAAGAAGTATGTTTTTCATTGTAGGAATCCATGGTTATACTATCAAGAAAAGCAAAAGGTACTCACTGTTCCAGAATATTTCTATCTTCTTTACTAATCCCTGTTTCTATAATATTTGCCTTGCCTCTGAGTACGTTCTGTCAGTTGTGTTAGTGATATGTAATTGTCTTTAATTATTCATTTCAGTTTTGCTACAGAGAGAGATACAGGTTACTCTCCTAAAAAATGCTTTTTAACAAATATACTGGCATGGACAACTCAGCTAAATAGTAACATCGAAGATTTCTCTACCCCATTAACTGTACAGTGATAGTCACTACAGAAGAATGCTAAAAGTTTATAACCTCCGGAATTATAAACACATTCAAGAGATGAGATGAGCCCACAGGCTATTGAGAATACAGCATATCTGGCCATAAGGGTTATGAGGTTAGCCTCTGTGCTTAACTTCCTTCTATAAAGTGAGAATGGTAAATACAATTTTGGCGAACTGTTACAGCCTACTAGCAACAGGGCTGTGGGAAATTCTAGGAAGAGCTGTGACCCACTCTTCAGCAGGAGAGATTAAAACATCCTGGGGTCATTGGTAGCTGCAGAGGATTTATGGTTAAATGTATTCAAAGAACTAATTAATCTCCTTAAAAACTTCCCATTACTTGCCCCTCAGGTTTTGTTTGTTTGTTTGTTTTGTTTTGTTGTTTGTTTTCTGACTTTCTTTTCCCTTATGTCCATGCTCAGGATTCTGATGATGCTGAGCTCTCTGCTACCAACATGAGAAGAAAAGAGAGAAACACGTAACACTAAAGTGTTAGTGACTTAATGTGTTTGCCAGTGAGGCATATTTTCATTTGAAGAATATAACTAGAAAGGGCACTGCTCTACCCAATAAAATTAGTCTTGAGTGATAGAATTTCATCACTTTGGCAATGGGTGAAAAAAGTACTTTTCAGCAGAGAACTTTCTCTATTCTGCTCAAATAAAACCATGTAGTATTGATTACTATGCCCAACAATAAGGCAGCCACTGATACAAAGCCAGCTACATTATTAAGAATAAGTGCATCTGTGTTTCAGAAATTGATTTGTCAAGTTGTAGATAGCAAATAAACTGATCCAATACATGTGTTAAAAATGATAAATCATTGAAAACACAACCTGACAAACATTTTAAAAATAATTTTTCTTCTGAAGTTTTAACTTCTGGCCTCAGGAATTTTGTGCATCACTGAACTTTGAAATCAGAAGTCAAGCTATAACTTTTAGGGGCCCCCTAGGCTAACACAACAGTAAGCAATTTTATTTTTGCATTGCTGCAATTTATCAAGTTAATAATGTAGTCTTGTAGCAAGTGGGATTTACCCCCAGGCAATTAACCCCCCCAAGGGTGATTAGTTTTTATTATTGGTCAAAATAATTGCTAAAGAAAGATGAGCTATCTAGGACTTGTTGTATCATTGAATTTTTAACGTTCTAAATATACCAATCTGCCCCTCCCTACTTCTAATTTACTGTCGCGAAGAGGCATATTAGGACTGCATATTGCCCAAAGTGGAATATTTAATAGTCTATCCACCAGGCATAAGAAAAAAAAATTGAATCAATAACTCTATCAAGGGGAAAGTCTAATAAGTTGATATATTGTATATCGAGTTCTACCTGCAGCAGCAATAACTAAACGTAATTTTTGGCATTCTTAGAGACGTATTGCCTAATAAATTACCTAGGTTGGACAAAGCTTCATGTCTTACCAAACTGGTGGTATTTGAGTCTTGCCTTGGGTTTTGGCTACTTTTCAATATCTAGAATTTAATATTATTTAGAGGTAGTATGGAATGAGTAACCTATACCTGCTTGTTGTCTATACGTGCTCCCAGTTGAAACTTAACAGAGAAGGAATATCACCAGGTGGAATGATTTGATTATGTATATAATATTACAGGGCAGACTAAGTGTGCATACATACCTGGCTTTCATGGAACCATTATTGTTGTTTGACAGCTACCTAGCCAACTAGTAAAGAAAATGTAATCCACCCTTGTCTTACATCGCCTTTTGACTAGGTAGAATGGTATTCTATTTTTCATGGCTCTAAGGATATGAATTACATACCTTGCAAACCTTGAGAGTACCAGGCAGTTCCAGGGAACAAGTCACATTGAAGACACCCAGTTATACAGCATAGCCAATCCTATTCCCATGAAGACATACTTCATTTGTTCCTGATACTAAAAATTGATCATCCGATGAAAGGGAGAATCAATCAGTTATGTCAAGTATTCACTCTGTATTCACCTGGTCCTCAGAATCATTTGTTTTTTCATTGCTCGAAAATCCCACCTCCTTGCTTAGACCTGGGCAATAGGACCCCCTTACTGTAGGTATCATACTGCAGGGGACCTCACTATGCCCTCCTCTTCCCATGGAGTGTGGAGTTTATGGAGCTGAGAGGATACTCAAAGCCTGAGCATTATTCAAACCATCCTCCAAGTTTTTCTGGAATTCCTTGTGTGGACAGGTCTGCATAAATTTTAGAACATATGCAGTTCCTTTACCAGAACATTATTAATATTATTAGTGACGCAATAACTAAATCGTGGAAAGAACTGAGATGCCCTTCAACAGATGACTGGATTAAGAAGCTGTGGTCCATATATACAACGGAATATTACTCAGCTATCAGAAAGAACGAGTTCTCAACATTTGCTGCAACATGGACGGCACTGGAAGAGATAATGCTAAGTGAAATAAGTCAAGCAGAGAAAGACAATTATCATATGATTTCTCTCATCTATGGAACGTAAGAACTAGGAAGATCAGTAGGGGAAGAAAGGGATAAAGAAAGGGGGGTAATCAGAAGGGGGATGAAGCATGAGAGACTATGGACTCTGAGAAACAAACTGAGGGCTTCAGAGGGGAGGGTGGTGGGGGAATGGGATAGACTAACATAATATAATAAAAAAATTAAAAAAATATTATTAGTGATGGAGGAAACAAAGGCAAGATATTCAAGTTAGTGGGAATTAGAGGAAAAGAATGCAAAAACGAAAATATTTGTGGAAAAGAGGAGACAGTTTCACAGATATGGGGAATTCATTTTATATATCAAAACTAGAAGAGAAAGAATACAAATAAATCATAAACAATAATTTTTATAAATGTTCTAAATGTCATGAAAAATCAGACATTTCTACATAAACTCAAAAAGAAAAACATCCTCATCCTCATCAATTTAACTGCAAATAACCAAAACTCTGACTAGCCTCAGACATCCCCTCTGTAGGAATAGATAAGATATGAAAGATGCTATTACAAAATTATGAAGATAAAATTCTGTAAGTAAGTAACACTATTTTGGAAACAGAAAAATGGTGGCCAAAGATGTCTATATTTCAGAACCCGGGAATCTGTGAATATGTTACTTTACATGACAAAAGGAACTTTGCAGATGTGATTAAGATTATAGGTTTTGAGGGGCGCCTGGGTGGCTCAGTCGTTAAGTCTCTGCCTAGCTCAGGGTGTGATCCTGGGGTCCTGGGATCGAGCCCTGTGTCGTCGGGCTTCCTGCTCCACTGGGAGCCTGCCTCTTCCTTTCCCACTCTCCCTGCTTGTGTTCCCACTCTCTCTGGCTGTCTCTCTCTCTATATCAAAAAAAAAAAAAAGATTATGGGTTTTGATATTGGGAGATTACCCCAGATTATTCAGGTGGGCTCAATTTAATCACGTGAGTTCTTAAAAGTAGGGAACTTTCTAGGTTATAGTCAGAGAGAGAGATGTTACAATGGAAGATGACTCAGAAGAATGTGTCATTGCTGGTTTTGAAGTTGGAGGAAGGGGTTGCAAGTCAAGGATGTGGCCAACCTTCAGAAACCGAAAACCAGAAGAAAACATTCTTCCTTAGAGCCTCCAGAAAGGAGCATAGTCCTGCAGACACTTTGATTTTAGTCTACTGAGACCTTTGTCAGATTTCTCACCTGCAGAATGTAAGATAATAAATCTATGTTGTTTTAAACACTTCAATGGGTGGTAATTTGTGATGGCAGCAATAGAAAATCAATAACTGTATCAAGAAGCTATCACTCTTTGGCAAAGGCAATGAGGAAATATTTTTGGACATTTTTTGTCTTAGAAACTTCTGCAAAAATTTCTTAAACATTTAATCAAAAGAAAGAAAGGTGAGTATAAATAAAAAACAATTATGATAGTTATTTGTTAAGTGCCATTTCTTATGTCCCAGGCATATGATGACTGTTTTAGATGCACTATCTAATGTAATCTCAAAACAACCCTAGCAGGTAGTTATTTTTAATCTCATTTTATACAAAAGGCAATTTAATCTTGGAGAGTGAAGGTCATACAACTAGTAATTAGAGCACATATAATACTAATCTGTATCTGTCTGACCTAAACATCCTACTCTCAAGTCTGGGGAAGTCAAAGTAGGAAAATTAGTGATAAGCCATGAAACTAGTTAAACACAAAGGTAATAACAGAAATACCAAAAATATTGAGGCAGATGTATAAATTTAAAACTGTAAAAACGATAAGCATGTGGTTACAAATTTCTAAATTAAATTCTTTATTATTCCGGAAATATGAAGTAGAGGAAGGAAAGAAGAAAATGATGAAATTACAATGTTTTCTTATTATAAAGACAGTCAATAATTTAATTTTTAATGTTGATAATCATATGAAAAATAATGTTAAGTATTTTCATCTCAAAATATCATCTGGCTGGCAAATTCTGATACGGTCTTTCCCAACTTATCACTAATGCAACATGTGTACATCATAAGGAAAGGAAACAACAAGAAAACATATAGAACAGAAATCATAGAACAGTTTGGCAAATATACCTTCAAGTATTTCCTTTACAATAACGTACATAATTCGTTCCTTCTGTGGGGCAGAGTGAAATGATCTCATTGAACACGTCAGAATTTCTACTTTCACCCAAAAGAGAATCAATATAACTGGAGAATGAAAATCTCACAACTAAATTCCTACTCAGTCAACATTCAAAAATATATTTCCTCCCACACCGGGGGCACTCCTCAAATTTGAGCAAAAAAGGTACAATCAGGAAGATCTAAAATAAAGTGACCATCAGAGATCTCTGACAAACTATTTACATGGTAGCCTGAGTAGGGAAAACATGACAAGCTCCCCTGCCTTCTGCAAGGCTGCTCCGTTGTGTCAGAGACAAGGAGGGGTTGAATGTGAGTGTGGGTGAATGGACAGAGTATATGCCCTACTTTTCTATAAAATCAACAACATTTAGTCAAAGGCCATCTGGAATCTTATTTCATATTCTCCTGAATGACAATGGCCAAGTGTCATATAAGGTCACCTAAACCTCCTGTTCAAGTAAAAAATAATCAAACGAACAACTAAAAACAACCTGCAGAGGACTAAGGGATTTAGATCACTGCAATACACAATTCACATTAAAGACATAAATGTTAGAATTCATTTTGTACTGAACAGAATGGTACCAAAATACGTAAGTATGTACTCGTGACTTTAATGAAGTTCTCTTAGATTTACCAACTCAGAAATTTAGACATTAAGATAAAGGACAACATGGATGTTAAGTAGCTGAAAATATACATCCATTGTTATATTTTGATGCTTTTACTTTACTGATAAAATAATCTGTTTCCAGGACTAATGAAGCGATTATAAAAATGACCATATATCAGGCACAGAGAAAACACAATTAAATTCTGGAAAATAAAGGAAAAAGAAAAAGAAATAACCAAAAGTTGGGAATATAAAAAAGCAAAAATCATTTCCATATATATTTCAAAAATAGTATTTTGAAAATAAAATATGGACTTTATTGTCACTTTTTATTCACATAATAAATTCCTTTCATGCTAGAATGTGTTTCTTGATGCTGCATTTTCTTCATTTTATATATTCTCTTTTTCTGTTGTGATGTCATAGTTTATTATACCTTTATAATAACTTATACTTCCAATTCTCTATTACTCTTCTTTTCAGACTTTTCATTGAATTATCACTTTTTCTTATCCCCAGGGATAGTTTTGAATTATCCTGTCAAATTAAAACAAAATAAATAAAGTAAATGAAGCACTGAGATTACATAAACACTATAAATTAGTTTGAAGACAAATGGCATTTATTATATTTAGTCTCTTCATTATTCAAAATTTTACCTATAGTAAAATTTGGTTATATCTTAATAGATCTTATATATATTATATTTACTATACATTATACATTAACTATGTAGTAAACATAAATATTATAAATATACAATAAACATGTTATATTTATTATATATTGTATTTTATATATTTTTGTAGTCATCCTCATTTGGAGTAGGTATAAAGAGTCTATATTTTGGTTGTTATTATGAATAAGATAGGTTTTTTCTTTTCTTTTTCAAGTGGTTCAAATAAAGTAAGATAAATTAATAAATAATGAGTATATTCATATTGAGTTTTGCTGCTCTCAACAGAGCATACACACTTCCTATAAACCCTAGAATAATTGACGTGCCATGACAGAAAAAACTAAACAAATAAAAACATCTCAGAGAATTCTGAAAAAAAAAGTTACAGTCCACATTGCTTTAGGAAAATGAAACAAAATGAGATTATCCACAGAATTATAAAAATAAATAGCCTGGACTTCTAGAATAGGAATTTAAATGAGTATTCTGATGTGTTGAAGATATCTAAATTTGATTAGCTGTTTTATGGATAATTCTTCCTTTGTTTATATTTTTATGTTTTATACAAATTTTTATAGTAAACATAGATTCCTTTTTCTGTACAAAGAAAAAAACTTTTCACAAAATTTTAATTGAATTTATGTAGTAAATGTGACATCAATGATAGTGTAAACTTTTTTTTGTAGTAAATGCTTGACGATGTGCAAGCTACTTTGACATAGAAAATTTAATTGAAATAAAAATTGTTAATAGAAGGAATATAATGTCAAGTTATTTGACCAGAATCACAAACGTACATTTTAGGAGGCATTTCTCTAAATTCTAAAGTTTTGATGAAATTAGTAACTGCTACCTAAGTGACATTATTTTCTTAACATTTACTATGAACAAAACATTGGGCTAGTCACTGTATGAGAGATTAAAATGGCATAACCCACAGTTCTTATCTCCAGAATCAGATGGTTATATGGGAAATGCAAATGAACAAAAAATATAAACTAAATATCTCTTTTTAATTATTGCTTACAAATGACAAAGGTGGTAGAATACAATTGTTTGTTATCCATTAAATTTCAAAATTCAACTAACTTTTGGAATGAGATGGAACAAGTAATAAAGAATGTTTAATATTTAGGGAAACCCCATATCACATTAAGGAAAAGGTACTGGCTGAGGAAAGATTATATTCACCAGCACAACCCAGTTCTTGCAGGAGTTTGTTGCCTGTCTTACTGGTTAAGAGCACTGACTAGGATCTTACCCCAGAGATCAAATTCTGGTTATGCAGTTAATGAGCTCTGGGACCCTGAGCAAGTTCTCTTCTCTATGCTTCACTCTCCTCACCTGATCATAGGGACAATGAGGTTAATAGTCTTTATCATAACATTGTTTTGAGTCTTCTGATTTAATGTTTGAAAAGCAATTAGAAGAGTGATTGGCAAAATATGTATTTGTAATATTTTTTATTGCTGTAATTGTGATGGTTCTTGAGTGAGATTGTGGAAGCCTCCTGAGCTCACTCTCTATGCTTTATCTCCAGCAGTTAAAATCTACTTTGAGGGGGAGTCTGGATTAGGACAATTGTTTAGTAGAGATGGCCCCTTTAAGACAAGCTGTGTCTTGTATTTTTTTAGAGGCAAGTTTTTTTGAAACAAACAAAAAACTGAATTATAGATGGTGTTGTAGGAGGTAGCACCATTTAATAACTTTGAAACCAAGTGAATCTCAAATGCTAGTCCAGATTCAGCTACAGCAGATGTTGAAACATTGAAAAAAGCCCCCTTGGGAGTCAGTTTTGCACTTAAAAACAAAGAAAATTATCAAGCAAACCCAGCATTAGAGGGATAATGTAGACTGGTTGCACTGTAATGATTTTATAAATAATAGCTCTAAATATAGATGAAGATTTCATAAAAGATCATTTTACAAAATGTACCCTGCAGTGAACAATAGATAATGAATGATCTTCGAGTAGATTGTTTTCAAAAATTAATTCCTACAAAAACCTGTATCAATAAATTAGAATGGATAGAAGAAGCAAAATGAAAAAATAAAAATGCTTTCATAACATGTAAAGGGGAGAAACCTTGGGAAAATGTTTTAAAATAAAAATTGCAGGGATATGAAACCCCCACTCCCACCACAGAGATTCTGATTGAATAAATCTGTGTGAGTCCAGGGTTTCTTCTATTTCAGCAAGCATGGAGCACACTTTGGGAAACACTGTCCAAGTAACTGTGTGCTCTTCTGTGTTCTGGAAGGAAGAAGGCTTTGCCGGAATCAGCTGGGCCAGTGATCAAGTAAAGAAAAACCTAAAGGAACCTAAAAGATAAAACAGGTAAATATGAAATATAGAAAATATTAATTTTAAGCAGGTATTTTCTAAAGCTACCTATAGGAAATTCTTTAAGTTTGCTGTAATTTAATAATCGAGATGGACGAGAAACACACACACACACACACACACACACACACACACAAATGAACCCAAACTGGAAATTACTTAAATATCAGATGAAAAAGGCATGGCTTAGGGAACTAATGAAGACCATGTCATCTTTAGAAATTATGAAGAAACATGAGCAGTGTCTATTGGTATAACATTATTTGAATAATATTTGAAAAAAATGAACTTATGTATGCAAGTCCACATAGATAAAAGATTAAGTGCAAAGACTGTTGTGGAAGTGGAGTTATAGACAGTATCTTTATTTTTTAGAAAATTACTTTTAATCATACGTAATTATTTCAACATGTCATTTTGATTAATAATCTGTTTGAAATAGGCACATGTCATTTACTATATCTATTGCCATGTGTTTACAAACAATGAATTTTTAAAATATACATAGTCAGAAAAATTAGGTATCTTTTGGGCACCTGTAATTGGTTGCCTAAATATTTCTGAGTGAATGCTTCTTCAGATAATTATGCAAATAAAAAATGTGAATGAAAGGATGTGATGATTATTACAATAATGTATGTATGTATGATATATATGTAAAATACAAATATATCATACATATATGTAAAATACAAATATATCATACATACAAACATATATATGTGAATATACACACATACACACAATTTTGCGTCTTTGTGTACTCTGTGTGTTTCTGTTAAACTAACCAGAATGCTGTATACTGGAAGTTCTGTGGTGTTCCTCTGAGCATATGTTACATTAATGACATAAAGTAGAAGGGAAGATGAATTTTATATTTTGTGACGTCTTCTCCAAGGCACTTTTTAAAGTGGTAGATAAAAACACTGGAAGAATGTATAAAAAACATGTTTTTAAAGAGTCTACTCAGCAAGCTTTATTTTTTAAAAACAAAAGTTCATAGTGTCTATCTTAAAAGTTTTTTTCTAGGGGTATGAAGATCACATTTTGAAATGTATGGGCATAGGGACTGGGCTGAGGTTTAATGAGTTCATTTTCAGAAGCCTTCTATCTGCCTCTCAATTTCAGTAAAGAGCTGTAATTACAGGGTGAAATGAACCCTTCACGATCACAAGACATCTCTATATTGATTTCTTAAGTCCATTAAATGTGGAAGTTTAAATCCATGTACCCAAGCAACGTATTAGAAATCCCAGTAATTTAGAAGGATTATGAATCTGAATGTGGAAGACATGAAGGAAAGAGTCATTGATCTTGGTAATGCTCCCATGGAGGCAGCCATAAGATGTTCCAGGGCCAGACAATCACAATTACGGTTTCATTCTTCATTCCTGAAGAAAGCAACAGCTAGATGGATAGCCTCTGTATTCTACTACCATGATTGAAGTTCCTTCTTTCTTTCTTTCTTTTTCTTTCTTTCTTTCTTGCTTTCTTGCTTTCTTGCTTTCTTGCTTTCTTGCTTTCTTCTTTCTCTTTCTTTCTTCTTTCTTTCTTTCTTTCTTTCTTTCTTCTTTCTTTCTTTCTTTCTTTCTTTCTTTCTTTCTTTCTTTCTTTCTGGAAGAATAAACCAATATTCCTTGGTCATTGTGTTTTTTACTTTTTGGAATGCAATTTTGCAACTGTGGCAGTAAAGAAATTTTTAAATGTCCTTCTGAAGATGTCATAATTCCTAGAACCCTGAGAATATGATTTCATGCTCATGACTGTTTTGTTACATGGCATGATTGACCTAAGTAGGGAGATTACCCTGATTATCTATGTGAACCTTGTTTAATCACATGAATCCATAAAAACAGAGAGGTTTCTTTGGCTGGAGGCAAAAGGAAATGTCAGAGAGACAGGAAATCTATGAAGGACTCTACACACCCTTGCTTGTTAGAAGATGCGGAAAGTCACACGAGAAGAAACACAAGAAGCAGTAAAGAGCAGAGTGAAGCCCCTGACAACTGTCAAAGAACAGAGATCTCAGTCATAACACTGCAAGAACTTGAATGGACTCAGAATCAGAATCTTTCTAGAACTTCTAGGTAAGAGCCCTGCCTGGCCGAGACTTTGATTTTTACCTGAGCACAGAGCCCAGCTTACTTAAAATGAACTACGAAAGTGTGAAGTAATGAATGACTGTTGTTTTAAGCTAAATTTGTGGTACTTTGCAACATAGTAATAGCAAACCAAAACATAAATTGAATAGCTTGAAAGATTTACTGTTATTGTGATTAATTTTAATGTCATATATAAAAATATTATATATATTAAAAACAAGAGAGTAGTAAAATTGGATAATTAGTGTGGTACAAGTGAACTGAGGTTCCATATTTATGGCTGAGTCTACCAGTCCCACTTCTCCTTTTAATTCCTTTCTCCCTTGACTACATCCATAGTTTGTATCTGTCCTCTCCTACCTGTCCTATAGATGTGAATACATTATATTCTGATACCACTAATATTATACTTTTCAACAGGATTTAAAAAAATATTTTAGGGAAATCACTTATTGTATAGACCCTATTTTTACAAGTTAGGATAAACGTTTCCCTATACATGAGATTTATGATATCCTTTGACAAGTACGTATGTTATATGTAGTCAGAGATTGATTAGGACGGCATCAGGGCAATGAACCCAAAACCTGCATCGCCGAGCCCAAGTGCTTCTCCATGTCTTCACTTACTCATCTACCCAAACATTACCATCACCAACAAAAAAAAAAAAAGAGAGAGAGAGAGAGAGAGAGAACTTGACACAAAATAGGTGTTTAATAAATATTAGCTTTTATTTCTTCTTTGAACTGCCCATAGCATCTAGAATTATGCCTTGTATATTGTACACATTTTATGACTATACTGATGCCTATTTGATTTATAAATTCAGGTTGTCCTTATTTAGGTTTCATTGGTCTGGTTTTAACATAGTTTCAAGAAAGGATTGTTTGAAGATGTAGGAGTAACCAATCAGACTTATGACTTAAATTCAGAACATATAAAAGCTGAGGAGCCTTTGACATACTAACATACGAGAGTATGTTCTAGGAAAGGCCACATTTGATTCTCCATCCAAAAGTCCTAAGTATCAAGTGGTCATACCCTAGTCCTTGTTGCTTCTCTTCTCTCAGCAGCTGTGTGCAGCCCCACACCTCTCTGCTGTACTGTCTTCCTCAGAGCCATCGCATCTGCACCTCCAGCATGCAATTGCTGTTGTTCAATGCTACTGCTGTTGCTCTTTTAGACCTCTCTAAAGTAACACAGGGTGGCACTGACTACCTGCGACCTCCAATGCCTCCAGACATTGTTGGTTCCAAATGCAATGCTTTATTATCTCTTCCTGTTGAACCGTGGATCTCCCATTTTTCCAAAATGTATAGGGTCTCTGTGTGTGGGATTGGGGATGGCTTGAAGGAAATTCTGAACCGAGTGGAATCAAACGTGTCTGTTTCCTGACCCTAGAACAACTATCATCTTTGACCCAAAGCATTCTTGCTTTGTTTCCAGCTTACCCCATGGGACACACTTTTCACTTCTTTGGAAATTTCTTTTAAGTATACTCTATGTCTTTTTTATGATCTGTAACCCCATGCAAAATGCAAATAGGTTGGTATCTTGGTAAGTGACTAAATACCAGTTATGGCCATGAGATTTCACGGTTAAAGGTGTATGCATTTAGGTGTCCTATACGTTTTAAAGTAGGTGAGAACTTTTATTCTGCTGAAGACACACAGAAAAATCAGAGGATGGTTACTTCTTACTCAGGACACTGAGTATTTGAAATGCTCATAAAAACATTCTAACTCTTGGGGCACCTAGGTGGCTCAGTCGGTTAAGCATCTGCATCTGTCTGCCTTCAGCTCAGGTCTTGATCTCAGGGTACTGGGATCAAACCCTGTGGCTGGCTCCCTGCCCAGCAGGGAGTTTGCTTCTCCCTCTTCCTCTCTCCACCTCTCCCTTCCCCTCCGCTCTTGTTCTCTCTCTCTCTCTGTCTCAAATAAATACATAAAATCTTTTTAAAAAAGTTCTCTTTAATTAGTTGTACTCCTCTTTAAATACAATTTTACTTATTAAATATGTTTTTAGTATTTTAACAAGTAAGAACTTACATTCAGAGCAAATTATCTGATATATTAAAATGTAAGTTTTCCTCGGTACAAACTTTAAATTTTTTGAATGGTATTTTTATAATTATGTGAAAAGTTTTGTGCTCTTTGTTATCCATTCTGTTTTTTTTAACAGAGATCTGGAAATATATTTCAAGTCTGTTTCTCCATTCTCCTGGACATTTGTATGAAACTTTTTTACTGTGGAATGTTTAATTTGTTAAACACCATTCTAATGTATCACCACAATAACTTATCATCACATCATACCTTAAAAACACATGTCACGTTCCGATTGAAGCATAAATCTCTGTTCATTTGGCCACCCAAGAAGATTTAATAAATTTTGATTTTTAAATTCATTCTATGTGTCATGAAACACTTTCATTCAGAAGTCTTTCATTATAAAGAAATTTTTTTCTGATCAAATATGAGGAAATGTCTTTAAATTCTAGATCTCTTATAATTCAATTTGAATAAAAAAGATTTGGATGCTTAAATAGCTAAAAAAAATTGTAGACTATCTCTTTATTCAGCATATTGAAAGAAACCTCAGCTTCTCAATGAAAATGACAGAAAATTTCTTTATTACTTTTTTCTGGCCAGTTTCCAAAGCTGGCTCTCCTTCCTTTATCATGTATTGAAATTCGTAGCCTGTTAAATACTAATAACAATACCAGGTCCATGATGTAACTATTGTCCTTTTTCATGGCATGTGTACTGAACACTAACATGCATGAATTAGTGCCATATATATATATATATATAATATATATATTATATATATATAATGTTTATATATATATATATAATCTTTCAAATGGGGTTGAATTCATCCACAGGGATTCAATAAAAATTATTGTTCATTTTTTACGTCAACCAGTTCCCGTGTCATGAAGACAAACCCTCCCTCCAAAACCTTGCATAAAATGACCTTTAATCATATAACTTTTAACATTTGTTCCCAACTTCCTCTTCCTTCAGCTGAGGTGGACACACAAGCTGCTCTGACATTCTGGCTAGGGGGAGAGACAGTAGCCATCATTGTCCTTCTATCAGTTGGCTACCCGAAAAGGGTAATGCCTGTGTTCAAACCCTTAATATTTCATTTTGAATTTGGGGCCCTTGAACACTACTTATTTTGTGATGAAATGAGCTGTCAACACATTTTAGCAGATTGTATGTATTTCTAGCTTATTTTAGGATTGATAAAGTGGAATCATCTATTACTTTGGTGAATTTTGTTTTAATGTTAACTGTCCTCCATCACCTTATTTCACAAGTGAAGAAATAATGCTTAGGAGAGATATTTGGTGCATTTACAGCACAGTTCATAGCCCCTGGTTTTCTAATCTATTCTTTGGTCTTAGACTCTTAAAGCTAATGGTACGTGCTAAAGTGACTAACTCATACCACTGACTTCTATACAACTTGGGTATAATCTCAGTTTATACCAGATTGGAAAGGAGTGCACTTAAAGATAATGGGGGATAGAGTAGCATTATTACTGTCATATGGCCCCTACTGAGAGTGTTCATTGCTGAATAGAAAGAAAAATTTGGTTTGGTTACTAAAACTCCTGAAGTCCTGGAATTATTTGTCTATAGTCTCTGAGTATGTAGAAAATAATACACACGAAACAAAATTCATGAGTGGGTGACTTCAAGAACTCATAGTCTTCCACCACCAGTACCCTGTACCACAGAGAGGAAACTCATCTCCAGATATACTGTTATTTTTATGGCCCACTCTGGTAATACAGGATGATCTCCTCTAAAAATCCTTAACTTAATTCCATCTGAAAAAAAACCCTTTTCCAAATAAGATAACTTTCACTAGTCCCATGGATGTGACTTGTGCATCCTTTGGTGGGAGGGAGCATATTTCTGCCTAATACACCAACATAGTCATTCTACAAGATTATTGAGCACATGTGCTTTTTTTTTTCTCCTTCTTATTCCAAATAATGAATGAATGAATGAATGAATGAATAAATAAATAAATAAATAAATAAATAAATAAATAAATAAATAATTGGAAACTGTCCTTGCCTTCAAGTAGAACATGCAGAACATGCTTCCAACTTTTTCCTAGGGAGAGATCTCCTAGCTAATGAAATTAGGAAACATTGTTCATAAGTTTCAGAAATTGCTCTTTTAGACCTCTCTAAAGTAACACAGGGTGGCACTGACTACCTGCGACCTCCAATGCCTCCAGACATTGTTGGTTCCAAATGCAATGCTCTATTATCTCTTCCTGTTGAACCGTGGATCTCCCATGTTTCCAAAATGTATAGGGTCTCTGTGTGTGGGATTGGGGATGGGCTATCAGTTCAGTGCTCTGAACTCAGAAGTGATCTTCCATATGACATATCTGAATATTTAGTGATATGTATTGCCAGATTAAGGAGGGAAGAAGATGAATGTAAACAAAAAACAGAACTGTCTCCAATAAGCAGAGACTGTCAGGTTTGCTTGTAGTCTCAAATATGCCCAAAATAAAGGTATAGGTGCACTGTGTAGATATTCCATATTCATATGTTGCTGATTAATAATCCATTTTCTGACACTGTCTTAAATTTTATATCCAAATTAAAAATATATTTAGTATTATACTTAAGAACTCTCAGGAGGAGTATTGTATTCATTAATAGCCATAAACTTCATATAATTTTTGCATTGGTTATTGTAATATATCATCCTACTTTATACTTCCAAGCTCTAAAAGATAACAAGTATGAATATTGCAGATGAAATAGCCCTTTGTCCTAGAAACAATGTGCACTGGTAATATTTTAGGAGAAAGGATATGATGGCTTATAAATTTATGGGGTTTTTTTCCTTAGAGAAAATACTGTCAAAAATCTTTTTGTCTTATAATATTTTTCCCAGAGACTATCATTCTACTCTGATAACAAGCCTTTCTGTTTTCTCACTTGGAATATACTTGTATGTATGTGTATGTGATATGTATATGTATCAACTAGATTTTACTGAATATATTCATTGACAACACTCATCTATTGAGCACATAATTAAAACACTTTTTATATCTTTTTTAGAATAACACCTTATTTTTAATTTAAAAACCTTGCCATATGTAACAATTAATAATAATGACTGTTCTCTGTGCTCACAGGAACACCAAAACCATATGATTCTAGAATGCTACCTAATTGTATCTTACAAGAAGATGTGTCACTGAATGTACAGGTCGCATAAGAACAATTTGAGTTACAAAAGGTAGTAACAGTAATTTGGCTAGATATGTGGAAAATAGGAAAGTATATTTCTTTCTGTGTGTCATTCTCACTATTTCAGAAGCATAAGGAAATATTCAGATGACCATTTGCTGTGTGAATAAATAATAATTCTGTCCTTGTCAGTCTCCTGCTTTTACAGAAGTCTTCTGAGAAAATTGAAACTATGTGTGAACTCAGCAAAGTGTAATTTTGGCTTTCTACCCAATATTCTCAATTAAATAATGGATGATGGTGAGAATAGCACCCCAGTATTCAAATTATTCATCAAATCCCTCCTTTAATATATAAAGTTTTCAGCTGCAAGCAATTGTTTTGTATCTTTGGTGTGATGGACATGTTAATTTTAATGACCATTTAGGAAACAATCTTCTTGAGGTCATTGTGGAGATAATCTCATCAGGCATCATATTAACTCTTATTTGACAAAGACTATTCTTGTCCTTCTGAAAATGACCAATTAAATCAATGAAATGGTGTCCAATCTAAAGTTTAAGGAATAACAATGAGGTAAGAAGTGGACTTGAGTATTTAGCTTAAATTTTATTTTATTTATTTATTTTTTTAAAGATTTTATTTATTTATTTAACAGAGACAGCCAACGAGAGAGGGAACACAAGCAGGGGGAGTGGGAGAGGAAGAAGCAGGCTCCCAGCAGAGGAGCCTGATGCGGGGCTCGATCCCATAACGCCGGGATCACGCCCTGAGCTGAAGGCAGATGCTTAACCGCTGTGCCACCCAGGCGCCCCTTAGCTTAAATTTTAAATACTTATTATTCCATTGATTCCCTCAAATCAGAGGCTGTCTCTAGTGAAGGACAACTTGTTTCAGACATTATTGATCTGGTGCAGATCTTTTTTTTTTTTGGAGAACTAGATGATTCTAGTTTCATTCCATTTGCGTAATCATCTCAACCTTATGAGCCGATGGTGTTAACAATGTCTTGACCATGATCACCTTAGCACTCATCCTCTCTATAGCTTAAGGGGTTAATATTCTTATGGCTATACCATATTCAAGCTATAATACTTATTATATTCTGTAACTTAGTGTTTAGAGAATAGCAATAAAATGTGTTTGAGGAGATAACATTGAAAGTAACTGAGTAAAATCGTTATAGCTTCACAAAACAGTATTTGCATACATGTAAGGATATCTCTATCTTGCATAGAAGCTATCAGAAACTCTGGCTCTGATGAGGCTTGAATTGAGTCAGGCTTCTGCAGTTCTCATTCATTTCTTGGAGGCATTTAGCACAGCACCACATTTTCTCAGTATTTGATGAGAATTATATAAGTTTTTGCTACATTCCAAAATTGATCATTTTCTAAAAGAGAACTGACTCTATTTTTGCTATTAGAATCTTTGTATTTTTGAAGTTATATGGCTTGATTTTCTTCCTGTTCCTTCTCATACTCTAAGACCAGTAACTTTCGAGAAAGGAAGAGAAATTTGGAACCTACTGACTGTGTCCAGCTGATCTTTTTTCTTACTCTGAGACTTGAGCCTGTTAACTCCATTGCGCCTCTGTTTCCCAATCTCTGGGCTATATCTAATAATGTCTACTGGCCATCTTCACCATTATCATCAAGATTAGAGATAATATATTCAAGAACCTAGAACTTATTGAAGCTGTTATTATCATGACTGGTTATAAAGGGACAACTTATTTTAGTAGAAAAACAACTATTCAGTTTCACTTTGTGTTCTATTATGTGCTTGAGAGATGGAACAGATACTCTATTTTATCTCCTGGGAATATTTAAAGACTAATCTCCTACCTACTCCTGTTTTAATGGGCTCTAATGTTTAATTTGAAAATGAAAAAGGAAATACTATTTGAAAAAAGTAAGGTTAGGGTATTTGTTGGACACTGAGGAAGAGTGGGATGTGAAAGAATAACACATTTTTGTTGGAAACAACAGGAAAGGTTAGGGAAAGAAGAGCAAACAAAAGCACTTTCAAGAGCTGGGAACTAATGTTATTTCCCAGAGTGAGTTATGTGTTTTGACCCAGAGAAGGATTGCTGTGAGAGGCCTTACTTGAATGTCCTGGAGGAACAGGGAAATGGAGTGTCCCAGACCACCCAGCTTCCCTCAGACAGAACCTCTCACCCCTGCACCTTTGTCTCAGCTCAAGGGCTCCTCAGTTGGGTGTATGAGAGCTCTTCGCTACTTATGCTCCCATGTTACCTATTAGCTGAATGGAAGAAATGACAGAGCCTTGCAATGTCTGTCCTGTGTGGACAGCCTAGGTAGAGTGGGCTAAGAAATTGCCTGTGTGGACAATTTTCCCTGAGATGTCTATACAAGAACTAGATACCTACTTAGCAGGGCAGTTAGAGGGGAAGTCACCTGTACTTGCAGAAATAGCTGAAACAAGCTTGAAATCCCTAAATGGGAGGAAAATGATTGCTGAGTGACACTCCAAAGACATTCATATTATCAGTGGTCCTGCATTTACATGTAGGATTCTATTTCTTCCTTTCATTTCCCAAGGATACAACTGCTCCTTTACCGGGCCTCTCTCTTGTTGCATGGGAACAGACATGTGACTTTGTCGGAAATCCTTAGGATACTCTCCTGTGGTTACAGAACAAAGAACTGCTGGCCTCATTGCTTCAACATTTTGGCTGTTGACATTTGAAATTTGTTGGAAATTAATCACCAAGCAGTTATAACTTATGTAGAGTGCTAAGCATAGATCAGGATACATATTGGGTAATCAATAAGAATGCACCTGCACCCTAATAACCGATTCTGATCTCATCTTGATTTTGTAATTTTGGGTTTCTTAATGATGCAATAATTTCCAGTTAGCATACCAGGCTGAGTTCCACCTTAGGGTAAGGATATAAAACTGACAGTTAAATTTTTTTTTTTAGCCTGTAATCATTTAATAAAAGCATTTTAATTTTTTTTCCCTACTCACTTTTTGTGAGTGACAGGAATGTCCTTTTAAATCATGTTTTGATCTTCATCTCATAGATTTACTGCAACGGTAAGATACTTGCAGTCTCCCCATCCTTTGTGGATAGCTTCACGGATGCTGGGACCGAAAAGAACCTGAGAAATGGCTTTCCTTTCTTATGCGAGATGTGGCACATTTATGAAGTGTTGTAATTGTTCCTTTACGTAGCACACATGCTGTCAGATTTAGCCCACATGCCCTTTTGTGTTTCTACATTCACTTTGCTTTTTCCTTATAAGCAAGCTGCTAACATACTTGTCCTTCTTAGGAAAAATGAAGCCTTAGCTATGAGAAAGTATTTGGTGTTTGGAGCCTCAACATCTGTATTCAAACACAAACCAGACTTCTTATTTTAAAACTGAAATTGATGTTGACAGCTCGTTTTCCCTCCACACTGGTAATGGGTAAAGTGCCTGTCTCCTGGCACTAATATTAGCGATCTAACTATGTTTGAAATTAGTTAAAGACAATAAACTTCAATGAGAGAGAACATATTGTTTGGTCCTCAGTGTTGGAGACAATGCGCACTGCTGATAGAGGGCCCATTCTAGGGTACTTCTGGGAGAGTTAACACATTGATAAACAGAATGCCCAGATATTAATTAAAAGTAAAAGTAATAATACTTACTGTGTGTTGGTAGTTTTTTGTTATTAGAGGAATTTTGCTAAAGACAAAAATTTTTCTCCTGGAAATGCTACCTCATTTCTTTTAACCCACATTGACTCTTTTTCTTTGTAATCTGCTTACATTTTTAACCTCTGAATATAGTAGACAAATCGGAAAGGAATCACAGGACATGATCGTGAAAGACAATTATCAGTCCCATTGTACACCAGCTATATTCTAACCTGATAGGGAGAAGGAGATTTTCAGATTTCTAGGAGTTCGTGTTTGCCCCTGTAACTCTGCTCCTAGTTCATTTGCGTTCATGTTTAATTTTCAATATTTTTTAATGAAGTTTGTGCCTAAAAATGTGCTGGGTGCTCCCCCTCCCCCCACAGTTTGATTTAATATAATTTCGAACAACATTCATTGAGTGTCTATTATGAGGCAACATGGTCTCCTATGTAGCTTAAATTCTTATTAGGGAAAAATATTCTTAAATATTCTTATTGGGGAATAAAGATTTCATGATAAAGTTATTTCCAAATATTATACAGTCAGATGCCAAAAGGTATGAAATAAAACCTACAGGAAATGACACTAAGTACATCAGCTTTTAGACTTGGGGTTTGTTTTTTGTAGGAGTTGGGAATGTAGTTGTATTTTGCAAACAAATATAACTTAATAGGAGAGAGGGAAAAAGAGGACATTCCCAGAAAAGTTTATTGGTGTGAATAAAGGGACAACTAAGCAAAATATATTAATAAGACAATAAGAGATATTATCCAGATGTACTCAGTTGATAGAAGATAGAACAATAACTTTGCCAGGGTTATAAATACAAAAGTGACCACTTTTACTCTATGTTACTTTATAAATATTTCTCCAAACTTTATTCTGTCTTCTCAAAATTAATTTTATTTTTATAAAGGAAATTTGATAATTTAATAAAAATGCATATATATGTATACATAAATTCATATGTATGCATTTATATGTATACATGCATATAAACATATAGACTAAATAACACTAAATAGTGTATAAAGAGAAGCACAGCCCTCTGCCTCTTCCTTGTCCACCATACTAACCTGCTATCCTGCAGTAGGCACTTTGAATTATCTTCATTGTTTCTATTCAGGTATTATTTTTATTTACATGGTCTAAAATCACCTATGGACTTCCCCTTCTCAATCATGCATTTATGACTACCTTTATGTGAGTCATTGATTGCCAATCTAAGTAGACTATGATTATGTTTTCTCTTCTGCATGTTTTTCCTGGAGTTACTTCTTCATTAAAAGAAAAGAATTCTGAATTTCTTCTCATTCTCTCCAACAACGTTTCAAAACAAATTTCCACACAAACCCTCCCAGGTCATTTAAGTGGATGGGTTGCGTTTTAGGCCTATTTAACTGCGTTCGTTCTTGGACTTCCTGTCAGCTCCTCTCTGTGTAGGATCTTGTTATTTGAATCTTATGTCTATCAGTCAGGGTACGCTACTTGCTGAAATAAACTACTGAACATTTTTAGCGGCTTTACATAATAAAGGGCTACTTTACACTCATTACCATGTCTGACTTGGGTCAGTGTGGGGGCTCAGCTCCAACGTCCTGCAGAAATCAGCTCCCTCTGTGGTGTGTCTCTGCAGACATCTGGATTCCTTTCCCAGCATCTTCTGCGTCTGCCTGACAGTCAAAGAAAAAGAGGAGTAGAGAAACCTGCAGGAGGACTGGGTGCCTCCTGAGCAGAGTGGAAGGGGCACACTCTACTTCTGCCTGCACACATTGACCAGAACTCGGTCACATGGCCACAGCTAACTGTAAGACAAGCTGAAAAATGTTTCTGTGTGTTAAGGAAAAAAAAAAAAAAACACATCTGGTACACGTACCATTATCTCTGCCATATCGTATCTTCATATTATCATTTTGATGGAACACTTTCTTCAGCTGATGTCTAAGAAAGTGTGTATTTGGAGACACATTTATTTAATGTTTTATTTTTTTAAAGTGTTTACTATTCGTACTTCTTTCTCCCTTGCTGTTTATCACTTAATAGAACCCAGAAATTTTTCCATAGAAATAAAATATTTTCATATTTACATAAACATAGCCGCCTTTTTCACAAATGTTTAGCACTCCATCGTGGGGTTATCCTACAACTCATTCCAACAGTTTGGAACAGAATAAAGGTGAAAACACATGCTCACTCTGCAATCTTCAACTGACTGTGTCACATTGTTTTAAGCATTGGTCGCAATTCTTTGTTTCAGTGGCTCCCAAAATATATTTAAA
Organism: Ursus maritimus; assembly: GCF_017311325.1. NCBI lineage: Eukaryota > Metazoa > Chordata > Mammalia > Carnivora > Ursidae > Ursus > Ursus maritimus. The sequence goes on along the minus strand of NW_024426552.1, from coordinate 49,754,131 downwards.
AAGTTTGAAAATACAGTTTTATTCCTAAATAAGGATTGTTTTAAACAGTAATAAAAGTATTAAAAATAACAACCTAATCTGAATTAGAGTGAAAAAGAAATGAATGTCTTGAATGTGAGACTGTTCTGACCCAGAAATGTAAGAATAGGAACAATTGTACCAGTATGATGATACTTAAATCATGCTTTGACTAACATGTGTGAAAAGTGGAGGCTCTCCCTAAGTAGTGGAAATAATGAGAAGAATGGTGCATATTCACCACTGTGTTTACAGCATTTAAAGGAAAAAGAGTTGGCTAGTTTGTTCAGTTACTGTTGTATTCCATTAATGAATTTCAATTAATGAATCAAATTGGTTAATTAGAACTTAAGAACTTTAATTGTTATAAGAATAAATAGCATCCTTCAACATTGTCTTGTATAACCGAGTCAATATTTGTCACAACTAAAATAAACAAATTGGTGTTCTCATGTAAAATCTCCTTTAAACTGAAAAACATACCGCTTATGGCCATTTTAATTCAGTTTTGTATCAAAAAGAAACTCAGAAATCACCCTGAAGTCTTTCCTAAATAATGTAGATTGCTACTATAGGTTTTATTTAGATTGAAGGTCCTGGAGATAATTTTACTTGTCCTTTTTCTTCTCTCTTTCCAAACTTTTGTATCACGTGGCTCTTGTACAAATCATTCTTCTCCTTCTTTCCATAAATTTCTACCTTTCAGGCTAGACTGCTTCTAGGGGTAACATTCTACATAGTTGAGGCTTTCGGTTCCATACGCCCTTGAAAAACACCGAATGCTTCTAGTTCTAAATATGTTTTCTGTTTGTTTGGTTGTTATTGCAATAAACAGTATCATTGGAATGCTAGTGGGTAACTCTTTGCCTTATAGTTCAATGAGGAAAATATGTATATATGTTAATAGTAAGTCTTCCATTTATATAAAAGGCAAATAAGAAACTTGAAATCAAAAGTTAAATATTTTTCAGTCAAGAAACAACCCAATAGGAAAATATACAAACAATAAGAGCAATTTAAAGTGGAAGAAACAGGGGCCCCTGGGTGGCACAGTCAGTGAGCATCCAGCTCTTGGTTTCAGCTCAAGTCATGATCTCAGGGTGGTGAGATTGAGTCCTACGTCGGGCTCCGCACTCAGTGCAGAGTCTGCTAAGGTTTCTCTCTCCCTCACCCTCCCCATCTCTCTAAAATAAATAAATAAATCTTAAAAAAAAAAAAAAAAAGGAAGAAACCCAAATGGCTCATAAGCATATAAAAAAGCATTCAATTTCATGTTATCAAAAAGTTGAGAATTAAAACATTTTTAATGTTTTTCTTTAAAATACTAAAGTGATCAAAGCTATGTTTTTCACCAAAATATTAAAGTGATTAAAACTGTGATAACTGTGTTAGTGAGGGTTTGAGGAAATAGGATTTTTTCTCATATATTACTAATGGGATTATATATTAGCAAAACAATTCTGGAGCAATATTTGGAAGAATGCTTCAAAAGCCTTAAAATGTGTCCTCCTTTTTAACAAATAATTCTCTTTGTCAGAATATGTGAAAAGGTAATAATAATGGATGCCTAAAAGAATGTATGTAAAAGGAATATTATTATGTCCACCTATTAAAATGGCCCCTAATGATCCCCACCTGCTGGTATCCATGTCCTTGGTAACTGTTTGGTTTGAGTGTGAGCTTGACGTAGTAACTTGTTTCTAATGAAGAGAATACAGCAAAAATGATGGCACGGAACTTCTGAAATCAGGTTTTGAACAACTGCAACTTCATTTTTGCTTATACTCTTTCCCTGACTCTTTGTACTATATGATTTGGATGAAACAAGCTACCATATTTTGAGCTGGTTTACAAAGAGACCCCGTGGCCAGGAACTGAAGGTTGCTTCTAGTCAACCAGCACCAAGAACTAAGGCCTTACGAGCAACAACTAATGAGCAGAATCCTGCCAACAATCACTGGAAGAACCTGGAATCGAATCCTGCCCTGACTGAATCTTGATAGGAGTGTAGCCCTTTGTGACCTTGTTCTCAGCCTTGTATGGCCTCTCGAGCTGGTAAATTCAGCTAGCCATACCCAGATTTCTGATCCACAGATGTCATGAGGTAATAAATGTGGGTTGTCCTAAGATGCTAAGTTCTGGAGTAATTTTATATGCAGCAATAAATAACCTAATAAACATGCAAACATAATCTTGCTATATAGATGAACGAGAAAAAAAACATGATCTAAATAATAACAAGGTGAAGCATCATCTAAGTTTAAGCATAAATACAACCATATCCACACTTAAACACATGTGTTAAAAATGTCTGGGTGAATATCAACAAAATGATAAATATTGCTATTTTGAGCTATGAGGTAAAAGGTGATTTTAAAATTATTTTCCTAGATGTTTCTATATATTTCAAATGTTTTAATAATGAATCATTTTGATTCTGATATCTAAGGGTACAAAAAAGAAACACAACAAAGGGGTCAATAGAACAAAACACTTCTAGAATCCTGCTTAGTGCTTTGCATGTAGTTGGAAATCAGTAAATCGAGAGTAGAATTTTTTTTTAATGGATGAATTTAACACACATTCCCAGACATTTCTCAAGACCAAAGGAGCTTCAGATATGTTCTTATAGTACTATTACTTGTAAATACACTGGTTTTTGTTTCTTATTTTTACTTTAAATTTTGTCAATGCGTAGTAATGCACTAAAGGAACAACTATGTTTAAACCTTGGCCACAGTAACAGAGCAGAGAGTATCTCACTATGATTTGCATAACTGTAGAGCACATTACTACAAGAGGGAAATGATCCCTGCAGAAGCTGAAGATAAAACGATGTGATGGAAGTCCATCAAGACCTGACGAGGGCACCTGCAGAGTGCTTGCTTGTTGGCTACAGAAAGGGCATTTACCAAAGCTGATTAGTTTAATATGCCAAACCCATTTCATGTTTTACTTACATTCAGCTTCTCTAAAGGTCTACGTTATGAATCATTTGGTGCACTATAGACATGCTAGCTTGAGACTGAACAAGAGACAACATACCCTGGAGCAGACACTTAACTTGGACTATCCATCTTTTTAATATGTCTAATAATGGGATAGTCAGACATAATGAATTATACAGTTTTATGTATTTGAGAAACCATAGAATGGTTTGACTGTGCACAGCTTTCCCTCCCTTAGATTATTTTTTTTCAGCCCTTATCCCCGGTGAACTTGAATGTGGATATGCCTGGAAGATATGCTGTAAAAGCAAAGGACAATTGTTTGCATATGCCATTAAAATAGAAATAGCAAGAATTCTTTCCTGTGATGTTCGTAAGCAAAAAGCATTGATTGAAAATCGTTTACCTAAGTATAGAAACTAAAGGAAGCCAGCCAGTACAGTTTAGTGGTTAATTCTTTGGTCTCTGGAGTTAGGAGACTGGGATTTGCTTTTCAGTTTTAACACTGACTCTTTGGGCAAACTTGGGCAAGTTACATATTTCCTCAGAACCATTTTTTCAGTTATAAAATCAGTTCAATAATCAGTATCTACCTCATGAAGTTACAATGGAATAGTGCACTTCAAACATTTAGCCCTGTAACTGGCACAGATTAAGCACTCAATAGGTGTAACAAATGTGTTCACCTATCTATTTACCTATGTATCCATCTGTACATACAGATAACTCTTGAACAACAAGGGCTTGAACTGTGTGGGTCCACTTACATGTGAATTTTTTTTATAGATACCGTATAGAACTGTAAATGTGCTTTCCTTATGATTTTCTTAATGAGGTTTTCTTTTTTCTAGCTTACTTTATTGTAAGAATACAGTGTATAAACCAGGGATGTACTGTATGGTGACTAACATAATATAATAAAAAATCATTAAAATAAAAAAAAATTAACTCAAAAAAAAAAAGAATACAGTGTATAATACATATTACATAAAAATGTGTTATTTGACTATTTATGTTATCAGTAAGACTTTTGGCCAACAGTAGACTATTAGTAAAGTTTTGGGGGAATCAAAAGTTATATGTGGACTTTCCACTACCCAGGGGAGAAGTGCCCCTAAACACTGCATTGTTCAATGGTCAACTGTATTTTCATCGCAGCAAATTCATTTAGCTTCTTTAACAAATTAAACAAGTTAAAAATACCTTTTTACACCTAATTGTACCTACTTTCTAATCATATAGCATAACTTATCTCCATAGATTATTATTTTTTTAGTTCTGATTTCAAAGGTTCTTTTTATGAGATGCATGTCTGAGTTGTTTTGTTGGTGGTGGGTCCTTGGCTCTCATTTTGCATTCCAGCTATGTTCTCAGGGCATCAATTAAGTTAAATTGCCATTTTTTCCCCTTCAGGAAGAACATAGAACATTTAAACTATGTATTTTCTATAATGTTTATGTGTCTCCGTGCTAGCAAAGCACACTTACTAAATGATTGCCAACAGCAATTTTTGTGGCACCTCAGTTTTTCTTTTAGATCTTCTCATGAAAAGTACAAAATGAATTAGGGGAAAATCAGAATAAAATACCTGCCATTCCTCTTTTTCTACCAAGAAAGGAACCATTCATTTTGGTACTGGGAAAACCCCTGAAATTCCATAAGGCTGCCAAATCCACTGCGTGTGTGCCAGCACACAAAGAAAATACACCTCCCTGAAGCATGTACTCAGAGACACTCTACCTGATTAGTCAGTGAGCAGAAGAGATCATTTTTTTTTTGGCCAAGTGCTACCTCCTGTGAAGAGGCTTTGTAAGAACTTTCTTCTTTTGATCTAAGCCACGAATTAAACAGAGATCTGAGTTTGATACCATCTCACATAGATGGGAATAGTGGCTATTTTGCACATCAGTGCAAGCCTTCTCTACATTTTCTAAAAATATAAAACAAAACAAAACAGGCCAAAGCACTATCCTCTTGAGAGAGACAGAAAGAAAAGACCACCCTGTCGTATCTCTGAAGCTAAAAATGTAAGGCCAGGACATGAGAGGAATTTTAGGCGTTCTAACTCCCTTCATGAAGACAGCAGGAAGAGCCCTGGACGAACACTCAGAGAATCCGCTCCAATCAGAGCTCTGTCATGAACTCGCTCTATCAATGTTGCTTACTGCTTGTGCTCTTATTCCTTACTTTCTTCATTCGTAGAATAAAGAGATGGGACAATTGATCTATGTTTCCACTCTGCGCCTGTACTCTGATTTACCTTACCCCCACATTTTCTAAATCTACAACGTATGTCTCAGTTTTTGGTTTGGAGGAGGATGGTGGTTGGCTTACAATTTGAACACCCTTTCTTACCCACTGGGCACGTTTCTCTGTACTTCAGTTATCCACAAATGTTCTAGCTGTTGCTGAAACTGCTTCACTAAAGTTCGTCAAAAAGTTATTTTTGACATCCTTGCAGGTTTTGTTTTTCTTCCCCTCTCAACTCCTTTCTGCAATTATGGAAACTCTGCTTACGTGCTTTCCTCCCATCAGGTTGCCCCGACATGCTCCTGAGGGCCGACTGAAGGTCAATTTTTCAGGCTCATTGCTCAGGTATACCATCCTCTTCGCATGCCCAGACTTTGTATTGGCCTGTGGGTTCATATCATCAGTGACTATAGACAAGCCACTTGATCGCATTGACTGCATTATCTCATTTATTTATTTATTTTTTGCTTGTTTTTTAAATGGAGATAATACTTAACATTTTTCTTCCCTACAGAACTGTGCAAATCAGGTGAGACACTCTATTACATTTTAAGTAGTAAAATGCCCTCTAAAATCTGGGAGAAAAGAGTTGACTTTGTAAAGTGTCAGACGGACTGATAGTAATTAAGGATATTTCTCTTTGGAAATGGTCATAGCAAAATTTCTGCAAGCGACTTCTAATAACTATTGATGGCGAATGCCAACGTTAGATCCTGTTAGGAGTGTTCTGTGGCTAGGCTGCAGAGATCCCTATGAGTCTGGTAGATGTAGTGACTCTTAACCACTCACAAGATGATGGATGTGCTAGGTATTCAGACGTTGAAACTAGCAGTCTGTCAATGAAGTACTACAGTCTACTAATATACATTGCAGTGCCCATAGAAAGTCTTGTCATGTGTTTCTAGTGTATGGAAACATGAAGAAGAAACAACTTTAAAGGAAATAAAGCTATATTTCATCTTAATACTAGAATAATCGATTTTAAGTGTTTTAGCTTTAAAGATTATTTATAGATTATGAGGTGGCATCAACGTAGGTTCATAGAGTTTCACAAGTATGAACTTTGAGAGATTTTGTAGTTTCTTAAGTCCACTGGAGAACATGTGCTTACAATGGAAGAAACAAGAATCTTCTTGATTTTAAAACTCCTTCCTTCTCTTGCCATTGTACTACACTTCATAAATTAAGAAACTTGGTTTGTTAAAGCTCTGTGTGTAATAGTAAAGCAAATAAAAAAGGAATTATAAGAAAATACAGTCTGTGATAGGGATGTCTTACGTGGGTATGTATATACATATTTTCTTTTGCTCTGTTTTCTTTCCCTTTTTAGATGGTACTTGCACAAACCTGCAAACTCTTTGGGTTGGAAAAATGTTTTCTTCTCTGATCTATGCAGCGTGTTACTTGGAATTCAGAAAATATTCATCTCTCAGATTGATAATGCTATGGAATGTTAATCTCTGCTAGCAGTGCATATGGAGACCTATTCTGAGAGTTTTAACTTTAACTTTGCTCTTAGGAAGAACACTATTAAAATATTTTGTTTCTGAATCAACAAAACTAAAAGGGAACTTAACAAAATGGGAGAAGATATTTGCAAATGACATATCTGATAAAGGGTTGGTATCTAAAATGTATAAAGAACTTGTAAAACTCAACATCCAAAAAGTGAACAATCTAATTAAAAGATGGACAGAAGACATGAATAGACATTTTTCCAAAGAATACACACAGATGGCCAACAGACACATGAAAAGATGCTCAATGTCACTGATCATCAAGGAAATGCAGATCAAAACCAGAATGAGATGTCACCTCACACCTGTCTGAATGGTACCCTAACAATGTGAGAAACAACAGGTGTTGGCGAGGATATAGAGAAAGGGGAACCGTTATGGTGGAATGCAGTGGGAATGCAAACTTGTGCAGCCACTCTAGAAAACAGTATGGAGGTTCCTCAAAAGTTAAACATAGAACTATCTTATGATCCAGCAATTGCACTACTGGGTATTTACCCAAAGAATCCAAAAATACTAATTCAAAGGATACATGTTCCCTGATGTTTCTAACATCATTATTTACAATAGCCAAACTATGGAAACAGGCTAAATGTCCATCAACTGATGAATGGGTAAGGAAGATGGGGAATATTATTCAGCCATTAAAAGAATGAAATCTTGCCATTTACAACAATTGTGGATGGACCTACGGAGTATTGTGCTGAGTGAAATAAGACAGTCAAGAAAAGACAAATACCATATGATTTCACTCGGATGTGGAAGATAAGAAACAAAACAAATGAACAAAGGGAAAAAGAGAGAGGGAGGAAAACAAAGAAACAGACTCTTAACTATAGAGAAAAAAACTGATGGTTACCAGAATGAAGGTGGATGGGGAGATGGGTTAAATAGTTGATGGGGATTAAGGCGTGTACTTGTTGTGATGAGCATTGGACTGGATATTGTAGGGAATTGTTGAATCACTATATTGTACACCTGAAATTAATATTATACTGTATGTTAACTAACTGGAGTTGGAATAAAAATTTAAAAAAATATTTTGTTTCTCTGTTTTTTTAATTCAGTACACCTTTGTGCAAAGAATGGATAAATGAATGAATAAATATTTGAATGAACAAATATTTAAATAAATAAATCATTGAGCAATATCACAAATCTCATCCCTTACATTTTATACTTCTTGGATTTAATAATTTCCCTATGACATTTGCCCTCAATTCAGGATGACTACTGGGTCTTTGGAATAGACTTCGGAATCAGTGACCACACGTGTGCATCCAAATTCTACCATTCAGTGTAATCTTGGCAATTAACTCAGTTCTACTTTTCTATCTTTTCATTTGCAAATAAATGATAATTCTGACTTTTTCATGTTTTTCTGAGATAAAGTGAAATATAAAATTGTGAGCATCTAGCTATGTGCAGCGAAAGCTCAACATCAATATATTTTTAAAAATTACTTCAAGTGTCAAGACATCTAAAAGAAGAAAAGATTTTCAGAAGAAGACAAGCAAATGAACAGCCAACTTTTATTTGAATTTTCTTTCAAGACATGACTGCCTTGAAGTTGTTGGATGGGAGAACTTATACTCCCACCCCAATAGTAATACCCAAATCATATTTAACACCATCAAAGAGCAAGCCCCAGGGATTCCTTTCCAATTTTTCCATGGCTATTCCTCCTATGCTCGCATTGAGATTCGCTCTTTAACGGATGAGGCATATCTGTGTAGGAAAATATATTCTTCCCATACTTATTTTTCTGGCTTCCCTTAAAAGTGAACATATCACTATTTGACTCTGAGTCTTTGAATATGAGTTTCTACAGAAAAAAAAACTGATGGCTAATAATTAAAAAAACAAACATTACAACATTATATGTTTATAAAATTATTATAGTTGTGGGCTCTCTTTCTGATCTATGCTGCTATGATAAAGTTTGCAGCCCTTGTCTTTAATTCCCTTACAAGTGGACCTTAACAGTTTCCCCCATTATCTCAGATCTTCTTTTAGTCTCTTCTTTTAGTGATGACTTATAGATTCTTTTCAAGGCCGAACCTCTTTCCAGGCTAATGTTTCCAGCAATAGAGCAAAAGAGTCATTTCTGTCAGTTGATTTGGTCATTTGGCCACAAGAATGGTCAACATTCTATTTTATAGGCATATTCAGATCAGAAATGGCCCTTCTGTTGATAATCAAGACTTACATAATTTATAGCTACAGGAGATAATTTTGCATGTAGTGGAAGGACCCACGCCATTTCAAATGAAAGTAAAATAATGAGAATAATGACAACAACAATAATTGACTTAAAAACTTCCAAATTGTTCGTACAAAGTCCTTAGACTAATTGATTTTACAGCTTAATGTGGGCAAAGAAGAAATTACTTAATTTGCCATTAGAATAATCAGCTGATCATTAGGAAGGTAAGTTCCTATATTTTGATTCTAAAAATCCCAAGTACCACATTTAAGTAAATACACTATAATTTTTAAAAATAGTCGTTTCCCTGTTTTGTTTAATCAGCTAGTCAAACTGGTAAAGAGTAATTTTTATCGTATTTTTGAAATCATTTTTGTATTTCCTATTCTTACTAACATGATTTTTGTTTATGTCATACAAATCAAGAGAAGCTAATGTGCTTTCAGGCCACGTCTTTCATCACCATCTGCAATCCCCCTTCCAAACAATTTGTAGTTCTTAAGCCCCTTCTATGGAGAAATTCTGGAATCACGACAGTTACCATAGCATTTATATTTCAAGACTGAAGTAGAACTTGGGGGGCTGGCAAACAATAGTGTGGGTAATAGGAGGTACTGTGAACCCCGGAGCTCTTTCTGCAGACCTTTCCCCCGTTCACATGATGCTTACACAAACAATCTTTCTGCCCTGAGAATATCTTTTTCCAGGGAGCTAATTTTGCATAATTGTAAGTGATCTGAATCTCAGAAGCAAAGTTCCAGAGCTATAGTTTTACAGTGATTATTGGAAGAACATTTGGCCACAGCATACCCTGGTAAATTCATACTCACATGTCCTCTGATTTTTTTTATGTCATTACCTCATTGCTAATTATAACTGCTGTACTTTAAACTCTTATCACTCTAAGTATTGTTATCCGTGTACCATTTCTCGCTTTTGCTATAATTCCCAAGGGGATTTTGCCAAAAAAAAAAAAAAAAAAAATCTCATTTGAGCAGAAGCCATCAGAGCACAAAGCTGAAATAATATTGCATAAGGTAATTAAAACTAAATAAGATAATGTCTTCCAATGTTACAGCAGAACCCTATACATGGTCATAGCATTTCTGTACGTGGTCGTTGGAGTATAATAACAAAGAACAGATTCTGGATTCATGCAATGGCCTGGCACCTAACACTTGCTGGATCATATGCTGTTTCTGCCATCAGTTTGTTACTTATCTGAGGTTGTCATTTATTCCTTTTCTATTCTCTTTAAGTAGGTGCAACACCACAATATTATTAAGGATAGGGAAAAAATTTGAGATTTTGAGAAGAAAAACAAGCATCAAGTTCTAAGCCCCTTAAAAGCCCCACAACTGTACACATTGTTCTTGCATGTTTTATGTAGTAAACACCTTAGAAACTACCTTGTCTCTATAAAACTATTTCTCATCTGGCTCAGAGATTCCATGTGTGGTCAAATAAAGGAGTGACTGATTCTTTGAAGTCAGAGGACATAACCTGTATCAGACTCAAGAGAACTTAAATGCAATATATGCTTTCCATTATCTTTTAAGTGAAGCAGCCAGGCAGATTTTCTTGATGATATAAGCTCCCAACAGCAATTAGGTATTCACTCCAACTTCATCTCTCTTACTTGCCTCCCTCTTTTGCTGTTAAAATATTTTGCAATAAAACTATAATAGCTGAAAGCGAACTGGACGATATTAGAATAGAAAGGGGACTAAAATAAACATTTTGCCTTTCCAAAGAAATAGAGCTTCAGATTCTTTTCTCGAGAATTCACCCCAATAAATTCCTATCTTCAAGCTACTAAACATTTCATACTATTCTAATAAAATGCCTCGTTTTTCTTAAAGGGCTGTGACTTGGCCCCAAAGAGTGAGGCGTGATATGTTCCTATGTGTGTTGGGGAAGGGGCTTGGAATACATAGGCCATTCAATATCATTCCAATCATCTCCTTTGGATTCCTTCAGAAAATTAGAACCAATCCATGATAATGAGGTGTGTCTCAAGGCCCTATCACATAAATAAATCATGTTTTAAAGTGTAGTTCGTTTCCAAATATAACTGACTTGAAAGGCAAAAATGCGAATGAAAAAACATTCTTTTTAGAACGTGAAAGAAGGAAAACACTTTCAGATATCCAGGAAATGCCATCACTAACATAAAGTACAAATCTTTCTTTCCTCTCTAAAGAATCACAATTCTCTTATTGCCTGTAGCTCCTTACAATACTATTAGTCACTACGGAAAGTTTTTATAAATCTTGTCTTAATGGATCTTGCGTGTCACTCTCTGTTATCTGCCTGCCTCAATGTTTTTCTCCCCTTCCTTCATGTTCTAATAAACTTGCCTTTTCAATTTTTACACACCAACATATTTGAATGGATCATTACTTTCAGCTGAATTTTAAGCAGGAGTTTCCAGTTCTTCAGTCCAGGCATTTGGCACTCGTGGGGTGTTTCCCTGAGGGCCAGTGCTTTTGCTGAATGGAGAAGGGGGGAGTTTCTTCTATAAGGCATCTTTTTCTCTGGGTAGTTCTACTAGGGCACTTTGCCCATTCCTTCAGTCTACAGAGCAGCCAGCTTGGGTAGCTGCCACTGAGGGTTTCTCCCAGAGAGCCATTTTCCCAGAGGAAGCTGGGCCTGGGAAAGAAGCAAGGGTAGGGTTCCCTTTAGTTCCTAAGTTGTGAGCTTTTTTCTTTTTTTAGTCGAAGAAGAAACACTGCCAACCTGCCACCTTCTTCCTTCTTTCTATTCTCTTTCTAAAGCTTCTAAACATAGCAAAAGATCCCATTTCTTGGCAAAAGAAAAAAAAAGGGGGGAACGTTCCAACTCCATTAGGAACAAGGGAATGTTGCTGTGATGATTTTACTGTTCCTATGAAATAATAACCATTTCCTCTCCAAAATGCTAACCTGGCATACGTTTGCAACTCCAGATGACAAGTAGGGGTGAGGGAAGGCATAGGCAAGCATCAGTAATTCAGCACTCTAACCAATTATCTTTGTTTCATCATTTTCTGTAAATCTGTATAACTTGAAAATTTTTATGGGATCTTATGTAATACTATGTACTGCCACATTTTTAACTAAACAAGTAAACATAGAAAATACCTATTTAAAGTAGTATCTTCACAGCCCTGCTTTCACAATCCCATTCCTTCCAGGGATGCATTTTTAAATGTTTGGGATAGTCTGTTCTAGACTTTTTCAATGCATAGGAACACCCAATGTCTGAATACGTAGAAAAGCTTTAAACTTGACATTTTACCATAAAAATTATTCTGATTTTGAGTATTCTTTCTTTCCTCATTTATTTTTTTAACCTAATAAAATATCTTAGACATTTTCCAAAATACTCATACATCCAGGCGCCTGGGTAGCTCAGTAGGTTAACTGGCCAATTCTTGATTTTAGCTCAGGTCATGATCGCAGGGGTGAGATAGAGCCTGCACTGGGCTCTGAGCTCAGCAAGGAGTGTGCTTGAGATTCTCTTCCTTTCCTTCTGCCCCTCCCTCTGCTCATGTGCTCTTTCTCTCTCTCTCAAATACATAAATACATACATACAAACATAAAATCTTAAAAAAAATACTCATACATCTGTATCTTCTTCATTCGTTTTAAAGCACAGGGACAGGAAATATAGTGAAATCACCTGTTCCCTTGTCTTTATTTACAGCAATTTTCATTCATTTCCCCATTAACTAAATTACCCACGTATTTTAACAGTTTTAATTTAGTCCTATAGTTTGCACAAGTTTCCCAGAAATTCTTGTTAAATGCTATTATTGCTGTTAAACTAACTTAAAAGATAGAAAAGAATCTACACAATTCCCTAACTTCCTGGTTTGTTAAAAATAAAAAACAAAACCTCAAGTCTTCTGAATCATTCCAGATATTTCAGTAGGATATGTCAGTAACATGAGAAACTCTTAGACATACTTAAGTAATTTGAAGTGGGAATTGATCTGCTTTCTTTGACTAAATGTGTTCTTGTTATATTTAAAAATGTCAACCAATAACCCATGAAATATATTTCTTTAATTTACACTTTATTTACTTTCAGCAATATTTTTTCCATATAAACATGGATGGATTATGCATTCAATAAATACTTACTAAATTCCTGAAAAGGTCCAAGCAGAGTACTCGATGTAGGACATGGAAAATGTTTAAATTCCATTCTTAGTTTCACAGTTAAATGGGAAGACAAATATATGAAAATTACTTTTGCAAGTTATAGATAAGAAATGATAAAGATATTCTAGGAAATTCTAGTTCAGGAAAAATAATAATATGAACCTGAAACACAAAATGAAAGCAAATATTCTGTGAGGCATTTTTCCTCGAAGACACTAGCAAATTCATAAAATGCTCTGAAGCTAAATAAGACACATAAAGAGAAAATTATGTGTAGATATTTTATAAAAGTAATGAGAGGGAGAGGGAAAAATCTTAAAATCATACAAAAAAAAGATTACAAAATATCAAATTAACATTGGAAATTGTTACCCTTACTATATATTATAAACAGCTATGAGATAAAGAAAAAATAAGACCTCATTTAAAGTAACATCGAAAAAGATAAAGTATCTGGATATATACATTACAAGAAATTTGCAAGGCCTACATAAGTAAAAAAACTATAGAAAAACACAAAAATGACCTTGCAAAATGGAAAGGAATACCGTAAATGCATCAGAACATGGAATATCATGAATATATATGTTCTTTCTAAGTTAATAAGTACGTCAATTGAAGTGATCCCAAAAGAACGCCATTAGGATTGATTTAAAGTTCACATGAAATAATAAGTAATCAAGAATAGCCAGGAATCTCCTGAACAATATAATAAAAATTCAAGATTTGTACTACTGGTTATTAAAAATTATGATGAAGTTGGGGCACCTGGGTGGCTCAGTGGTTAAGCGCCTGCCTTCGGCTCAGGGCGTGATCCCAGCGTTATGGGATCGAGCCCCACATCGGGCTCCTCTGCTGGGAGCCTGCTTCTTCCTCTCCCGCTCCCCCTGCTTGTGTTCCCTCTCTCGCTGGCTGTCTCTATCTCTGTCAAATAAATAAATAAAATCTTTAAAAAATATTATGATGAAGTCTCTCTATATAGTGTGTTTTTGGTATATAACAGGAAGCCAATGGAACAAAATACAAAATCCACAAATAAACCCAAGTGAATATAAAAATTCTATTGTTTTTCTGTTTCCTCTGTTATTAGTTTCTACTCTGATCATCATATATTTTTTCTATTCCTTAATTTACTTGCTCTTCTTTTTTTTTTTTTTTTAGAATTTATTTATTTAAGAGAGAGAGAGAAAGTGGGGGTAGGGTGGGGGGAAGGGGACAGTGGGAGAGGGAGAGAGACTCTCAAGCAGACTATGTGCTGAGCTTGGGGCTGGATGCAGGGCTCTATCCCATGACCCAAACCAAGAATCCGACACTGAACCAACTGCACCACCCAGGCCCCCCCTTTATTTGCTCTTCTTTTTATAGTTTCTTAAGATAGAAGTTGAGGTCATTGATCTGATGCATTTCCTTTTTTCCGATATAAGCATTTTGTGGTATAAACTTTTATCTAAATATTGCTTTATCAGTTCCTCCCAGATTTTGATATGGTTTGTTTATTTTCACTCAGTTGAAAATAATTTCCAATTTGATTTATGGATTATTTAGAACTGTATTTATTTTCAAATTATTTGGAGAATTTTTCTATTATTGACTTTAAATTTAATTCCACTGGGTTAGAGAATGTACTTTGTACAACTTGAATCCCTTTTAAATATTGAGACTTACTTTATGGTTCTGAATATGATTTATCTGTATGTGTTCCTGTGTACAAATTGAAAATAGTGTATAGTCTTTGGTTGTTTAGTGGCATATTCTATCACTGTCCACTAGTGCTGATTGATAGGATGTGTATCAGTTTTCTAGAATGGCAAAACAAAGTAGCACACAACAGGCACTAAAACAATCAAAATATATTTTCTCACAATTATGAACAAGTGTCATCAATGGATTGTTTTGTTCTGAAGCCTCCTTTCTTGGCTTGTGGATGGTTCTCTGATACCTGTGCCCTAACATAGTCCTTTTCTGTGCATGTCTGTGTCCTAATCTCCAGTTTTTATAAAGACACTGGTCATATTGGATTAGAGATGACTATAATGACCTCACTTTAACTTAATTACCTCTTTAACAACCCTGTCTCTTAATACAGTCACACTCTGAGGTACTGGAAGCTTGGAGCTCAACATATAAATTTGGGTGGTGGAGTATACAATTCAGCCTGTCGCAGTATGGAAAAGTATTCTATGTTCTTTCTTATTTCTGCCTGCCTATTCTAATTATTACAAGAAGGGTATTGAAATCAGCAACTATAATCATGGATTTGTCCATTCTCACTGAAGTGCAGTTAATTTTTGTTTCATATATTTCATCTTTGTAATTACATGCACAGTTATAATTTTTATGTCCTCTTGATGAATTTACCCCTTTATCATTATGAAACAGCCCTTACATCCTCGGTAATATTTTTTGCTCTAAAATCTGTTTTACTTGATATTAATATAGGTATTCCAGCCATTTTTTTTTTTTTGGATTGGTATGGATTTCTTGTAGACAGCATAACAATTTCCCATTTTTTCCAACTTTTTTTTAAAAACGATTTTATTTGTTTATTTGACAGAGAGAGACAGCGAGAGAGGGAACACAAGCAAGGGGAGTGTGAGAGGGAGAGGCAGGCTTCCTGCTGAGCTGGGAGCCCGATATGGGGCTCAATCCCAGGACCCTGGGATCATGACCTGAGCCGAAGGCAGACGCTTAACAGCTGAGCCACCCAGGCTCCCCTCATTTTTCCCAACTTTTTACAGATAATGCATCACCTTTAAGAACATTTTTGAAACCTAAGACTCTACTAAATTTTCTTTGAAGCTTATAATCTTGCACTTCAGATTTTATACACACACAAGTATACACACACATACATACGTAAAAAATATACATACATTAAATAATTATACATTACATACACAAACATTATAAATATTATATAATATATTAAAATTTATATTATATACAAAATCAGCTCACTAATCTTTCCTCTGATACTTTTAAGCAAGCTGCAGACCAACCAAGATCCAATTATGACACATTGATAAAGAAATACGAAATTTTACTTGGGCTAAGGTGAACATTGGCTATCATATTTTAAATTTCAGTCCTTAGCTAAGAAAGTTTCTTCATGATATTTTCACTGAGTTCAAATTAAGAATTATCCTGGTGACATGCTACAGTACTTGGAGCTAAAACTTTGTTGTTGAATATAAACAATAATTAGGAAGTTTTTCAGAATGTATGGTGTGATTCTGCTGTATTTATCCAAATCATATTTGCAAGCAGTGAGAACAAAGCTTGTGCCACAAAGATTTTTTTCAGATTCATCATATATTTTTTAAATTACAATATCGACGACTATTTTAAAGTATTATTTTAGTGAATATTAATATTAATAATTATTTGATTATTACTCTACCTAATTTAATTACTCACTGCTATTTAAAAACTAACATTATTTTCCAGAGTCTCTTTTAAAGTAACCTTTTATATTAAAGCACATTAGAGATACAGGAAATTACACTCATTGAGTGCATGAATGGTTAATGAGTTTTCTCAGATGAGCACACTTGTATAATCACCAATTTCGTCAAGAAGACAGCATTACCAGCACCTAAAATCTTCTTATGACCCATCTCACCCTATGCTTTCCTGAATCACTTCTCTACATGCTAATTTTATCCTTTTTAGAAATATTTACAAATGAGGGCGCCTGGGTAGCGCAGTCGTTAAAGCGTCTGCCTTCGGCTCAGGGCGTGATCCCGGCGTACCGGGATCGAGCCCCACATCAGGCTCCTCCGCTATGAGCCTGCTTCTTCCTCTCCCACTCCTCCTGCTGTGTTCCCTCTCTCGCTGGCTGTTTCTCTGTCACATAAATAAATAAAATCTTAAAAAAAAAAAGAAATATTTACAAATGAGATCAAATAGTATGTTTATTTCATGTCTGGATTCCTTTGCTCAAAATTTTGGTTGGAGGTTCACACACATTGTTAAATATACTTGTAATTTGTTCATTTTCATTGCTGCAATAGCACTTTTTATATGAATACATAATAATGCATTCATTCATGCTACTATTGGTGGGCATTTAAGTTGTTTCCAAATTTTGGCCATTCTGTGTAATGCAGCTAGAAACAGTCATATATATGTTTTCTTAGAGCACACACACCCCCACACACTTATATGTATTTCTAGGGGTGGAATTACTGTACAAAGGGCATGTGTAAGATCAATTAGTAGATAATGTTTCTATGGAATACTACCCCAACTAGTAGTATGAGAGATGCAATTGCTATAAATATTGACCCAAGCCATGGAATATTTATTCCTTTTCATTTAAACCATTTTGGTCACTGTGTATTGATACCCCAGTATGTTTTTATTTTTAAATTTCTGCAATGAGTCAGAAGTTGAGAACTTTAAAAAATATTCTTTGGTCATTTGGAAATTCATTTATTTGAAGTACTCATTCAGAACTCTTTCAGTTTAGTTTAAACTTCGTTTTTTTTCTGTTGTGCTGTTTATCTGTTTCTAATAGATTTTTAGGAAATCTTTATATGCTCCTTTTCATTTTTATATGGTGTAAATATCTTCGTCTTCACTGTAGCTTGACTTTTCACTCTGCGATTGAAAATTCTTAGAGTTAATGTTGTTTAACTTATCAGTCTTTTCCTTTGTGGTTAGTGATATCTGTGTCCTCTATAAGAATTCTTTCTCCAAAGTAGAAGTCATGATTTTCTTCTGTGTACTTTTAGACACTTTATTAGTTTATGTTTTATGTTTGGATTTTATATTAGTTTGCTAGGGCTGCTATAACGAAGTATCACAGACTGGGTGGCTTAAACACGAAAATTTATTGTCTTCCATTTCTGGAGGCTAGAAGTCTGAGATCAAGATGTCTGCCAAGTTAGCTCCTTCTGAGGTCCGTGAGGAAGATTCTGTTCCGGCCTTTTCCCCTAGCTTCTGATGGTTTTCTGGCAATCTTTGACATTCCTCAGCATGTAGAAGCATTTCACTCATATCTGTCTTCATCTTCACATGGTGTTTTTCCTGTGTGCAGGTTAGTATCCAAATTTCATCTTTTTATAAGGACACCAGTCATATTGGAGTAGAGGTTCACCGTACTCCAATATGACCACATCTTAACTAATTACATCTGCAATGACTCTATTTTGAAACAAGTTCAAATTCCTCTAACGTACTAGGAGTTAAGACTTCAACATAATAATTTTAAGGGGATACAGTTCAACCCATAACAGATTTAAGGTCCATTTACATTTCCTTTTTGTGAATGGTGTAAGTTATTACTTTTTTCCCCATGGATATCTGGTAAACCAACACCATTTATCAATGAGACTTCTTTTCTACTGTTTTGCTTGTCATCAACAACTTGCTCATAAGTCAAAAGTTTACATATGACTGGGTTTGTTTCTGGAGACTGTTTCTTACATCAATGGCACATTTGTCTATCATGGTACTGATATCAGTCTGTCTTAACAGTATCAACTTCTCATTTAATCCCCCTTTTACTTACCTTCTTTATATTCTCTGAAAAAATATATAAATTTCTTCCAAGGTGTTTAATGTTTTTATGCTCTTAGAAATAATTTAATGTGAGAATTTTTATTTTCTAATTTTGTTGCTTGCATATGTAATTGCAGGTGTTGTGTTGACCTTAATCTAGCTGCTATTTAAATTCACTTATTAACCTTAATAATTTATCTGTAAATAATTTTGGATATTCTACTAGCATAATTATGTCATCTGCAAAAAAGACAGTTTAATTTTTTTTTCAATTTTTAAAAAATCTCAATTGCTTCTCTTGACTGTTACACTGGCTAGGCCTCCAGTAAAATGCTGAAGAGCAGTGATAACAACATCCCTGTCTCATTTCCAATTTAAGGGCAAACACGTTTGATTGATCATTATTAAGGATGTTGATTGTAGTAGGGTGGTTTTTTAAATATATATAAATACCATTTACTTATTCCTAGTTATTTGTATTTGCTTTCTCTTGTTGCATAATGAATTACCACAAACAGTGGCTTACAATAACATCCATTTGTTAGCTAACAGTTCTGTAAGCCAGAAGTCCCTGGGTTTTCTGCTCAGGTTAGCACAAAGTTGAAATCAAGGTGTTAGACAAGCTGAATTCCCATCTGGAAGCTGTTGGAAAAAATCTGCTCCAAAGCCCTTTCTTCTAGTAGTCAGAATCCAGTCCAGGCTAGCTATCAGCTGGCGGCAACTCACCTCCTAGAAGCTGTCTGCATTCCTACCCACATTGCCCCCTCCCTCTATAAGCAAGCAGCCAGCTAGCATGCCTAATTCTTATACTTTGACTCCAACTTCACCTGTCTGACCTCTAAACCCAGGTTTAAAGGATTCATGTGATTTGATAAGGCCTACCCAGTTAAAATCTCCATTTTAGGGTCAACTAATTTGTGACATTGATAACATCTGCAAAATCTCTCATGCTGCATAAAGTAACAAAATCACAGGAGTAATATCTCATCATATTCACATATAGATATCATATATCATAGATATCACATATAAATCTGCAAGTTACATAGCCTTTTTTAAAATCTATTAAGCCAAATTGGCATTCCTACAATAGACACACCTCATTTGAGATTAATTATACTTTTTGTATTCTGATGGATTTAATTTCATAGAAGTTCAGAATTTTTCTCACCTCATGAACATAGTAATAGTCTTTCCTTATTATAATTTTTCATGTTTTGGTATCAATAATATCAATGTGCTGGCTTCATAACATGTGTTGAGAAACTTTCCACCTTTTCTAACCCTAGAACATTTTGTATAAGATTGAGATTTCTTTTATGATTTTTTTTAGAATTAACCAATGAAATGCTCTTTTATAACAAGTGTAATTTATTGAATAGATATATAATTACTCAGATCTATTTTTTCTTGTTTTTTTTTCAGAAAATTTTCATTTTATCTGATTTTTCAAATGTATTATCATTAAGTTGTTTATAGTGTCCTTAGGTTATCTATATAATGCTTATAGAATCTATAGAAATGCCCCATTTTTCATGCCTGAACTTTGTGTCTTGTTCCTTTTTCTTTTGATCAGATAAAAAAAAAAACAAGTTTTGGCTTTTCTCATTTTCTCCATAATGTTTATTTTATTTTTTATTAATTTCTTCTTTTGTTATTTTCTTCTTTCTACTTTTTTTTTTTTACTTTTTTTTTATTTCGATTTTCTGTTTTGTCTCTAACTTACTGACTTGTATGTTAAGATCATCATTTTTAGGCACACACAGAATGTTTTAAAATAAGAATCACAGGGCACCTGGTTGGCTCAGTCTTTTAAGCGTCTGCAGCTCAGATCATGATCCCTGGGATCTTGGGATGGTGGAGCCCAGGGTCAGGCTGCCTGCTCAGCGTGGAGTCTGCTTCTCCTTCCCCTTTTGCCCCTCCCCCTGCTGGTGCTCTCTCACTTATGCTCACTTTCAAAAATAAATAAAATCTTTAAAAAATAATAAAATAAAATAAAATCACAATCATTATCAAGTATCAGAAAAAGTGATGTAATTCTGAAGCCTGAATTCCCTCTGATGGATGCTCCAGTTTTCTTGTGCATCCCACTCTGTGCTCTGGCTTTGCCCTTCGGTATCACCTTTCAGATCTTCCTTGTATCCGCCCTGACTATAAATCTTATTCCATTCTTGTGCTTAACCCAAACTCATGGGCTGTCTGCCTGGGTCTGGATCTAGGCTCTCTTCAGTTAAAGTCTATTTCAGATTCTCTGACTCATATTTATTCTTTATATTTCTCATCAAGTTTTATAGATTTTCCCCTTCAAATTAAATCTTGTTCCCATTACCATAACTCCAATCTTGAATTTCTCATTCTACTACAATTTCTTCTGATTCAGCAAATTGCATTCTTTCTCTAGATCATATTATTAATTCACCTGCCCCAAACATATCTTACATGGCTGATTAGAACAATGAAATTAATCTATGCTCATTCTTGTTTCCTGTGGTTTTGCCTTTTTCATTCCTAATATAAATTGTCCTCATTTCTCTAATGATATCTATTTCTTTAATAGAATAATTTCTAACTACTCCATTCTTGTGATCCATGTTGACTGCTTTTCTTTGTGAATAGGGGTCATATATTTTATTTTCATTTCCCTTCAGAGCCAGGTAAAAAGTAAACATATAGACAACAAAATGTATTTATTGATTACTTTTAAAAATCAGCATATTAGTTATATTAAACTGTCATGTGGATAATCAGGATAATAGAATTTCTAATTTGACAATCAAAAGTTGGAGATGAGGTTTGGCTTTAAAATTTTCAAGATTTCAGAAAGTTCTAGATTTAATTAGATTTACTTTAAGCAAATCATTTAAGTTTGGATTCATCATATGGCAATGGAGTGGGGGAATATGTCAGATTTTCAGCCCTTCTTCATTTACCTTCTTAAGATTCAGAAGCCCTAAGGAGCGAGCAATTAGTCATTGCAAAAATTCAGAGTGACAATCCACTATGCTTTTTTCAGATACGAGATTAAAAGGTATTCAAAGAGCCTCNCCTTATTTTAGATGAAAGGGAAAAAATGACTTTGGTCCCCATTCAGAGATTATTCACTTTCTGTAAGAACAGTATGAATATCCTCAGCTTTGAGGCTTTCTTTCTTTTCTTTTGACGTCAAAGGAAGAAGATACATGTCTTCCTATTTGGGAATAATCTAAATTTAGAAGACTAAAATATTATCTTGACTAGAGCGTCTGCGTTATATTTACTGACAACTGGACTGTTACTTAGGAAAAGAAGATTATAAAAAATAGACTTATAAAAAGAGTTTAAAAGTATTAATGAAATCATGTTGGGTTGGTCAGTAAACTTAATTAAAAAAAAAAAAAGTTGTCCAGGGAAGAGTGACTGTTTTTAACATTAGCAAATATTCACACATTTTTATTGGCAGGTATTTGGATGTTTTCCCACTTTGGGTGTGATTTCAGTATGCATAATGAATACATTGTATATAAAATAGAGTTTTGAAGTGAAGTGTGAGGAATAAATGATTATTAAATGCCTAAGGGTGAAGAGGCAACAAACAGTATATTTCTAAAGCATGAGGGAAGATTGCATATGTAACTGGAAAAGCACTGGACTGTGAGTTGAGATATCTCACTTAAAGAGGTAATGCAACACTTACAATGAGCAATGATCGTGAAGGCACACACATGGGTTTAAAGGCTGGCTACACTGTATACAAATTAACTGAGATTAGGAGTCAATTAAAACCTGGATCTCACTTTGTTCATCTGGAAAATGGTGATAATATTATCCAACCCATAGTGCACATGTTACTTTAAAAACAAGTGTTTATTTTCATTGCTCTTTTTTTTTTTCTCTCAGTTTCAACTTTCTCAGTAGATTACAGAAGTTTTAAGCTCTAGATATACTAAATAGAGCTATAGCAAGTTAAGGAAGGGCTTTTTCAGTTGGAAGTGATCAGAAGTAAATAAAAAGTAAGGGATGAAGTCCCAATCAGAGACCGATGCTTGCCAGACATAGTAAATTTAAGTTAGGGAAATGAACTAAGGAAAATAGCAAAGTACAAGCCCAAGATATACTGGGATGCAGGGGAAATGGATGTTAGGCAAAATTTACACCAAGGAAGAAAACGAACGTTGAAATGAATGGGTGAGTCATGAAAAGCAGACCGCATCCAAGAAAACGGAGTAAACAGCTAGCTGAGAATAATTCTGCTAATCTACCACTTGTTGAATTTGATGGGACAAATTAGGAATTTAATGGGCCACTCTCATAGGAGTTGCTCCTTAGGTCAGTGTTGCTGTACCAGATATTTGGTTAGTTCCCCTGTAGAGTTGTTTCATTTCTGTATTCATTTATTCCCTAAGCATTTTTGAGTACCTACTTTGTGCTCGGCATTGCAGTCTTAAATAAAACAGATATAATCTCTGCCCTCATAATGTGTGTTAGGCAATAAATATAATCAATATGTAAACCATTTATGTAACTTAGAAGATGATTTGATTTTGGTTTTTGGAGAAGAATAAACCAAAGGTGCATCCAAAGGTTTGCAACTGTAAATAAGTTGTCCAAGGCTGTCCTCGCAAGAAGGTAGGTAAAATCTTAAAGTGGGCAGAGTTAGTCATGAAGATGTATAGAAGATGAGTCCACACAGAAAAATTAAGAAAATAGGTAGAAGAGATAAGGTCAGGAAAATACGAGCTGAGTAAATAGTGTAGCACCTTACATGCCATTGTGAGGACTTGGCCATTCATTTTGAGTGAGATAAGAAAATACTGAAGAATTCTGAGCAGAGGAGAGCATAATATGATATATTTTGTAAAAAGATTACTTTGACTGCTATGTTGAGAATAGATTCCAGATGGGAGAAAAGATAGAAACAGAGACCACTTAAGATACTATTGCAATAATCCAGGGAAGAGATAATGTGGTTTGGTCCAAAATGATAGCAGTGAGGTGCTGACAAAGGATCAGAATATGAATGTATTCCGAATGTAAAACCCATAGGAATTCTTGACAGATTGGATGTGGTATGTGAGAGAATGACATGAATCAATGATGACTCTTAGGTTTTCTGGGTTGAGAAGCAGGAAGCATGGAATTGATTTTAAGTGAGATGTGAAAGTCTGCAGGTAGAACAGGTTTGGGAATTAAGATCAGGAGTTCAGTTTTGGAGATATTAAATCTGAGATTCAAATTGAGATGTATTAAACACCCAGTGGTGATACTGAGTTGGCAGTTGAGTATACAAGTCTGGAGTTCAGAGTGGTCTGAGACAGAGATGAGTTTGGGCAGTATAAGCCTTAAATAATATCAACAAAGGAGTGGGTATAATTGCAGAAGGGATCCTAGCACTGAGCCATGGGGCACTTCTGTGTTAAGAGGTTGAGAGGAAAGTTAGGACCAGCCAACAATGCAGGAAAGGTTATTAGTAAGGTTAGGTAAGAGGAAAACCCAGAAAGTGTGTCCTGGAATCCAAGTGAAAAATGAGTTGCCAGAAATACAGAGCAATCAATTTTGCCAAATATTGCAGATGGGGTATTTAATACGAGAAATGAGAATTGGCCAGCAGATTTAGTAAATTAGTAGCCACAAGTGACCTCCGGAGTGCAGTTTCAATGAAGTTTGTAGGCAAAGGTCTGATTGTAGTAGGGTTGCATTTTTCCAAGTTGGCGCCTGCCTTTTTGTCTCCAGGGAGTTGGATTAAAGCTAAATTAAGGGAGAGACTACAGTGAGAGATGTTTGTTTATTTCCTTTGAAAGCTGTTAGTTATAAAGGGATGGCATTTGGCTGTCATTTAGGATCTTTGAATGTAGTTTTCAAATAGCTACCTAGTACAACCACAAGTTTTTGAAGGAAATATGCAAATGTGATACTTTAGGAAAAATAAAACCTGTTTATTACCTTAAGTGTTGTGTTTTATTTTTGTTCATCTGTTTGTTTGTTGACTCTACCTCCAAAGGAATCTCTTGGTGATCTAGGGAGGATCCTTGGAAATATAAGCAAAATACTTCCCTCTGCCAAATCAAATCCTTTACAAATGTAAGCAAAGCGGCCTCTTTTGCTATTTTGTAGTTGGCTTAATATAATGACAGTAGGTAATACTAAGAAAAGCATAGACAGGAAAATTGGCTGAAAACTGAGTTTCTCCCTAAGGCATAGAAGTCTATGTAAGTTTATTTATCCTGTTGCCCACCCTGATTCCTATCAAGTTTTATTAGTTTTGTTTGTTTGTTTGTTTGTTTATTTGTTTTATGGGAGGTGGGGTGGTGAAGGATGTTTCCTCTAGAAGAACAGAGATTTAAGACCTTATTTAATTGCATCAAACCACTAAGGAGCCAGAACTCCTAGGATATTAGCCCCAAAGTCCAGAATTCAAAGAGGCTGGATCCCATGAAAAAATATCACCAGCACATCTCTATGGAAGCATGAGGTTTTAAAATGACACTTAAGCTTCGATTTCTAGCACTGTAATTCAGTAAATGTCCTTGGTTGTGATTATCCATTTCAATCTCACTACTTCTTAGGATCTGGAATGGGGGTTGAGGATGACAGGGAGTCTAGAGGTGACTTTCCCCAGTGTTCAACAAATGTATATGAATTAAGGAAAACTTACTAATAATTTTTACCTGTAGTTCCAAGGTAACCCCATCTTTTCTCATTTACCCTTCTTTCCCTTTCCATCATTCTAATTCCTCCCCGATCAATCCCCAATTTGATTTTCTCTCAGGTCCAACCAGTTTCAGATTGTTTCATTTCTTAGCACGTTTCTTCCTCCTAAAATCCCGATGGAATCATAGCCAGCCCCTCTCCCTCTGTTCTCCCACTTCCCCAAATGCTAAGATCTCATATAGGTTCCTTACAGGTCCCTACTTGTAAATAGGCACAAATAAACAGGATATCCATTCCTAGCCTTAAGAGACCAATTGGGTGGTGTATGTCTTTAGTTTTTGGTTTTTGTTTTTGTCTCTTTTCCCCCTTTTCCTATTAGGTTGACAGACTGAGTTAGTCACAAGAATAACTACAGATGTAATAGGCTTTATGCTAAAGATCTGTTACTGCAAAACTGGCACAGGCAACATTTTGGTAAATTGAATAACATTTTCTATTAATACTGATTGTGAAGCTTTTGGCCTGATTAGAATGACTCTTAATTTGACAATAATTTGCTAGTGAAGTATTAGCAGTGACATTCAATTCACTGACTCATGGAATCTCGGTGATTGAAGGAATTTTATGTGTCATTAAATTCAACGCCCCTCTTTTCACCATTGAGGAAAAATAAGGGTCAGGGGTGAAAATGACTGTCGAAGTTGACTTAACCAAATCTGACATTTCCCAATGGCTGGCCCTGTTCTTTCCAGGGGCCTAGCTCTTGCCTAGGCATGTAGAAATCAAAGTAGTTTACCTCACCAGAGGGATGCTTAACATTCTAAGACATTTAATTCATTTCATTACAATCGGTTTTAATCATTTTTCTTCCAGGACATACACATTTCATGAGCATCTTTTTATGTATTGTCAGTGGAAGTGATGACCTTATTTTAGAAAAGTAGTACTGGACACTCGCAAGACCTGAACAGTGTGCTGCTTCTTCCAGAGTGTAAGCTAGAAACTAAGTTGACCTAGCATACTTCTCTAGTTTCAGCAAATAAGAGGTTTCTTTTTCTCTTCTGTGCCTGCTTGAATTACAAACAACTCCTTGAAGCATCTGTTTTCACTAAATTTGACAGCCAGAAAGGAAAGTTCACCATTTCAGCAGCTGTTATTTGTTGTTTTTTTGTTTTTTTTCTTTAGCGAGATGAGCAGCCAGACCACAGTGTCTAGAGATTTGTTTGATTACTCAGCAGGACAGTAGAAGCTAAAGCAGAAAGATGATAGAAAACATGAGAAGAGAGGGAAAACATGACATGAACAAGCATCAAAAAAAGCATGGTTTGATAAGCAGGATCCCCAAATAAAGTCTGCTCTGACAGCATGGTGACCAGAGAAAAGGTTACAGATGCAAAATAGATCAAGTCAAGGACTGACTCAAGGGCACACATTAATGTATACAGTATGTAAATTGGGTCATTTGTTTATGCTAAACATCATTCTTTCCAAAGTGAATTTTTCATGTTTGGACATTAGGTGACAAACATCTCATAATGTCCTCTCTATTTTTAGCAACTACTAATAAATTACTAAGTAGGAAAGTGTTTGTTTTCTAACTTCAAGACAGAACGTGTGCTGCGTGACTCAACAAGAGATTGAGGAGACGAGTTTGGAAACCAGGATGTGAAGAACCGATCCAGAGGCAGAGGAAAAAAGTGCAGAGTCAAACTGAACAGAAGACTCAGGAAAGATGTCGAGAAAAGCAGGACACCAAAGTCATCATCAAGAGAGAGTCCACTAGAAAAAAACAGAACCCCAAACTACTCAGCGTTACCAGAGGAAAGTATATGCAGAAGGCTCAGTAAAGTGTGAGGCGCTAATGGCCTATTCCTCAGGAACAGAGAGCCTGACTGTGGAATCGCAAAACGTGTTTCTGTGCAGCAACCCGTCACCTTAGACGGGGACAAGGAGGATACCTCTGTCCAGGTTATAAAGGAAATTTGAAGAGCACAGGACAGAAAAAGGAGGTCCAATAATTAAAGTGGAAAGATTATGAGAAAAAAATTCTCTTCTGAAGCTGTAACAGAAAATGTTGAGATATGTTTCATGAGCAAAAATATTATTAAAATTATAGTTAATATAAAGAACCCTATCTCCAAACAACTCTAAACAAAACAACTGATGGCTGTTTGCCAACTACAGAAGTAGAAAATCCTGAACCAGAGTTTAAAGAGAATGAAAAATTATCTTTTTCTCATCATCTAACATTGTGAAGATACAAAAACAAAGCATATTCTGCATGATCCTTATAAGTGGAAATTTAATTTTAGCTAATTGGAATTTTTTCAATTATCTTTTTATTCAACATTTAAAACAAAGTATTTTATTTTAAAAGAAGAAATCTTTATCTTCAATGTGGGTCACGATGACCTTAAATTATTTATTCGTTGGAGAACAAAAGAGTGTTCAATGCCATGTATGGAAATTTGTAGAAATTTGCTGATAATTTATAGTTAGAAGGACTTGATAACAGAGTTCTTAAAACTGAGAGAAGTTTTAAAACTGAGTTTTTGCTAACAAGAACAGTGCTGTACATATTTAGAGGAGGAAAGAAATATGGCCAACAATTAGACTTTCTTGCTTGCTTGACATAATTCAATTTATTGGTAAATTAGACAGTTAAGCTGAGAGAGGCATTTTTCTTTCCTCCTTAAATTTTGATTATTTTAATTAAATATAAATTATTATCCAAAGATCATCTGCTTTTATAGGGACACAAAATAGAAGTGACTTTTTTAATTTAAAAAAAAGGTACAGAACTGTAGTATTGACAAAATAAATGGGTGAATAGAAAGTCTAATAGAATTGACATTGTGGAGAGAGGCGTGTTTCAATTCACAAAGACATGCTTCGAGACAGAATAATGGATGTTAGTTTAGTAATAAAACATATGTCAAAATCCATGTAGGATTACTTGGTATCCAGGAAATACCTCAAGTCAAATTCTGGGAAAGGGATGTCCCACACAGTGGCAGATATAAAAGACTTTTTAAACATAAATTTTACAAATGTTCAACTGCTGCAGTGTCTTGCAGGAGAGAGAAATTCAAGCAACTTACAATCATTTCATTTTTTTAAATTAAAGATTGTATTTATTTATTTGAGAGAGAGAGAGAATCAAAGATAGCATGAGCAGGGGGAGTGGAGGGAGAAGAAGACTCCGTTCTGAGCAGGGAGCCTGACCCTAGGCTCCACCGCAGGGCCCCAAGGATCGTGACCTGAGCTGAAGGCGGAGGCTCAACAGACTGACCACGTAGGCACCCCTTACAATCATTTCGAAATAACTTTGCTTGATATTCTATTTACAAATTTACAAAATTTTGTATTTTGATTTTAGAAGAGTTAACATTGTACATATTTGTCTACCTATAGTATATATATTTTGTTACTCTTTATTTCTATTTTTTCCCCTATACTGTTCTTGCTTTTTTTTTTTTTTCCTGTTGAAAGTATAACATTATGTTTTTTAAACTGATCACCTATTTGGTCTCTGTAGATCTGAAAAACTAGAGTCGCTATTGGAACACATTATCTCAAAAGTCACTGGTTAAACTTTAGCATGGTTTAGTTATTTTAGTTTAGTTTATGCCAAATAACAAATAATCTTGAAAGATTGGTGGCTTAATACAGAAAATGTTTATTTCTTGCTTCTGAAAACACTATTCTTACAGGGGTGAGGCATTATCCACTCTCATCCCTAAAATGATAGTGCACAGTAGACACTCAATAAATCTTTACTGAATAAATAAAACATACACATGTTTGCACGCACACCCCTCCCCCCCAACAGATGACCTTCATCCTAAGTGATAGGCTTAGCATCCTAGGATGTTTAGATTTTTATCTCCATAGAAACCTGCTGCTGCGTTCCCTGAAAACGGGAAGAACGATGGAGAAGTACATACTGGTTCCGTAAATCTTCCACCTAGAAGTAGCACATATGACTTACGTCTGTGTACCATTGCTCAAACTTAGTTGCAATGCAAACTCAGAGAGTATGTGCCAGGAGGAGAAGAGAACTAGAATTCTTGCGGGGACATAAGTAATTTTTGCGGCAATCAAAATATATAAGTTAAAAAACAATAATTTTAATGAGCCTCAATATTGAAGTTTAATGGTTCAATGAGAAATGCCATTTAAAAATTAATTGGGCCAGTTACGGGGATGGGGTAACATATTACCAATCAATAACTGCATAAATAGAGGTAGTTCATTCATCAAAAGAAAGTCAGTGCTATATTGAAGAATTACAAATAAAAATAAATTAGCTTAATATTCATTTTTTAAATAAGAGACATCAGAAGAGAAATGGTTCCTTCAAAACTTTCTGAGATTACCTCAAGTTCACATACATATAATGTGGGCAAAGACACCTCAGTTTTGCCTGTGCGTTTACACACATGTGCTCCTTTAAAAGATATTAATTGTGACTGGCCCTGAGGAGAATATGCCCACAGGTACGGAAAAGATCGTGTGATACTACAGTGGGTGTTCTTTCAGTTTAGAATAGTAGCCCCTTGCGGCAGAAGTTACAGAAGATTGTTGTAAAAAAGGTATAGATCAAGTATCCTGACAGACCTCATTAAGCCTTTGCCTCCGGGGAAAAATCTGCTAAATTTATATAAGTGTTGCTTTGCCAGTAAATTTATGACTAGATTCTTTCCAAAATCATGGTGTAAGTTTGAGATTTGTGAAATATTGGAAATTATTATGAACTTGAAAAAGTGACAATTTTTTCCTACATTTCAACTTGTTTTAAATGTGATCCTTGGGGCGCCTGGGTGGCACAGCGGTTAAGCATCTGCCTTCGGCTCAGGGCGTGATCCCGGCGTTCTGGGATCGAGCCCCACATCAGGCTCCTCTGCTATGAGCCTGCTTCTTCCTCTCCCACTCCCCCTGCTTGTGTTCCCTCTCTCGCTGGCTATCTCTGTCGAATAAATAAATAAATAAATCTTTAAAATAAATAAATAAATAAATAAATAAATAAATAAATAAATGTGATCCTGCTGTGACTTGTACTTACTAACATATTGTTACATGTTTACTAATATAACATGCCTATATGTAATATATTTTGTAGTCACATATTAATACGTCTTATACAAATGTGAGTGCCTAATAAAACAAAAGGGTATCCCATAATGAGAGCAAAAATGTAGGCGGTGAAGAACAGTAGATAACCCTAGAAACCCTCTCTTTCTGAAACTATTTATACACTCCTAACCACCAGACACAGACTTACACCCGCACACCACCACTGCTCCACACACATCACGAAATTCCAAGAATCCTCACCAAAAAAACCCAAAGAACTCTAGGTACCCTATGTGTTATATAATTAGTAATTGCTAAATATATATTTATTTTATATGCTATGGTAGTCCCTGTACAATTCTTCTTACATATGCCTCTCTTACAGATTTAAATTATTAGGAAATTTCATTACTGGTTTCATATTTCATTTTTGAGTCTTCATGGGATTTTTCATAAATCTTGGAGCCAAAAATATTGGTGATAGAAGAATCCTTTTTTACATGTTGAAAAATAGAAGCTAATCTGAAGATAACACTAACACAATTGAAAGGTTCTCTTTCTTTAAAACAAACATAGGGTATAATAAAATCAATACCTAAAATATTTATTCAATCTGAATAGTATATCACATACTCTTACTTTTTAACCGAGTATTAACTGGTGATTTGGAGCTTGAAATAAAGATTTTTGTAATTTACTCAAAGTCTGGGATTTTTAAAATACCCAAGTAGGAATAAGGAATATATATATATTATATATATATGTAATATATATATTAACTTAAAGTTAATAATTAAGCATTTGGAAGATGGATTATGTGCAGTTTAGAACATATAACCCAATGTGCTGCTGCTTTTTGTTTTTTAATCTCTGAGTCTATTTTGTTGTTTATTAAAATAGCCACACAGGTATTTTAAGTTTGGTGTTTTTATGAAGTATCTTTAGCTTCCTTTTATTACTTATCTATGTCTACTGTTATGTTTAGAGTGTAGTTCTTGGAATTAGCATATATTTGAGTTTTGGTTTTTATTGGTTTGTCTTTTAAGTAGTGGTTTAGACCATTTACATTTATTTAACTATTGATATACAGGGATCTTTTCTTTTCTTTTTTTTTTTTTTTTAAAGATTTTATTTATTTATTAGACAGAGATAGAGACAGCCAGCGAGAGAGGGAACACAAGCAGGGGGAGTGGGAGAGGAAGAAGCAGGCTCATAGCGGAGGAGCCTGATGTGGGGCTCGATCCCAGAACGCCGGGATCACGCCCTGAGCCGAAGGCAGACGCTTAACCGCTGTGCCACCCAGGCGCCCCTACAGGGATGTTTTCTATTTGTCTAACCTATCATTTATTCCTGTGTCTATCTTTTTCTGCCCCTTTTTTTAAATTAAAAGTAAGGATTTATTTCGTCACTAGGTATGCCTCTTTCTGATGTTTTTTTCTAGAGAGTACAGAATACATTTTAACTTATAACAGTCTAGCTTCAAAAATTGCCAACTGCCTTACAAAGAATGACAGAATGATAAAAAAATCTATCCCTAATTGCTGTCATATATTATGCTTCTACATATTCAATAAGCCCATGATATGTTATTATTTTTATTACTTTTATTTTAAACAGTCAATAATATTTAAAAGAGTTCAAGTAAAATAATATCTAATAAACATTTTATAAATATATATAAAATATGTGAATTTTGTGACAGGCAGGATAATAGCCCCAAAAGATGCCAATCCCTAATCCACAGAACATGGGAATATGTTGGGTTACCTGGACAGGGGGAATTAAGGCAGCTAACGTCCGACTTTAAAGTAGGGAGATTATCCTGGATTAGCTTAATGGGCCCAATGTAATCAGCAGCGTTCTACAAAGCAGAAGAGGGAGGCAGAAGAGGAGGTAAGCAACATTATGTGAGGAAGACCACCTAATGTTGCTGGCTTTGAAGATGCAGAAGGAAGGCTGTGAACCAAAGAATGCAGTCAGGCTTTGGAAACTGGAAAGGAAAAGAAATGGATTCTCCCCCGGAGCCTTTAGAAATGAACACAGCCCTGCCAACACCTTGATTTTAGCTCAGTAGGACCAATGTTGTCCTTACAATCTAGAGAAATGTGACATAATAAATTTATGTTGTTTTAAGCCACTGAGTTTATGGTAATTTGTTACAGCAGCAACAGAAAATTAATAAACAAATATATAATAAATTTTTAAAGGCTTTTATATTCACCAAACTACTATTGCTGGTCTTGTCATTTTTTCATACAGACCTGCATTTCTATCAGGGATCCTTTTGCTTCAGTCTAAAGAATTTCTTTAGATACCCTAAGATCACGACCCCAACCAGCATCACAACCTGAGCTGAAATCAAGAGTCTGACATCTAACCGACTAAGCCACCCAGGTTCCCCTTATGTGGGTCTTTGTAATAGATTTCTTCCTGCTACTGAAAATTGCCAGCTACTCACAAATGCTCCCCCCCCCCCCCCCCCCCCCCCCCCCCCCCCAGATAGCATCATAGTGATTTTCTAAGTTCCTTTCTGGCTATTTACACAAATGGCCCATCTCTAAGTGTTGTTCTTTTGACAATTTTCTTTCTTGAGTCACATTTTTAAGTGTCCAGTAATATTTGTATTATGAATAGTCAAAGGAAAAGGAAAAAGGGATCACAATAAATTATATTTTCACCTAGAAAAGGGTGCATCTTTTTGTCAGGCCCCTAGTGTGAGGACCAGAGTCTTATTTTGTAATTATCTGGATCTGGGCTTTGTTATTAGTTTAGCTAGAACCATTCACCACTACATTTACAAGCACTTTTAGCACTGGATGGGGATCTCCTTTCAGATTTGAATCTGGGAAGA
Source organism: Ursus maritimus (assembly GCF_017311325.1). Taxonomy (NCBI): domain Eukaryota; kingdom Metazoa; phylum Chordata; class Mammalia; order Carnivora; family Ursidae; genus Ursus; species Ursus maritimus. The sequence continues at coordinate 49,720,985 of NW_024426552.1, read as the reverse complement.
CTCCAAAGATCTCTTTATGCTTTATAGACCATTTACAAGCTTTCAGGACTGTGGGAATCCCCACTCTGCTTTAGAGTCAGGTTGCCAGCTTTCGGGGTTTGTGCGGGATTATCTTGCTCTTCTGGACCTACCCCTCAGAAGATCTCCCCCTGCTGCCCCTCCCCTCAGACGCTGAGTGGGCGGGGCCTGAAGCAGGGTGGTCAGTATAGGCCTCAAATGGCTCAGAAAGATTTTTTTAGTTCCCTTGCTCTGCACACAGATCCCTTCTAGCTCTGTGCACTTCTGTCTCAGGGGGCTTTCTCTAAGCAATCTCCTCTAGTTCTCTATGAGAGCTGAGAAGATTTCAAATAGTTCAATTAGATTCTTTTGCCATGCTCTTAGTCCATAGCCATTCCTGCGCATCTGTGCCTTAGCTGGTTGATATCTCTCAGCTCTCCCATTCTGCTCTCAAGCTTCCACATGAATACTTAGTAATAGCGCGGGAAAGAGTTGGAAGGGGGTGTAGACTATCTTTGTTGATGAGAATTCTTGGAATTTTAAAACATCACACTTAGCCTTTAAAACTTCTAGTTTCTTCTTCCCCTCATCTGTGACAGTTTTCTCTTCCTCTCACTGCTTCACCACAGATGGAGGAGATATTTTCTTTTTTTCTTCTAACAGGGGATTATAACTTTTTGGATTTCAGTTCATTCAGGTTTCTTTTTCCTTAATTTCCTGATGGACTTTAACAAAATTATAAGTTTCTAGTTATCTGACTTGTTGTCATTGTTAGGCTGGGAATAGCACTCTTGGTAACTTTCTATGTCCCACGCTGAAAGTGAAATCTAATCTGCTTCCTCAAAAGCTATGTTTACCTTATCTTTATTTTCTCTCTCAATTGTGTGAATTGATTGAGTTGTGAAGCTAATTTCACAATGAGGTAACTGCATGTTTTTGCTGTCCTAGCTATTATTTTTATATTTAAATACATGCAGAAAAAGTTTCTACATGTTATATGTCTAGAAATGGATGCACGTTTACACTTAAATAGTAATGACCATATAAAGCACTCTAAGTCCTTTAGTTATAACAGATGGTATTGGCAAAAGCCAATAAATGAAGGAACTAGATGATTAAATTTAGAAGGCTAAATTACACTGAATTTCTATCTAAATTTCCCTTATTTTGGTAGAAAAACCACCTTATTTTGGTAAGGAAAAACTTACCTTATTCAATTATTGATTTATAATGATTTCCTTCTCACCTGGTCTTCACATGTCTATCGTTATAACACAATTCTCAATTATAAAATAACATGCACTTTTTTCTTTTCTAGAGCATTTACTACCTTGTTGTAAGTCAAATTTTCTATTTGATCTGACACAGATGAACCCTTATAGCTTGCAATCCTCCATCTAATGTTCTCTAAAGCAGACATGCTGTCTTTACCCCTCAGGAGATTTTTCTACTTCTTTTGCTTTCTGGTAAGTGAACCAAACAATCAGTTCTTTCCTTATTTTTACACTATTTTTTATTTATTTGAGATCATTCATATTTGTCCTGGCATTTCCCAATGTTCTGTCATCTCTCTAGCTAACAGTCTGTCAAGAGCTACATTTTTTCCAGTTGTTACAGTTACTCTTTTGTGAGAAGAGCTTCAAAGGATAACGGATTTTATTTCATAGTAACACAAGAGGGAAGAGAGGCATGTCCCCGGGTATTTCAGTGGCTTGGAAGTAAAAATTATTTATTTTATTAGTTAATTAAAAAAAATTGATGGCATTGAACCATGAATCAAATTATAATTCATATTTCAAAACTGTTTCACCTTATTCTGGTACATATAACTTATGTGAAAAGAATAGCTTGACGACTGGTGTCAAAGAAATATTTGCCTATGAATTCTATAGCTTTCTTATGAAAAGAAAGAAAATGTTAGAGTGAAGAGAGTCTCTCTCTCATTCTTTCTCCCTTGTTCTCCTGAGTTAGAAACAGTCTAAGAGAACTTCCTTCAGTATATTGACTGTTATTCTTACTTCAAAAGTCACAAGTCTTGAAAGTTCTATCTAAATTTAAAACTAGATATTTTTTGATAATAATCTAATTGTACCCAACTATCTTTCCAGAGTCTTGTAAGTCATGTTTTCAGGAGATACACCTAATCATCAAACTTTTCAAACTCATAACCATTGTCTCATAAATGATGTTACTAAATGAATAACCCCGCAATTCTCACAAACATGAACAGCTATCTCTATACACTTTACACTCTATTCGGAACATTTCAAATCCCCAGGCTTGTAAACCTTGAGGTTTCATTCCAAAAGGATCACAAAGTTGCATATTGTAGAGGGGGAGAAAAGGCATAGGTAATTTCATCAGGACAGTTGATAACATTCTTTTCATGACTTTGTTTTAGAAATAGTGGGCATTGAATATTGAGTGATTTAAAAAAGCAGGACTAAGAGAGAAAAAGAAGGCTAAGGCTGCCTGAAAATTCACAGAAGGAGATCATAGCAAGAGAACATAATGATGCCTCTGCTGCCTTAGTTATACTCCAGAGCAAGAAGCAATTATTAATATCACCATTTGAGTTTCCTCAGGCATCTGTATATTCAATATAGTTTAACAATACAGAGTATCCAAGCTTTAGTGTACCTAGTTAACCTTTACATATACTGGTGTTAACTTGCTTCTTTTTTTATGCACAGTTTATTTTATTTTATTTTTTAATTTATTTTTATTTCTTTATTTTTTTCAGTTTATTTTAAATGAATACCTTGTATTTGCTAAATGCCCACAAGTTGATGATACTGTTCAAAGTATTTTAAAATAAAAACTCGCATGTTTTTACTCTCTATATTTTGACATTTTCCTTCCTCAGGAAAGATACATGACAGGGTCTCAAGAAAAATGAAGCAAGGCCAATAGCAATGATCAAAAACTGAAATTCTTAATACCTTTTCACCTGAACATGCCATCCCCCAAATCTGAGCTCTTAGAATTTCATCTAGTTGAGAAGATAGAAGTGAAATAGGGTGTGTGGAGAAAGTTTAGCATAAAAAATAGCATGCTGAGAGAAAGCTTCTCTATAAAGCCAAAAAAGAGATTTATTGTGGCTATGCAGAAAGAAGAGAGGTCTTGAACTCCTGGGGCAATTTGAGATAGCTTTAGTGAAGTTCCCTAAGAACAGAGAAAAAGGGATGGTTGTACAATTGTTGTTCTAAGAAAACTGGATCATAGGTCTTTTTGCACACATGATTATAAAGCCACTAAGGCCCTGAATACTTCTGGTGTAGGGACAGTGGATGTCTTGTAGTGATATATGTTAACAGCTAGTTAATGTCAGCATCCAGAAGGCCCCACCCAGGCCTCTGGTCTACGTCTCCCCTCTGCCTTAGTATTGTTTAGGATTCTAAATCTCTGGGATGACCTAAGAAAAGGGAACAATCAAAACCAAGAGTGACTAAGGTTGTAGTCCTACAGATTCAGTGGTGAGATCTTAAACTGGATTACTGAAAAGAAATAGCTGTTTCTCATATACTTGGCTTTGTCAAATGAGCTTTGCAAGTGCTGTGTGTAATTGGGTGCACAATATGCTGATGAGGTGGTAGAAGTATTAATTTCCAATCTAAGTGCTTTTGTTGTTTGAATGAAATACCTCTTCAATGCTCTTTAGGCAACTAAGTGTTCATTACCTTCAGATGCTAACTTGGCTTGAGCACCATGTCAACTACCCTTTCAATAATCCAATCTCCTCAAACAGAAAAGAACTTTAATAGATACTTTAAAACTCAGACATGCTTCAGAGTACCCTGTTGTGAATGTACAACTCTAACTGCATGAGGTTCACATGAATGATACACCAAACCAATCTATTAATGATTTGATCAATCTAGGAAATAGTCATATTGGTACTTTAAAATTGATTAGGCTTTCCCAATCCATACAATGATTTTAAGAAGGTAAAAAAAAAATTGGAGAATGGGGAGAAGGTCCAAATTCAAAGAAGTGTCTGTCTGGAGGACAATGCTAAGAAGATGAAGAATTTCTGAAATTTAAAATTGTCATTCCCCTAATCAGTTTCCCAAAGTTCCTTTCATATCCTGAAAAGGGAAAAACTGGATTTTATTTTCACACATTAGCTGTTGGTTTTGATGTTTAATCTTTCCCTTATATAGTTGTCAACCCCATAATTATCTCATTGTATGTTATCTTTTCAAATTTTGTGACACAAAATGTATGTATCTATTTCCTTTATAATGATATGAGATAAATATATAAATATAAATAAATGGAACCTAAATAAATAAATATAAAATAAATATATAAATATGAATATATGTATTTCTCATTTCCTTTGGTACAAATTGACCACAAATATTATCTTTATGTATCAGAATGTTTAAAAACCCAATTTTATGTTTCAATAGTGGTTATATCTTAAATGAGTTACCTTTGACTTTGAAATCTGAAGTTTTAAATCTGAGACTTATCTCTGTGTGATTAGTTAATATGGATATAGCATTTAGAGAAGTAACCTTAAAACCTGTTAAATGTTATCCATTATCATTTTATTATTTTTTACCTTTTTATATCGAAGTAAGTTTAGACTCAGAAAAGTTGCAGAATAGTTCAGCATGGCTCACATATCCTTCATCAAACTTTCCCGGACATTAGCATCTTACACATCTGTGATAGAAGTATTGAAACCAGGAGTGATTATTGTTACTAATGGAAAGAAAATGGCATTTCATGTTAAAGCACAAGCAACCTTAACCCTGTTCATTATTGTGTAGCTTTATAAATATAGTTTATCTATTAAATGTCTAATTTCTCATCTTCAAATTAAAAACTGAAGTACCACTGCTTTGTTTTCTTGACCCTAAAATAGATAATCGCTGCAATGCAATTAACTGCTCAGAGAGGCATCGTAGTGAATGACCTTATTTTCTAAAAATTAGGCAAAGGAAAAAAGAACCAGTGAAGCCTGAGCATGATCTAATAGTTCTTATTTGGCTATTTCTTCAACTATTTTAGGCTATTTTAGATAACTGTGAACTGACTGTATTTCCTAACATAGTAATTGAGTACCAGTTATAGGACAGACTGAGGATACAAAAAAGATAAGATTTACTCTTCTCCGTCATTGGGAGTATAGCCTAGTGGATTGCCAAATGAGTCCTCAAGATTGATTTGTGTGTAGAATGAAATGTGGAGCTTCTAGAAAGATGATGGGTAGAGAAGGAAGTATACCCATGTGCTTTTTGAAGATGTGGAACAGTCTAAAAAAGATTAAATGCTTTTCCAATGTTTGGATGGTAAGTCTCATCTCTCCAGCAAACATCTCCCTTGGATATCTGTTAATCTAGGTTTCTGAGAAAGTTACTTTATATAAATCTAAAAGCTTTGGGGTTATGTTTTTTGTCAACAACCCTTTTAGAGAGACATTATTGAGAAGGGTAATGTAAGGCTTACTTAAGGTGGATTAAGGTAATAAAACAAGATTATAACAATCGAAGAGTATATTAAAATTTATGAAAATAGCACTGTGTACCAGATTATAGAGAAAATTTCATTAAAAGCAAATAGCAAAATTTGTTGCAAAAAATGGTGGATGACCAACCAGAGTAATAGCATTCTATGCCTGGATATGTCAAATTCATACTTAAATCTGAAAGCATTTAAATCACATTTTTGTCTATCCTGTATGTATGTATGTGTGTGTCTGTCTGCCTGTCTCTCATCTAATTAGGATAGTTGATACAAGTAAGAAGCAAAATAAGAGGGGAATTCAGACACCATTCCCTTTTAGGTTTTCTTTCTCATTGTTTAAATAATCCTATTGAAGGTAATGCATTTCATATTAATCAGCTCAGGTGCCATAATAAAATACCATAGACTGGGTGGCTTAAATGACAGAAACTTATTTTTTCAGTTTTGGAGAGTGGAAGTTGAAGATCAGTGTGCTAGCGTGGCTGGGTTCTAGTGAGAGCTCTCTTCCTGGCTTATATAAGAAGGCTTTCTCCTTGTGTGTACTCACATAGCAAAGGAGAGAAAGAATAAGATCTCTGGTGTTTCTTCTTATAAGGCATCAATTCCGCCATTATGGCCCATTATCATGACTTCATCTAAACCTAATTTCTCTCAAAGGTCCCATCTCCAAATGCTATTACACTGGAGGTTAGTGCTTCAACAAATACACTTCGGAGGGACACAACTCAGTCTATAGGACTTTTCTACCTGGGATAGACTATGAATTGTAAAATAAAAGCATATAAAGGTATATGAATTTACACTGATACCTGTGTGAATACAGATGAGCGTAATTAGAGTGAGGTAAGAAATGTGGTGAATTGTTATTAATAGCAGGCTATTAACTTCAAAAATGTATGCCTTAAAGACATCATATCAGAGCAAGGTTTGTAAAGGCTGAAATGTTTTAAAGACTACAGCACATCAGAGAAAAACAAATGAGAGGCATATTCCAGGACTAAAGAAAGACTTATCCTTGAGAGTGATCCATTGCTGGTAGAACAAATCATTTAAAAAATCTTAAGAGACAGAAAAGTGTAATTTCAATTTTTAACTAGGAACAAAAGAAAAAAAAAAGAAATCAATATCAGAATATTAGGAATTTAGGGCATAAAACACTGATGACATATCAACATTGATTTAAGAAAATAGCACATTGATCATCTGTTTCCAAAAAAAATAAATACGAAGCTAAATTATCTCTGGAAGATGCATACAAACGGAACCCCAACAACTAAAATAAAACAAAACAACCACAGAAACAGACACAATAAACCATAGACAATCTGAACTTGATAATAGTCAGTTTTTTACAGACATGTTATCAATTAGTCAAAGTCAATTAGTAATTTTTTCAAGGTGTTATGATAACTTCTAACCTCATTCCTCACTCCTTAAAAGTTGTCAAATGCAAAGGCAATAGCTGTTAAGTTGAATAAAATGGTCCACACTCAGCTGAAGAATTCTCTGTTGCGAGCAATCTTAGACACTTTGTTATGATTAAGAGGTGAAAGCCAACATTATAGAATTCTCATTTTTTGCTTGCTTTTCTCATTTCAGTTAATTATCTAGAAGCACAATCAACTTAGCAGGCTTCCTTTAGAAATCTCTTCTCTATGGCATTGCACCACAAAGCAAACAGTTTAACTAGATGGTTTTATTAGGATGCAATTAACACTTGGTGCCCAAAAAAGCATCCAATCCGTCTTTTTATTTAGCTCAAGTGAAGAAGCACCACATAAGGCTTCCACAGCAAGGTTCTGTAGTCGAAGAGTGTTGACAGCCCATGTCCTTTGATGACAAGAAATTGTAGTATAAACAGACATATTTAAAAATCCTCTGAATAAAAATGTGTTTAATAATAGAAATATCTAAAACCTATCCTTTTCAAAAAGAGCTAAAAAAAAAAGCTATGAACCTTTTACCCCAAGTTTTAGGGGTGAATACAAGGGCAAACTTCTTTTTTATAAGTTCTCACAAAAATATTGCTCCAAATAGATTTGTTATTGAGAAACACACTTTCGATCTAGATGACGGTGTGCTTGTGGGCTACTCCAATTTTTGCTTTGAGGTTTGAGTTTAACCCACTGAATCATGCAGAATTTGATATAACTAGAGATTTAAAATTAAGTTGGTGAGAATTAACAGACTAGATACCTAGATAATTCTGTTAATACACACAGAACACATAATTAATATGTTCTCTATCAGCTAATGTTTAAAGTTTCCTTTAGTAAAATATATTCTATATTTATTAAAAGCATATCATTATATTCATTCTTCATGGAGTAGCTAGAGGAAATGGGAATGAATTCAATGAGCATCGTTGATAAATATGAGGAGAAACCACAGAAATATAGTAGACTAAACAATGTTCACTATCCATTGATTTATGTAGAAAATTCTGACTCCTAGTTACATTATCTATTAGGGACACTATAAAGAGACCTCCATTCAAATGCTTTCTGAAATGGCTTATTATTAAATATACTATCATTGAATAAAAATAATTGAATTATTTGGAGTCTACATTTTTATTTTTAACATTAACCTAATTATTGTAACAGTATCTAACACTTACAATTTTCCGTGCTTCATGTTATGCACTTTGTGACTTATTTCACATAATCAAACAAATCCATGGATTAAGTAGTACTGTTACACAGTACTATCACTGTTTAAAAGTAAACAGGTTTAGAAAGAATATAACTGATTTGAGCATAGTGTTATGTTTGATGCAGATTTCACACACACATGGGCACAGAGTGTGTATAATCTGAGACACAAATTGGGAAGAGTAAAGTAAGTGGCCTTCAGTGATGATCATGTAGCAGGTTATTCATCTATTATCCTCCTACATGTCCCCTTTCAGTATTTCTCAGCTCTTCCTTCTTCATCATATTCTCCAAACACATGAATAATCTCTCATAAATTGTTAACTGAGAAACTTACTGACAGTGGTGTCCTATAAGAGTCAATATGCTCATAAATTTTTTCCTAACAATAATGAGCCAAAAAGCGTAAATACTTGTCCCGTAAACATGAACCAGTGAATATTGAAACATCAATTTTTCACTCACTCATCCAGTCAAAAAAATATGAATTTGCCCTAAGAATAATGGTAGACTCTAGAAACAATGCCGAAAACAAAGCAAACCTGTTCCCTACACTCACTGAGCCCCCTACTTTGATAAAAATGTACTGGAATGCTCACTAGTAACTATACAGATAGTATAACAAAAGAGAAGTAAAGGATGCTCTCGGAGGGACAACAGAAGCATCTTAGCTTCTCTGGGAAGATGGAGCACTTCCCTGAAGAATATAGGATTGGAGTTGAAAGCTTAAGAATAAAAAAGAGCTTTGGAAGAGAAACATTGAAGGAAGAATGAAAACAGAAAAACACAGCTTGTTCAGTCCATGGAAGAGGTACGGAAAGAATATAGGGCACCTGGAACCCAGGCAGATAGAGAATGGCAAGCCATACTGCTTTAGAGGAAAGCAGAACTAGGTAATGTCATTCCTTTTAAACAATGGTAAGTATTTTGACAATGGGAGTCCATTGAAAGCTTTTAAGTGATGATGAGCCTGACTCATTTATACCCCAGGTGCTGAATAGAGATTAGAAATGAACAAGATTGGAAAGGTTATTAGAAGGTTATTGCAATAGTCCAAGAAGGAAAGATGGTGGTTCCAACTACAGTCACGCAATGTTGAAGGAAGCAATGGAAGTTAAATGACATATGCATAGACTATTAGAGATGAAAAGACGAAGTAATTGAGAGCAACTCATGAGATTCTGGCTGGAGTGGTTAAGTGGACCATGGTGGCACTTGTTCAGTGTAGACATGCTGAAGGAGGAGTAGTTTTGGGGAAGAGAGGATACGTTCACTTTGTGATATGTGTTTGAGATGTCTAAAATACAATGGAAGCAGTTGCCCATAACAGGCTAGAGTTCAAAAGATGTGTCATTTCTGTAGGAATTTAGAGATCATTAGTATATTGATAAAAACTGAATAACTACGAAATGATGAGGTTTTCTGGGTAGTAAGTGTATAGGGAGAAGAGAAAAATGCCTTGTTCATAGAGGAACTTGAAGTGTTGCTTGGAGGAGAGCTTCCTTTAAAGGAGACTGAGAAGTGAAAAGAGGTAGGAAAGAAAACCAGGAGTATGGGAAAGCTGAAGGCACAGTGTTAGGTTACAATAATGTAGTTTTCATTGTGTAATACTGTACCGAAAGGGCAAATGATGTAAGAACAGATAGACAGCCGATTAAGTTAGTAATGTGGAGTTATTCACTTCTTCCAAGATAATCTCTCCTCATTTCCTAAGCGTAGGACATAGTTTTACTGGGACTAATATGATTACTTTCAGCTTCGATTTCAATTGCTATTTTATCTAAATTTGTTAGAATAACATCCAGCAGTTCTCAGTCATATAGTCATGGCAACAGGCAACTAGTTAAACGCTTGAAGCCTACCAGTTCACACAGGTAGCAAGGTAGATGATACTGAGACACATAAACTATCTATTACACTACGTGTGCCTGATAAATCTATAACACATCCTTCCATGTGAGTCTTCCCCCAGAGTTAGGCACTTTCTATATGGGATACTTTGGGCTTTAAAATAGTTATATTATGGACATCCTTGCTTTCTAAGGGGGAAAACTTTATAGCCCAAATTCTCATCAGCATTCAAAAATATTCTAATGATAATGTAGCCATGATAGGCAGTTGGCAAGGCATTTTGTTTATTGTTGGCTAGTTTGTACTTGTGCGGTGGGGTTACTTTCTGGAACTGCTCAAATTTCCCCTTCCTGAGCATAGCCCTAACTGACCCAGCATGGGAAACAGAAGATTGTTCTGACACTAGCCTTCCCAGAACAAGATGAAATCAGCACTGGGTTAGAGAGTCTGAGGGAATGATTCAAGGGCAGATCTCATGGGAGGTCTGACAGGACCAATGCCATCAGTTTCAGATGCTGCCTTTGAGAGTCTGATGAATGTTATAAAGGTGTGTATTTTTGCATATTTTCTAGACATACAGCATTATTTATGAGCTGATAAATAACCATTGTTTAGACACTGACTTTTTAAAATTGCATGTTATGAAGGAAATTGCTTTCTCCTCTTTTAGCAATGTTTCTCGATGCTGGAAAGATAGTGTAAAATGTACCCTAACCAGAAGTCATCTCTGGAAAGTGCAGCTCAGAATTACTGGAGTAAGGCCCAGGACTCTGTATTTTTAAATGTTTCACGCAAATTTCAAATGCATATTTCTGGCTGGAAATTACTGGAATGCTATCAAAGCACTTGGCTAATATTACTGATAGCTTCTTGGTGCCTGTATCAGTGGCAGAAGTGCTTAGCAAAATGATCTTTTTGCACATTGTAAGATTCTGCAGAGAAATACTTCCAATGCTGAAAATAAAAGTAACTTTTGGCTGTAAAAATGGCTCAATCCCATCCCTTTAAGGCAAGATGATAAATCTCTATGAATTTGTCCCTGAGGAAAAATTTTCATTTCCAGAACACTTTGCCACTTTTATAATGGGGGAAAGAGCAATAAAATGCTTGTGGCAAAACAGCAATTCAGAGCTCCACTTCCTGACTTCTTTTGAACCAAAGTTGATGGAGTCAGTGAAAATCATCTTTCTTTGGTAACCAAAGAATGCATCATGTTTTCATACTTTTTTTTTCTTTTAAGTACAATGAAGATATTTTCATCAGCTTCAGAAAAGAGAAACATGCAAGTCTTAATATACCTATGTATCCATCAATTATTTTAATAGGAGAATGACAAAAGTTTATATTTAGTTAGAAAGCCCATGGCCTTTTTGATCACTCAGGTTGGGTATGAATCCTTCATCATATGCAAGCCCAAGTGACAGTGATTAGCTTCAATGTAAGAGATAACTTCTACACCATTTATAGATACACTTGTATCTGTGAAAAAGCCTTTTAAACTCCAATTCGGCTTTCTTATTTGGAAAACCAGGTATGTGGAGATATTTTCCAACTGTGTAACATTTAGCATGTTCAACATGGGTTCAACAAACTAAAGCCCCCCAGCAAAATATGCTGGCTTCCTTTTATAAATAAAGCTTTATTGAATCATAGCCCTGCCCATTCATTTACAAATTGTTTATAGCTGCTTTTGCATTACGATGGGGTGTAGTAGGTGGGGCGACTACATGGGCCACAAAACCGAAAATGCTTACTATATGGTCCTTAATAGAAAAAGTTTGCTGACTCCTGTTCCAGACCGTTGGTAACATAATATTCAATTGAAAGCTGCTTTGGCTCTAATGGATTGATTAGCTTACATAATCTGAGATCAGTGGATCCTAAAATGAACAATTTTGTGTCAAAATGATATCATACAAGACTCAAGTGGCCTATAATATCTCTGTACATGGTCACAAGATGATTTTAATTATTTAAGACAACTTACATAGACCTGTAACATCCCCCAGTTAGGAAGAAAAGTATTTTATTTTTGATGTGTGTGGGTGCGTTCTTTCTATCAGAGAGAAAATCCTCTTCCTAGGAGCTCCAGCAGACTCTCTTTGGGTTCCACTGGGCGCAATTTAGTGACATAAACATACCTACATAAAACACGAGCTAGAAGAATGTAATTACCATAACTGACTTAGGGGCTGGGAGATAATCAACTGTATGCAATTGGTGCTCCATCAGCTAGGACGGCTTAGTGGATGGATGTGGGCTAGACATCCACCAATGTCTGCCAAAGAGCCCCCAAATACTCAGATCAGTGTTTGGATCCTTGATCTCATGTTTCCTAGCTGCATAACGAGCCCCAGTGAATTTACTTGCCAAATAGTGATAATGTCATCTTTAGTCTTTCTATGTGACATGAAAATGTGATAACATGTAAGTTCCTAGCACATGGCCTCAATTTCCCAACATCCCCTTTGGACAAATGTCATGAGTGTTAAGGCATCCAATTTTTTCATCTAATCCTCAAATCATTCCTGTGACTTTTGGAGTTGCCATCAGTGAATCTCTATGAAAAATGCATAAGTCCAGTCACACATAATGGTTAGTTATTAAAGAAGCTGGACTGTCTGTATCCTTGCATACATAAGACCAAGCTTGCATTCATTTTACAGAGCACTCTGAGATTTTAAGTCATATGCCTTCTCTGCTGCCTATAGTGTAAAGCTTCTTTGGAATTATTTAAACTTCAAATTGTGAGCCTACTTCAGCCAAGGTATTTTCCTTTGGTAAAAAAAGAGGTAGACAAATGAGTTATAGTCATATATTTTTTTAAATTTCTGATAAGACCAATGACCCAAATGTTTACAGTTTGCAGTTCTTTTTCTAAAAAAATTTTAAAACACATAACCATGATTTTATTCAAGCATGAATTCAGACAGCCAAAGATACTTCCCTGGTTTCTTCTGGGGTCAAGATATATATATATTTTTAAAGATTTTATTTATTTATTTGACAGAGATAGAGACAGCCAGAGAGAGAGGGAACACAAGCAGGGGGAGTGGGAGAGGAAGAAGCAGGCTCATAGCAGAGGAGCCTGATGTGGGGCTCAATCCCATAACGCCGGTATCACACCCTGAGCCAAAGGCAGATGCTTAACCGTTGTGCCACCCAGGCACCCCAAGATATATTTTATTTATTTTTCTATTTATATTATATTCAGTTAAGGAAGAAAGAAAACCAGGATCATGAATAAATGAATTTAAGTTCATGAGGGTTTTCTCTTTAAGACTGCCATAATTCTGTGGATGAATCTTCGTGAATTATGTGTGCTACAATTAAGATTCTGCCCAAAGTCATCAGTAGAAAGTACATTACAACCAAAAACAATGATTTATATATGGCTGATATCTGGTTCTATTGGATTATTCCCAATACGTTGTCTAAAAATGAAGAAACATTCACAAACATATGAACATTTTCGTCAGAACTATAATTCAAATTATGTTTAAATCTGGTATCCAATGTCTACATACAATTTTATAAAGTAAAACAAATAGAAATACCAAATAATTGGACCTTATTCCTTGGTGTATACAATGTTTCCTCTGGCTCTAGTCAGCTTAGAATCTAAGGAATAAAACAATGTTTTCATGATTTATTGCACATAATTTCTGTATGTGTGTGTGTATATATATAATTTTATATTTATATAATATGTTTTATGTATAGACAGAAAGAAGGAGAAAGAGAGAGAAACTTTATCTGGTTTGGCTGAATGTCTTTTGATTAATGGATTCATCCTTAAGAGTCAAGAAAAGGACTATTAAATTAACCAATAAAATCTACATACACACACTTATTAAGAGAGACAATTGCATACTGATTAAGAGTAAGGACTTTGAACTTTGAGGATACATTTCACATCTATTTATTAGCTGTGTGGTTCTCTTAACTTCAGTTCCCTTATCTGTAATATTGTATAATAAGAAGAGCTACCGCTTAGAGTTGTAAGAATTGAAATAGGAGACGAATTTAAAGCACTTAGATACCTAGCATAGAATAAGTGGTCAATAAAAATAAGTCAATACCACTTATTAATATTATTGTTATCACTAGTATTATAATTTCCATGTTGGAGAAGCAAAGAAAAAAACAAGCACTGACTAGACTTCGAGGTGCTAGAGACAATAAAATGCTTGTTTAAAATGCCTAAAAGCATAGGGGCGCCTGGGTGGCACAGCGGTTAAGCGTCTGCCTTCGGCTCAGGGCGTGATCCCTGCGTTATGGGATCGAGCCCCACATCAGGCTCCTCTGCTATGAGCCTGCTTCTTCCTCTCCAACTCCCCCTGCTTGTGTTCCCTCTCTCGCTGGCTGTCTCTATCTCTGTCAAATAAATAAATAAATCTTTAAAAATAAAAAATAAAAAATAAAATGCCTAAAAGCATAAAAATGGATAAAAAACATTAAAAATACATAAAAAACAAAGAAAAAGTAAAAATAGTATTCCTTCATTTTATTAGATATATATAAAGATACATGTATATACAAATGCATAATAATGTACTGATATCATGTAAATGATGTATATCATATGTATATGATATCAGTACATATCAGTACATATCATATATATGATATCAGTGCATACATATGATATCAATACATTATTATATCAATACATGTATACGTACTATATGCATTTTGTGTGTGTGTGTGTGTGTATGTATTCACAAGTACATTATTATACTGGTATATGTATATAATAAAAACATAAAGACGAATTTACCAGCAAAATAGATACAGCTGTGTATAGAATTACCATGAGCAAAAAGATAATGACAAATAAGGAAGTGAGGTTAAGAGGCCTGAGGAATAAAGGAATAAATTACTAATAAACGTCGAGTAAGATTTCCATAATAAGGAAATTGGGAGAATAGGGGTTATGAAGTGGAGAGAAATAATTAGACATAAAGACTGAGATGACGAATGAATGAAAGAGTGAAATGATGAAATAAAGTAAATCTTCATAGTCAGTAACTGTACCAAGCAGGATATAAGAGAAAAGGTAATGCATACAATGGAACAGTTTAAATGGCATAGCAAGTATCAGTGTGGATACATGTCAAAAGCACGTTTTTAAGTTTAAAATAGGTCAAAGGAAATAGCTAGTGTTGATTCCATTCATATAAATCTAAAACTGTACAAAAAATCTAAAACTGTACAAAACATCTTTCTTAAAAGAAAGAAACCCTTCATTTTCATTTAGGAATGTAAATGTGAGGTAGAAGTTAGAGCTATATTTGGAAATAGTATACACTGAATTTAGTAGGACTAATGAGGGGTCTGAGATTTAAACTGTATCTCAAATATTATATGCCTTCAAAATATAACTTAAAAAAGGACTGAAACCAATAAAACAAAATATTAACATTACTATATTGGTAGTGGTTGGTGCATAAGAGTGTGCATTTTAGATATTTCTGTGCTTTTAAAATATTTCAAAAAAATTTAATTGTTCAGCCCTAATGAGATTTAAGAATTTACAAAAGGCAGTTCTTAAGAAAAAATCCTATGGGGGAATTCTTCACTAATTAGGGGGTTAACACAAACCTCTGGGAATAGAAATAATTTTTTCCCCAAAGACTCAAATAAGCTGACCTATAAGGAATGTACCTTATCGCTCAGAAAATTAGGGAGCTATGTCAGTTTTGCCAGGAAATGAAACTGTGGTTCCAGAAAGTCTAAGAATTTTAGTGCTGATATGTATTCTACTAAGGGACATTTCAAGAGACATTTATAAACCAGATGCTCCAAATTCAACCTTTAACAGCACAATTATAAAAATAATTTAATGGGAAGAATCTATAAATAGTTTTTCCTAAAAATTAAAAATGTCTTTACTGAGAATATAAATACTGAAGTTGAAACAACGAGAACACATGCAACCTAACTAAAACACAACCACACAAGTGCTCTTTCTCTGTGCTTCAAAGCAAAAATTTGTTTCTATATGAACAGAATAAAATACATGAACCACTGTAGTGTATGCAATGATTTCACTGTATTTCCTGTTTGCAATGTGATTAAGGTTCAATGATAAAAGCAATTTTATAAAGGTAAGAGCCATATAGAACAGGATATCAGACCGGTGAATCAGAAGTCCCTTCCGTTTTCATTCTTCCCTGCTATTCTTACGTTGACACAGAAGAACCTTTCTAGAAGTGGAAGTGAGGGCTGCACTCTTAGTGGTGTCATCTTTCAGTCATGATGTTAGGCTAAGGTCCCTTCTGCTTGATTCTGGTGACTGAGAGAAGTTGCTGATCGAATTTTAAAGACCTTTCAGCATTACACCAAAGACAGTCTGTTTCTTAGAGGTGCGATAAGGAAGATAGAGAATGGAATTTGCTCTTTGTGTCTTTAAAGTGTTGTTTTCCTCTTTTAATTTTTGGTTTTTAAAACTTTGCACACATGTACATATTCACTGTAGATAAATTGCGATGTACTGAGGAATATCTATACTTCACCTATGTCTATTTCTAACAACTACAATCTCACCAATCAGAAATAATCGTTATTAACATGCTATTTAAATACATATTCACACATATTATTTTTTTTTTAAAGATTTTTTTATTTTATTATTTGACAGAGATAGAGACAGCCAGCGAGAGAGGGAACACAAGCAGGGGAAGTGGGAGAGGAAGAAGCAGGCTCACAGCGGAGGAGCCTGATGTGGGGCTCCATCCCATAACGCGGGGATCACGCCCTGAGCCGAAGGCAGGCGCTTAACCGCTGTGCCACCCAGGCGCCCCCACACATATTATTTTTAAAACATAAATTGGCTCCTATTTTTCAAGTAATTTTACAATTCATCTTTATTCTTTGGCTTAACAATATAGGGCAAATATCTTCCTATGCAAATACATATTTATCAATTTCTGGCTATTTAATTACCACCAGTTTAACTTATTTCCGTTGTATTTTAGGTACATTCTGGTACAAATACCCCTGCGTGTGAAATAAATGTGAAGTACAGATACTACAAAAGAAGTCTGTGTAGAAATAAGTCATGATAGTCCTCAATCACAGAACTTCTTTTTTCTGACCTTGAAGAGCTGATCTGAAAGCCAAATCTCAATCATATTTGTCTTTTAAAAACATTACTCCAAGCCCTTATTCCTGGACAAATGAATTCCAAACAAAAGGTATCAGTTCTGAGTAAGACAACATTATACTGTCCTATTCTCAAGAGCCCACAAATGCATGCCAATTGTAAGAATGGAGTCTTTAATTAAAAAGATGATAATGAGAGTCTTGAGGCTGTTAATAAATAATAAAATCAAAAGATTATACTTTAAAACTTGTATTTATTAAGTAATCTCTACCCCCAATGTAGGCTTGAACTGATGACCCAAAGATCAAGAGTTGCATGCTCTACCAACTGAGCTAGCTAGGTGCCCCCAAAAGATTATATTTTAATGTGTTTAGCTATTTATGGATATGAAGATTTTGTGAAAAAAATAACTACAGTTGACCCTCTAACAACAAGGGGGTTAGGGGTGCTGACCCCTGACTCAGTAAACAGTCTATATATAACTTTTGGCTATCTCAAAATTTAACTATTAATAGCCTACTATTAACTATTAATAGCCTACTATTGACTGACGGTATTACCAGTAACAGTTAATTAACACGTATTTTGTATATATATAATATATATTGTATAATTAAAGTAAGTTAGAGAAAAGAAAAATGTAATTAAGAAAATCATAAGGAAGAGAAAATACATTACCATACTGCATTTATAAAAAAAAATCTGTCTATAAGTAGACCCACACGGTTCAAACCCATGTTGTTCCAGAGTCAACCTGTATCTGTTATAGAGGTACTTCTCCAGCATGTCATTAGTGTAGATTCGTTTGGATAGTTGTAAAGCTAAGGAATTGTAGCACGAATATATTATAGGGATAAAAAGTAGTGCTAAGTATTTTCCCCTAATTCTTACCAAACTCAAGAATATTAATCCAACCATCTATCTATAACAGGTAATATTTAACTTTGTGTATGTGCTTTTCTTTTTAATTATAAAATAAAGACTTTCTGACATTATCAGATTGCTATAAAAGTTAAGATTTGCCAGATGTGAGTGCAGTTGAAGAGGGGCTTTATTCTTGCTCTTAAATAATTACTTTTATTAAAATAAATAGATAAATCGGGAGCAGCTAATATCACATGCTAGTTTTTTACCCTGTGATTAAAATTGTACAGAAGTGATATAAGGAATATGGGCAGTCGAGAAGAGCTGGAAGGGGTAATATTCTTCACCCAAGTAGGAACCAGTGCCCAGATGAACAGAGTGTTCGGCACAGTATCATACTCTTATGTACTATATTATCGATTACAACAGATGGTATAATTGGAAGGACAAAATAATCATTAATTACAAAGCACTCTTCCCCAAGCTTTTAGGAATAAAACATGCACTGTAGGGAGTATGCTTATGGAGTCTCATCTAGTATTCATGAAGATCAGCTACTCTAAACCTAAAATGAATGACAAAAAAAAAAAAAAGAGTACTAGCCCTTAGGTATAGATCAGCCCTAACGTAAATTCCTATGCCCCTAAAATATTGGAATACGTCTTACAAAAGTCGATAATCACAAATAACAAATTTGCAACTGGTTGTTGCTGTTTTAATGTTTACTGCTCCAAAAGAAGACCTGTTTCAAATCAAGCAATTATGGAATTTAACTCATCTTTTGAAGTTTCCCTTTTATGTCAGCAATGTTTACTGAGCACCTGCTGTGCACTAGGATTGCTCTAGGTGTTGGAGACAAAACAGTGAACAAGAAAGACACTATTCTTATCCTATTCTTTTTGAAACTAGCAGTGAAGACAGGTAAAATAATGAAAAGAATAAAATAATAGAGTTGTGGTTAAGTGCTAAGAAAAAAGAAGAGTGAAGTACGAGAAAATTAAGGAAGGAAAACTATATGATATGAGGTCAAGGAATCCTTTCTGAGATGGCAGGGATGACCAGAGCTAAGGTACAAATGAGAAGAAACTAGGCATATAGTTATCTAGGGAAGTATATTTCATACAAATAATATGGGCTACACCATCCCTGAGATGTGAGTGAGTTTGACAGTTTGAGTTTTTAGTTTGAGATGTTAATTAATTAACCAATTAATTAAACAGCTAGTGTGACCAAAGATGAGGCTAGAGTGGTCAACAGGATAAGGACATATAAGGCCTATATACGACAGATGAACTCAGATTTTATTTTCAGGAAACAGAAAGCCATTTTAAGATTTTAAGTAGAAAAGAATATTATAATCTGACCATATTTTGCCTGAGTCACATTGCTATGTGAGATAAAGGTAAAAGCAAAAACCTATGAAGGAGCTTTTGCCATTTTCCAAGTGAGATGGCATGGTAGATCCAGGTAGTCCTGGTAGTGCAAATGCAGGGAGGAACACAGGTTACAGAATTCTCAAGAGGATTGAACCAATAGGAATGAGACACACAGAGTAACCAAGATGACTCCAAGTGTTATGTTGTGACACATTTGGGAGAAGATGGTACCATTTTCCAAGATGGAGAAACCTGGGAGGAGAGCTGAATTGGAAAGATGGTAAATCAAAATTCTGTTTTGGATATTTGAGATTTGAGGACATCTAATATTGTTGCAAGAAAAAAATGCCAAGTATGGAGTCTGGAACAAAGAGATAAAGCCATGACTGAGATGTGAATGTGGGTGTCACTGACAGAAAAAAATGTATGTAAATCCATGGGACTGGAACCAAAGAGACCAATATTGTTGGAGCAGTGTGAGCACATAGTAGAAAATGAGATTCAGAGTAGGAAATGTGGTTCATGTTGGGCCTTATAGTTCATTTTTAAAAACTTGATTTTTATTCTAAATGAAATGAGAAGCAATGGGAAGTTTTGAAAACAGAGGAATTACAGGTTTTGTGTTTTTAAATGATCCCTAATATGTGGAGAGGAGGCTGGAAGGAGAAAGGTAGGAACAGAGAGACTTGTTAGGATATGCTATTGCAGACTCCATGGAAAGCATAGTTGACAATAGGAGTATTTAGAAGTGACCTGAATCTCTCTATATTTTGGAAGTAGGGAGAAGAGGATTTCCTGAGAGATTAGATGGAAGATGTGAGATAAAATGCTGAATCAGGAACGAATCCTAAGTTTTTTTTATTTCAACAACTGAAAGGATGGAATAATTATCAACACAAAGTTGGAAAGATGTAGGTAAAGTAGTGAGGCAGTGCGTACACTGAGTCAGAGTTTTCCCAAGAAAAGGAACAATATATTCCCACAAGGAGATTTATTATAAGGAATTGGTTCACGTTATTATGGAGGCTGAGAAATCCCACAATCTGCCATCTGCAAGCTAGAGACTCAGGAAAACTGGTGGTGGAATTCAGTCCAAGTCTGAAGGCCTGAGAACCATGGGAATTGAGGGTATAAAATCCAGTTGAGGTCAGGAGAAGATGAGATAGATGTCCCAGGTTAACCAGTGAGGCACATAAAAGAGGCAGATTCCTCCTTCCTCTGCCTTTTGTTCTGTTCAGACCTTCAAAGGATTGAATGATGTCAACCCACATTGGGGAAGATAATCTACTTTACTACATCCAGCAATTCAAATGCTAATCTCATCTGGAAATACCCCCACAGACTCACCCAGAAATAATGTTTAATCTGAGCATCCCATGGCCAGGCAAGTTGTCACATAAAATTAACCATCATAAGCAGGTTTGGGTAGATTATCAGTTTTATATATGTTTACTTTAAGATATGTCTACATTCCCAGGTGGTTGGTGTCTTGCTTATGAAATTGGTAGAAGGGAAAACAGTAGTCTCAGTAGGTTACTTATGGTCCCCGCTCCATATTGGTCTACCAGGTTTAGCATGATCAAATAGAGCATGTTTCACTTATATACACCTTAAGCATAGTGGCACTTCCATGAAAGTAGTCAGTTGCCCGAACCATACTCTTTAGTTTTTCATTTTGGTGATGTATATAGGTATGCCCTGAAAGATTTAGCGAATCGATCTCTACATTTCCTAAAGTTTAATAGCCAGAGTCTGTGAAATAAAATTCATGTCAACCATCATTGTATCTATGGTGACTCTAGTGAAGATAGCCATTTATTCACTGTCAATAAATGTACCTAATCATATTACAATTGTCTCTATGATGTCTGACCTTAATCTTGTAAGGGATTTCATCATGTGTTCTAGCACTGACCTTCCATTTTATGTGTTCCAATATTGAAATTACATATATACTTTAGGTGCAGATAGCGATTTGCACTGGGAGGGGTCAATTTTCAATGCAAGTAGGTGCTCTCAAGGATTGAAATTAAAGTCACTACATTGATTTGTCTTAGAAACTCAGGTTGGGCTTCAACCATTCTTGAAAGAAAACAAGTGTAATTTAAACTCTCACTATTCTTTCCCCCACTCCACCATACAATATTCTACACAAGCCTCATGCTTGTTAAATTTTATTTATACATGATCGTCTTAACTTCTTCTTTCATCAGACAAGGGGATGATTCAATCCTAACAAATTAGCTCAGAACAAAGCAGCCGTATGGTGCACATTCTTCTTTGAGATAAGTAATTCTGGCCAGCTTCTTAATTGATATTTTTCTCTCTATATATTCTCTGCTTAAATTTTATCTACTAGATAAACAAACTTCAGGTAGCACATAGCAATCTACAGACTGGGTTAAGTTCAGTTCAGCCAAATAAAATGTTGGATAACTTAGAGCTTATCTACAACAAAGCTGTCAAGTGAGAAAAAAAATGGGACCAAGAGCCATAAAACAGACATTCTGGTGATATTTCTGGTTCTTATTTCCTCATGACTTCTGGATATTCAAAGAACAGCTTTCTGTGTCTTTTCTGCAAAGAACAAGCATGATAAAAACAAAACAGAGCTAATGATGATTCTATTTTTGGTTCTCAAAGGGTTTCATTCAGTGTCTCAGCACACTTGGTTTATGCATTTCACAGTGGAGAGCAGTTAGTAGTCATAATCTCTGTGTTTCCATTTATGGTATTCAGCTTTACTGTCATGGGTTAAGCCCAAGGAGATCTTTAAAGCCACCAATATTTGCATGACTTACATTGTATCTGATTTGAGACAGAGAAATTCAATTATTTTCATAAAGACAAAGTGCAAAACCTTAAATTCCGTACTTTTCCTATTTGCTCTATTTATTAAGTCCATATTTCTCTTCATAAGTCCACTTGATCTATTTCCACCAAAAGGTGTAAGAAGACTCAAATTTGGATCTTGACTAGATAGAGAGGTATTGTGTAATCAGGAGACTTGAAATAAAAGAGCTCTGCATTTTTAATGCTTTCACTTTCGTTCAGCAGTGACCTAATATAAACCATGTGGTCTCTATGATTTTCTGATGTTTTCTACTTTAGTGTACAAGAATATTAACCTCTTTATTCAGAGAAAGCATGAACTTATCAGGAATTACCAAAAAAGATAATTGAGTTTAAAAGAGAATAATAGGTAACATAAAGATTTTAATATATACATTCAGACAAGAAATATGATTTATTTTCTGTGCAAAGGATATATGGGGGCATAATCTGATACCAGAGAAGGTTAGGAGTAAAGAATGTCTCATCTTTTAAAAATTTGTGAAAATATGTTGATAGTCTGTGTGTGTATACTCAGTGACTTGATAAACCCTAGACATTACTGATATGGAAAGTTGCATAATACTGTGAAAATTAAGAACATAATAAGTTACTACTATTGGACTGAAGTTAATGCTTGTTAAATGCACTTTTTTTTTTAACCTGCCTTACTGTGTAAACTTGTTTAGGTCTTTGTCCTTAAAATATTGATATTATCCTGTTATCATCCACCCTTGTTACTTTCTATTCCTTGACAATCCTAAAGATTGCTCTAAAGAAGAGGTTGGTTCATTGGGTGAACTTTATATATTTTTCATGATTAATCAATGACACATAGCAAAAATTTACTCCATTCTTTTTTTTTTTCTTTTCCTTTTTCCCACCCGATAGGAAAAAAAGAAACTATCTAAGCTCTGATAAATTATTACAAGAAAAGAAGCCCATTTCTTCCGTTTCTTTGATGTCAGTTGCAGCTTTTCCTTTTAATTTCAATTGTTAATTTATATTTATCAAAAGCAAGTATATGCTAACAGGGAGCATGAAGAAGTCAATCTTTGCAGTTCTCTCTTTAGCTTCATATCATTGTATAATTATTACAAGAAAATATATGAAGATGCAGATATATAAACAAGCAGAATATAAAAAGCATACATGATTGCCTATCCAGGGAATACCCCTGTTTATTTCAGTGTTTGCCTTTCAGTAGCCTTTCCAGGTTTCTAAATATATACACACCACACGTGCACACACAAACGTAGATTTCTCATGTCACAAACTGAAGACAGCAACAACTCTAGTTTTTATGATTTTTCAATATCTGGGATTAATTTTTGTCTTGAGTTTTCCATCCATTCTTTGGGGTATCAAAACTTTAAATGCTGATCTATGTCACTCCGGGACCCTAAAATCATAGGGGACTATTTTTGACCTAATCATCTAGGCATTCTCTGCCACTATGTATTATTATCCTCACAGCATATAAACTACATTGTTGGGTACTATTTTTAGGAGGTTATTCTGGATACTATTATTCCATGAATTTTCCCAAGGAAGCAAGATGCACATCTCTTTTGCATTTAGATATTCAAACAAATCTGCTTGTTCTATAATCCCTCTCCCAGTGATTGATATCTGAAGAGAGGTGGGGGTGGGGTATGGGTATAGAGTGTAGGACTTCTCAGTTCATTCTTTGCTTCCTCCCAAACCCAGATTAAAAAAAAAAAAAAACTTCATGTGGTAGCATATACTACTTCTTCATATAGACTCTACCATTTTGCAACATTTTAAGACTTAAAAGGTTTTAGAGCACAAAATTTTTTTTCTCTCAACAATAACTAGAAGTTGAAAGCATACCTAGAATTTAAATGCCATCTATTAGCTTATTTCCTACTAGTACAACATATTTATTGTCCTTTCTCTGCAATGTCTCAGCATCAACTTTCAGTTTTTAAAATTATTTATTTAGTTCTTACTTATTTAATATAATTTTTTGTAATCATTCTAAAATTATAAAAATTTTTATCTTCCGGTTTTGTTGTTGGTGTGGGAACACATGGAATTAGACAACAAAGAACTGCACTTTAAAAAGTATTTCAAAATATTATCCCTGTGCTTAGTCTTTATATATGTCAAATATTTTAATTTGTGGAAGATCATCTGCACATGGCCTTTTGTAACATGTCTTATGATTTAATAATGTATTATGAACATCTCTCTGACAGACTTTTAAATGGCTACCTAGATATCAAACACATATGTGTGGATTGTATGCCTACGTGTGTGCAGGTGTGTGTGTGTCTCTATATATATTGGTCATTTAAAATTAAGTTTATACATCCATCCTGTCCCTTTGAGGCACTGCAATAGCTTTAAACCAACTCTGATGCCTTTTGTTTAGGTAAGCTTTTATAAAAATTTTAAGAATTTTAGAATGTACTTGAAAATGTTAAGGGTATTTTCTCTAATAGTTACCATATTTAACTTTTATGAGATTAGCATTTAAAAAATAAAATCAATAGAACATTCTGAAATTATGTGTGCCTTTTACATTTGAACCCATTGGCTAAAATAAAATTTACTGTTTACAAAAAAAAGAAAAGAATTTGAAGGTACATACTTAAGATAGTGTCTCACCATCAGATAGTTCACAATAATAGCAAAATATATTCTTCTTGATTTATACAACATTAAATTTTGCTGTGTTGCTGGATTCTTTTTTAAAGATTTTGTTTATATGAGAAAGAGAGAGAGAGAGCGCGTGCATGAGACTAGGAGGGGAGGTAGCAGGGGGAAGGGCCGAGGGAGAGGAAGTGAGAGAGGCAGAGAATCTCAAGCAAACTGTCGCTGAGCACAGAGCCTCACATGGGTCTCCATCTCATGACCTTGAGATCATGACCTGGGCCAAAATCAAGAATCAGATGCTTAACCAACTGAGCTACCCAGGCACCCCTACGTTGTTAAATTTTTGAAAAATACATAATATGTGACAGTCTTTAAATATAATTACCATGTAGTAAGCTCTCAAATTTAAAGCATAATGACAAATGTTTATGGTCTTGAGTAGCTTACTCTGTAGGCAACAGATTATTCTGTGCTTTTCTATATTTTTCAATGTGAGATATTTGCTGTTTTCTTACTTGAAGATCTGAGAATATGTATTTTTAATGATTCTAGTTAAGCTAATCCTAAGTGTTCATTTTGATTGCAGTCATTTGATCCATCCCCTCAAAAATTATATGTTTTTCGGAATAGTACAAACTGTCAACTGAAAGCTTTTACTGGTTATCTTTGCAACCTCCATTAAAGTCCAATCTTAGTTTTCCATAGGAATAAAAGTGAGCCATCTGCATATGGTTCTCTACTCTACAAGGCCCTAGATACACTTTTCAAAAGGTGGAAACACCATGTCTGGGTACATGTTGCCTTATTGCATTCAGTAAGCATACTTTAAGGATGGTTTTATTTAATGGAAACAAGGCAATTTTCAGAAGCATTTGAGATCTCTTCTATCAGGGTATGTATAAGAGTCAGATGTGATTTCTTGTGCTAGAAGCATTTTTCTAAGTGGATACTTGCTCATGATGCTATGCTACAGCTCTCATTGCCATAGAGACAGCAGGTCAATGGATAAGTGAATGGGTAGTCTTGAATATCAAGTTAAGGAATAATCCATTTTAATGAACTTTGCTTCTGTCAGAGGCAGTCTTTTATTCTCAATAATTTAACACATTAAAAAACATTTATTTGTTTATAAGTATTTTATTAATAAGGGAAACTTCTTTATGTTTACTAAGTATTTTGACATACATGGATAAGAGCAAAATAAATCAATATTACTATTATTATTGTTTCATTAATAAAATAGTTCAGAGCCCAGCATAATAAATCCAGTAGGTTTCAAGGAAAACTCACTGATTTCACAAGTTTAGGACTTACTTTTAAAATCATGAATGAATGGCACTGCCTTTATTGTGGAGAATACAAATTCTCTTCAAACTGACACTTGGTTGGAAAAGATCAAACTAGTTTATTTCCAATTTGTTGTTACAATTTAAATAATAATTTATAAACAGTGTTAGAGAATACACAAAACGATTTATGGTACCCATACCTACTTGTCCATTTATGTATGTTTTATGTCCTCAGATAAAAAGAATATCCTTGAGTAGCTATTTAATACTTACTAATGTTTATAAAGAATAAAATAGTGTAGAATATACCTAATGAAATTAAAAAGATGCAGTATTACATTGAAAGTCTCTGGAAAACATCTTAGAGTAAATATGATCAGTCAATTTGCCAGGCATAACCAGTTCTGTATTTGCCATAGCCTGAAAATGATGTCAAATTTATAAGTTCTGAAAATAGTTCATTTTATTTGACATGGAGTTTTTGGAGTAAATGTAAGCTTTGGGCTCTTATAAAAAGTACAGGATTCAGGTTATAATCAATAGTGTGTCACTCTTTTTTTGATTCATTTGGCAATTACTATAAATGAAGTATAACAGTTTTTTGAGCAACTGTGATTTTTCTGGAAGAAACATGATGAAGAAATGAAAGGTGGGAAAGTGGCATGACATTGGGCTGAAGGATAGTTTTTAATAACAAGTGAAGTTTTGGGTTTCAGCTCTTACCTGTTCAAACTTAGCTCTCCCTACTTACGTACACAGACGCAGGAGCAGTTCCTCAAGGTCACCTTCTCATTGTGAAAGATCACTATACACTCTCCCCATGATTTTTTTTAGAATAAATTTAAGAAAAAGAACTTTTGAATGAAAGATAATTTGGAATTAACAAGTGGAAACTGGAAAAGATAGAAAGGGATGTTTGGGAAATGTGTTTTTCAAAAGTAAGGGAAAATCGACAGTAAGGGAAAAAAGGGAGAGATGATTTATTTGATGATCCTTCTAAGTCAGAGATTCTATAAGTCTGATTTAGGAATAAGAAGCACTGTGTGTGAATTTTAATTTGTTGTCTGGGATTTTGGTCTACAAGAGACTCAAATAATTCTAAAGAGAAATACTCAGAACCAAGATTTACCTTGGGGGTAAAAGTACCTGTGGGTGTACCTTTTGTCAGAGAGCAGACTCTAACCTCTGCTTGATTGTTCCTTCACCTTGGTTTCCTTCATGTTCTTTGGACTAAGAATTCAACTCTATTATAGGGTAGCTGGGCATTTCTTGAGGGTGGAGTTTAACAGATATTTAGGCCAATAGCCAGCATTCTTCTTCCTTAATTTTTTTCTAGCAACTACAGAAATAATGAGAATTTGCTAAGTCTAGCAGGCAAAAGTACAATGTTTCTGATTGTAGATACATAAATATGTCCCTGGACTTTTTGGAAGAAAATTAAAATGGAGGAAATGACTTTCCAAGTATAATTCAGTTAATGCTACATCGGAAAATCATTGGAAACAAATAAAATTAGGGAGACTTATTATAGACTGTGGATACTGCTGGATTAAGAAGTACTTAATTTGCTATATTTTATTTATTGTTAAACTTCTGTCATCCTCCCTTATTTTAAATGATATTCTTTTTCTTGAGACCTACACTATACAACTAAAAATCTCATTTGCTGCATTTGAGATTTTGAAAACAAGAATTGTCAGATGAAAATAACAAAAAGGACACTATTCTACATATATCGAGAAAGCCTCTGCATCCTTTTCTGTACATTCTTTTAGCATAAGTTTATCTAAAATAGAGCTCTTCACTAACTCCCTTTATGATTCAATTCTGTCTTTTTCTGATTCTGCATGATAAAAACTCTCTTCTAAACAAAGCAGCACTACTCTCATCTACACATATACATTTATTCTTTCCTTTTAGAAAGATTTAATAGTTGAAACCAGTAATAATAATAATAAAAAAGAAATACAGTTTAATCATATAGACCAAAGAACAGAGCATACCTAGGATCATAATACTGACTCTGTTACCAAGTGGCAATCGATTTATTTGCATTTCTTTGCTTTAATGTCTTAATCTGAAACACAGGAATTTTATATGCATTTTTTATCTTAATGTGGAGTGTGCACATGAGTTTGAATGTGTGTGTGTGTATGTGCATATGTGGATGCTGTTGCAAGATTGTGCATGTGAAATGCATGTGAAAGCCTTTGATTGTTTTCTAGCAGATGCTAACTCAATTCCAGATATAATTATTAAATAAGATACTCCTAGTTTTGAGGGTTCATTCAATTCACATAACAGTCTGGTGAACCTGTATTACTATGTTATGAAAAGAGTATCATAAATAATTAGAATTAAACTATTATAAATGCAAATGAACAGAATCCTACATGATCATTGTTTTGCAAAGTGATTTCTCTGTTAGATTTAATAATTTCCATTACATTTCCTGGTTATTATTGAAAATTATACCAGCTTCATTCTAGAAAGAACCTAACTTTTCCACTGCAAAGATTTTCTCAGATACTCCTCCACCACACACTTACTCTAGTCTAAACAACTAGCCACATTCCTCTAAACAAATTTGCAGTCATCAGTGTATTTTCAGTGTGTTTTGGGCCTGCAGAAATAAATTTTGCACTTTCTAGCTATCACCTGGGAGCTATAGGTCACACTGTGTGATCTAGTATAGGCATTAATTACTGCTTTAAGTCTCCCTTTTTGGGAGGAATATAGAAAGAATATTTAGCACTTAGCTAAAAAGCAGAAGCATATCTTGGGAAATACTCTCTTCCAGAATCAAGGCACGTGTGTCCTGTTTGGCAATCTTTATATACTTTTCCCTAGCAGATCAGTTTTTATCCTTTAAAGCTCTTTAAAATAACAAATGGATACACATTATAATAGTGTAAAGTATTAGAGAGTTCTATTTTCTGTAGTTAAGAGAAATCTGTGTTAACAAGTGACTTCTTACTATTGCAGATCATTTTAATTTCTCATTAGAATTGGCCAAAAGTGACAGAGGCACAGCACCATTACACAGGCTAAAGCAAAGACAAACAGAATGGATTTTGGTTATTGTGCCTTTCCTTACTGTTAAGTTCTTATTATGAAGACACCGTATTTCTAGCTATGCAATTGCAATTTCCTTTCTCCCCTCATGACAAAGTCTAGCCATTTATACTATTTTATAGGAAGGTGGTTAAAAGAAAGATCTTGGGCAGATTTGAGTTCAAGGTCATCTTCTACCGTTTTCTAGATTGATGACTTATTCTTCAGATACGTCCGTTTCTTCAGGTGTAAAACAATAGTAAAGTAAGGGCAAAGTCATAGTACATTTGAATCACTTAGCATAATTTGGCACATAAATACTCAATAAATATATTTTGGATTGATGATTATGATGATAATTATGATGATGACAATACCTAAAAATGAACAGAAATAAAACCACCAGAAGTTAAGGACGTAGAGTTTTGAGATTCGTAGATCCCTAGTCACTTGATCTTTGATGCAGGTAGAGGACTTAAATCATGATTAGTGCACTATCATTATCTATGTAGAAAGGAAAAAATAACTCCTCTAGTTTTCACTTTCCATTGATTTCTAAAATGAGGAAATGTGAGCAGTATTCTATTATTTCCCACCTCACAAGTCAAAAATGGATTTCAATTTGGATGGCTCCTTTCCTTCTATAAGCCCTCTCCTGTTGGCCGTAGGCTCAACTTGTGAGTCTAAAGAAACGATTCTTATCCTTACTTCAGGAGTGTAAAAAGGAAAAAAAATCTATAGTAATGAACTTTGAGTGGAGACCTTTTTAGGGATTTTCTTTGATCTTTCCATTACGTCAATGATGTTGACAATTAGGTCATAAGGCATTGCTGAAAAAGAGGTGAGTAAATGTGATAGAAGCTGTTTTCTTGTTGATCTTTCAAGGGCAATTTAATTAGCTGATCATCAGCTCTTGAAAGCCAAAGCTAGATAATTGGGCTAGGGGCAGAGTAAATTGACTTCTTTGACAAGTGTGCTTATTTAGAGAATTACTTTAATTTCTTTGTCCGTTGCAGGGACCCTGTAAGACAAAGCAACTTTGGGGTTTTGTGGAGATGCAAATAATTATTCCGATTTATTTTTATTCTTTTGCCTTCAGTGTCGAGACTCATTTTTAGTATTTTATGTCTTAAAAGTACAGGGATCATATGTGCATAAAATAAAATAAATCTAAGAAATCTTCTGTCATTTGTGGCATAGAATGGAATTACTCTGGCTTTTTTTAGGACAATATGAGAATCCTATTATGATAGTTGATTTTATGGTTTTTAGGAAAAAGTAGTTCTAATATCCTATTCAAAATTGAATTAAATAACCTTTGTTCTCTTTTCAGTGTCGCTAATCACAAGAGTAAGACAGAAGTGTATTTCTTTTCTTTATGCTAATTAATTAGGTGAATGTCAATAGTTATGTATTTCTGTGTTTGATTCATGTTACTACATCAGGCTAAAAAAAATCAAAAAGAAAAGCAAAATTAGAAAAATCTTAACAAGGAAACCTTAGTAAGCCACCTTAATCCTTCAGTGGATGGAAAAATATAGAACCGATAAGTATTCAACTACCAATTTGAATTATTCTGGGGACAGCAATAAACAATAAATAACTTTATCAGAACTGGCACAACAAACAGAATACCTGTTCTTAGATATCTTAATATGAAAAAAATTGATATACTTGAGTAACCTCTAAAAAATATCAATTTCTAAATCAGACCAGGTTAGTAACTGAAACTGGAGCAATAAATATATCTTTACTATGTATAAGTACATTTTTAAAATAATTTCTATAAATATAAAGCATATTGTAATACCTGTATACACTCACTGAAAGCGAGGATGATTGGAATAAAGAGAAATAATAAAAACTGAATCCACTGCTTTCTAAAATAAATATTTGAAAATGCACTATGCTCAGGAACATTGTTTAATGACAGAAATATCAAGATGACAAATACGTGATACTGCTATTTGGGGACTCATGTCTTAAGCAAAAAGTAAGCAGATAAATTATAACGCAACATGGAAAATTTTGCTAGCATAGATGTAAACCAAGGGAAGGGGGAGCCTAAAGTAGAAGCAACTCATTCTGCTCCTTAATAGTGCTTGGTGTCATTCCTTTCTTTGCTGTTTTGGCTTGACAGAATCTGACACTCTGACCCTTGTATTGATCAGCTGATTTAAATAATTCACTAGAAACCTGGTGTTTGTGTTTTATAATAGAGATAAAATTTCATCGAAAAAAGAACAGAGATTACAATTCAATTTCAATTCCATACTTAATTTACATTAGCACTAATTTGGTAGAAAGTTCTTACCAATTCTGAAAAAAATGAATAGATTCATGCATTTTAGAAAATGTAAATAGCTTCACAGGAGACTCTGAGTGTATGAATAAGACACGTGGTACTAAGTACTCTGTCCTTATAGATGTGCATAAACATCAATATCTTCTCTGTGGCTGGTTAGTGGGGTTGTTTGGAACATCATGCTAATAAGGTCAAAGTCATGGATGTGGGCTTCCTTCACCTTGTTCCATGGCTACAAATAGATTTTTCATCCCAGCTAGCCTTCTTGCAAACATCTGCATCTGATCACAAGGGAAGGTACTTTAAATAAATCAATGCAAATCCATCAGCAGTGCTTACACCTGGCATTGAATAAGTCACCCATATAAACTTATTTGCAAGCAAAATCAGATGAAAAGAATGTCCTACAAATGCTGAGATTTTTTTTTAAAGTAGTTTGCAAGCCATTTGAGGGAAGGGTGGTATATTATACTCTTTATGTGCCTTACACTCCTTAATGTAGTATTATACACATCTACATATCTTTTTGTTGATGGGTGAATGACTATAATACAATACAAATATCTCTACTGCAAATGTTCTAAAATAAATAGTGATCACTTAAAAACCTATGTTCTTGAGTCCACAGATGCAAACAAACTTAAATATATTTAAATATCAAAGGAGTGAATTTGAGGGAATATATTTGATTGAAAATTTAGAGCATACTGGGCTACAAAAAAAGTTGTGTGTGTGAGGGGGGAGAAACAACGGATTGCTCTTGAAGTATGGCTTGAACAAAATACTCTTTACTGAAGTGATCTTCTATATTGGCAGTGTGATTTGTGTGTGTGCAAATACAGCAGTATAGAAATCTTGATTCATGCAATCTTATCTTTTTAATGAAGCCATATTGTACAATGAAAAAACAAAGCTTGATAATTTAAATCTTACTTGGTTTCTTTTTCTCTCTCTCTCTCTCTCTTTTTAATGCTCTTTAGTTAGAGATTTTTGCTCCCTATCTATTTCCCCATTTTTAAATAATAATTTGTGTTTTGTTTTCTTTTAAGTAGGCTCCACACCCAGCATGCAGCCCAGCATAGGGCTTGAACTCACAACCCTGTGATCAAGACCTTAACTGAGATCAAGAGCCCTATGCTTAATCAACTGAGCCACCCAGGCTCCACTAAAAATAATAATTTGTAAACAGTTTTTTAAAAATGGAATATTAGTGTTCTAGTTCTATCCTCAGATTTCTTTGTGCCTTAAAAATTATCCCCTATTTCCTAACTTAAAACTGACATTTTATACTAGAACCTTTCCCTCTCTCTGAAATATTTTTAGACATATTTGTCATATAAAACTAAAAAAAAAATCTTCCCTGATCTTGTATCCCACTAGTTGTCTATCTCTCTATCTCACGTTATAGCTTTATTTCTTGAAAAAGTAATTTAATTTCTTCTTACTGTCTTAATCATAGTTATACAAACTGAGTGCATCTCCTACTGCTCTTTTAAAATGGCTCTTGCTAAGATTACTGAAAATCCTTTATTTGACAGAGTTTGTAGAAAACATTGCCTCTTATCTATCAGAGTCAAACTCTGCTGAAAACATCTTGCCTCTGAACCTCCTCTACTCTCAATGAGACTATGCTCTTTTCATTCTCTTTCCTCTGAATGTTTATTCTCCATCTTTCTCTGCCCATTTGATATTTCCCAGGGCTCCCGAGAACTATTTTGCTTCATGCCACACCCCTCTTGCTATGTAATCTTTTCATTCACATGGCTCCTGATACTCAAGATAGGCTTGCAACTACCCATTCAGATCTGTCCTAGACTTGACTCTTAAATTCCACACGTTTAACCTGCTGGACATCTCTACTTGGATTCCAATGGGCAACGGAATTCAGCATAATTAAAAATTCTTCCCTAAAGATTGCCGTGTCTTTTGAGTAAATTCCTCTAAATTGAAGACTCCAGTTATTGTACAATCAACCTACTCCCTTTGTAAGTTGCTTAATGAATCACTAAGTCTTCTGGCTTTAGCTTCAAAATGCCAATTATAATCTTTCCCTCCTTTTTTTCTTTTTTAAACTTTTATTTGTCTATTTGAGAGAGAGACAGAAAACAGGGGGATGGCCAGAGGGAGAGAATCTTCAAGTAGACTCCCCACGATGTGGGGAGCCCAGTACGGGGCTGATCCCATGACCCATGAGACCGTGAACTGAGCCAAAAGCAAGAATTGGAAGCTCAACCTATGGAACAACCCAGGAGCCCTTTCCTCTCTGTTTTTATTACCACTAACTTGTTTAAACACACATTCTTTTCATTCAGTTGACACAATCTAATTTCCTTGTGTCTAATATTGCTCACCCCACCAAATCTTCCTCCCCAGTGCAGTTCAACAGCTCACTGTATACCTGTTCATCTTGGTAATGAGGTGTCTATACAATCCACGAACAAGACCCCATTTCAAATGAAATTCATTTGTAAACAAACTTATCCTTAATCATAGTAAACAAACTTATCCTTTGACTAGCCGGAGATACTATCTCTATCTTCCAAAACTGTTTGGTACACAAACATTCTTGAAAATAGTGTCAGAACAAAGACAGTCAGTGCCTCATAAGATTTGCAGAAACATGATATAATCTGTGTGCAAGACATTCATATTGTGGAGAACTGTCCCCCAATATTCTCTAGTAAATAATTCAATCATCTAAGATAAATGTACCCAATTTTCAATACTTACAGCCTTTCAAAATTTTCAATACATAGTTTTCTCTCTCCACAATGAAAAACAAAAGTCACATACGTTTCATGGATATAAACCTATTTAGCAATATTTCTTTAGTCCGCACTTTGCTCACTCTGTACACAGCATTAAAGAATGAACATTAAACTAAGCAAAATTCTTGGTCCACACAGCCTCCAAGTCAAAGAAAGGGGCTGTATAAACATGTCGATTATCAGTTAAATTATAATAGAAGTACATCCAAAGTTAAATCCAAGTCCTGGGAGGCCCTGTCAATGACAAGCACGAGGATGAAGCCTTGGGTGAGGTGGAAGAGACTCAAAGTCAGAGGGTAGAACTTTGTAGTTTCTTGTTTCAACCATTTCATGTTTGTTATGAACACTCATGTAACCTCATATCAATCTTTTAATTTTTTGGTATTTAACATAAGACATATATTCCAGAATGTAGAAAAAAATAAACAAATAAAACCATATTTAAAATGTATTTTATTTTGTCTTAGTGAAAATAACACCATAAGCTATAACTAAGTTTCTGAAATAGGCAAAATTCACACTCAATTTTCCTACTTCTTGTCCTCCCTGCTATTGTCCAGATAGTTACCACTGAACTTATCATTCAAATGTTTGTTTTTTCTTTCTTTATTTGAATGGCTGTTCAGGAGAAAATAACAGTATTATGAAATGTGAATGTGGGCTTACTAATTCTCTTAAAGTCTTATTCCTCTTTGAATACAACCTAAATTTTTGATTCCTATTTTCTCTTGTGAACCACCTTCCATAATCCCATCCATATTTTAAATAATAACAAACAAGAAAAGGAAGAGAAAGATAAATTGACCACCATAAAGTCTATTTTCTGTAGCAGACATGTTTGTTGTTATTTTTAGGTATTGATAACATGACATTTTAATAATCTCATAAATCCAATGAAGTTATAGTAATCATTCTCATTTTACAAATAAAGAAATTCTTAGGTGATTGAAGCTACTATGTGCAAGAAAAAAAAAAGGATCCCAGGAAGTCAGTAAGCCAGAATTATTAGACTGTGAAATCCACCAAAATATAATTTTAAGAATCTCATTTTTATCTGCTAACTTAGGTCTTCTACCAAAAATTTTGTTCTTGCTTTTCCTGGTCATTTTTCTCTACAAATATTAAGTCCTTGAGGCCAACTCCTCTACCAGAAAGTATGTTTCTCTCTCTCCTTATATCCTTTTTTTTCACTCCCTGTTCTCATGTAAAGAATTTATATATGAAATATAATACATCTATTGCTGCATAAGTATTATAATATATATAAAGTATCTATTATATATACTACTTTATGTGTATATACTTTAGAGTATTATATAGTATATATACATATTATACAGCCTATAGATGTCTGTATTTGTTCAGCAGAACATTTTCAAAATTAAACATTTTATTAAAAATTTCAGGTTAGCAACTTCTCTTGAAGATGGACATGGTCTGACAGCAGTAGGCCCACATTTCTGCATGATAACCATCTGCTCTGGCTGAACGGTGGCAGCCTCTTTAAACAGGGCATTCTGAAGTGTGCAGTAGCTTCAATTGCCTCCTTTGTCTCACACCTGGATGCTTCCTCACTTATGTTATAGGCCAGGGCCCACGGGCATTTGAATTCGTGATGCTTGATTTATATAGCGTCGGTGTGCTGTACAGACAGCAGAGAACTACTGCCCTGTGCCAAGAAATTATTAAGGCACATAGAGTCATTTTACATCAGAGCTTTCTGGTGCCGATGGAATAAAATTCCCCCTTTATGAAGTACTAAGGGGCGGTGCTCTGTTGTTCACCATTGTATGAGATGCTATTCTTCAGCACTCTGGTTTTTGTGAACTTGTGAAGAAATTTTGTGGGATTATTTTTATTACTGTCAAACACTTACTTCGGCGAATAAATTGTATCCCCTGGGATTTACCTAATAAGAAATTTGACAAGCCATTTATATTTTAAGTAATTTTTCGTGTCTGACCATAGGCTCTAGCGAGGAAAAGTAACAGCGTTACGGATGACAAAGCACACTAGCCAAAACCAAGGAACTTCCCAAGAGAAGTTTATAGCAACATCATTGATTCATCTTTGTGGTATATTCTGTATATCTTCTTATCTTATTTAACAACATGTGTAGTGACTTCCTTGAATTGCTACTAAATGAAAAAGAAAGAATTTTAAGTATAAAAGTAATAAAATTACATATTAAATTAAATCTAATAGAGAGTTTGTTTCAGCTTTTTATCATCATGTATGATTAGTTGAAAATGATTTCTTTCCTTGTTATTGTATTAAGATAATTTATTCTCACTTGAATTTCCCATTATATTAAAAAAAGAAACATCACAGAAGTCTTTAGTTGTAATGAAGTATTTAGGCTCCAGATTCTTAATTCCAATACTTAACAAAAATATTCTATAAGCAATTATCCTTCATTGTCACAGTTTAGAAGTCTGCATAGAAATGGCTATGTACATTATCAAAATTTTCCTGAAATCAGACAAGAAAACACAATGTGTCCACTATCACAAGTATGTCTTACTTCATAAGGATTCATCAAATCTAATATTAAATTTATAAAATTAAAGGAGCTCCAAATTCATTTTGTGTGCTATCACTTGCAAAACAGAATTTTAGTATTATATGTTATGATTTTGCTATCTGTTCATTATAGCATGTGATGAGGGCACATAAGGACACAGATTTTGAAATCAAACTGATCTGGATTTAATATTCTGGCTATCCCACATACTATTAATCTTTTATTATTTAACTTATCTTGCTTCTGTTGTCACCTGTCATTCCATTTAAAAAGTAAATAATTACTTTTATTTTGGAGAATTTTAGCCAAGATGAATCAAGTAATAAATTCATTGTTCAAGCATAGCGAATCCTCAATAACTGATTATTAATACTTTTTCACTTACATTCATTAAAATAACAGAGAACATAATTTTAGAAAAAATGATCCAAATGTTATCAAATAAATTGCTGAAAACATGCATGGCTATACAAAGAAAATATTTACATTTAATTTGAAAAATTAAATTTTAGTTAAATTAAAATACAAATAAAAACTTCAATAATTTTAGAAATTAGGGAACACTTTCTTTAAAATTTAATAATCACAGAAGATATAAAAGAGAAACTTAAAAAATTCTAATCTAACAAATGACATGTTAAATGTTTATGAGTAAAATTACAAAAGTACTAAAAATATGAAGGCATATATCCACGTTCATGGGAGATATGATGCATCAGTAAACATATTAATTCTTCTTACTTGATTTATAATTTGATAGTTTCAATTAAATTCTAATCAAAATTCCAAAATAATTTTATGGGTCTTGACACACTAATTCTAAAGTAATTATGGAGTTAGCAGAGGCCATGTAAGAAGCAAAACTCAAAATGGATTAAAGATCTAAATGTGAGACCTGAAACTATAAAATACCTAGAAGAAAACATAAGCAGTAATCTCTTGGACATTACCCCTAGCAATATATTTATAGATATGTCTCCTAAGGCTAGGGAAACAAAAGCAAAAATAAACCATTGGGACTACACAGAATAAAAAGCTTTTTCACAACAAAGAAAACTATCAACAAAACAAAAATGCAACTTACTGAACAGGAGAGCATATCTGCACAAGATTATCCAATAGTGGGGTTAATACCCAAAATGTATAAAGAACTTATACAACTCAACACTAAAAAGGGAAAAATAATCTGACTAAAAATGGACAAAGGACCTAAATAGACATTTTCTAAACAAGACACAGGTGGCCAGCAGGCATGTGAAAAGATGTTCGATGTCACTCACCATCAGGGAAATATACACCAAAGCCACAATGAACTATCACCTCACACTAGTCAGAATCACTAACATCAAAAAGAAAGAAAAAACAAGTGTTCATGAGGATGTGGAGAAAAGGAAACTCTTGACATTGTTGGTGGGAATGTAAATTGGTACAACCACTGTGGAAAACAGTCTGGAGTTTCCTAAAAAAATTAGAAATAGAAATACCATATGATTTAGTAATTATACAATTGGATATTTAACCAAATAAAGCCTGAAAACACTAATTCAAAAAGATATGTGCACCCCTATGTTCATTGTAGTTTTTTTTTACAATAGCCAAAATATGGATGCAACCTAAATGTCCAGTGATAGATGAATAGATGAGAAAGATATAGTATAAATATATGATGGAATACTACACAGCCATAAAAAAAGAATGAAATCTTGCCATTTGTAACAACATGGATGGATCTAGAGGGTATTATGCTAATTGAAATAAGTATGACAGAGAAAAACAAATACCATATGATTTACTTATATGTGGACTCTAAGAAAGAAAACAAACAAACAAATAAACAAATAACATCAGCAAACAAGCCAGAAACAGACTGATAAATACAGAGAACAGACAGACTGGTGGTTGCCAGAGGGGAGGGAGCAAGGAATGCATGAAATAAGTAAAGGTATTAAGAAGTACTAACCTCCAGTTATAAAATAAACAAGTCACAAAGATGAAAAGTACAACATAGGAAACATAGTCAATAGTACTGCAATAATGTATGCTAACAGATAGTGGCTGCACTTATTTGGTGAGCGTTATGTAATGTATGGAATTGTCTAATCACTATGTTGTACCCCTGAAACTAATATAGCATTGTATGTCAACTGTATTTAAATAATAATTAAAAAAAAAAGTAGTGACAAGCCAGTTCAACTACTTAATTGGAAAAAAATGAAGTCAGAAAATAGTTATGGCTATTTGTAACAACCAATTTGTATCCCTTTCAACCAACTGTAAAATTGTTTTTTTTTTAATAATTATAAAATTGTTTAAAATGTGCTTATATAAAGACCCAGTTATTTACTCCTGAATATATGTTTATTTGGTAAAATACTTACATACTTACACCAGGAAACAGAAAACTTTGAGATCAGAATAATTTCTTATAGCTAAAAAACTAGAAACAATCCAAATGTAAGACAGCAATGGGAATGATTAAGGCAAATGTAGTATACACAACAATGGGACAGAATGATACAGGGAAATTAATAAACTACCATGATGAATATTTTATGCTTGAATTTCACCAACAAAATATTGACCAAATAAAGCAAATCACAAAGAATTAATTTAGTATGACATCAGTATTTGAACTTCAAGAATTTACAAAATTGGGGATGCCTGGGTGGCTCAGTCAGTTAACAGTCTGCCTTCGGCTCAGGTCATGATCCCAAGGTCCTGGGATCGAGTTCTGCATCAGGTTCCTTGTTTGGCAGGGAGCCTGCTTCTCCCTCTGCCTGCTGCTCCCCCTGCTTGTGCTCTCTCACAAATAAATAAATAAATAAAATCTAAAAAAAAAAATTACAAAATTAAATAATACAAATATTGGCATATGTAATATTTTAAAAACTAGGAAAAGAAGTATAAAATACAGCATAGTAGTCCCATATCCAGAAATGTTAACCAATGTGAGAATGAGATGCGATTTGCCACCTACCTATTTGGCAAATATAAAAAAATTTGATATTTTTTCTTAATTTTCAGATATATAGAAATAGGCACTCATGTTTTTGGCAAATGGTTTAGGTTTTTTTAGACATGTTTGCAATATACATTAGAAATGAAAAAGCATTATGTCTTTGATATAACAGTTGTATTGCGAAGTATATACTCTATAGTTACATTCACCCAAAGCAATAAATATATATAAATCAAGATATTATGGTGTTTAATAGACTATAACCTAGAAATATTTTCAAACTCAATTATTAGGAGATAGGTTAGATGTATAGAATGGAATACTATGAAATCATTGAAAAGAATTAGATAGGTCTGTATGTGTCCATACTGAGACATGACCAGCCTATAGTATTAATGAAAAACATATATATCAGATTACTGAAATACTTAATTTTTTAAATTTATTGAGGGCACCCCTACTCTTCTTTATTTTGTTGTTATTTTTAAGACTTAGTTTTCTAAGATATCAATACAGATAGGGGCGCCTGGGTGGCTCAGTCGTTAAGCGTCTGCCTTCGGCTCAGGGCGTGATCCCAGCATTCTGGGATTGAGCCCCACATCAGGCTTCTCTGCTATGAGCCTGCTTCTTCCTCTCCAACTCCCCCTGCTTGTGTTACCTCTCTCACTGGCTGCCTCTATCTCTGTCAAATAAATAAATAAAATCTTAAAAAAAAAATACAGATAAACATATATTCTAAACTTGCCATTTTTAATGACAAAATCTACATATTATTTTAACATTTTGTTAAGCAACATTTTTTTGAAAGGAATGAACAAATACATTGTGATAACTTGTCACAAGGGCTTTGTGTTGAAGGAATTCTCAAGAGAATATAATTGGCAACAAATTCCAACTTTTATAAAAATGTATCATTTACAGTAAGATTTTAATGAAAAACAATTAGAAACAAATTATTCGCCAATAGGAGTTGGTTGATTATTTATAGTATACACATGAAATGGAATGTTATGCATCTAATAAAAACCTCAAGGTAGATATTATAACCCCTACATAAAAATAAATGAAAAGGTGTGCTATACAACATTTATCATATAATCTTTGTAAGAAACAGAAAGCACAAAGAATTTTGAAAGGATTTGAAACAAATTACTGCAAAATTTTCACCATTAGGGTCTACAAGAAATTTTATAGAAATCCTTACAGTCTGATTCATTTTTTACAATGAATTTTATTACTTTTGTAGACAGAATAAATAATAAAACTTTCTATTAAAAAAGCAAATCTTCAAACCACTTATGTGAAATGTTTTAAAAATACTTCAATTCTCAAATTTTAAATAAATATTGCATTATACAGACAATATAAAACTAGAATTATGAAAAGTAAAGCACTTCTTCATTCAAAATATTAATTGCCTACTCTAAGCTTGGCTCCCTTGTTGGCACCGACAGAGTAAGCAGTGCATGGTATGACATAGACTGGTTTCTCGGGAAGTCTCTGATAACAGGTTTGGCCCCAGGAAACTGATCTGACCCACTATTGATAAGCTATGAGCAGAAGTTGAAGTAGCCATTTTGATAGGAACTGTATTAGACACACGGTATAGTCAGCATCACCTTAGGGCCAAAACAACTGGGGAGAATATCGTTTTCTCTGAATTGTTAAGAAGTAGTTTGGGCAACATAAGTTACGAATACAGCCATGGTGGAAGAGTTCTTTGCCTAGTTGATAGCTGGAGGATACAGCGATCATACCACTGAATAAGCCACCAAATGAAACTGCTAAATACATTCTATAAAAAGGCTCACTGAAGGAGCAAGTCACCTTCAAACAGCCTGTTGAAAAAAGCCAGATACCCAAGAGGAAAGCTGAACTTGTGGAATAGCATGACAGAGGCTGCTTGCTGGCTTTGAGCACCAATGAGGCATAACTTGTGATTCATGAAAAAACTTTTAAAGGAGAATTTGCAGGAAACCGGAACTCTAGCATGAGCAAGAGCCAAGAAATCTACTTACGACTAATCATTTAGAACCACAGGATGATGAGGGTGAGGCCATTTTGACTGCATGTAAGAGAAAGCAAAGATAATTCTCCCAGAGGAAAGTTTTCGGAAAGGATAAATCTTGAATTTCAAACGGGAAGCCCCCAAACTCGACACATCTGCCTTAAGGAACTGCAATTCTGAAAATGTTGACTAGTCCTTTGTTATTTTACTTCATTTGTAGTTCTTAATGAGGATTGAGGTTCTAAAACTCTGACATGAGTTGCCTCAGCTCTTTTTAAGTCACATAAAAGAGGAAAGGAAATTGAGAAGTATCGATGTTTTAAATGTCTTTTTCCTATACAACTCATGGCGTTAATGAATATTAGGCTTCCTCGACAAACAAGGAGTCAATTGCTTACTGTTGGAATGTGAATCAATACGTTGAAACACTGTGGGATGATGTGATAAATTCCTACCTGACATGCTTCTAAATTATATATTAGTTTGCA
Organism: Ursus maritimus; assembly: GCF_017311325.1. Taxonomy (NCBI): domain Eukaryota; kingdom Metazoa; phylum Chordata; class Mammalia; order Carnivora; family Ursidae; genus Ursus; species Ursus maritimus. Next base: position 49,678,808 of record NW_024426552.1, on the reverse strand, counting down.
AGCATCTCTTGCCATAATAATATATTATTTTTAGGCCCTGAGATGCACACAAACTTGTCCAGCACAGAGTGCCAAACAGTGACACAGATATGGTCTCACCCCATAAGTCCGTGCTGTCCAGTATTGTAGCCACCAGTCACATGTGGCTCTTGAGCACTTAATATGTGGCTAGTCTGAATTTAAATGTGCTATTAGCATAAAATTGGCCTCAGAATTTGAAAAGGCAATATCAAGAAAAAACTCATTAATGATTTTTTTTATAATGAATGCTCATTGAAATGATAATATTTTTGATAGATTGGATTAAATAAAATACATTTCAAAATTAATTTTATCTGTTACTATTTTTATTGTGGCTATTAACATATTAAAAAATTCATTTATGGCTTGTATTACATTTCTAATAGTGTTACTCTGAGATATTAAAATGTAATAAGAGGAAGAACACTTTCTAGGAAGATCAAGATAATTATATCTCTAGTCCTAGTTATGTTCCAGAAGTAGGTAACAAGGGATTCTGAGACACAGCAAGCTTAAGCAGTCATGCAAACTTACGGAACATTACCGGGTGTTTGGTGTTTTGTCATTGCCTCTGTTTACTATATCTTACTCATAAAGCGAACTTTCAATGTCTTCAGAAACAGTTAAATCTGTTTAGCTAACACTTTCCTGAAAAATAAAGCTTTTTTTTCTCTTTGGTTTTGCATACACAGAAACAGACCCTGAAGCAATTTCAATATGGTTTTTGTTAAGAACGTTATTAAATTTAAAAAAAAAATTGAACTTATAACCGAAGTGGTTTCTGTATGTTAGTTACGGTGTCCTTAAATTTGAAACCCAAGGTAACCTGTTTAGTGCTTATTCAGCATAAGAGACAGTTAATGAATTCTAAGGGTTAACATGCCTGTTTTCTTTGGAAATGGTTTGGCTAGTAATCGGTGTTGGGAGATTCGTTGGCATGTTCTGCTGCACTAGTGAGTGCTGGCTGGGGAAGGATGCTGATTATTTAACACCAGCGTTTGACAGAAAGCTTGTGTTTATAGTGTGAAAAGGTACAGGCATCTAGAAAACTGCATGTTCAGATGTTAGAAGGGGCCTTTAGGGAAGGATCTTGTGCCAGATCAGCTTCTAAATGTTGAAATTGGCTTTCATAGTGTACACAAACTCTCGGGGTCTATTGGCACTTCCATCACATGCTGTCACATGATGAGGCTGCAGTTGGAACTGCATAGTCAGATACAGTGCTGTCGTGCCAGGAAGCACGGGCACCTCTGCTAGTCCTTGTTGACAGCTCCTTAGAATAAGATAAACGCCAACTTCTGTTAGAAAGATGGGGCTGTGGTTGGCTTAGAAGGAACAAAATTTCATGTAACATAAAGCCCATCTTATAATCAAGCCCCAACCTACTTCTCCAGGATTAATTTCTCTTCCTACTTGACTGTAAGCTCCATGAAGTACGGGATTTTGTCTATTTTCTTCACTTTTAACTGTAGTTCTATAATGAAGCCTGGTGTATAATAGGTTCTCAATAAATATCTGTTAAATAAAACCTGTCTACCTACATCTCTGGGCTGGCTTTCTCTTTATTGTATACATTTCTCCATGTATCAATTTTATGGAGCCAGCTGCCAAAAGTGTACTTATATGGTACTTCCAAGATCTTCCTGGATGTCTAATAATTAAAGGTCCATTAGCTATTGGTACTGGCATATTTTTTTCTTAGAGCTACTCTAAGCATGCTCTGGTATATAATTTATTTTAAAAATGGCCCATCGCCTGATCTATTTGCTCTCACCATAGTGAAATTGCTGTGTAAGGGAGGATACTGGTAGCTGTCTGTCCTACAGTTGATCATAGACAACTGTGTAAACAGGAGTCAATATCTGTATTTAGTGGAAGGTAACTTTTTCCTTTTATTTTTGAGTCTTCAAGATAATGTTCTGAATTTCTCATGTACAGGTTTTAATTTGTATTAAGAGAAGCAGGCCTAGGCTTTGGAAGGATTACTAAAAAAGAGAAACATGTAAGTTTTGTGGGTTTAGTTTTGCATTGCTGTGACCGCTGGAGGAATAATCAAGCAGGGAAATAGGAAGGCATTGCCTCAGGGAAACTGTTTATGAGTCTGGTGATTCTGTATTTGGTACTGTGTAAGAAGTGACTTCAATAAAACATATAAAAGAGAGTTTGACTTTTTCTGAAGTTAGAATGATTTTTAAGTACAAAATTTTAGGTAGGTGGTTTGGGGTATTTGTCTTTTAACCCTAAAACCTAATTTTTTTTTTTTGAAGTACTTTCTTGAGTTGTGTGAGTATTCTAGCTTACCGCAATCATTGCAGCAAACAATTTCCAGCCTGTGTAGCAGGCACTATACCATACTTATTCAAAGATTAACAAGTCATGATCCCTGTCCTTATATATCTTATTATTAAGCAGGAAAGGCAAACACACACACACACACACACACACACACACACACACGTCAATAGAGGGAATGCTGACCTCTTAGAACAAATCCATGGGGACAAAGAGGAGGACATACCAACTTCAACTTCATCAGGTAGGTTCACAGACAGGACAACCTTTAAATAAGTGATTGAAATACAAAGAGAGTTTAATCTCATTTAGGTAGCCTGGTGGTTAGGAATGGGTTTACTGGCACAGAACATATAAGGGAAACAAAAGGACAGATAATAAAAAAGTGTGACGGATCTAGCCATGTTACGGCAGTGCATAATTCCAGACGGCATATTCCCATTGTGGTCCATGTGAACAACTGTAGCTTGCAAAACTCCAAGGGATATCATTCACATAGCTTACATGAATGAAACTATTGGAATTGTGCAACCCAGCAGCCCAGGGCTCTGTTGACAGTAAGTAGTCGAGCTATTTGTAATTATTTGAGGAGGGAGTATGGGATGTGAGTCTATAACTACCTGTAGTATGAGGTTACAAGATATAGAGCTAGGGATTATTAATTTTCAAATAAAGGAAGTTAATTAGATCATTAATATAAAAATGGATAATTATAAATTATTTTGAAAATTATAATTCAAAAGCCAAAAATGAAATTTGAAAGTACTTACATCATTTCTTCAGGACTTAGTCACCATTGAGCCTGAAAAAAATACTTTATCACTTAACACGAAATAAGTCATGAAAACACCTAAATGTACCTGTAGGACTACATGATCATGGAGTGTGATGACAGGATATCATACAAATGAAAGTTTGAGCCTCACCAGGGAAATTAGAGGATAAGGGAGCAGGAAAAAAGGAGGCACAGAGATTTTAGAATATTGTAATTTAAGATACATAACAATAACACCTAAGACTTTTCAGGCAATTTTGATTCTTCAGTTCGGATATTTCTGTTTGAGTAGAGCTCTTTTCCCCCACCTCTATACCTTTTTTCACTGAATTGAATATTCTTTGGCTGCCTTCTAATTACCGGATATGTGGCATTCATCTACTCAAAGACAAAAACAAAAATAGCAATTTTTTTTTTAAGTAGCATATATAATCTTGTTAGAAGTGGGAAGCTGAGGCATTACTTATGTGGTCATAGAGAGACCCTAAGTAAGTAACAGCTCTCTGGTTGCTTTTCAGATTGGTTGTATGTCAGGAGCACTGTGTGAATATTGGTCTGCTTGCTTTCAGATGAATAATTCTCCTAATGGACTATCAAGTGTTGGAAAAAATCTATCAGTAATGCAGACCATGGCTCCTGTACTTTCCTGAAATGCCTTCAAACCAATCTGGTAAATTACACCCACTATGAGAGTAAGATGACATGTCATGAAAGATCAAGCTTTTTTGTAAAATGTCATTTCTTTGAAAGTCTTATATTCCCCTTTCAGACATAAAGTCTTTTGAAAGGGAAAGTATACCATTAATATGTATTTTATCTGTTATCTTAAATTTTATACAGAAACGTGTAGCATTCAGAAAGTTCAAGAACACATAAGAATTGGATAAGGAATATTCTTCACTGTGAAAAAGCTTTCTATTTTGATGTAGTCCTAATAGTTTATTTATGCTTTTGTTTCCCTTGCCTCAGGGGACATATCTAGAAAAATGTTGCTATGGCCAATGTCAGAGAAATTACTGCCTGGATTTTTTTCTAGGATTTTTATGATTTCAGATCTCATATTTAGGTGTCTAATCATTTTGAGTTTATTTTTGTTTATGGTGTTAGAAAGTGGTCCAGTTTTATTCTTTTGCATGTAGCTGCCCAGTTTTCCCAGCACCTTTATTAAAGACACTGTCTTTTCCCCATTGTATATTCTTATCTCTTTTGTCATGAAGAGGGTTTATTTCATGGCTCTCTATTATCCATTTGGTTCCATTGATCTGTGTGTCTACTTTTTCTTCCAGTACCATACTGTTTTGATTACTACAGCTTTGTAGTATATCTTGAAATCTGGAATTGTGATACCTCTAGTTTTGTTTTTCTTTCTCAAGATTTCTTTGACTGTTTGGGGTCTTGAGTGGTTCCATACAAATTTCAGTATTATTTGTTCTAATTCTACAAAAAAAAAAAATGCTGCTGGTGTTTTGATAAGGATTTCATTGAATCTGTAAATTCCTTTGGGTAGTATGGACATTTTAACAATATTAATTCTTCCAATCTGAGTATGGAATATCCACCAACAAAACAAAAAAGCAGCCTACTGAATGAGGGAAGATATTTGCAAATGATATATCCTGAAAGGGTTAATATCCAAAATATATGAAGAACTTGTATGACTCAACACACATACAAAAATAATAATAATTAATAATAATAATCAGATTAAAAATGGACAGAGGACCTGAATAGATATTTTCCAAGGAAGACATACAAATGACCAATAGACATGCAGAAAGATGCTCAACATCACTCATCATCAAGGAAGTGCACATCAAAACCACAATGAGATTTCACCTCACACCATTCCCAAAGACTAACGAGATCACGGAGAAAAAGGAACTCTTGTACATTGTCAGTATGTGAATTGGTATAACCAATGTGGAAAACAGTCTGGAGGTTCCTCAAAAAATTAAAAGTAGAAATAATATATAATCTAGTAACTCCACTACTGGATATTTAACCAAAAAACAAACAAACAAACAACCCTGAAAGCACGAATTCAAAAAGATATGTGCATCCCTATGTTCATCGCAGCATTGTTTACAGTAGCCAGGATATGGAAGCAACCTACATGTCCATTGACAGACAAATAAATCAGGAAGATGTGATATATATATACAATGGCATATTATGCAGCCATAAAAATATGAGATCATGACACTTGTGACAACATGGATGGACCTAGAAGATATTATTAAGTGAAATAAGTTAGACTGAGAAAGACAAATACTATATGGTTTCACTTATATATGGAATCTAAAAACCAAAACAAATGAATAAACAAACAAATAAAAAGCAGAATCAGACTTATAAATACAAAGAACAAACTGATGGTTGGCAGATGAGAGTGGGGTGGGGGATGAGCAAAATAGGTGAAGGGGAGTAGGAGATGTAGGCTTGTAGTTATGGAGTGAGTAAGTTACAGGAATAAAAGATACAGCATAGGGAATATAGTCAAAGATATTGTAATAGTATTGTATGGTGACGGATGGTATCTAAACTGGTGGTGAGCACAGCATAACATATAGACTTATGGGATCATTCTGTTGTACACCTCAAACTAATGTAACACTGGGTGTTAATTTACTCAAACAAATTTTTTTGAATGTTTCCTTAACCTGTAAGAAATTTTTAAAATATTACTTTTTTCCCCACATATATTCATCTATCTTAAATAAGCAAGTTTATACATACCTATAGTGCGAGAGGGAATAGTAGTATGTCTTCTAGAGTAATAACCTCTATTATCTGAACATCTTAAAAATAAAAACAAAATTACCATTTGCTTCTCTAGTTTTGAACTATACTTATGGAGTATATGACTAAATTTATTATCAGACTCAAAATATGATTGTGCTTTTTAGATATTCCTATAGGTGTTTACCTGGCAAAAATAAATGTTCTTAGAACTACTTATTAGCCATTGGACATATCACTTAAGAAACACTTTAAAATATTTAAAATATGTGGTGGTGTATGTTTCTAATTAGAAAAGTAATATATGTTTTGGAAAGGAAACATTGGAGGGGTGCCTGGGTGGCACAGCGGTTAAGCGTCTGCCTTCGGCTCAGGACGTGATCCCGGCGTTATGGGATCGAGCCCCACATCAGGCTCCTCTGCTATGAGCCTGCTTCTTCCTCTCCCACTCCCCCTGCTTGTGTTCCCTCTCTCGCTGGCTGTCTCTATCTCTGTCAAATAAATAAATAAAAAATCTTTTAAAAAAAAAAAAAGAAGGAAACATTGGAGAATGCAGAGAAAGGGTAATACATTTAATATTCAACTTATCGAGGGTTTTAATATAAGGTATAATTACCATTTTCAAATCTCAATTTGGAGAGTAACTACATTCCTTTATTAAATCTGGTAGTACTTAAATGAAGCACGGAAAGTGAAAATTGGCAAAGTGGTCTATTCCCTTAGCTCCTCTGTGAGATGCCTGTAGACCTTTCCATCTAGGAAAGGACAGCCTAGGGAATCCGTTTGGCTTTGTGAGAACTATCTCAGCCTCGGCAATATGCATTATTATACACATGATATTTTGCATAAAGTTTTGTTTTCTTCACCATATGTAAATTTTAAGGTAACTTTGGGTTGTTCTCATTTGTAGAGGAAGAGGAACATAAACTTCATTTTTTTTTTTATTTGAACAAAGATAATTGGTAAGTATCTTGAGAGATGAGAGAGTAACTTTGGGACTTGATTTTGAAGTGTTTGACAGAATGTTTAAAAATAGTCTTTCCTTAAAGCCTTCATGTGAAGAAAATTCCTGATGTCCAAAATAGCTTTATCCACAAATTCTCACTACAGAGCTAGGATTTTGGTCTGAAAATCTCATTTGGAAGGAGATAACAGTTGACCAAGGGGATTAATTTGAAATAGCCTTTTTATATTGGCTGGAAAACATGACTGTGATAACCACAATAACAACAGGAAGAAAACACCAACCAAAGTATGGATGCTCTCACCCACTATCCAATTGTACGCCTTGGAAGATTTAAGGCAGATCTTGCTATTTTACAAATCTTGTCCAACTTAGTTATTTATACAAAGTGTATGGAGAGAGCTTACCTCAACAATTTAACGAAGTTGGAAGTTAGATTTAACTAAGTTAAAACAATTTAAACAAAGTTAGAAGGCTAACTTGATACATTTCTTGGCTGGTATCTCATTCCTACTGCTTTGCCATAGGGATGCTGACATCAATGCTAAATATTCATTCCATAACTTTTGAAAAGATTGTTTACTTTAAAAATATCTCTGAAACCATATGTTCTTTTATTTTTTTTTTGTTATTTCAAATTTTTATTTAAATTCTAGTTAGTTAACATATTGTATAATATTGGTTTCGGGAGTAGAATTTGGTGATTCCTCACTTACATACAACACCCAGTGCTCATCACAAATGCCCTTCTTAACACCCATCACCCACTTAGCCCATCCTCCACCCACCTCCCCACTAGCAACCCTCAGTTTGTTCCCAATAGTTAAGAGTCTTTTACGGTTTGCCTCCCTCTCTTTTTTCCTCCCTTCCCTTATGTTCATCTGTTTCCTTTCTTAAATTCTACATGTGAATGAAATCATGTAGTACTTATCTTTCTCTGACTGACGTGTTTCACTTAGCATAATACTCCCTAGCTCCATCCATATTGTTGCAAATGCAAGATTTCATTCTTTTTGATGGCTGAGTGATATTCCTTTGTATATATACCATTTCTTCTTTATTCGATTCATCAGTCGATGGGCATTTGGGCTCTTTCCATAATTTGGCTATTGTAGATAATGCTGCCATAAGCTTTGGGGTGCATGTGTCTCTTTGAATCAGTATTTTTGTATCCTTTGGGCAAATACTGGGTCATAGGGTAGTCTATTTTTAACTTTTTGAGGAACTTCCATACTGTTTTTCAGAGTGGCTGTGCCAGTTTGCATTCCTACCAAAAGTGTAAAAGGGTTCCCCTTTCTCCACATTCTCCCTAATGTGTTTTTTCTTGTATTATTAATTTTAGCCATTCTGACAGGTATGAGGTGGTATCTCATTAGAGTTTTGACTTGTATTTCTTTAATGATGAGTGATGTTGAGCATCTTTTCATTTGCCTGTTGGGCATCTGGAATGTCTTCGTTGGAAAAATGTCTATTCAGGTCTTCTGCCTATTTAACTGCCTAAATAACTGGATTATTTGTTTTTGGGGTGTTGAGTGTGATAAGTTCTTTATAGATTTTGGATACTGGCCCCTTATCTGATACGTCATTTGCAAATATCTTCTCCCATTCTGTAGGTTGCCTTTTAGTTTTGTTATTTCCTTCATTGTGCGGAATATTTTTATCTTGAAGAAGTCCCAATAGTTCATTTTTGCTTTTGTTTCCCTTGCCTCCAGAGATGTGTCTAGTAAGAATTTGCTACAGCAGATGTCAAAGAGGTTACTGCCTGTGTTCTCCTCTAGGATTTTGATAGTTTCCTCTCTCACATTTATGTCTTTCATCATTTCAAATTTATATTGGTGTATGGTGTAAGAAAGGGGTCCAGTTTCATTCTTTTGCATGTTGCTGTCCAGTTTTCCTGACACCATTTGTTGAAGAGACTGTCTTTTTTCCATTGGATATTCATTCCTGCTTTGTTGAAGATCAGTTGACCAAACAGTTGTGGGTCCATTTATGGGTTCTCTACTCTGTATCATTGATCTATCTGTCTGTTTTTGTGCCAGTACCATGCTGTCTTGATGACTACAGCTTTGTAATATAGCTCAAAGTCCAGAACTGTGATGCCTCCAGCTTTGTTTTTCTTTTTCAAAATTGCTTTGGCTATTTGGTGTCTTTTGTGCTTCCATACAAATTTTAAGATTGTGTGTTCTAGCTCTGTGAAAAATGCTGGTGGTATTTTGATAGTGACTGCATTAAATGTGTAGATTGCTTTGGGTAGTATGGACAGTTTAACAAATTTGTTCTTCCGGTCTATGAGCATGGAATGTTTTTCCATTTCTTTGTGTCATCTGCCCAGCATCATGAGTTTCCTACAACATATCACTAAAGTATAAATTGAAATTGAAAAATTGTAAGATGAGCCATCATAAGTTGAGGACCATCTGTACCATCTGTATACATACATTTTCTTAGAACGATATCCTAAAATTTTCTAATGGGAATATCTCTGGGGAATAGTATGAGGATATGTTTTGGATAGTAATGTAGACTTTACATTTGCTTTTAGGCCTCTATGTAGAAATTTACATTTTTATTATTTGCTTAACTTATTTTTATATAAGTAAATACATTTAAAATACATATTTTTAGAGTTTTCTATTTGCATAAGACTCATGCTGAGACTTACTAATTAAAACTGTATGTATGTGTGAGAGTGTGCGTGTGTATATGTTGTTTGTATGTTTTGTAGCTGAAAGAGAGTGGGGTCATTTGTTTTTGCCCCTTTATTTATTTGTGGTTGAAAATTTAAGCTCTGGAAGGAGTTCTTTTTGTCTGTTAAATGAAAGAGTCCAAGATTACAAATTGTTTAAATTCTGCTATGGAGACTGGTATTAGCAATAAACCCAAAACAATAGTTTTCTTAGGCTGCAGTGCCTCGGGGTGAAAATTAAGAATCAGAACAAAAACCACAAGGGGTTATATCATACAGAATGGAAATAAGCATTTCTGTAAAGACCAAAGACAAAAAGTGGTTATGTTTGTCACTTACTAAAAAGGCTTCAGTTGCTCACAGATTGTATTCTGTGATCACTCAAGACATATTTCAGGTTCACTGTACCCCTGCTGTTTGTACAATGCTAATATGCATGCAGCTGGTCAAAGCAATGGTCACAACAAAACCAATGATATATTTTCTAGTAGATGTATTATATTAGTCAGATTTCTCCAAATTGATCTACCTATATCTATTATCTATCTATCAAACTATCTATCTATCTATCTATCATCTATTAAGATTGAGATTTTAAGGAATTAGATTATGCAGTTGTAGGGACTGGCAAGTTTGAAATCTGCAGGGCAGGCTAGCAGACTGGAAATTCAGAGAGAAGTTGATGTTGCAGTTTCAAGTTCAAAAGAAGTCTGAAGGCAGAATTCCTCCTTCTTGGGGAACCTTAGTCTTTTTTTCCTTTCCTTTTTTTTTTTTTTTTTTTTTTTTAATTTGAGTATAGTTGACACACAATGTTACTTTAGTCTAAGGTGTACAAAATCGTGATTAGATGAATCTATACATTATGCTATGTTCACCACACGTATAGCTGCCATCTGTCACCGTACAACACTATTAAAATACCATTGACTATATTCCCTATGCTAGACTTTTATTCCAGTGATTTATTCATTCCATAACTGGAAGCCTGTCTTTCCCACTCCCCTTTACCCACTTTGCACAACTCCCAACCCCCCTCAGTCTTTCTTTCTTAAGGCCTTCAAATGAGTGTTTGAGGCCTACTCACATAATGGGAAGTAATTGGTTTTACTTAAGGTATACTAATATAAATGTTTATTACATTTAAAAAACACCTTCACAGCAAAATCTAGACTGATATTTGGCCAAACATCAAAGCACCATAGCCTAGCCAAGTAGAGACATAAAATTAACCATCATAGGTATAATAAAGACCACAATTAGACCTCTATTAATCTCAACCTACTACTGTGATTATTTGAATATGTGTATTCATTTTAGAAGGAAATTGTGACATTTTTCAGTTAAATTATAAATAAAACTGGTCAAGAATTAATGCTTATTTAAAAAGCATCTCCTAAAAATATAACTTTTAGTTACTGAATTTATCTTTTATAGAAATAGTGTGTGTTATATGAACATCCGATAATCATATATCTAATCCAATCCAGGGAAGAATTAGGGGCTACAATATTCATATTTTCCTTAAGAATAATGTTAACACACATGATTACAATTTCAGATGTCACACAGGTAATTGAAAAGTAATAAATGAAATATTCGAGGCCAATATTTAAGGCAATTTACATGTGCATCCGTAGGTCTCGTCTGTCCCCTGTCCATCCTTTCCAGCTATAGATTTGCATTCAGCCATGCAGCAACATCAACTTTCTACTCAGCATCCTTTATCAAAACTTTCCTTCAGAGCCTTCATTTATACTAATGGTCAGTTATGATAAAGACTTAGAGGACTGCATATCCTTTGATGATATGAGAGATCAGAGTCTTAAACTAAAGGAGTGAGTTACTGAAAATAACTCAGTGTTAAAAGAACTAAATAGTGTTGCTTCCCTGTAGTTTGGGTGGTTTTCCTAAGAAAATGTTATTATTTGTTACCCATTTTGGCTCAACCAATGAATCATAGTATGATGTTGGGCCAGAAGTGAAATGGAATTAAATGAGAATTGTGAGGTAGAATTGTTTTAGTAAATGCATGTGTTTCTCCCAAATTTATGACTTGAATTTTACTCTCTTAAAACAGAATTCATAAATTGCATAAATATATTAAGCATAATACTTAGTATATAATAAGTGCTTTTTTAAAAAAGATTTTATTTATTTATTTATCTGAGAGAGAGAGAGAGAGTGAGCGAGCAAGAGAGAAGGAGCAAGGGGAGGGGCAGAGGGAGAGGGAGAAGCAGACTCCGCACTGAGCAGAGAGCCCAATATGGGACTCAACCCCAATCTGGGATCATGATCTCAGCCAAAGGCAGATGTTTAACCAACTAAGCCACCCAGCCACCACAATAAGTGCTTCATTTTAATTGCATTTTTTCATCCTTTCTTCTTTGCAAGGGAACTTGCTGATATTAGTTCTTAATTTTGATTTTTCCAACTATCACCAAGTTTTGCACTGGTTAGAATTATTTTGATTTACTATTTTTGTGACTACTTAATGAGTAAGTAGATCTAATAGCACTCCAAGTTATAATAACAGGATTTAATTAGAATGCCAATATATTTCTCAGTTTTTCATCGTGATGGCGAGATTCTTGAGCAATTTCCATTGTTACTGGGACATGTGATCCTGCTATCTATTAGTATTTTCTATTTCCCAAATATTCAATGCATTTCATATCACTATTTCTCTGCATGAATTATTGCTTCTTAGAATGATAGACACCCCTTGGGAAGACATCTTGACTCTACTTAAATAACACCACTGGCAAGATTTCAAAAAAAAAGTTCATTTTATTATTAAACAATCTAATGCTAAAGCATATTTCCTTTAAGATGAAATATTCACTGTTCCCATAAAATCTGTATGGATTCCTTCTGGAGCAATAAAAACTTTGCTTACTGATAATAGTTATCATGTATTCATATATCTACTTTTTAAAACATTTTTGGGCTAAGCCTTATTGTTTCTTGAATTTCTTGTAATTCTGGTTATTCTCCTAATACACTCTATTTTTTAACATCCAACTGAAAGTTAATGTAAAATGAAAATATATCTTAAGATTAGTGCACAAGAAAGTTAAATTGTTAGTACTGGAGGCTACTTTAGCATTGTGAAAAAAGCCTGATCTTTATAGTTATACAAACTTAGTTTTATATCCCAGATTTGCAATTTACTGGCTCTGATCAATTGACTGAACTTCCTCTGTAAAATGATGAGAGTAGTATGTCAACTTTAATGGTTATTATAAAAATAAAATGTAATAATCCATGTAAACACTGAGTACATAGTAAGTACTCAATTACCTTTACCAATCTGTCCATTTATTTGCTCCTTTTCCAAGGAAAATTTACTTCTGTATTGTAAAATAACTATTCTCCTAAATGTTTTACATGTCACTATACTTCACTGAAAGATATTAATTTTTTAAAACTTTTTATTTCAAAATAATTTTAGATGAACAGAGAGTGGTAAGTATAATGCAGAGTTCTTATATGCCTTCCACTACACTTTCTTTTTAAAGATTTATTTATTTATTTGAGAGAGAGAGAGTGTATGAGTGTGCATGGGGGGAGGGGCAGAGGGAGAGAATCTCAAGCAGATTCTGTGCTGAGCACCAAGCCTGATGTGGGGCTCGATTTCACAAACTGTGAGATCATGACCTGAGCTGAAACCAAGAGTCGGACACTTAACTGACCGAGCCACTCAGGAATCCCTATGCTACACTTTTTTAATGTCGACTTCTTACATAACCATGGTTCATTTATCAAAACTAAGAAATTAACATTGATATAACACTATTAACTAAACTACAGATTTTATTCAGATATCACCATTTTCCATGAAGATCCTTTTTCTGTTCCAGGATTTGATTCAGGATACCATGTTACATTCAGTATATATTAATTTTTGTAATGCAGATGCCTACTAGCTTTAGGTAAGCAGCTTGGCATTGTGGCACCATGTTGTTTTGTTTTGTTTTGTTTTTTATATATTCACTCAAATCATTAATAAAAAGTTTGAATATAATGAGACCCAAAAACTATTCCATAAAACATCTCTTGAGAACAAACTGAGCCACCGAATCCATTTATCAATACTCTGAGTATTCTTCTGCATCTCAAGATTTCAGAAAAACAGGGGCGCCTGGGTGGCGCAGTCGTTAGGCGTCTGCCTTTGGCTCAGGGCGTGATCCTGGCGTTCTGGGATTGAGCCCCACGTCAGGCTTCTCCGCTGGGAGCCTGCTTCTTCCTCTCCCACTCCCCCTGCCTGTGTTCCCTCTCTCGCTGGCTGTCTCTCTCTGTTGAATGGATAAATAAAGTCTTTGGAAAAGGAAAAAAAAGAAGATTTCAGAATAACAGAGCCAAAGTGGGTTTCTTTTAGGAAACATATATATGGGCCTTATTTTTTTTATCCCATCTGATAATATTTCCAATTATAGGTATCTTGCTATTCCGTTATTTGTCTCTATTCTTTAATATTTTTTCAACTTTTTCTACTTCTTCTGGACTAATTGGATCATTATGGTGATTTCATTTATGTCCCCTAATGACTTATGAACTATAGGTCTTTGTTTTATTCATTTTTTTGGTGATTGACCTAGAATACAACATAAATGTTTAACTTATCATTATCTATCTTTAAATAATACTATACTGCTTCATTTATGGCATGGGGACCTAAAAGAACTATAACTTAATTTCCCTTTTCCCACCATTTCTGCCATGGTTGTCATATACTTAATAATAATTAATAAAATGATATATTATAACTCCTCAATACATTGTTATTATTTATTTAAACTGTCAAATATCCTTTACATAGATTAAAAACTCAAAAAAGTTCTTTTACATGTACTCCCATATTTTCCATCTCTGAGATTATTTATTTCTTTTTGCAGACATGACTTTCTTTATGGTATCATTTTTCTTCTATGTGAAGAACTTCCTTTAAATTTTAAGTTTTTCCTCCTCTCTTCTTGGTATACAAAAAAATCTTCATTTCACTTCCATCTTTGTAAGATAATTTAGGTAGGGATAGAATTTTCAGTTGACCCAGCTATAACTTTTCTTTCTCTCTTTCAGTACTTTATAGCTATTGTTCATTGTTATTTATAACAGATGTTTTAACACCCTTGTCTATAAATTTTATCATCTCCATTATTTTGAGGGTCTGTTTCTACTATTGATTTTTCTCCTGCTTTGCTTTACATCCTCCTGCTTCTTTACATGCTTGATAATGTTTCATGAAGTGTTGGACAATTTTGAATTTTCTGTTGCTTGTTTCTGGATCTTTTGAATTCCTTTAAAGAATGTTGGATTTTGTTCTGATACCTAGATAGTAGCTTCTGGGAGTTTGATCTATTAAAACTCAACATTAAGCTCTGTTCAGACAGGTCCTTAATAGATTTTATCTCTGGGACTAATGCAACCCTAACTGCTAAGGTGTGACACATCTATCAAGGCTCTACCCAACGTTCCTTATATTACAAAGTCTTTCTACTATGGCCAGTAGCAACACAAATGATTTACAGTTTGTGTGAGCTCTGAGCAATATTGCTAAATAGTGGCTCTTCATGGACTATGGGAGTCGCCTTCAACACATTCACACCTCAACTCAACCAATGCCTTGAAGGTATCCTTCTTAAATTCTTCAGTGGCCTGCCTATGCACAGTTCTTCTACCCTTTGAATTCTGTCCCATAAATTCTAGCTGTCTAGATATTCCCAAAGTCTAATTTCTGTATCCTTAACTCAGGGAGACTATCTGGCTTTCTTCTGGATACTGCCGACTGGCAATGAGCTAGGCTATTGTAGGACATGGTTCTTTTTTCTCAGGAATTACAGCCCAACGGGACTTGCTTTTCAATGTCTGAAAATGATTGTTTCATATATTTTGTCTGACTGTTAAATAGTCAGATATTCTGTTTATGGTATGAGAGCAATTCTGAAGCAGAATTCTAAGGCATTCTTACTGCATGAACTTCTACAGGCCTAAAAAATGGCTTCAGGTGCAAGGAAAAGTATTAATAGTTACCCAGATCATGAACTAACATTAATTTATTAAATTAAAAATTCATAACCTAGTGCTTTAAACTCTTAAGTTCAAATTACATATTTCATCTTAACCATACACAAAAATCAACTCAAAATCGATTAAAGACTTGAATGTAAGACCTGAAACCATAAAGCTCCTAGAAGAAAATATAGGGGATAAACTCCTTAACATTGATCTTGGCAATGACTTTTTGAGTCTGACACCAAAAAGAAGGCAACAAAAATAAAAATAAACAAGTAGAATTATATTAAACTGAAAAGCTTCTGCACAATGAAGGAAACCATTAGCAAAATGAAAAGTCAACCTATGAAGTGAGAGAAAATAATTGCAAGCCACATACCTGCTAAGTGATTAATACCCAAAATATACAAGAAACACATGCAATTCAATAAGCAAAAACTAAAATAAAATAACCCAACCAAACAATGGAAAAGGACATGATTAACCATTTTCCCAAAGAAGACATACAGATAGTTAACAGGTACTTGAAAAGGTGCTCAACATCACTGATCATCAAAGAAATGAAGATTAAAACCATAATGAGATATTACCTCACACTTAAGAAGGCTATTAACAAAAAGAGAAGAGATAGCAAACACGGTAAGGGTATGAAGATAAAGGAACCCTCGTGCTCTGTTCGTGGGAATGTAAATTGGTGTAGCTACTATGGAAAACAGTATGGTGGTTCAACAAAAAATTAAAAATAGAATTACCATGTGATCCAGCAATTCTACTTCTGGGTATATAAATCCAAAGGAAACTAATCATTATCTCAAAAAGATATCTGTATTTCCACATTTATAGCAGCATTATTCACAGTAGCCAAAGTATAGAAACAACCAAATGTCTACTGATAGATGAATAGGTTAAGTAAATCTGATAAATATATATATTTATATGTGTGTGTGTGTGTGTGTGTGTGTGTGTGTGTATGGAAATCCTGTTGTGACAATATCAATGAAATTGGAAAGTACTACGCTAAGTGAAGTAAGATAAACAGAGAAAGGAAAATACCATATGGTATCCCTTAGAATAAACTCATTGAAAAAGAGAGTAGAAAAAAGGTTGCCAGGGGCTGGGCAGTGGGGGAAATAGAAAGAAGTTGGTAAAAGGGTACAAACTTTCAGTTATAAGATGAATAAGATTTGAGAATCTAATGTATAATTGGTAACTATAGTTGATAACGCTGTTTTGTATGATTGAAACTTGCTAAGAGAAAAAAATTTACATGTTCTCACCAAAAAAAAAAAAAAAGTAAATATGTGAGGTGGTAGATGTGTTAATTAACTACATGGGGGGAAATCCTTTCACAATGTATATGTATATGTATATCATATCATCACATTGTGCACTTTAAATATCTTACAATATTATTTGTCAATTATAATCCCAAAGAAGCTGGAAAAAAAACTTATATATATACATATATATATATAATATATATATAATTATATATTATATATATATATATATACATGCACACACACATATATATGTGTGTATATATATAAGATTTTGTTCATTTGTCAGAGAGAGAGAGAGAGAAAGAGACCATAAGCAGAGGGAGAAGCAGGCTCTGCATTGAGCTAGGAGCCTGATGAGGGACTTGATCTCAGGACCCTGGGATCATGACCTGAGCTGAAGGCAGATGCTTAACAACTGAGCCACCCAGGGATCCCACAAATTATATATTTTTTTTCTTTTTTAGGTTTAGCAAAATAGGAACAATTATTCTTACTATTTCATATTAATTTTAAATTAACTTGTTGAACAAACTAAACTCCCTTTTTAAAGAATTAGTCTCATGTATTAACTTAATTTCATCAAACATCCATAAACATTGTTTAATGCCTTTAAACTTTAACATACCCAATATCATAATAAGTAACTTAAAGTGCTGGACTGGGTTAGTTTAAAATGCTATCAAGAAAATCCTTCCAGATGCTTAAATAGCTCATGTAAATTTCACAAATTAGAAGCATACACATTGTTAATCCAGATCTCTTCAAGATCCCAATGTCATTTACAAACTCATTCAAATATCTTACACTCTTTGGCAGACCAAATCCAATAAGTATGTATTTTAATTCAAATTAAAAATCAGAAAAATTACTTAGTGGGATTAATTCTGACAACTACAAATCTCTTAAACTACTAAATTATTCCTTTGAATTTACTTTATTTTCATACTTTAAAATATTGTGGGGGTTGAGAAGATAATTTGCCAACTCTGGGAGAAATGTTCTCAACTCAGGCAAATTGAGGCTATTAAGATGATAATTTGTGATTGTTAAAATCCCAACTTCTCAGAGAGTTGACATTGTTTATCCAAGATTAAAAACAAAGCAAGGGATTGAGGGATCTTATACATCTTCTAGAGTTTTCTCCAGCCATAGATAAACACGCCCTCNNNCGCCCTCTTTTTTTTTTTTTTTTTAATAAACAAGTGTCCCCAAGTCTGCATGTTATTCACTTGGTATTCTCTAATCTGATATGGTTAGATGAAAATCTTCACATCTATGCAGATTTAGCAAACTTCATTGATTTCTCAGTGGAGTCTGCATTTCTTTAGCTTTAGGCAACAATTCCATATTCATTTTAATGACATCCCATTGAATCTTGAATATCTCTCATATTTTTTCTTCCTCTGAAATCACAACTCTAAAGTTATGTTAATGAAACTTTCTGAAACATATAATCTATTCTAGAATTTTCTTAGAATCTACCTGTCATTTCTGGCTTCTATTCTTCCCTTCATTTAGAAAGCATTTACCCATCATTAGTCTTATGGCATATTTTCCTTTTATTATGAGTTTGTTAGGATTACTGACAGGTGTTCTGAAATTACATCTATGAATTCATTTGACATTGTTGAATAAATTTTCTGAGTTTAGTGTCCTAATTTCATTTAAACAATTACATGTGTTCTTTTACTTTCCTCACTCAATTTATACCTCTGCTTTATTTATTCTGCTTCTTCTAGTTTTGTTTTGTTTTGTTTTTTTTACTGAAGGAAAGGGAAGTAAAATTTGTTATAAAGTTCTTTCTACTTTCTCTCACTTATTAACACTACACTCTCCTCTTCAAACAATAGATCTAGCCTTTCTTTTTCTGAACATGATTTATTGTCTCTTAATAATCATTGCCTCAATTTCCATTTATTCCATTTTGATGCCCCTTTGGGTGATATAAAAAAAGCTGTGGTAGAAAATGCTTTTGCCTCACAGGAAAAATGCTTTAAAGATTCAACTAACTATAGAAAAATTCATTTTTTTTCAAATCACTGTAATTAAGAAACTCTCATTTATTGATTATCCTTTTGCAGCTAAAATAAACAACTTTATGTCATTAGCCTCCCACTCTGGTATATTTGAATTTACTTAGAGTTATCATACAACCAATCATATAACTAAACTCAATTTTTGGTTGAAAATCTCTGAGGCTTATATTACTGGGACTAGCAAATTTTCTTTTTGCGCTATGGAATAGGAAGGTATTTCCAACCCTGCTAAAACTTATGACAAAGAAATCTAATTTTTAACCCTTATTAATTCTTAAGGTTATTTTAAAAAAGATTTATTTATTTATTTATTTGAGAGAGAGAGAGGGAGAGAGAGAGAGAGAGGGAGAGGTGGGGGAGGGGAAGAGGGAAAGGGAAGGAAAGTCTTAGGCAGACTCCTCGCTGAGTGTAGAGCCTGACTCCCAGCTTGATCTCAGGACCCATGAGATCACCACCCGAGCCAAAACCAAGAGTCGGAGGCTTAACCAACTGCACCACCCAGGCGTCCCTAATTCTTAAGGTTTAAATGCTATTTTGTAAATATAATTTGAATCAGCAAAATACCACTGCAGAAACCAAATGCAAAAGGAATACATGCTACTAAACAAACAAAAAAGTCACTAAACATATTGTAATCTATAAGTATTTGTTATTTAAACCCAAGAAAGGACATCATGTTGTTATTCGTATGAGAACATTAGATATCTTGCTATAGTGACATTGAAATATTAATGTGTCCTAGAAAGCAATTTTCTTTTTTTATGAACAAGAGTAATTTGTGGTCCATAAGTAAAGAGAGGGAAATGATTTTAATGATAATAATCATGGAAAAAATCAATGGTACTGTACTTACAAATAATCAATATTCTGGTCTACATAAAAGATTTCATCATGATTATATGCAAAGCATAACATCTCTGTGCTTGTCATGGAGAATGAGAATATAACAGATGATAAGAAATAATTTCTAAAATACTTATATTAGTTATAGTGAGTTAGTAAAAGAAGAATGGGTTGTTATAACATTGCTACCTAAATTAGGTTTAGCATGTGTGTATATATTTTATCATCAAATAGAAACATAATTTCAGTCTAATTAATAGCTTAAGTATGTTCAGATATTATTTTCCAAGTTAAGAACATTACTGAATAAAGTAAATTTTAATAAACTGTGTATGTGCATACTGTGAGAATTGCAAATGACCAGTTTTGAGAACCTAACTTGGCATTTATATTCAGAAAAAAATACATTAGAAACACCTACTGTGTGGTACCTAATTGTGAAATTTTGCCGAGGTTTGACAATGCTGGGCACTGACAGCCTTGCGAAGCAGGCACACCACTGCCTCCCCCAGCACTCCAAAGCCTGCAAGGTGCCTCTGAAGACCAGCTTCTCCAGGTCCAGTGTTTCAGCAGCAGGATTGACAGACACTACAAAGCACCAAGTTGAAGGTGTTCTCACACTTCAGTCCCTGGGTCCTCTGCTTAGTTATTTTGCAAGCAGCTCTTTACTTCTGCACTATTATCTTTTATTACTTTGTATTTATATCTAAATGTCTTCCATGTCTTGAAGCTGTGGGAAAGAGAAAGTGATTCAGGTACCATATCTTTTTGCAGATTACTGTCTGGTAAAATACCAATGTGATTGGCAAAAACAAATGTGAAACGTAACTGCAGTTATTTATCTTTTGCAGTTTCCGATTTTAAATTGAAGTGTTTAACTTCCTTACAAGTTTTCTGCTGTGTTGTAGTAAGTACAGGTCAAATTTTATTTTATTTTTTAAAATTTTCTCAACATTTTATTAAGTGCATATTTCATAATACATGTCTGAAAACTCCCATTTTAAGCAGAGTCTACTGAAGGGTATACATATTTTTAAGAATAATAAATAATGTTAAAATAATTATCTTCTTAAAAATAATTATCTCTTTTGGATGGATTATGGAGAATTTTTCTCATCTTTATATTTTCCTCATTGAACTTATTTTTATAATTAATGAATAATCTCTTAGCTTTAAAAGTGGGTTTATATGGCAACCTATATTCAAGTTTAAATGTAGACTCTCATTCTCATGTTACTAAGATTTGTATTGTGGTAACTCTTTCTCTAATCAGGCAGAAATAAGCACATATCAACAGAAGTCCTTTTAATGACAAATTACTGTAGGATAACTCTATCCTAAAATTCTGCAGCCTAAAACTATAGATACGCAAAAGGAATAATATGATGACAGAACCTGTACGTTACTGTAATACTTCTTACCATACATGAAATACATTTCAAATTTTAATACATCTTGTTATATATAACAGAATAAATTTAAATTTTTATCACACAAGCCAATGAGAAAAATAATACTATTTCAAAATAACACATAATTTTTCAGAAATGTTCCTTGAATAAAATACCATTAAACTTAATATATTTTTGAAAAACATGTTTGAAGACAGATAATTAAATAGTTATAAAATATTGACATTTTTAAAGCTTTGAATATATAGAACTTTGATGGAGCCATCTGTAGGAAACCATCGTCAACTGTTTTAATTGATAAAGAATGATATCAGACTACCTCATTTCTCAAACACAGATTGATGCTATATTGAGTATTTGAAAAGGGTTTGATTTCTTCAATCTAAGCCAGAAAATGTGCTATATAAATATTTTAAGTATCCAGGCAATATTTTCAGCTAGCAAACATGTTCTACACTAAGAACACACTTAAACTGACATTATAAGATCCTAATTTGGTAGGTTAGAATTAATAATGTTCCACTGAATCTTGTGATTGGTAGAAATCTGTTTACTTCTACTCTGTTCTCCCTTTGTGTTTAAATGTTCTATTGCTGTCACCATGAACTTCAAGGTGAACTTCATAGGTTCACTGAGAGGTTTATTCATTTTGGCAGAAAAAAAGGCTGACTCTATACATAGCTAAGCTTTAAACTACATTCCTTTACCTTGCAAAACCATCAACATTTTCTTCACAACTGGCTATTTTCCATTTTTGATATGATGAAAGCCAAAACAAGTTAGCTAAGAAACCAGAATTCTTTTCAAGTCTGGAAAACTGAGGGGAAAAGCAAAAAAGAGAGGGAGAGAGAGAAAGAAAACAAAAACAAAAATAAAACTCTAGGGATAAAATTTATGTTCACTGTATCCATCTTTCAATCTAATTTCATTTTAAGATAGAAATTGGATTATCTTTATTTTTTCCCTTGAGAAGCTGTTGAATTCACTATAAATACAAAAATAAATTTAATTTACCTAAACTAATCAAATTAGCAACCTTTCTGTTAGATTTTGAGAAAGGAAGAACCAAACATCATATACACACAGAGTGGTATATCACTTTGTGATTCCAGTCTCAAATCTAGAGGCACAGTGTACTTGCACTCATCCTTGGTCTCTATTAGACAAGTTAAGTGCTACCCAAATTTGAAAGCATGGTTATAAATTATTGTCTTTTGATTTTATTTATGGACAAGTTTAGTAAAACATGAACTTTTCCCCTGAACACTTGAAATATGGAAGCTTTAACATACCCCATGTCTATTCCTTTCTTTTTATGTATATTCTCATGAAGCATTATTATCTGACAACTAACTTCAGGGAGAAATTTTCAAATATGAGAAAATACTTGTGTAATTCAGTTAAAAAAGCTAAAATATTCATAGTAAATTAGGGAACTTTAGTTTCTTCTATTTGGATATTTTAAGCAATGGGGGGAACAGTATTGTCCTAAATCTTTGATTGCTATTTCTAGAACTAGTACAGAATTCTGAACTCTGAGACCATTAACATGTGAAACATTCTAAGAGAATATTGCTGTGCAAATTAAATGTAGCTGATCATTGTAATGCTTTTAAATGCACTGCCATTCTTGATTCACATCAATCAATTGCAATCATTAATCAAGTTGAATGCAATGGTTTGGGTGAACACTTAATATTGATTCTAGCTTAAATTTCACTGCAATTATAACTTAATGATAAGTAGTATGTGTAATATTTAAATATAATCTAGTTTAAACTGTCAATTAAATGACAGCAGTGAAAAAGGACAAGTCCTGTGACCCGAACAGAAATTATAAGGAAATCTTTTCTGAAGTGGAGAAGGAAAGAAGCCAAAGGATAAAAAGAGCAAGAGGAAGTTGATAATAGCTGATACACATTAAACTTACTGTTTATGCCAATACTAACATTTTTGTAGCAGTGCCTCTGAGACCAAATGGACAAACAGATGCACCAACAAACAGAACAGTCACTTGGGTGTTAGAAGACAGCACTGATTTCAGACTCCCAAGCATTTTCTACTGAAATTCAAGTTTGTCTTCTGAGGTGGAAAGTTCAAACACTTATTTATCACAAAATCCTATATTTTAAAAAGAAAGCTGGTCCCTTGATTTATCTCCTGGACTAAATGTGTCACTCAGGTTTTCCTGAGTCAATCAGCTTTGTACTAGTCCCTTAATTTCACTGATTCTAATTTTCCTCATCTGAAAATGAATGTTTCAGTCAAATAATTCATAAGGAATAAACCCTCATTTCACATTTGTTTTGAGGGAAAATATATTTCTAGACCTACTTGAAGGAATACCCTAAGAAAGATGCTCCTGGCCAGCAGCATTGGCATCACCCAGGAACATGCTGGACATACAGATTCCCAGGCCTCCTACTGGTCAAATCAGAAACTCAGGTGATTCCAGCACAGATTGAAATTTGAGAACCACGGTTCTCAGGCATGGTATGGTTCTATAGTTGGACAAAACAGGAAGAATTAAATGCAAAATGGCTGACTCGTCTCTCCAAAATCCCACCAAAATGACAGCTATTTAGAGCAAAAATTATAAACAGAGCAACTAGTAAATAAATACTTAGCAATACTGACATTCTGGGAAGTTACCAACTGACTATATCTGTGAGCTATTTCTGGAAAAGAAAATATAGATAGGATCAAAATGGTGCCAAAACTCAATGGATAGGAAGAATTATTTACCACATATAATTAAAATAGTAAATTTGTAAAAATGTTTATTTATTTTTTTTTTCAGAAGAACTGTACAGCCTAATTTCCAAGATCCCTGCAGTAGAGCCAGGGATAATAAAGGTGCTAATGAAAGTTGATCCAATTAGTATTTAAAGGCTGATGAAGAGTTGATTGGTCCCATTTTCAGATATAAAGTCACAAACAGAGCTATGAAACAGTTCTGACATTGGAAATGGTCATGCATAAATTCATCAGAGCTGCCATTGCAATGCATTAATCAGACGCTACATGTACATGCAGAACCAGTGACAGGTGCATAGGCTATTAATACCACTAATATCAAATATATTTATATCTATATATCTATATGTATATCTATAGAAAAACTCAAATTCTAAATATTTGAAGAATTCCAACTGCATAAGAGGTAAAAAAAAGAAAAGAAACACACACACACAAACCAATGCAAAGATAAGAAAACTCTGATGGAGAAAATTAGTATATGGGGGCGATATTCATCAGACTTTATCTCATAAAACTCTAAAAAGAAGAAAATATAAATAATATATAAAAAGATAATTATGGGGAGCCTGGGTGGCTCAGTCGGTTAAGCATCCAACTCTTGGTTTTCACTCAGGTCATGCTCTCAGGATCATGAGATTGAGCCCCACAACAGGCTCCATGCTCAATGCAGAGTCTGCTTGAGAGTCTCTCTCTCCCTCAACCTCTGCCCCTCCCTCACACTGTAAAATACCTAAATAAATAATCTTTAAAAAGGCAATTATATGTATAAAAGATGAAATTGATAAATTACATATTAAAACTAGATTTGAGCAATAAAACAAAACACTGGTTCTTTGCAAAGATCTATAAGGACAATATAGCTTTGAAGTTTGAAAAAAATAAAAGAATCAAGGAAATATGAAGAAAACATAAAAAGGATGAGAACAAGATAATAAAAATAAAAAAAGAGAACATAAAGTATAAAAGAATACTATAATCAACTTTATATCAACAATTTTGAAAGTCTAGACAAAATGGTTAATTTTCCAGGAAGGATTATGTAACTTGCTGAAGTCATAAAGTTTAGTGATGGAGTCAGTTTGGTCTGCGTATGAAGTTTTTCCTATCAGACATCTGCCTCACCATCCCCATCCTCTTTCTGGTATTGCTGGAGATAATTTTGGTCAGGCATCTACCTTCTTTCAGAAAGCCAAATATTTCAGGGGAGGCACACAACCTTTATAAACCCAGTGGGAAAATCATAATGGGTTTAATTCAATTCCAGAACCATATATTAAATCAACCATTTTTTCCCACTGATTTGAAATAGCAGCTTTGTCATTCTTTAAGATCCCATATATATGCAGATCTATTTCTGGAATCTCTTGTGTTATTTTATTGATCTATTTGGATATTCCCTGTATTAATACAATATTTTTTAAAAAACCTATGCCTTTTTACTAAGTTGTAATATGAGGTAACAGAATTCCCAGACTACTTTTCTCAGTTGATCATTTTAAAGAAGTAATAACTTTGACCTCATAAATATGTTTTCATAATTTGCCTTTGGATTCCTTGAAATAGTTATTTAAAGATTCTTAAAACTTTTAATTCCACTATTAACTTCTTTTTTAAAAAATATTTTATTTGTTTTGAGAGAGTGAGAGAGAGAGAGAGCACAAACAGGAGGGGAGGGGCAGACAGAGAGGGAGAAGCAGACTCCCTGTGAGCAGGGAACCTGAAGTGGAGCTCGATCCCAGGACCCTGGCATCATGACCTGAGCTGAAGGCAGATGCTTCACCGACTGAGCCACCCAGGCACCTCTTTACTATTAATTTCTTATTTATTTAATATCTTATGTTCCTTTCACCATTTAACCACTATATTCTCATTATGCCAAATAATTTTAGAATAAAGGAAAATGAAATTGTTTTAAATAACATACAGGGATGACGAAAGTTGAATTATTTAGTTTTTCTTTGTTTTCATCCATCATGTTTGAAAAAAAAAACCTCTTTTGATAATTCATTGTGTGCTAGAAAGTTCACATTTCTCCATTTAAAAAACTGTATTGATTTTAGAGAGAGAGAGAAAGAGAGAGAGCACAAGTGGGGTGAAGGGCAGAGGGAGGCAGAGAGGGAGAGAATCTCAAGCAGATCCACTGCTGAAGCATGGAGCCCCAGGCAGAGCTCAATCCCAGGACCCAGGATCATGACCTGAGTGGAAATCAAGATTTGGAAACTCAACCACCTGAACTACCCAGGTGCCCCCCCATCTTTACATTTATTTATCACAGTGTAATTATATACAGTCTTCTTCCCATTCTTAGATGAGAAAAGATATGCTAGTCTTCAGAGTGTCATTCAACTTAAAATTTTCAGTACCATGGATTTGTAAAGCTATTTCTACAATACTAAGATGTGAAGATATCTGAAAATGAGTAGAATCTCAATCTATTAGAGTGAAAAAATATAGCAATTTAAACAAGGTGAGTAGACTTCTAGAGACTACTAACCATTCATTTAGGACTGTATATCACCCTGCCTTTGTGCAGTTCCCGTTGGGCAGAATCCAGACAGTAGGGGGGCAAAATTTCTGGGTAGTTCTTCCTTGGTTAAGACCATAAGAATGGACTGAGATCAGAGAAAGGACTTCAGTTAATTAAGCAGGAAAATGACTGACAAAACATAGGAAGGACCCCAGCTTCAGAGGGATTTAGGAGCTAGGGGAATCTCGAAAACCGGAACCCAGAACAAGAAGCAGAATGATAGCCCATTGGAATAACTCAGGACACATAAAAATTGAGGAAACCTGTATTGGAAAACTCAATAGTAAGAGCTTCAGCAAAGGTGAGTTGTATCTTTGGGTATAAAGCAGAAGTCCCAAGATCAAAGTTAATTAACTCTCAGTGATTCTAAGCCCTCCTGGTTGTGCACATGTTAGTGTTGGTGCGGGAAGAAAGGGAATTGATGGTAACACAGGCAAATGAGATTGGTATACTTATTCCAATTTAACATCAAATCAACATTGGCTTGAAAACTGGGTCAGAGTAGATTTTGCAGTGGAGAGATCAATAGCTCAATTATAGCAGAGCTCAAGAAGGCACATCTGAAAAGGTTGGGTAGCGAAGTACAAGGAGAGGCTAAATGGCACCATTATATTTTGCTTCTTCAGTAAACTGGCTATTTTACAAACTTCATCCTATTCAAATAAAGGGATTAATCATGAAGCTGATCTGTCTGATGCTAGTGTAAACGCACTGAAAACATTAATTCATTTTAATTTATTTTACGCCAATACAAACATTTATGGTTAACTTGTCTTATATTTAGTTTACTATGCTGACTGACTTTAATTTTTTTCTAAAAAAAAAAAAAATTAAAATGCCAAAGTATCTTTTTAGGAGTAGAAAATCCCACTGACTTCGAATAAATTTGGACCAAGTAGGTGAGGAAAAGACAATGCTCAAATATACAACGCAACTGCTTCAACAAGAACAAAAAGGATTATACAGATTTAGCCTCAGTGCTTGAATCTTCCCAATTCAATCACGTTAGAATAGTTATGTACAATTCAGTCTACATGAGAGTGGTCTAACTGTGAATATAATATTGTGTTCTTAATTCTTTGTTAATCTAATTCGTTTGCTCATGCGACACAATGCCCCATGTTCACAAATTTGCTCTTGAATCAAGAAGGAAAAAAAAAAACCCACAAATTCCAGAACAGCATGTCTTCTTTCATATCTTGATATTATCCAGTTCTTTGATGGGGCAGCATGGAGAGGGAGCTGACTCACCGGGGAAATTAAAAATATGTGACAGCACTTTTTAATACAAAGGTTCCCTGAAGCCAGGCAAATCGGGATTGGCAGTTATCAGCATCCGCTCACTGTTGGGCAGATCTGCTAAAATGCTCTGGGTGGTCTTTATGCACTTCCTAGTGGGCAGCTTGTTTGGCTAAGGGCAAAGAAACAGCACTTAAAGGATTCTGAAATTATCAGGAAGATAAGAAAATTTGAGAGAACATGGACAGAGGGAAGTACTGTAGTTTAGGATTTGGAGCAGGATACCAAAAAATTAATTGGGAGAAAAGAGCAACAAATAGAATCAGGGAAGAAAGATTCCTGTATTTAAACGTATTCTCATTTCTTTCTGTAACTCTTAAATCCCAGACTCCCATCATTATTCAATTTAGTGTTTCTCAAATCTTATAAAGTGCAAGCATTCACTTTTGTCTTCCTTAACCTACTCCAATCTCATCCACATTATAAGTGCAGAAGCAGAGAGCAAGTGTCTTCCAAGAATACACATCATCAGCTTTCAGATTCAGTGTGTAAACACATGGCCCCGTGGGTGATGACTGCACAATTCAGCAAATCCAGAGGCCAGACTCACAGCTGGAGTATTACCTGCCTGCTACCTCCTGTGTTGACGAACCCATTAAATGAATATTATTCAACATAAGGCAGAACAAAGCTAGTTTTCCCTCTCAATTTCAACCTGTGATTTCTTAATATATAAAATGAAGAGAAACTTGTGTTCTGGCATGAATGAGATAGAAAGAATACTTCGGTTCTGTATGACTGCTTAAAGTCCATATCCTTGAATAAAAATCAGAGAACCAATATTTTAATTCATTCTATGTAGAAAAAAGTCCACGGTGCTTAAAAATATGAGAAGTTAAGAAAAGACATTTTATAGGATATATAATGAATAACACCAATTGATTACGAATGTTTTCCAAACATTCTTTCTGTACCTTGGCATTTTAACTAAGATATTACTGGTTGACATTGAAAATGATTTTGATCAGAGTTATATTTTATGGCTGTTAAGATTTTTTGTGTTCTCACATATGCAATATTTATGATTTCTCCCAGAGAGATACTGACAGGGCTAAATATATAACTTAATATCAAAAGATAAACTAGAGACTGATGTGAAAGGAAAAAGATGAAATACAATGCAAAAAAAAAAAAATGGGCTGATATGAGCAGATCTGAATTCTACTTGTGATGAAGCAACTCACTGGTTTTACTAACTCTGGAAAAGTTATATAACCTCAGGTTCCTGATCTGAAAAATGGGAATATTAAGATCTGACGTGTCTATCTCACAGAGTCAAGGGGAAATAAGCAGATAATAAATGTTTAATTTTTTATAAACAAAAATAATTTATAAAGATGTAAGAGATTAGAAAACAGAGCTAGGATGTGGAAGGAGGTTTATGTGTTTTACTCAGTGTTGCTTTACAAATGTTAATCTTGATAAATGTATTTGAGGGAGGAGGAAACAGCAAGGCGTATCTTAAAAGTACTTAATCCAGTCTCAAATTTTCAACATGGAGTATACAAAGACTATTGAGAGAATTCAGAAAACGACTTAATGGCCTGTTCTTCCATCAAAAAATGTATAGTATCTGCCTGATTTCAGAATACTCTTATTTCTAGAAAGAAAGGCTTTGGTGACAACCATGTTAGAAATAGGTTTTGCTTAAGTCTAGACAATTGCATGGTTATCAGAAACCAATGAGATTCAATAGGGCAAATATTTTTTTCTTTTTTTCCTATATGATTTGCCCCTTTAAAAACAGCCATTATTAAACTTTTTTCCATATTTTTATGCAATATTTATAATTACATCCTGAGATGATGTTATTTTGTTATTTGTGGTAATCTTTATCTTTATATTTGGGAAGAGCTGCACAGTCTATTTGTAGAAATTCTTACCTAGTATAGTGTTCTTACACAATAGAAAATACTCCTAAATACCATAAGCTGCATAAGTGTTCTCTACCCTTAATACACACACACACACACACACACACACACAATACATAATGTTTATGAGGCATTTTCTATGTGCACAAGCATATTTTTGTATTTACATGTATTATTTCACTTAATCCTCACAACAACCTCATGAAGTAGGTTCTGCTTTTTCCTACTGTGCACGTGAAAGGAGGCACATAAAGGTTAAGAGACTTGCCCAAGATTGCACAGCCGGTAAATTGTAGAGTCACAATCAAATCCATGCAGTCCACCAACAGTGCCTATACTCTAATCAGTCTACTATGAGGTCTCCTTGAATAATCTCTTCAAAAACCACAAACCTTAAGATAGATCTCCAATGTGTTTGTGCTTTGGGGGCCAGACCATAATGGTAAGCTGATTATACCAGCTGGCAAGGGTTGAATCCTCCTCCCACATTTCAGAACTCCTGTGACTGAAAATGCCTCCCTGCTTTTGAGGAGCAAGTCCCCACAGACCCCCTACCACATTTTTAGGTAAAAACTAGTCACTCATTCCAGAGAGTGACAGAAGACTTTATCAATGGTAGGCACTTTTGGAACAGTGCCTTTTCCTTAAGTTCGTCACAGAAATATGTTGGAAATTTTGCTCCAAGAGTAAAATTAGAGTCTTTGAGTTGACAATGATTAGCAGTTGATAAGGTCGACTTAGAAATGGGTTAGTTGGAAATGGGTTAAGTGTGCCTGTGGCACCTTCCCTCTTTCATGATTCGTTCTCTCTCCCTCCCATTTGACTCCTAAAACCCTACTAGAATGAAAAATTGATTATTTGTGATTTTCCATTTAGTGTTTGTCTCTACTAAAAGGCTATAACTTCTGTATGTGTGGGGACCATACTTGTCTTTTTTGCTGCTGCTTCTAACATAGTACCAGATCATGAAGTATGCCAGCCATTTATTGCATGAAGGAATAAAATATTTATTAAAAAGATCTCGACTCCTTTCTTGGATCAATATATGGCAAAAAAAAAAAAAAAGTTGTTCAGTTACTATCTCAAAATTGAATGGATGAAAAAAGACAACTACAGGAAGTGATTAAGGTATGAATCATTCTAGGGTTGAATTTCCAAAGAAAATTCCCCAAGACTTACTGGAAGATGGAGGGAAGAAGTGAGACATCTAAATGGGTTGCATATTCACAAGAATGCACAACTACCCGTAGTGTCTTTTCCTCCTTTACAGCAAGCCCCAGGCTTCGACCTGCTCTTTCTATTTTCATGTCTGCCCTGTCTACTACATCTCTTCTGAATTCCGTTTCCCTGTGACTGCTTGTGGATTGGATGCTGTTTTTCTTTCTTCTTTACTTGCTATCTGTGTAGAGTAGACAGAAGTCTTAATCATTTTAATCATATGAGAAGCTTATCCATGGGGCAAAGAAAACAACACACATTGAGAATCTTTTTCATAATCTTAGGACATTTTTACAGTTTTGGTCCCTGGACCATAGCTCTAAACTCCTCAGTATGGAAGCAATAATAATCAGAATTGCTAACATTTGTTGAGTACTTGTTACAAGGTCCATTCACACTTTAAACCTGCTTTGTCATTTAGTTTCAAAAGGATCTGGGTTTACAGATGAGTAAGCAAACTGAGATTCAAAAAAAAAAAATAATAATAATAATAGGCTATTTCCAAAGGTCACATAGCTCCTAAGCGACAGAAATGGATCTGAAATCCAGACCTCTATTATCTAGAAGCTTTTGTTATTGCTGCCTGAAGACTGATTTAAGGCAAAATAGTGTTGACTTCTAATCTCAAGCTTAAAAATGTTACTTATTAGGATGTACAGATTCTGTTAAACTTCCTCTTTATATGTGTTTTGGTGATTTCTTCCTTTTTTTAGTATATGCAGCAGTAGCTAAGAAAATAAAGTGCCAAAAAAAATGAATGAATACCTGTAGCCCCCTAGTGGCCTAAGAATATTATCCACTTCACAGTGAGCTGGAATGTCTCATGAGCAACGCTTATGTGATTGCCTGTCCTACTATGAGAGATCTATGTGGAAAGACAGGAAAAAAAAAAAAACTCTCTACTTAGTATGATTTAAAGGATCTCACACTTCCCCCCTCTTTTATTTGGGTTTTTTTGTTTTTATTCCAGAACATCTTTCCTCCAGTATCCATTGGTGGCATGTAGGACACTTTCTCAGTTGAATGCCATTGTATTCCTTTTCCACGCTAGACAAAATTCATCTGATGAGGATAGAAGCAGAACAATAAAAAGGCGACTGATAGAATCAGATTAATGAGTGATAAAGGCTCTAAATCAATATTCTTTCCTTTATTAGTTTACTCACTAAAGACACATTTATGGCAAGTTTACTATGTGAAAGGAACTGTCTAACATTGCTTGTCCTAAGGAAGACTGTCCCGGCCCTTAAAATGCTTGTAGTTTGTCTTGGTCATTGTGGGCTGCTATAACAAAAATACACACGCTGTGTGGCTTAGACAACAAACGCTGTTTCTCACAGTTCTGGAGACTGAGAAGTCTAAAATCAAGACACTAGCAGATGGGGGTGAGGGCCTGCTTCCTGACTTGTAGGTGGCTATCTTATTGTGGCGTTCTCACCTGCTGGAGAGCAAATAGATTAAGCAAGCTCTCTCAGTTCTCTCTTATAAGGGTACTAATCCCATCATGAGGACACCACCCTCGTGATCTAATTAACTCCCAAAGGCATCATCTCCAAATACTATCACATTAAGGATTTGAATTTTGGTAGGTGGGGGAAGGCACAAACATGCAGTCCATAGCACAGTCTCATGGGGAAGAGAACAACCCAACAAAATAATAACACCTTGAGCTAAGTGTTATAAGGTGTTCTGAAAATGAAATGCAACAGAACCATAGAAGACTAAGCTCCTAAATTTGTCTGAGGGCATCAAGAAAGGCTACACAGGTTAGATAAGTTTTGATATGTATGATACATGACATCTAAGGAAGAGTTCGTTAGAAGCACAAAGCAGATAGAGGGAATTCCAGGTCCAGTCCAAAGGCAGGACAGAAGAAGTTCTCGTTGGAAAGTCACAGGTAGCTGGATATTGCTGGACTATAAAGTACGAGGTGGGGTGAAATGGAAGGTTGAGATGGAATAGCTAAAAATGATGCCAAATCATTAAGGACATTTGCGTATTGCAAAATATACTATCCTAAAATTTATGGTGAATACTTGAAAGTCACTGGCACCAAAATACCTCTTGCATTTTAGAATAATATTCTGTCAACAGTATTCCTGTTGCAATGAGACATGATAGAAAGGATTAGGTCCTGGCCAAAAGTTGGGAAATTGGCTATTAAGACAAAGGGAGATGCAAGAATCTGAAAAGGTGGAATCAGATAGTGGAACAAACAATTACTGATGTATTTTGATGGGGATTTGAGAGCCTAACAGAAGAGAGTGCACGACTGTGCAGTGTCTCATGCGAAGTGTGGTAGGTACTCTAGTAAACAGTCCCTTTCCCCTCCATGTTCTCTTTGTCAGGCTAGAGCATCTCTTAGCCTCAGAGTGTTGGCTGCTTTGCTCAAAGCTTCCCCTCTTCTCTGAATATTGCTCTACGCTGATGAGGACCACTCAGTCCAGGAAGTTATACTCCCCCACTTTCATCCTATGGGTAGCCTTCAGTTCAAGACTGCCTGACATAGACAGTAGGCTTGCTTCAAATTGGGACTAACTCTGTGGTGCTATTTGTTCTCTAAAGCTTTTCCATGGGGTCATATAGTCTCTAGTTGAGAGCACGATCTTCTTAGCCCGACATACAACATCAGATGGGATCCATATCCTAGCCCTCAATTTATTATTCCCTCTTTTACCCTTTCCAAAGTGGAGAAGATGAGAGAAAACATGATGAGTCACAAATAAAGGCACATCTGTCTTTAGAGAAAGTGCCAGTCAGAGCACAAGGGTTCAGGAACGGTTTATTTCTTAACCCTGGTTCCACAGCTTTCCTAGTTTGCAACTCTGGTCTTGACTTCGTTCATTTATTATCAACCTGTCTATTCTGTTCATGTGAACTTGACCTCTATTCCTGACTATATTTTAGTGTGCCATGTACCTTGTTGCTGATAAACTTCTGTATCAGCTATTGCCATGATTCTGGCTGACCCTGATCTCTGCCTATCTAACTACACTTCACAAAACTTCTGCTAAAAGCATGCCCTGACACAGAGTAGTGCTTTACCATTGGGTCTTGGGCTTAGACCCTGTATTAAATAGCTTGGACTGCTAAAACAGGATACTATAGACTGTGTGGTGTCTAAGATCAAGGGACTAGGTAATTCGATTTCTGGTGAGTTGGCAGATGGCCACCATCTCCCTGGTGTCTTGACATGGCAGAATGAGAACCATCTCTCTCACTCTCAGCTTCTTGTAGTCCCATCATGAGGGCTCCACCTCTATGACATCATCTAACCTCAATTGCCTGTCAAAGGCTCCATCTCCAAATGGTGTCATGTTGAAGTTTGGGGTTTCAGCATAAATTTTAGAGAAACACAATTTAGTCCATGGCCGATTCCCGCTAAGCCTGCCTAAAGATGTTGCAGCTGAGACTGGCTTTCCTTAAACAATGCTTCCCCACAGGCAGGAATTTATTCATTTAACTTCCATGTATTTCATACTTGCTCTATTGTAGTCATTGCTTTAGCTTCAGGGGTTATGGAGATGATCCATACAAATAAGACTCACTTCTTGTCTTCAAAACAAAACAATATAATTAGGAAAAAATAAGGGTACGGAAATCAAGGAAAGGAAATAAATATTAAGCAGCTAACATTTAAAAGTTTAATGGATGAGTATGTACTCTTCAGTCAGACTGCTCGGGTTGAAATCCTGACACCAACATTTGATAAATGTGACGTGAGCAATTCATGTAACCTCTTTCGGGTTCAGGTCCTCTTCTTTAAAATAAAGATGGTAAAATCTCTAGGAATTTAAGAATTGAGAAGATATTTAGAATACTGGCTGGTACTGAATAAGCACTCAATAATGTTTAGCTAGTAGTAATAATATCTATCCATCTTTTACAAGTCTCTTTAGGCATTATATCGTTTAAGCATCAAGAGCCATGCATGAAGACTATTGTTTCCCATATGATGAAAATTTCAAAGAACTTTTATGATAAGTTAGAAGGCTAAAAATTAAACCCAGGTCTCTGTTATTCCTGCCAAAGACAAGACAGACTTATAAACAACTAATGTCAATATAATATTTTAAAGGATAGAACACATACTTATATATGGGAGCAAATATCTAGAACAACCAAGTCTACCTGAGAAACTCCCCAGAGGAAATGATAGTTGTGATAGGCCTATCCCTCCTCTACTTTTTTGAAGGAGAAAGTAGGAATGGCAAACATAAAATCTTGGAGGATGAAAGAAAATATGTACAGGAAATTTTGGAAATTCTATCATTGCTTCAGCATGTAGAAGTACAAAGAGTTTAAGCTGGAATGGTAGACATTGTATGTGAGGGAACCTTTAGGATTTGGGGGCAGGGAAGTTAAATGATCATATAGGTTTATTGGAGAAATTAGACCAACATCTATTTTCCAAACGTATTGAGAGGAGAGACCAGATTTAGGAATACCTATTAGAAGTCCATTTCTGAAGTTTAGTTAAGAGCTGAGAAAAGCAGCGGAAGGAATCAAGAGTATTTTGTAGGCCACAATCAGACAGAATTGATGTTTGAATGAATCCAGAAGTAGATATGTAAGGAGCACTTTGAGGTGTTTCTGGGCAGATTGTTGGAGATGATCTTTATTTATTTTTGCTAGGAATTCTCACTTTGTAGGCAGGTCGATTTTATGTTTCAAATGACCATTATGATCTAAATAAATAATGACTGTGATGACCATGAAAATGTGCTTGCAAATATTCAGCAATAGGAAGCAAAAATTAACTAATGGCTTCACTTGCTCTGCTTTAAAATCTATTGTTTCTAAGACAACACCTCTCAAAATCTTCTCTCAGCCAATTATTTGGTGCCACAGAAAAACTAAGGCAAACCCATTACTTGGAGATCCAAGACTACTCTGACAGACACCTTTAGCTCAAGGACTCTCCAAAACTTTGCTCTACCTTTTTTAGACCAGCTGACAGCCCAGGGCACTTCCATCCAACCTTTTCTCACTTCCTCCCTGACTTTGTATCAAATTTACACCATAGGCTGATCATCTCTCTAGAGCCTCCCCCGCTCATTCTCAATTTCCACCCACGCAGTTTGGAAACCGCTACTCCATTGTTCCTGTGAGCCTTTCTTTGTAAGAGTAAACACTGGAAAAAGGTAGTAGAATAAACTACAACCCCAATCATTGCAGTTGATGTCCAGCTGTGGCATTCCTCTTCCTTCCCCACTATCCATTCTTAATTCCTCAAGCCTTCAGCTATCACCCATTCAGGTATTGGTGGCTTGTGACACAAACCTTCATAATTAAGGGACAGAACGCTTGATAGTCACGCCTTTCTCAGTTTGGGGTTGCATCACAGATTTATTTACAATTACAATGGAAGAAGGGTGTATAAGGAGGCACCCAAGTAAATCACCTGGGTTGCACAAATAATTCCTCCCATTTTCCATTGTGTAAAAGCAGCCGTATTGCCTGCTGACCATGGTCAATTACCCCTGATGGTATGTTGATTTCTGTTTTTGCCCGTTTGCCCTTGGGCACAAAGAGCTTTAACTTGTAGCCAAACTAAGACTTTGGCTGTGTCTCCATAGAAACCAGAGTTGTAAGGACAATAAAAGAAAAATCTTAGTGAGTCACTGCCAGTGTTGGTAAATGGAGAAATTACTGCTTCTATATCTTGGATCCTGGACTACACGGTTTTCCTTTTGGGGCACAGCACCAAAAGGGCCTCTGACTTGATAAATGTATTGCATCCTGACAGATGGTACACCATCCTTTCGGAGTACTTCCTCTGAGCTGTCTTTCAGCCATACTTTTAGAAGGCTATTCCTGCATTCCTGAGGTTGTCTGCCATTAGATGACATGACACATGATTTGGCCAGTGGATTCCATTGTTTTAGTCCCAATCCCACAACTCCCTTGCTATCAAGTGGGTCCCTTGTTCAGATGCTGTATGGGGGACATTCCATGCTTATAGATCAGGTATTTTGTAAGACTTGGATGCCCGGTGCTATCTGATACAATACATACACAAAGTTAAGTATCTATTCCTGTAAAGACAACTACTGGACCATTGGACGGGGGTAAAAAGGACTCGATATAGTCAACTTACCACCAAGTCGCCATTTATTCTTCTCAAGATATAATGCCATACCGGCAGCTCAAACATTGGTCTTTGTCCTGATTTGTTGGATATTCAGAAGGCACCAGAGCTAGACTGGCTTTGGTAAGTGGGAGTCCATGCTATTGGACCCATACATAATCTCCATCTTTGCCATCTGACCCATTTGGTTCTTGTGCTAGTTTTGATGAAATCCGGTTTACATCAACTGGCTGAGAGTATTGGTCTACTTGTTTGCTCAGTACCTGTTCTATGGTGGTTGGCTTCTGGTGGGCTTTAACAAAATCTTTACACTTTATGACACTCTGACATCTTTATCTACCTAAGACACTTAGGGTAGGAGGGTAGAACCAAGGCAGCAAGGAATGACAGGGCTACATAAAACCTCATTTGCTATTAGGAGGAAGTTGTGACTGGTAAAGAATAGGTTGTTGCATAGCCTTGTGTCCATGGCCAAATACTAGGGACTATGAAGGGGTTGATGTAGGTTTTAGCATGAAGCTTATATGATTTAGGGGAGCTGAGCCCTTTCTAAGAAAAAACCCAAAGTAACAAATATAAAGTCAGATTTCAAAATTTGATAGCTTACTTAGAAAAATCTCACAAAGTAGTTGGCCTTGGTAGATTCAGTTTCTTTACTTTTTCCTGGGAATTTTTAAGGCATTTTCCCAAAATTTTTGCATTAAAAAAATGTTGAGGGCAGGGGGTATATGAGGAATCTCTGTCCTTTTTACTCAATTTTGTGTGAACCTAAAACAGCTCTAAAAAATTAACTCTATTGTTTAAAAAAGTCTTCTGACTCTAACCTGACTGCTGTCTTGAGATAGATCACTTTATAATTTTCATACATCTTCCAGGATTCGTAGATCCCAAGTTCGCATATGAAAGGTGCCTAGGCTTAGAATTCATTAGCATCACAGAGTCAACCTGTGAGCTGGTAAGACTAACTCAGTCAGCAGCATTCCACAGCTTGCACACTCTTTCCTGGAAAGCAATGGTGTCTCGTCCATTGGTTTTTAAGTAGTATTGCCCCAAGTGATTTTCTTTTTTGGGGGAGGCATTTTTTCTCTTTAAGTTCCTTTATCAGCCACCAAATATTGGAGTTCTTCAGGGTTTGGCCCTAGTCTCACTTCACTTCTTATTCTATACTGTCTCATTAGACATCCATATTGACATTTACTTTTCAATTACCTCCATGAACAGATGACTCAGAAATTTGTATCTCCAGACCAGATGCCTCCTCTGAGCATCAGATCTAAATGTCCCCTAGATATCTTCACCGAAATGACTCAAAGTCTTCCCTAAGTCAGCATGTTCAACATCAAATCATAATCTGTCTCACCCTTCAAATCTAGTCATCTGTAACATTACCAGTTTCAGAAAATATAATTTCTACTTCAGTGAATCCATAGTTATACAAGCCTGAAATCTCGCAGTCATCCACAAGCTTCCCTCTTTCTCACAATCTTTATTCAAATTAGAAGAAACTGTGCCAATTTTACTTCCTAAATGTCTCTCAAGTATGTGCATTTCTTTCTCACCTTCCCACTACTACCTTAGCTGAAGCTGCCATCATATAAATCCTGGGCTTTCAGAATAGCCTCCTAACAAGTATACCTCTATCTTTTCTTGCCGTCTTATTAAATCTATACACAGAGGCCAGAGTAATCTTTTAAAAAATGCTGATTTAATTAAATCACATGCTTAGCTTAAGTCTGGTCAATGTTTCTTTCTATTGCTCATAAGATAGAAAATAAATTATTTAGGAAGCCTTACAAAGCTGTGGTGATCTGGCTTTACCCCTCAAGTCGCATCTCACAATGTATTCTCCTTAATTTTGTCCACTTAGGCTATGCTGTGTTTCTCTAGGCTCCTTAAATACACCACGGCCTTTCTGCCATGAACTTTGCTAGTGCCAGAACCCAGTTTCTTCTTTTCCCAGGTAACTTCTAATCATTCTTAATATTTCAGTTCAATTGTCTGACTCTAAGGAAATCTTTCCAGCCCTCCATGATGAGCTCTTATTACCTGTTAACTATCCTTAGAATGATGAAAATTTCATGTTTCCATGGCTATTTGCTATTTTTCCCCCTATATTGTGAGCTTTATGGCACAAAGGACATTTTTTACCTTTTTCACCACTGAGTCTCTGGTGCCTAGCACAGTCCTTGGCACCCGACACTTAGTGCATATTTACCAATGAGTGAATGAAGTTGTAAGGTATTGATAATTTTTTTTGTACAAGCAAGGTGTATTTAAAAGGTTTATGGGTTACTATCTTGGTAGTGTTTTTCAAAGAAGCCTTGCCTTGAAAGACTTAGTTTATCCAACTTGTAAAAATGTCCTTTCCTCCAGCAGAATGGAGCTCCTAAACTCTAGCAAAATATTTTCTGTGTGTACAGAGTTGTATTCAGGGAGTATGCTGTATGAGCTGAACGTCTAAATGTGTTACCTACCAATTTCCCTAATGGTTGTATTTGATCATAAATGTTGGCTGTCACTTTGGTCATCTAGTTAAGTTTCTGAGTGTATTTGCTACACACATATCAAGTTGATTAGAGATGATTTGCTGATCTGTTTTACTTTAAGTAAATAGAAATCTAGTGTTCCAAAACATGCAATTGAATCAATTTGGCAGACTGCTAAAAGAATACTTAACACATGTTCTCCAACCCAAGGGTATCCAGTCTGAAGCTATATAGCATCAGCCAAATTGAATTCTCAGTGAAAAGCGCAAGGGAAGCTGGTTCTATATTGGCTAGATTGTTGTTAAATGCAAGACTTATAGAAAAGTGAAGAATAGAAAAGAAGTCAGGGAGAAAAGGACATGGGCTTGGTGGGTGCAATGGTGGATGGCTACCATGTTCTATGTACTGTAAATATAACACTTCAGCAATCCTTATAGCCACTCCAGAGATATCATTTTTATCCCAGTCCTGAAAATGAGGAAGATGATGTTCAGGGATTAACTGACATTCAGGGACTATCTCTAATGAGGTGATATTCAAAGAATATTGGTGGTATCCAATTCCTATACTTTATCTTTTGGAAATACAGACTTTTGCAAATATAACTTTTGGAAAATAACACTTCTTTTATAGTTCTTATGCTAAGAACTATACTA
This sequence comes from Ursus maritimus, assembly GCF_017311325.1. Taxonomy (NCBI): domain Eukaryota; kingdom Metazoa; phylum Chordata; class Mammalia; order Carnivora; family Ursidae; genus Ursus; species Ursus maritimus. The sequence goes on along the minus strand of NW_024426552.1, from coordinate 49,638,834 downwards.
TAATCATCTAAATATTCATATGCATATCTAAACTGAGTATAATTTTTTTTTCAAAGACTCAGATTGTATCTTCTCTATTTATTATCTTATTCCCAATAGGAACATCTTGGCCTTAAAAGGCTGCTGAATGGGTGAATGTACAAGATTACTTGACCTGAAAAAATTAGTTATGTTTCTGACCCTAAACCACACTTCTTCCATATCCTGTGTTTTTAAATGTAGATGTCATTATTATTCAGGTATAGTGAAGCCAACAGATCAGGAGATGATTGGCATTGAAAAGTCAGTTTGTTATGGTTCCGAAGAAGAGAGGACCACATGGGAAAGCACCAGGGTCAGTTGGAAGACAGAACAAGTGGGGTGAAATCATCAGTAAGAGCCTTTTTCATGGTTTTAACAGGAAGGCAAGGCAAACCAGGGTAAGCAGATTCAGGATTAGCTACCTCGAATAATATTGGCAGGCTCTGTGGCATAGAGGCTCTTTCCTGTTATCTGGTACCTTGTCCCGGAGAGATTAGGGCAGAGGGATAGAGGCCCTGAGGGTGGGAGCTCTGTGAGAGACCAACAAAGGAAGTGGTAGGGATAGGGTTCAGATTGGTCGGTTTGTACATGAAAGGCACACATGCGGGTACATCCTTTACTATTTCTATAAATTGGCTAGCCCTGGGAGGCAAAGTCTCCCCAGGGTCAGTAAGGTTCTAAGGGTTAAAACATCAGAATAAAATGACATGCTCTTATTCACTATACCATGCCAAAGTAGTAGGTAAGAGAAAATAATCAGTGCTGAATTTAAGCTATTGAACATGAAAACATTAAGTTGCTCTCATTCATATACTCAAGGATAAGGAGAGGTCTTAGAGAGCTTCCATTTTATTGTCTTTTGAGAATACAAAATTTAAGTATTTTCAGGAAGATAATTTCTCCTTTCTCCTCTGCCTTTATGATGTATTTCAATATATCACAATAACATACATGAATTCATCATATTTTAGATGAAGTTTGTATCTAGGTAGCAAACTCAATACAAACCCTGCCCTAAGTGGAGACACTCTAGACGGAGGTTAGCATTTGGACAAAATGGGATTAGGTAACATTCTAAAAAAGCATTGGGTTTATTCTAAAGGAACAGTGCTCTGTCGGAGCCTTGCCAGGATGGTCTCTGTTAGAACACCAAATAATTAAAAGTTACATTGTATTTGACTGCAAGTCATTAATAAATTTTACAGCAGATTTCACTGGTTTTTTCATGACTTGTATTCTCAGTAAAAGCATTATTGTCACTAAGCAAATATTTTCATGGTTCATATAATCTGAGAAATATCCGAGCTCACTGAAAAATTTATACAATGTTTTCCTCTTTATCAAGAAAAATCTCTCCTTTTTTTTCTCTTGAATTTAGATGAAATGTATGTACCTATGTGTGTACATGCACCCATGGATTTGTGTGCATTGGTGGTTGAAGCAAACATAAGACAGTTTACCTGGGTTTATGTTTTTTAGTTTTCTTGAACTTCAAATGCTAAACTGATTTGTTGACCATTTCCGATATTTTGAAAAATGCATTCCAGGTGGAAACTTACAGGGAAGAATTTTAGGCTGACACAGTTGGAAATGTTTAAACACTCAACACAATGAAGTTCACAATGGAAAATCTGACAAATCTTTTACATTAGTGGCAACGTGAGGCTCCACTGAAATTACCAAACAGGCAGCGAGTGCCATAATAAAAGCTTTCTGGAAATTGTAGGGAAATTGTGTATTCCTAACTCAAGGGAGAACCTGATGGTAACAGTATGTTCCTCTATTGTCGTCTATCCATTTAGTTTTCAAATAGCCATGTTAGGTTCGCATTGTGTTTAAGGCTTGGAATGAGGTGGTTTTTGTTGCAAAAGGAAAAAATGTATAACATAAAGAGCCCCTTTCAGCTATTTAGGTTCCATGTCTTTGAGTTAGATGGCAGATGATGAATGTTTGATTTGTTTTCACAGATAGTGGCCTAAAAAGCAAATCAAAGAATGACTTCCCAGGATGAAAAAGAGGAAGGAGAAACATGAACCTTTTTGGTATTTTTATTCCATATAAGCAAAGACATTTCTGAAAGGCAATAAAATAACAAAGGTACCATTCCAAGCCTTGTTGATGTCTTAAGCTGAAGATAGGAGAGCACACAGCTAGCAAAAACTTCCTTTTTAAAAACACTAAATCATCATACAAAAGGTCTGGAAACATCTACTCAAGAACTCATCTCTAATAGATTTATTCATTTTTTTAATCTAAAAATATTTACTGAAGGATTACTATGCACCCTGTCCTATTCTGAGTTACACAATGGTGAACAAAAATAGAACACATGTTCTAGTGGCATGTATTTAAAAATATCTCTCTATTGCTTCTGAGAATAACATAATCAGCTATAGTATCAAACCATTTTATACTGTGGATGTTTACTTCTTTGATGCTTCCTTTCTTTAGGTTGAGTTTGTGTGTGGGGGGGTGGAGTAGAGAGTGGCTTGGGGGTACAAGGAGTTTTATTTAATAGCTATAAAATTTTTAGCTACATGTAACTAAGGGATAAAAATTGCAGTTGAAGACAAGATATATGTCAAATAATGTCTGGTTTAATAAAAACTAAATTTTTTTCTTCCTTATCAGATCTGATATTATTCACCTTCCATTTCCATGATTGTTTTTTCTATACTTTAGCGTTCTCAAATACGATTTCACATTGGAATCACCTGGGGAGACTTAAAAATTACTGATTCTTGGTTCTGACACAGTCTAGTCTGAAAAAGTTACTTAATAGGTATATTAGGGTTCTCCAGATAAATTGAATCAATAGGATATATACATAATGTGTGTGTGTGTGTGTGTGTGTGTGTAGATTTATGAGGAACTGGCGCACGTGATTATGGAAACTAAGAAGTTCCAAGATCTGCTATCATCAAGCTGGAGACCTCAGTGGTGTAGTTCAGTCTGAGTCTGAAGGTCAGAGAACCTGGGGAACCAATGGTGAAAATCCCAATCCAAGGGCAGGATAAGATTGATGTGCTGGCTCAACCAAGCAGGCAGCAAGGGAAGGTATCCTTCCTTCTGCTTTGCTCTATTCAGGCCCTCAGTGGATTGGAAATGCCCACCCATACTGGGGATAGGTGTCTACATTACTGAGTCCACCTATTCAAATGCTGATCTCATCTAGAAACACCCTCAGGACCCAGAAATAAAATTTAGTCTGGATACCCCATGGCTCAGTCAATTTAACATACCAAGTTAACCATCACAATTAATCTGAACTGCAACCTAGGCATGAGGAATTATGAAGGCTCCCCTAGTAAATCTCATGCTTAGCCAAGGTTGAAATCCACTATTCTAAAACACTGGTTCTCAAAGTGTGGACCCTGCAGCCTCAACATCACCTCTGAATCTGTTAGAAATGCAAATTCTAGGATCTTACCACAGACCTACTAAATCAGAAACTCTGGGGTTGGGGCTTATAATCTTTTATCTTACCCTGCAGGCGATTGTGAAGGATGTGAATGTTTGAGAAGCAATGTGGTGGAGCTGGAAATTAATTTGCATTTCAAATCAGTACCCAGGTGATGCTGATTCTATCTACTAGTCCAAGGACAACATTTTGAGAGCTACCTCTCTAGACCCAACTCCCATCTAATTATTTCATGACACACCTGCTCACACTTGATGGAATGGATTTTTTAGGGGGAAAAAAGTAGTATAAGCTAGATTTTGCTAATGCAGTTATTCAATGTTTTATTCTCAATGATATCCTCTTATCTGATGGTTTGCTGTGGGGAAAAGATAGTTTTAGTTTAGAAACCAAGTTTAAAATTTTTGATTTATCTTCTACTATCATAGGCACTTGACTTGGAATATAAGTTGGTTCAGTTGTTATTCCCTTGCAGGCAGAAATAAATATCCAGGTGTTGGATTCAAGAAAATTCACCTGACTCAGAGCCAGCACTTGTGTTTGGCTTCGAGGTAACTTCCAGCCTTTGCCAGATATGCTGACCACCTGTGAAATATTTGATCAATCTGCTTATCCAGCTGCAACCTCTCACTGCTGTAAATTCCAGCTCTCCTATGGGATGAGAGAGGGTGCTTGATGGCATGACAATCTGATATAGTCCAAGTCAGAAGGAGGGAGTTGACTCAGGGATGACTGATACAAATAATTTGTTTGCCCCTATTGTCTCTACGACCAAAGCATGTGTTTCGGTACTACCTTATTACACCAATGGAATACCCCTTTGTTCATGTGACACCAGGTCAGATTGCTGGGGTAACCGGCTTACATTCAAATATCTTTGGTAAATGCACAACGATCATTTCCCCTTATATACTTTCTAATGCCTGAATGCCAGAGTGCATGTCTGTGAGTTTGACAATAGTGCTTTTGGCCCAGAAAAGGTCATATGACTTTCCATTTGTGTCATAGATGGTAAGACTAAATATGGGCCTAGATAGAATTTGTGAAAAGGTTCTGAGATTAGTTAAGAAACACAGCCACTCCCGAAGAGAAGAGAAACTCAAGGCCGAAGAGTTTTAGTGAAGTAAGTAATCGTAGACATCAATAAGCCCAGGGATTCTGATCACCAGAGTCACCAAGAAAATGTAAAAAATAGAGGTATCAGGGCCCATTCAGAGATTTTCCTTTGGGTGGGGCTAGACTAGGATCCAAGTTATTGTGGAATGTCTCTGTCCCAAATCCCTCCATCCCCTGTTATGCCAATAATAGTTTGAGATCCACTGGCCTAGACCAGCTCTCTCTGCCAAGTAATCTTTGTTTCAAAATAACTCTCTTTTTCTATCATATTCAGTCTCTAAAAAAGGTAAGGATTCTGGATAAAGAATAGAGGCAAGTTAATCAACAAATTCCTAGGAGTTGATACTTTGATTCTAGTCCTGTCTTAGCTATATGACTTAATCATTTTTAAACCCAGAATCCCTCTCTGGTAAAATAGCAGTAGTAATTTCATAGGATCATTGTAAGGATAAAATGAGATAAAGACTATCAAAATATTTTGAAAACAATAAAGCACAATATACATTCAAGATATTTATTACTAACAGTATTATTGAATAATGTTTACTGAGCTTGAAAGATGAGGTTCACATTACTTATTATGTTGGGAGATATTAAAAGAAATGAATTTTAGGAATCTTGATTTAGAGCAATGAACAAAGCAAATTTATATGAAAGAGATAAAGTACACAACAAATATTTGGCTAACAAAGAGGTGGTATATAAATACTATGTGATTGTTTATTGATTCAACAAATATTTGCATATTGAGTTGCAAGTTTGCCTGGAATCTACTGATATTACCAATTAGGGACAAAATAAATTTTGACATTTGCCACCCAATCGAAAGAACAGCTGAAAAAAAAAAAAATTAAGCGTCTCTGTTAGTTTTATGCTTTTTAAAGGAGAAATTCCAAATTGTTCAGCATGGCTTGTTAGGAATCTCAGAATCTGGGCCTTAGCTTTTTAAAGTCATGTATCACAGGAAGGGGATATGTTCAAGTCACTTTTTTACTTACTTAGGTAAGTCATCTCTTCAAGATTTTGATCATTTGCATAAAGACTAGCCATATTTCTAGAAATCAATTCCTAATGATTTTCAGACAAAGGTGTCAAACACTTGGTTTTGAGTTATTGAAAAGAAATGTGTTTATCTGAGATGCAGTTGAAGTTTGAAGGTCCTTCAGAGCAGTTCCATGGATAATGCTATTCAATTAGGAAAGCAAGTCAAGGGAAGGCCATGTTCACACCCAGCTCAAATGCAAACTTCCTTTTCAGGCCTTTTACCAGGAAGTTAGTCTTCCCATAAGCCCCTATTCATATTGCTATCAGAGAAAAGATGATACTGTTTAGTACTGTCTGTTTATATTTCTCTTTTCTTTTATTCCATTCTTTTTTCTTTCTTTTTTTTTTTTTTTTGTCTTCTCTTTTAAACATAAACTAAAAGGCAAGACTGTCACATCATCTCTCTGCCCTAAATGTTTATTGCTATTCCTAACACATACTAGGGCTGAATGAATGTGTGAGAAAGGAAGAAAAGGGGATTAGGGAAAGGAAGAGAAACAGACATCTTATAGCCAAAAATCCCCTGTAACTCACATTGTAGATTTTGTAGTAGACAACCGTGTGTTCCAAATGATTTGGCTATGAAAATGAAATATGTTTAGAGACAAATAGACCTTTGCTTTGATAATCAAAGAAGAAAAGGTGAGGTCAGGTGACACACTGAGGTTGAGGTCAGCACTGTGAGCTCTTTGGGCATGGAGCCAGAGAGGAACAAGGGAGTTGAGAGAAACTCAGTTGGCCTCTAGGCATGTTTGTATTTATATATATTAAGATTATTGTGTTGACAGTATCCAGGAGAGACAGACCAGGAGCAGCTTCCAAATCCAGTCCTGGGAATTTCTGAGAGAAAACTGTGGGCACTGATCCTAGAAGATGATAGATGGAAAATGCCAGTAGATGTTTCAAGTTTCTTGTTGTCTGTTTGGGGGCTCAGCATCCCTGAAGGTGGTCCCCCCACCAGAGGGTTTGTTTATGTCAAGGAGTTTGAATTAATTGCTGAGATCTTTGAGACTTTTTCCCAGCATGACTACTGTACTATACATATTGATATCAAATTGAAAACTGAGTTGCCTTTAGAAAAGCTTGCAATGGAATTTCTCTCTTACAGTCCAGATTTCATTGTTATCTTCAAAAAAACTTCAGTCCAGAGGTCCCTGCGGGTCTGCTAGAGGTTGGGCTAAATGTTCACCTATTGCAGAGAAGTAAAGATTTATTATGCTTAGTAGTACACATCATTATTAGCAAAAACTTGCTCATAGTATGTAGGTATATAAAACAAATTAAATACATTGGAGGTTCATGCAATAGTTATTTCTTAAACAAGTATTTATTGAGAACCTATTTTTGTCTCAGGCACTGTTCTATGCCCATTGTGCTTGGCTGTGAACAAGATGGATATGGTATCTACCCTAGGGAAACTTATATACCTGTAGAGTTTATAGACCATAAACAAATAATTGTTACAAAATAAAAAGTAACTTCATAGCAAGTGACTTACTAGGCAACTTTTGATAGTGTAGTCAGGGACAGTGCCTCAGAAAAAGGAGTAAAAAGAGACATTTGAACTGGAGCCTGAATTAATGAGAAGGGGTTATAAATGCGAAGACCTTGGGAGAGGGTGCTCCATGTAAAGGGATATTGAGTACAAAATTGGTAAGGCAGGAATAAGTTCTCTCTGTCCAGAGGACAGAAAAGTAACCAGTGAGAAAGGTGAAGAGAAGTACAAAAGAAGGGGACCATGTAGGGCCTTTGCAGATAGTGAACTGTAATTCAGTTTATATTCCATGGAGAGTTTTGGATTTTAAGCAAACTGGTGCTATGAAACAATTTATGTTAATGAATTTCACTTTGTCTACAATGAAGAAAGAAAATAAAAACTTAATTGTTGCTAAAAGGGAACAAAGAATGTTTTACTACAGAGGGATTTTGAGTTGCAACTTGAAGAAGGTATAAGGGTTAAGTAGGTAAATAAAATAGAGAAAAAGGCATTCACATTTGAAGAAAAGTGTAAGCAAAGCCCAAGAAGCATGTGGTTGTCTAGATGTCTAATATGAATCAGAGTTATATGCCAGAAGTGGCTGCAAAAAATGTGGGTATATGTAATAATAAATTACTCACAAATACTGAGTCCTCAATCTGCCATGCACTGATTGGGTTTAACCATTTACTTTGGTTGACTGCAAACTCATTTTATTTCCTGAGCACCTTCATTCTCCCATTCTCTGAATATTTCACATCTCCTCCTTCCTCAGACTTTAATATATCCTTTCCTCTGTGACTTGTAACTGAAGACAGTGTTCCTTATACTAAGTAAATGGAAGCAAACAGAAGCAAAATTCCACTTACTTGCACCTTCCAATTCGCTTCCTTCCACTTATGCCCACACCCTATGCCTTCCTCATTTTTACCATGGATGACTTGTCTCTCCAAGTTGTGATCTAACATTAACCTTTGTACTTGTGCCCTGGATCCCTTCTTCTTGTATTTTTTCAATGACTTGCTCTGGTCATCATCCTTTGTTTTATTTCTTTTGAGTACTGCTTCTCTATTTGATCATGACCTTCATTATAAAACCATGAATTAATCTCTTTAATTAAACAACAACACACACACACAAAAACACAAAACACCCTTCTGATTACTTCCCTACCACTTTATGCTCCATTTCTCTGCTTCCTTTTGGAGTAAAACTTATGGAAGGTATGTCCAATCGTACAGTTCCATTTTCTCTTAAAACCACATCAATCAGGCTTTCATCACCACTCCTTGAAACCACCCACGGTCACACATGATCTCTATGTGGCAAAAAAGAAAGCCCATCATCAATTAATTCTCTTAGTCAAACTTTCAATTACATTTAATACAATGGGTAACTGTAAAGCTCTTTGTTCAGGTGGCTTCTAGGACTCCACTACCTTTGTCAACTGTTTCTTGTCTTATTGGTTACTGCTTTTAACTTTCAGAAGTTAGAGCCTCAATATTTCCAAACCTCTTGGAATGTTACAAGTTTCAGTCCTTGGACCTCTTGTCTTCTCAATCTATACCCACTCCCTAGATATTATTTTCCCCCCATTATTTATATGGCATATGTACGCTGATAACATTCCAAATTTACATATCATGTACCCTCCCAATCCTGCGGTCCATCTGCTTCCTTAATATCTCAGGAATCCCATCTTTTTCTTGTCATTTTTCTTGATTATATAATAGGCACCACAAATGTAGTATTTCCACCTCTAAACTGACTCCAGTCCTATTCCACTCCCAGTATTTCACATGTAAGAAAGTTACCATGTTATCTAAGTTATTTTCACAATTGTACTAAGATATCGTCTTATTTATGCTTTTTCTCTTGCAGTTGTATGGTGGAGTTTTCCATAGGCTAGTGAAATATATAACAGTATTGCTTTTACACTTAATGGAATATGTGCTTGATTATTATTATATTTTAAAAATTTCTCAGTTTTGAATGATAAGTGGAAAAGAGTCAGACATTTCTTCAAAGCTTAAAAATAGAGTTATAATAGGATCCAGAAATTGCACTTCCAGTTTCATATTCAAGATAAATGAAAACATATGTAAATACAAAAATAGGAACATGAATGTTCATAGCAGCATTACTCATGATAGTCAAAGGTGGAAAAAGACCAAATGTCTATGATGAATGAACATACAAAATGAGGTATATCCATATAACTGAATACTAGTTAGCAATAAAAAAATGAAGTATTGATACTGATACATGGTACAAATGGATGAACCTTAAAACATTCTAAAAAGCCAATCACAAAAGATCAAATATTATATAACTGTTTATATATCCACATGTCCAGAACAGCCAAGATTGTAAAGACAAAAATTACATAAGTGTTTGCCTAAAGTTGGGTGGGAGGGATAAGGAGTAAATGATAATAGATGCAAATTTATTTTGGGGGTGGTTTAAAACATTTTAAAATTAAGTGTAGTGATTGTACCACTCTGAATATCCAAAAACCACTTGACTGTGTACTTTAAATGGATGAATTTTATAGTATGTGGATTAAATTTCTTGGGGCGCCTGGGTGGCACAGCGGTTAAGCATCTGCCTTCAGCTCAGGGCGTGATCCCGGCATTGCGGGATCGAGCCCCACATCAGGCTCCTCCACTATGAGCCTGCTTCTTCCTCTCCCACTCCCCCTGCTTGTGTTCCCTCTCTCGCTGGCTGTCTCTATCTCTGTCAAATAAATAAATAAAATCTTAAAAAAATAAAAATAAAAATAAATTTCAATAAAGACTATTTTTCATAAAGGTTTAACATTTTTTTTTCAGTTGGGATTTCTAATATGGTAGAAAGACAAAACCCATATAAACAACAATCTGAGGTTCTAAATAATTGTCAAGAGTTTACTTTTTAAAAATTTGATCACCACTGTTCTACTATACATAAGAATCCCTTAATTGGGGGCGTCTGGGTGGCACAGCAGTTGGGCATCTGCCTTTGGCTCAGGGCGTGATCCTGGCGTTATGGGATCGAGCCCCACATCAGGCTCCTCCGCTATGAGCCTGCTTCCTCCTCTCCCGCTCCCCCTGCTTGTGTTCCCTCTCTCGCTGGCTGTCTCAATCTCTGTCAAATAAATAAAATCTTTAAAAAAAAAAAGAATCCCTTAATTGGTCTTGATGTTTTTATTCTAAATCCCTAATGATCTACCTTCACACATTATTAATCAGAATAATCTTTCAAAATATTAGCCAGATTGTATCACTTTCCTGTTTAAAAATATATGAGTTAAATCAAATCTTATAGCTCTCATCATGACCTATAATACCCTATATGTCCCATTTCCTATTACCTGCTCAATCTTATCTTTACCCATAGCTATGTTCTAGCCATACCAACATTATTACTGTGTCACAAATATATCAAGCATGATCTCACCCCAAGACCTTAGAATTTTTTGTTTTCCATGCCTGGATTCTCTTGAGATCTTTACCTGAGTTAACTCTCTCAAATGCCGCTTCCTCAAATAGTCCTTTCCTGCTCTCCCTATTGAAAATAGCACCTTCTATCCCTATATTATCCCCATTTCTCTTGATCTTTCTCTGTCCTTTTGAATTATTCATGGGCACAGCAGGTCAAAATTATGGACAAAATTAACTCACTCCCCAGCCCACCCTCAGCAACACCCAACCAATGATTGATGGTCAGTTTCTTTGAGCACTGTGAAGGGTTGCTCTTAAGACATAATGTTCTTGACTGACACTGGGACATAATGCTCTTCCCAGAGGGAGTAAGCACTAGTTCCCCACAGTGGTAACATTCTTGACAACACATACTTTATTGGCTGATTTCCTTTGCAGTCTCATTTCTTTACTTGCTTAAGAGGCTTCTCTGATATTGCCTCCTAAATGTACTATGTGCATTTAAATCTTTTTCTTTTATGGTTATCAGACTTGATATTATGTTTACCATATTTCCTTATATTCACTGCTCTATTTTCTCTTACACCTAGTGAAATGTAACTGCTAAAAATATAAGGGTCTCGCTGCTCTCACTGTGCTCATAGTGCTTAGAACAATGGCTTGTATAAAGTTGGCTCTCAACAAATATTTATTGAATGTAAAAATGAGTGATTATCAGATGTATGTCTTATGATAGTCCTGTGAGGCAGGAGCTATTATTATTATTTCTGTATCACAGACAATGAAACCAAGATTTCAAAAGGTTAACTAAATTGTCTAGGTCCCAAAATATGCAGAGATGCAAGTCTTTGACCTAACTGCCTGACATCAAAGCTCATACTTGCAACAAAATTCCTAGCAGTGAAAACTCAGCTCTGAGATCTAAGGTAAATGGTCTAGCCACAACTAGCAACAATTGATCTTACAGTGAACATTGTAATATTCTTAGATTCTTCCTTATTAAGCTAGAGGTTAAGCAAGGTAGAGCTTCAAAGTTTAGGCAAATATAGAAACAAAATAGAAACAAGTTAGTATAGATTCTGCTGAAGTTCTGAGTCCCTCCCTTCTAAATTTTGTTTCTTTTTTGGTTTAATTGGCTCTCATTCTCACAGATGAGGACTGTGGTCCCTTGTACCAGTAGTGAACTTTATATGACCTTTGATTTCCTGCTTTCTTTTGTTAAGGGTGGAATTCACTCATCTTGTTTCAAGCTACTGCCTTGCTCAGGTTTTGAATTTCAGAGGAAATCTATGGCTTTCTAAGTCTCCATCATTCTTTTCCCAAAGTCCAGGAAAGAAACTTACAAGTTTACTCAGAAGAGTAGCCAGCACTATTTTCAAAAGGTGACTAATGGATGGAATTAATCAAATGTAAGGTTTTGATCTGTTTACTATCCAGTTATCAAACAGAAACCTCTAGCATTCTAAAACACCCAAATAGAAAGAATAAAGAAGAAAAATTATGAGTGCCTAATGTTTTCTGATTATTGTTTCCTCTTTTTTTTTCGATTCTTATTAGACAATTAATAAACTCATTGGACAGATGGAACAAAATTGAAGCACTAGAAGCCTTTCAAGGTAAATTATTTGATTAATTGTAATTATGTCTACAGGTAAGGAAATAGACAAATGACTTCAGCTTCCTCACTGTCAATCAGGAAATTGTGACTCTTTTAACGAATTATTTTAGAAAAAGCCAAAGATACAGTTTTCCTATCATAGGGTTTCAAGGAATGAATGCGATGGGACTTACCATAAAAGTTTAAAACAAAGTGGGGATCTGCTGTTTAAAAGGGTGGCAGGAGGAACAAACTGCAGAGGGACAGGGAAGAATTGGATGAAGAGACAGCAAAGCCAGTTACATGATAAAACGTTTTTGCCAGAGAATTGCTGTTTCAATATTTATAGATTCCAGAACTTGGCCAAATTATCCGAGGAAAGTCTTACTGAAAGAACATTTTTACAGGAATTAAAAAGCAAGGAAATCTGACATAAAACTTGATTTGACTTCTGCTCTACTATGATCTGAAGGTTGAGAAAACATCTGCATTGTCAGTGATACAATTACAGTTTCCTGAAGAGTTCAGAGACATCATTCATTGAGTTGACTTGAAGTCCTTCAAGATGTAGTCCTCATCTTCATTTATTCTTATATCTTCAACATTCAGCAGAGCTAGATAATTGAGTAATTGTGTATATTACACAAAATCTAATCTATTTATCATCTATCAGTCACCTATGTAACTTCACAGTGTTATCTATTAATCCTAATGTAATGGAATATTGACATAGATAATTCTTTAATGATATAGTTTAAAACCCAGTACTGTACCTGGTTAATGAGTCTTGTTTTATTCAAATTTTCACTGCAGTGGCCATGATGAGTATATGGCAATGAAAGAAAGGAAGAGCAGGTCTGACGGCATCTAGCACAGTCACATGGATACATGAGAACTAGGAACAATCATTGCTAGGTTAGAGGAAATGTTTCCACGACTCCCCTTGTGTGAAACAACTGGTTTCATCAAATATTGCAAGTGTGTGGGATAAAGGGGGTATTTGTTCCCTTTCTTCTTCCCTCAAAGAGCTTCCCAACTTGATGGGATTTGGCTTGGAAAGCAGGAAACTCAGAGAATAAACTGATGGGATTAAAAGGTTATCCCAGGTCAGTCCTTTTTCTTTCTTTCTCTCCCTTGGAGAAAAATGGGTAGCATTTTGCCCTTACTTGGCCTCCTCACTGGTATCATGTGGCATATCTAGGCCAAAATCCCCAGTGGTGAACTCAGCAAGACTTTTGAGTGTGAAGTCAACCCGCCCCTAGTAGGAGACTTAAAAACAGAGTGTATGTATTACCAACTGGTAATAAATATATATTTTATATAATTTTACAAATGACAAATAATCCAAGAGGACTAAAATTAGGTCTGAGAAGAAATGTTCTTTTTTTCTTTCCCCTGCCTTTCTTTCTACGTTATTCTTTTATGTCTTAAAGAAATAGTTGGGAAATGTAGAGAGAGACTATTTGGTTATAAGTTGATAAATTTGCCGTCTTCCACTTTTATACAAATTCAACCAGAAAACTTAAGGTTATACATTATATTATGTATTATGTATCTATGCACTGATGATATGTAAAAGATAATGCTGCTGCTGCTTCCATAGACTTTGAATTCCAAATTCCCAAAACCAAAAAAGATAATCAAGTCTTCATGATCAATCCAGCCTACTAAGGCATTCCTAGATGCACAACTTCCTGTCTTTGATCAGCAGTAAAGAAAAAACAGGAATAGGGAAGAGATGCTTCCTTTTTTTTCTGTTCTACTAAAGGAGTTATTGTACTGAAATATCCAGAGCTCAGAAAAAAATGTCCACATTTTGTGGCTCAAGGGTTTTGTCTTGAAATCCTTTCATTAGATGAGACAAATAGGATTTTATTGAGCCACTAGGGAGGTAAGGGCTCTCAGCCAGACAAGAATGTTGGATGGTAAGAGACTGTGTATTATAATTCAGCTACACAAATGAGCATGATCTGACAGGCTCAACAATGAAAAGAAAGGTGATTATAGGCAATCACAATTACAAAGATAATCTATAGCATTGAAGTTTTTCTTTTTCTTTATACCATGAATGACCTTTGTCATCTGATGTTATATTTTTGCATGATTGGAAAAGCAGATGAAAATTTTTCATGCTTTTGAAACGGAAAATATTAGGCCTAATATGTTTGGCCTAATCAATATTTTAAAACCATGAAAAAATTCTCATTTTAATTGCTATTTATTATTTGAAGCAGAGTACAATAATGTACACAGGTGATAAGTCATCATAACTATATTCTTTTCTTGTTGATAGAGAACTATGTTTGGAAAAGTTAACTCATTAGACTTGGAATGTTTTTAACATAAGTGCAACGAAGCACAGAAAAGTGTAGAAGTTGCTGATTATAATTTTATAAATATACTATAGAGGAGGTGTTGGTGTACATCCACGTATTAGCTTCTTTGTTCATCCATCCCTCCTGGACTTCCTTTTTCTCTCCAGGTCTCTCTACCTTCCCATACCTCCATGTTTCCCCAGACTGATCACTAAATTTTTATTATAAAAATGTACTTGGTTTAACTTTGCTATTAATATTTAATAAGTACAGAATCATTCTTAAACTAAATGGGTATATTTTAATTTCTAGAAAGCATTTCTTAGTGGCCATGATATGATCATCCCTCTTCTAAGCCAACCAGAAGTAATAATGAGTTTTTCTTTGATATTTTCAAAGATACAGACAGTTACCTTTTCTTTTTGATTTGTGTCACTTTACTTTTACGAAACTATTTCTGTTCAACAAAGACCTCGTATTGCCTACAATGACCTCACAGACTTGAAATGCCCAAACAACGCATAGAAAAGCTTCATGTGCTTGGAATTTAATGAGCTTTGTTTCTAATGCTAGGAACACAATGTGTCTAAATCTCCAACATAAAGGTCATTTGTGTACCACCCTTTCAGAGCAAGGCTAGGTGAAACAGATTAATTTCCTAACGAGCAACAACTGTAATTAAAGCTTTCCATTCATTTAATAAGAAAGGTAAATATAAGGTCTGACACCATCTGAAAAGTTCTTGGAACTTTTCCTTCTGTAGATGAAAGGTGTTATCTAAATCCTTTAGAGTGCTTGGTTATAATTACTGAGTTTGTTTGCTGGGGAGATAATTGCATGGCTTGTTGCCTCATCTACTCAACAAGGAAACGGTAGACCTAAATCTTACTAAATCACTCACATCAGATTTGAGTATGACCAAAGGTAGGGACTTGAAAAGGCAAAAGCCAGAAAACTTGACATGGTGCCACCATCCCGGCATATCTTACTGAAGACAAGAGCCAAAAATATCTTTCAGTGCCCATGACAGATGAATTTGCCTGAAGCTGCTATCCAGCTGAATTCAGAACACTTGTCAGAAGCTAGAGAATTTTTATAAGATGGGATCACCAGAAGGAAAAAAATGTACTGAGCAACTCTGCCCAAGAGCCATGAGAATAAATCCCACTCCTACTGATCTGTTTGAGATTTGAAAATGAACTACATAATATGTTGGACATCTGTTCTTTATGAAATTGTGGATGGTTTCTTTGAGATCATGTATTCAAGGCAGAATTAAGGATTTTGACTCATAGAAATGCATTTTTATTGTCCTCTTTTTTTTTTTTTTATACTTTATAACATCTCCTCTTCAATGTCTGATTGTGGCTTCTTTGGAATGCCATGGGAAAACTTACTGACGAAAGAAAAGGCTTCAATGAGGTGATAAGCTACTCAGCAAGAGAACGAAAAGTTTAAATGTGGTCCAGAGTGTGGTCTTTTAAGCAGTAATCTGTTCTCCTTATTCCACTTTCTTTACCTATGGTTTTGGGTTGCACTGATGAAGGAAATGATTTTCCTTACTTACGGTTACGTGTAGAAAAAAGAAGTTCTTTGTTTGTTGTTCTGCTCTGTTTGAACTACAACAATATATAAAGCAAGTCCCTGCCAAATCTCTATGACAGCGTTGGGTATACATTGGAAACAGGTTGAAAGTGGGTGGGTGGAGGGAGGGGGCGGAAGCTGATAGGTAAACTTCTGTGTGTTCCAGACCTAGCAGCAGGTTTTGCGGGTTCCAACACTGGCAATGAGTTTGTTCTCTGAAAGAAGTCTGGGCCTCTGTGTAGATAAAACAAACATTTTAAATTGAAACTCATAAAAGAATGAAAGAGTCAAAACATTCTTACTTATTCTCTCTCTGAGGGGTAGATGGAAGGCTTTGGTGTCTGACAGGTGCAGCTTATGAGTAACCTGGACAGCAGCCAGAAGTTCTTGTAAGAACAGACCAAGAAGACCACACCTGTTGATTGAAAACATTACCATCTAACACAACAGATGAAATTGTGTAAAATGCCACCCCTATTTTCCCACTTTCCACAATGGCTGATTTTCATTAAATGAGGGTTAATACTAACTATGCAGCTCCAAATCCTCAAGCCTTCCACTGGATACAGAACGTACCAAATTTCATTTGATTAAGATCATAACCTTGCCTGGAATGGAAAGATGCATTTTTTATTCTCATCCTAATGTTGCTGAAGAATGCCATGGAATGTCCTTCAGTGTCCTTTGCAGGACACTTAGTTAATCCATTTGCTTCCTAGACATAAATTAGTTTGCTGAGTGTAGCTTCCCACAGCTAAAAGCATTATGAGAGTCTGCTAAAGGTCGAAGTTATGTCCTGTGCCTAGAAGGTGAATAAAATAAGGTTTCAAGGGAGTCTCTTGGGCAAAGAAAAAAGTGTCACCATTCAATGTGCAATAGAAGAAAGAAAGAGGTGGTAAGGAATAACTGTCTGGATAAAAACAAAAGAACAAAAAAACAAACAAAAAAGAAGCTATCTGGTAGGTGGGAACAGGAAGAGAAAGGCGAAAATCTATGCCAAGAGGTTTCAGAACCATCTGCTGACAAGAACATTTTTTGGTAACTCTTGTTTAAATTTTATTTAAGTTATTGATCTATATGTGAATACCTCTCCTATTTCTGTTCAATTCTTTATGTTCATTCTGTTTTTTTTCCTTTCTGTTACGTATAAGGGCTAATTAAATATTAATTAAATAGCTTTGTATATTAAAGTGTTATATATATATATATGTATAAAGGTAAAGATAAAGATAGAAAAGAACACAATGAAATCATTTCTCACGTCTTTGAAAGTATTGTATGTGAACTTTGTCCTTTCCTCTAGAGCCTGCCAAAGACTTAGGTTTTAGATCTTACATGATTATTTTCTGGATGAAAACTCCCACTACCGGGGTTGTGACTGTAGTTGAGCTTTCTCCCACATGCTGTTATGGTCCCGTCAGTCACATTTGTGCCCATCGCTGAGTTTCTTCATGTTAGTGCTGGAACGCCAGCTCCTAGTCTAATTAATCTGGGGAAACCCTGGCTTCCCACTAAGCAAATGAAATGCTTTAGACTGAAAAATGAATAAGGTTGGAACAATAGATTTTTTGCCAAATGTACGCTATATATCTTACATATACAGTAATGTACATGTGTGAAAAATTCCTTTTGTAATACAATGTCAATTGTTTCCTTTCTCCTGTTCTACATCTGACCCCCAGTTCCACACACTTAAGAAATAAGAGTTCAGAATAAAAGGATTTGATTTAATGTGCCTGCTGGGAGGATGATACATTAACTTTATTTCCCCCTCCCCAGTGGGAAAAACAGGATAAGCCATTATTACGTACAAAGCAGCTGCTAAGAAAGCCGCTAGAGGCATTAAAACCGAGATTATCTGTCTTCTGTAATTAAATCTCTTTTCTTTCTTTCTTTTTTTTTTCTTCTTTTTTTTTCTCCAGGCCTGTACCAGATGAGTCCTTAGGTCCCATGAGCAGTTTACACATCATCCTACACAGTATCCTCAAGATGGGCAGAGGCAGTAATTAGAAACCTTTAACCCATGAGGATTTTATTATTTCCTCCTTAAGGAATATTTGGGAGCTATTGTTTTTATCCAAGAGTTGTTTATAGGATTTGACCCATGACTCTCATCAGAAATCGATACCTCATTTGCTCCATAGTGCACATAGGTTCCAGGATCCTGTCTTCAAATATCTTTCCTCCAGCCACCAACACCACCATGCGCATACCCCTCTATCCCATCTGGCACACACCCCTTACGTCATTGGCGTTTGTGTTGATTGGTCATAGAAACACTAACTACTTTGGGCTTAGTGTGGAAGATATGTGTTGACCAGAGACACATATAAATGCTAGGTTTGGATTTGCTTCTGTCTTATGAGCTAGTAAGATTTCACACATATTCATATGTTCCTCGGTCTAGAATGACATCATTTTCTAAGCTGATACACAGTAGATGCTCAGGGAAAAAAAAGAAAGAAAGAAAGAAAGAAAAAGAAAAAAGAAAAGAAAAGGAAAAACTCAGGACATACCATAGACTCTTCCTCTGTTCTTTAACAGAGTAGCCAGAGATGCGCTGATTTAGAGAGACTTCGAAAAAAAAGATTTTAGTGCTAATGGTCAAAGTTATAGATTTTCAATCAGTATAAAGAAAGAAAAAACAGAACGATTTAAACTTTCCTAATATAGAAATATTGACATTTCTACCTGTGCAGGCCAGCTGCATGCTACACTTGAACAGATCCTCTCAGCATTTTCTCTGGGACTTGTGCAGATTAAGTGACCTAACTCCACCTACTGGATGACTAAAAATTACATCGCTCTGGCTTAGAAAGGCAAACTGGCATCATGAAATGGACAGCAACCTAAAGCCCTGGAGAGTCTGACTTAAGGTTTTAGCTTTACCACTTTCTGGCCAAAGTAGTCACTTCCTAAAGAGTGACTGAAGATTTCTGGGCTAGGGCTTCATCATGAGTAAAAGGGGAAAAAAAAGTGGCTTGAGCTGTTGATCTCCAAATGATCTCTGCATGATTCTGATTTAACCTGAATTAAGAAGTCTGGACCCTAGGCTCTTTATTCACATGGGCTGTAGTTGTACATTGAGTACCGTTTTTTTGATTTGGTTTATTGCTAATGAACATCCTCACAAACTCCCACCATTTCTGCTATCACTCACCCTGGTTCTGCCACTTGACAGGTGTGTGTTCCTCCGGGCAAGAACTGGATCTCTCCAATCCTCCTTTTCCTAGACAAGAAGAGATGACAACTCTTCCCCTCCGAGTACTGATGCAGCTCAAATGGCATTTTAGCCATACCAAAGCCTCTCTTTTTGGCAGTCACGGGTATTTGGGGTTCTAGGGTGATGTAGGAATGACAGAATTGTGTAAGAGTTTGTTAAGAGCCAGTAATATGGAACAACCTTGCGAACAATCCAGACTCAGGTAAAAGGAAATATTTTAAACAAGTATAATAAGTCATGAGGAAAGAAAAAGCTATTTATTTCAACACTTTATAATTATTTCCCTGTGACAGCCCTCTTTCATATTGCGAAAACTCAAATTACAGAAAACCACAACAACACGAACGCCCATGCACACCCATTGTCACAGTTTTACCTAGTTCCCAGTTCAGACCTTGAGGCTTGGACTTACATTTTGTCTTTGATCACTCAGCTACTCCGTATGCCCAGTGTCTACAAGGGAACACTGAAAATTTAGATGGAGGTGTGTATAGCCTGATATCTTGGTATTAAGAGTGTTGTTTGTGTTCTTCTTCCTCTGCAAGATAAGATGAAGACAAAAACCACATAGGTCCTCCATGTTAAGTACAGAAAATGTCAAAAATAATGATCACAGAAAAGAAAGAATACTTGTTTATATGGCTTCATCCTGTTTAAAGAGACCAAAGGGGAAAAAATAGTAACTCAGAGTGGATTTGGTCTTAGGTCATTAGCTCTTATGGAGTCTAGAAAGTCTCCTTTAATTCTGTTCAATAAGTATTAGGACTTCTTGGGGCTCCTGGGTGCTCAGTCAGTTAAGCGTCTGCCTTTGGCTCAGGTCATGATCCCGGGGTCCTGGGATGGAGCCCCACATCAGTGGGGAGCCTGCTTCTCCCTCTTCCTCTGATGCTCCCCCTGCTTGTGCTCTCTATGTCAAATAAATTTTTAAAAAATTAAAAAAAATAAGCATTAGGACTTCTCATGCTCTTATTATTTCTTGCTCCTCTGATCTGTCTCCTTATTTGTCTTAATTACCCTTCTTGTCCTACTTCTGACTTTTCCACTCATCTACAAATGTGTTATGTAATCGCTAGTATTTTCACTTTCTTATCGATCCCATTTTCCAAGGACCATATAGCCTGGGATCAATTATTTTTGTCGTTAGACATTCGATATTTATTTATACCCACTTAAATGAAAGATCATTCTTCCACTTATATGTATAAGAAGTTCATCTTTATTAAGGCAGGAAAATCATAAATGCTTCCACTGTTTGCTACTATGCATTCACTTTAAAATAATCTGCACCCTCTTTTTATATAATTATAAAATACTTCTCATTTTTGAAATTGAAATAACTTAAAAGAGACTTTCAATAAAAGAAAAAAATTCATAATTTAACAAGGTTCATTTTAGTCAAATCAAAATAAATCTTTCATAGGTGCTCTAGGACATTTCCTTTACTTTGCTTGTAACCTCAACTAAGTGAGAATCTTCTAAGATGACAGTAAGAGAAAATATGACAGTCCCAATTTCAGAGATCATTTACAAATCACAAGTTCACTGAAAGTTACATCTAGCTAGCTATATATATATACATATATATATATATACACACCTAAAACCAAATATTATAATTGCAATTATTTGATTTTAAAAGTGAATTATAATTTGAAAAATTAATAATAAGTATAACAGTTAGAACACGGGCTAATATAGGATGATGGACGTTGGAATCCAAAAAGTAAATATCTCAACAATTTGGGTAAGGGAACCTGATAATATATTCAACCTGTCCTAACATCTGGAATAAGTTTTCAACATTTGTGTTAGTAAAACCACTAATAGATTTTGACAGAGTTTTCTCAGCTTTATTTCTAAGCATTTATTGAAACACAGTTAAAATAGTCTCCATGTGTACCCAGTTCATCCTTGCTCTATTCTATAAAACATGGTTTTACGTAAGCCACTGAGGATAGGGTCTCATTATTGCTTTCAGAATGTGTCCTACTTTAACTCCAACTCCTACCCCTCATCATAAAGTTAAAGACACATGTTAGTACTAAATTTCCATTTTAGAATTGATCTAAAATATCCCGTATCCCTCTATGAATTATTTACTTCCTTTTGTCAAAACTAACCAAACTATGATGGCATTTTCCAATTTCATAAAATATATATGACAAAAATTTTTTATGATTACAAAAGCATGACAACCATTTTAAAGAGTTCAGAAAGTAGTTAAAAGTATGCTGTTAGCCTGAGTGCATTGTCTTTCAAATTTTTCCTTTGCATTTACATAAAATATAATCTCTTTAATCACAAAAATTAAGATTATTGTATAAAACTCTTGCATAGCATTCATTTTTCTCCCAATATGTTATCATAGACATCACTCTATTGCAAGTATTTTGCTTTAATTCCATCATTTTGAAAGGCTCTATGCTATTTCATTTACAGATCTATCATGATTTATTTAATTAATCTCCCTTTGGTTGACATTTAGATTGTTTTCATTATGTTGCTAATATAAGCTGCCTTATAATGAATATCTCTTACATGTGTCCCTGTAAATTTAATGTTTTATGCATAATTCCCTCAAAGAGGGATTCTTGAGTTGGACTATTTAAGGATTCCTAAATATTGCTAAATTGTTCTCTAGAATATTTATAAAAATTATTTTCCTGCTAACAGTGTGAGCAAATGCCTATTTCCCCACATTTTCACCACCATTATTAAGCTTATGACTAAGATGCATTATAATTTTGTTTGTTGATGTTTATATGTATGTATCTAATAGGGAGATTAAGTATTAAAGGGTAAGTGTTTAATTTTTAGACTGTGTACTCTATGTAGAACACTATGACAGAGTTCTCAGCAGAAAATGCCATTAATTCTATATTATAAAAACTCATAAAGGAAAACTCCATCACAAATTTTCCGACCACTCGTGTTTCAGCATTTCTGTAGAAGCTCATATTAACAGAAAGAGTAGTAATTTTATATTTGCTCAAATAACTAATGCATAGCTTACATTCATTTATAGCATCAAACTTGTGTGGGGAGTAGGAATCATTTTCCAAGTGCAAGTTTCCATAGTAGAACTTGACCTGGTGATGATGATAATACAGTTTTGTCAGTCTATCTCAGTTAGGTAACCAGTGATAATTCAGAATGTAGAGTGCAGTTTAAATGGAATGGTAACTGTTAAGTGTGTGCGTGCGCGTGTGTGCGGCAGTCGGGGGGGGGGGAGAGGGATGAGATTCACTTACTCAGATATTTTTCTTTGTATTCTTTATAAACACTTTCAATCTCATTAATTCCTTCAATTCCTTTCCAACTGGATCTTCCTCCTCTTGTCTTTATTATCAGTGTTCTTACAGTGCCCTTTGTGTACCAAATCCTGTTCCTCCTCTTTGCCTGTGGACTGGCCTTTCTTTTTCATGTTTTGTGCAGCTTTCCTTTGTTTATGGGACACGTTATCTGTATCACATCTTTGGAGCTCTTGTTGTCTGTTCCCATTGAGGCTGCCCTTTGTCTGGGCTACTTTTCCCTGCTAAAATTCTTTCCTTTCTATGGTGAGTGGCTGAATTTTTATGCAAATTTCACTGTACATACTGCCTCTCATCACTCTCTCATTTCCAGTTGTTTTTGGACAAGCTCCAGTCACCCGATGTGAGCTGCATTTACTTTCTGTGCCATATTCCCCCCCCCCCCTTTTGATGGTTTCTTCCTTTTCCAAGGTCAATCCTCCCTTCCTGTTTGATAGTGTTTTCTTTAGTGGACTTCTTTTGTTGTTGATGAAATTTTCTGTGAGTTTTTTACTCTTATCACTTTTTCAGGTTCATTGTTGGTCTTTTTACTTTGCTTTCATAACCAGTTCCATTGAAAGTCTTCTGTTCTCAGGCTTGGTCTATTGTTCCCAGAATATTCTGTCATTTTCTGTGATCTGTACATATAGCATGGTTCTCAAGGAAAGTACCATTTATGTGACCAAAAAAAGCTATGTTTCCCTTATCAACATATTTATTAGGGCAGAATCATACACCTAAGGATCTCCATCCATGCAAAGATTTGGGAATTTCTTGGAATATCTTTTATACTGGAGTGACTGTTGAAGTAAAATACTCAAAATATATTGCTGAGAGATCAGCTCAAGGTAAAGATGAATTTCAAGTCTAATTAAATAATGACTCTCACATTGTCAGGACTCAGAGTGCTTTTAAATGTCATTTAGCCCATTTTGTCATTCAGTATCATATCTCCACAACATCCCAAACAAATAATTATTTAGACGTGGATAACCAAATACATATTAGCTGACCAGATTTTAATCTTTTCCTTACATTGAATGAAAATCTGTCTCAATGTAGATTTGCATCTGGGCCCTAATTCTACTCACTAACATCACGTTAAGGTAAAAAAAAAAAAAAAAAAATCTAGTTCTTTATATTATATAGTACTTCAAACATTTGAAAAACAGACATTTTATCTCTGTTCTTCAATTTGAAAATTCTTAATCCTGACTAGATATTCCCAGTCCCTACAATGAACTTTTCCTCAGATACAGTTTTTTTTATATAATATCACCATCCTTGTCATATCCTTTATAGCACATTTCTGGTTGCCTGGATATATATTCTTATATGTTCTTCCCAAAATTGAACACATCAATCTGGGAGGAGTTTGAACAACTAATAGAACGTCCATCTCCTCCTTCAATCAAGAGATTATAATATTACAATGTAATGCAATACATGATTACATTAATATCATAAAAATTGACACACAGTGAATTTCTTTATGCTTTATCTATAGTGTACTATTCTATTGCACTTATGATTTTAGGTAGGAGTATGTATTGCATGTAAACTTGTAAGATTTGGCCCACCATTCTTACTTATCAAAATGCTTTTGGAAACTGATTTTTATCAGACTACATATTCAGTCATTCTTTTCTTGATTGATGCCATTCTCCATCCATGCTATTGGTAGCAAACAGAATATATTCAAGGTCAGAATTCTGTGAAACTCCATTATAGACTGACATTCATCTACTGCCCAGCACTCTTTGAACACCACCATTCAGTTTGTAATCCACCTAATTGAAATATCATCTAACCCTACTTGAGCTTTAATCTCATAAAAACATCTTGTCAAATGCCAATATTTTTAATGCATTTCCCTTATCAGCCAGTGTAATAATTCTTTCAACCTACATTTTATAAGCCTCCTTGCTAGGGTAGATAAAACAGATAGGGTACATAGATTCTGATAATTTCAACTCAGGTTTTGATTTAGATGAATTCTGTATTTCTTACTAGTCTATATGATCACACTCTATGTCTGTTTTCCTGGTTACCAAAAGCAAAAAACATGGCTTAGTCCCCTTGCTTAGTTGTCATATAAGTTCTAAGAAAATGCAGTGTTAATATTTTTGAATTTTTTTCATTCACTCCTTCCTGAGCCAAAATCCACAAGCCCAATAGAATATTGTCATCCCATAATAAATGTGTATCTCTAAAATCATAGGAATGTATTTCCTAGAAAGATATAGCAGTCAGAAGATCTTTTGAGATTATTCAACAGTCTAATTCTCAAGCACAGAAATTTAACAATATGAAGATTTTACAAGTATATTTTAAACTATATAAAAATTTTACCTTTTCCAATCTCATTTAGGTCTGTCAAACTGCCTCTTTTATTGTCTAGACATGTTAGCCATTCTATTTTGCTTGATAAATTCTTACCTATCAATGCTGATTATTAGCAGAAGGACATAAATATAGGTAAAGGACATAAGAAATAAATATATTGAGGTATGAATAGATACATAATTACAATATTGACATAATAAAGCTGAAAGCAGAATTCCATAGAAGAAAAAAATCTTGTCTTTTTATTCAATATTTTCAGGGCTATTTAATTTTCCTCAATTAGGGTAATAATAAAATAAATAAATATTGATTTTAAAACACTTTGGAAAAAAATCGTAAATGGCCTACAGGAGAGCAAATCTTACGTATATACAGAGAAAATCAAACTAGAGTAAGAATGTATACTTAGCTTTAAATTATAAAATGTTTATTGTTCTTTTGTCTAATTCACTATACGTATAAAGGACACACTAAAGAAAATGACCAAAAGGTTGGAAAGACAACTTAAATCCTGACAAAGAGCAACTCTTCTTGGAAGTTTTAAAGATGAGGCTACTCAGCAAAACTCCTGTTGATAATTGCAGCTCTTTATCAACAGAATGTTCAATTTAACTTGGGCCCTACATTGAACTCATACTTTATTTATTCAAGGATTTAGGCATGTGTGGGTATGTCTGAAAAATGCTATCGCAAGTCTTTCAATGGTTCTATTTATATGGGAGTGCTGGGAGCTTCCTGGGAAAGAATTCACCCTAACAGGAGAGTTTGGCACATGGTTTTGGTTCACAGAGAATCATGAGGAGGATAAAGTGATGTACAATATGCTCTCAGTCATTCTATTGTTCCTTGGCATCATGCTGATGGATTAAAGCCTGAATCATTAAAAAAAAAAAAAAGGCTGTAACAAAATGTATTGAAGAATAAAAGAGCATAGACATTGAGAGATAACGCATCAGCAGCATTCAAGTAAGCGAGTTCTTCAGTGACAGGAGATAGTACTTTCAGCTATGAAAGGAATGGGCATGTCTAAGGTTGTCAGATCGGGCAAGTAAAAATAAAGGATGCTCTGTGAAATTTGAATTTCAGATAAGGAGGAGCACTTTTTTTTTTCCTTCAGTAAAAGTAATTTCCCTAAAATATATAGGGCATACTTATACTTTAAAAAAAAAATCATTGTTCATCTGAAATTAAAATTTAACCAAGCAGCCTGAATTTTATTTGGCAACTGAAGGCATGACAGTAATATTGGCAATGGCAGTGGAAGGGGTCAGGGCTTTTAATTCAGATATATTTGCCCTTGATATTAGAAAGCCTTGCATGGAATTCAGAAAGTAGAAGTTCCTATGATGAGCAGCAATATCATTGGTACCATCAACTATTTCCTCATATTGGCCCTGAATTTACAGCCATTAAGCTTTTATAATGCTCTTTGTCTTGCTATGAAATTCCTTTCTCCCTTCATATGCATAGTTCCAAACAATTTTTTATATCATAAAAGTTGATCCAGAAAAAGAAAATATGTGAGGAAGAATAATAAAATAAAGTAAAAATAAAATGGAATAATAAAACGCATTCCCGAGTCTATCACACAACATAGAATAGAACATCACCCATATGGAGACCATGTTCCTCCCATATCCCATTACCTTCTTCATTAGAGAAAACTACTATTCTGATTTTTGTGTTTATTAATTTCTTGCTTTTTAAATTAGTTTTTACATGCATAGGTATCCCTAAATAATGTGTGGCTTAATTTTATTTATGCTTGATTTTATAAATATTATTATACTGCAATTTGCTTTATTTACTAAGGTCTATCCATGTTGTGGCTATTGACTCTAATTCACGTATTTTCGCTGATATATAATACTGTATAGATGATTTTTAAAGTCATTTAGCCTTACAGTATTGATGAATATTTTGTTATTTTCCCCTGTTGTTTTAGTTATTATAAATAATGCTGTCCTGACATTAATTTGTATGTCTCCAGATGTATATGCAAGATTCTCTCTTTAAACAGTATATGGAGGTGGGGCATTTTTGACATGTAGGATATGGGCATATTTGGTTTTACTAGATAATGCTAAATTGTTTTCCAGTGATTATACCAATTAAATTCCCACCAGCTATGTCTAAAGTTTCTCCCTTTTGACATCCACACCAACATTTAGCATTCGCAGAATTAATTTTTGCCAATCTGATGGGTATAAAATATCTTGTTATGTCTTAATTTACACTTCTCTGAATGTTAATGAAATTAAACAGCTTTTCCTATGCTAAATGGCCATTCTTATTTTTCTTCTGTGAAATGCTTTTTGTTTTCTGTTGAGATATTTATCCTTTATGTATTTATTTAAGAATTCCATTATAAATTTGAACAAATAATTATTTCATATTTATATTTGTTAAGATCTTCCAACTTTATAAAAAGTCTTGATAGTAGTAGAGCATGTCTTCTTTTTTCTTTGTTCTCTCTTTCCTTCTACCATTTTGAATGTATTTTGTACTTTCACTAACATATATATTGGATATTTAACCCATTTATGTTTTGGTCTTCTTCTCTCCTTTAATAATATTTTTTTTTCTTCTCAGTATCATTTTTGATATTTACCTGCTTCAGTATCTGTGTAGTCATGTTTTTCATTGGTTTTGGTATATTTTTAAGTAGCATGCATGTTACCTCTCCTCCATTTTCTCTAATATCTCTTTATAAGATTCCTACTAGACATATGTTATAATTTTTCTCGTTCTATTATGCATACTTTGCACACATATACACATGCATGTTATTTATTAATATTTTTATCTTTCTTTTCTGTGTTTGGGTAATAGTTTTTTTTCAGATTCAGCATATAATTTTCTAGTAGTAGAACAAAATTTTGTTTAAACAGAACTTAACATGGGATTTATAATTTCAATAATTATATGTTTCTTGACAATTCTATTTGTTACATATTTAAAGCTTGCCTGTTGTTATTTCCAGATCTCAGCATAGATATCAGTAATTGGCTCTAGGAAAACATCAGGTTTCTGGTATCAGCTAAATGTTAATTTTTTTTTCTTGCAAGCCCAATAAGCTTTTTAAAGTAATTATTTCAGTAGCATATGATATTCTTGCACTTTGAAGTAGACTCATTCAAAATATTTATTCTGCCATACTTCTGGACTAGAAACCCATCATTACTTATTCTTCTTGTGTTAAGTTAAATCTCCCTTTCTGAGAGGTCTCTCCTGACTCCGAGATTAGAATAATTATTTTTGTGTAGTGTTCCATCCTTTTCCTAATGCTTCTCACAGAATTACTTAAGATTCATTTTCTCTAATAGACCTTAAATTCCTTGCAGGCATTGGACATATATATTTAGCCCTAGCTCATGGATTCATCATATGCAAAAAACTTACTTGTTAGTTTCTTAAAAGTTCAGTTTTCATGAACTTAATTCACTGGTTTTGATAGCTGTGTTGTCTCTACTATTACATGGGTAATAGTAGCAAGAGGGGATATTATCAAAATAGGATTCAAATCAAGGAAGTTGAAAATGTCCAATGCCATCGTTACCATTATTATTTAGCTGAGAGGGAGACATTACAAGAGTTCCCTTAAATTTTAGGAGAATTTTGAAGGGGATAGAGCTTCTGAGGACAGACAAGCAGAACTAGAGAAGTAATGATTTCATGATCCCATGTTATCTTTAGGCTTATGTGTCCTGGAAAGTGTAGGTAACTTAATCATAGTCATTTAGAACTAAGGGAGCATGGGGATGCCTGGGTAGTGCAGTTGTTAAGCGTCTGCCTTCGGCTCAGGGCATGATCCGGCATTCCAGGATCGAGTCCCACATCCAGCTCCTCCGCTATGAGCCTGCTTCTTCCTCTCCCACTCCCCTGCTGTGTTCCCTCTCTTGCTGGCTGTCTCTCTGTCACATAAATAAATAAAATCTTAAAAAAAAAAAAGGGAATATGGAGTTTTCTTTCACTAAACTAGTAAATTCAGTGTTCTGATCACAGCACACTAGCATCTTACATTTTAAATTTTTAAGAGAATTAGCTAGTGACCTTATTGATATTTCCATTACCTATTGAAAAAAAAGCAAGAGTTTTGCTAACAGTATGACAATAATTTTACCAGACAGCTTCAGAATACACTGGGTTTTAATAGGCAATATATGGTTCATAGAGATAGTCTTTGTAAGTTATTACACAGTAGGTTTTAGATTTTTTTCTATAGCATTAGATATACCCGATCAAGTGTAGAAAATGGCCTAGGGTAAATCTCAGTAAGCCAAATTTTTACTTCGACTACTGTGTTATCTCATCTTTAGGATGTAAAGGACTTTTCCCCCCTTCTTTGAGTGTTGGAAACCATGAGTCTCTTTCCATGTTACATCATATTTTTATTTCGGCTTTTTTCTGATATGAATTTCATTTTTTATTTTCCTTGATGAATCATTTCACCTTTTAACTGTTTAATTCGAGCTTCCAAGTCTTTTATGGTCCTTATGATTACAAAAACTTATATGAGGTTTTCTCAGGCAAAGCTGATTCATTTCACACCTAAAATATCTACTTCTGCATAGATATGAGAAGAACGAATCCATGATAATGGCAACCAGAACTACACCATACTGGAGATTAGCAATGCCCTGAAAGGCCATAGATTGAACAGATAAAGCTATCCTTTTCCCTGCACAGGACTACAGAGAGTGTCTCTCTCTCTTGAATCATGAATAGAGACGAATTAACCATAGGATATGAGAAATTATGTGGAAGCCCTGGCAATGCTAACATTAAAGCAGATATAAGCAGCTACAGAGACTTTCTTCTCTACGGAGAAATGATCTGGAAATGCTGTCCCCTTATCCAAATAGGGCGAAAAGTTAGCTTGGATGAGAGATCCTCTGTTGGGGCACTGATGAAGTTGGTGGTGACAGCAACTTCAGTAAGCAATGGCCATCTTTTTCTATAGATTGTATCTTATAAAGCCCAAAGCATTATATAAAGACTCACTAAGAAGATCTGAAGCAAGATTAACGAGGGAGGCTAATAGTTGGTTAAACACTACTTCTCTTTTCAAGGTTTATTAATTAAATCTACTAAGTATAAAAGAATTTTCAAGAGTATCTCTTCATCTACATTCCTAACACCTTGCACCCCCCAAAAAAATCATTTAATATTGGAGGTGAATTTTTAAAATCTCTGCATTTAGAATAAGAATGTCAGTAGACTGGTCAGTATTGTTTGTCATTTATTTTATTTTTCTCATCTCATACACTAGAATTGTAGCTATAAATAAATTTTCAATAGTATAAATATAAAAATCTAATTACCTGAGATTTAGTTGGAAAAAACTTGACTACCTACAAATAATATTAATTTGTATTTCTTTTTTGAAATTCAAAAGCCATTATCCATTTTGAATATCCTTATACCTGATACAAATGTGTGAGCATAGTATATATACATAGAAAAACCTTTGGAGTAAAGATTCCTGCCTCTGTAATTAATATTGTGGTAAGAATTTTTTTAAGTTACTATCCTGATGTAGAAATGAGGTGAAAGGTAAATAGCTGAAATTAATTAATTTACAAAATGATCAGGATTTATTTATTTGTAGCTCTGGGAACTGCACTACAAAATTAAGACCCGTATAAAAACTAAGTATCTATCTGCTCAGTGTTAAAGTACACTGCCCACAACACTTAACATTTGGATAAATGATATTGTAAACTTTAAAGGTACCATTTCCAGGGCCAAGCCGGACACTTGGAGATCAAAAGCATGCAAGTTCTTGGTGTATTCTAAACTTTTCTTCTTACTCTTTTAAAATCTGATATTTAATGTTTCTCAAACTTTATAAAACTAAATCATATCTTTCCCATTAGTGGTTGTCTGTATCATTCTAAAGTCAGAACCAGACAAACTCAAATTATATTTCTTATACATGTCTAACAAAATTAATTGGGGCACATTTCTTGTTTGTGGACATAATAAGGAGCAGTGTAAAAAGTCTGGCAATTCACTACTTTTGTTTCAAAAATGCCAGATTAAAATAGATGGTAATTTCTCTATTTAAAGTATATTAAAGAAAAATCTCACGTGGCAGTGTCTTCTGTATTTTCAATGACAAAAGCATACTTAACTGTAATTGTTAATGGCACAGGAGATATTTATTTAACATTCTACCAGCATTAACTAAATATATGTATAAGCTAAAAGATTTCACCCATTTTCATGTAGTCAATTTTAAGTCAGTTCTGATTTTGGTGAAAACAAAAACAGAAAGCAAAAAGACCTAAGGGGTAGAAGAGTCATCATTAGCCTAAAATGGGAAAACACCTAATTAAAGGTTTAATCAGCACCACATCTTATGTATTGTTAACTATATATAAACAACTATATATCCAATGACTGATGGGTCTTCATAGAGAATTCAGATTCTACATTGGAGCATGCCAAAATTATGGCACTGGGATAGTAACACTACGTTGTTGTGTCTAAGTGCTTTCTGCTAGACAATGCATTTCATATAACCATCACTCTGTGCCTTTTGTCAAACTTGTGATTGAGGTAGGGACTTTGAAAAGAACAGATGGGGAGAACAGGGAAGGCTCAGAAAAAACAAACTGTTTTCCTAAGTCATTAAAAATTAAGAATCCAGATACCATGAATCTAGGGCTTTCTCCTCACCAACATATTGACTGCCAAATAAACTGATTGATCAATTACTCTACCTCAAACGTCTGATTTGCTTTGGCTCTGCAAACTAAAGATATCTAACAAGAAAAATGAACAAAAGAAGTACTACACATTTTTAAATAATGTTGAAAAATAAAACCTTAATATAAAATCTCAATTTCACATAAAATCAATCCTGAAATTCTTTGTTGTCTTATGGTCACAGATCTTCACTTCCCACCACCCCCCAGACCCCCAACATACACATCTCTTCCCATTTGTTTATTCTACTTTAATTAAAGAAGAAATCTGTTGTGTCAAACTCAAAATGACTTCTGGATGATTTATTTTATCTCTCTGTGTGTGTGTGTGTGTGTGTGTGTGTGTGTGTGTGGTTAGCTCTCATGATACGTGTTCAGGTGTTCAGTATGTGAGCTTTCTTCTGATTCTTCTCATTATTGTAGTTTCTTGTTTTGTTTTTATTGGAAGCCTGTACCTCCCACTCCTCTTTACCCTTCTTGCCTGCCCGTCCCCAAAACTCTCCCCTCTGGCAAACACCAGTGTGTTTGTGGTGATTCAACTACTCAATCATTCACTCCAGTTTTGCTTTTTGTTTTCCTTGGATATACAATACAATTATTTTGATTGCTAAGTAAATGTGTTTTCTAAATGCTTAATTTAATTTTTATTTAAATGCTATTTAAATTTAGCTAAGATAAGAATCATACTCATTTTTGCTTGGCCTTGTCTTTGGATACAATATAAGAAAAGCAAGTGAGTAAATTATCTCTAAAGGACCCATGTAAAGGAGTGAATGAAATACACTTCTGGGCTTCTCTGTGATTCTCTCTTCACTACAACTGGAAGATTAATGATATAAACTAAACCAAGTAAGAAAAGTGGAAGAGTAATATTTCATTATATATGGAAATAAGAACTGGCAAGAAGTTTAAGAATAATTTAGGTCTTTGTTTTATATATAAAATCTCAAATGACTAGACACATAGATACTAGATACTAAGAGCTAGGAAGGAAACCAAGGCCCCCTTAATTCATGTACGTCAGTGTTTTTCCCAATAAGGTAATATATATTTTTTGTTAAAGTAACATAATCAAGAGAGGTAGAAGACAAAGCATAACTAATAATATTCCATATCTCTAATTTGATGAGTATCATGCATATTATTTGTAAACATTTAATGTGTACCTTCCAAAGACCATAGCATACAAATGGAATGCATTATTTTTATTTAGGTAGACTGCTTTTTTAAGGACAGTGATGCTAGTTTCAAGATAATTTCTTATTCTCCTTACACATAGAAAGTTGGAGCTAGAAGTTGTAGGATTTAGTAGATTTAAAAAAACCTCATTAATGGTTTAAATGGAACAGCCAACAAGGATCAGAAAGAAAACTTACAAGAGGAAAGAAAATGCAAAGGATAACAATATATGATATTCATGTGAACCTAAGTGCCCATATTTAAGTATTTAAATTGCAAAATTATGATTACTTTTCTTAATAACAAGATTAGCAGTACGAAGAAAATTATTTCATATCTGTAACTAACCATTTGACATCTATTATAGTTTAAAGATAGATTTTTTAGTAACAGTTTAAAAAAACTCTTCCAAGTGATTCACTCAAATACTGGTTTACCAATTTATTCTTGTGAAGCTGTATATCACCAATTCAATTCATAGAACAGATTAAAAAGGAAAACGCAGGAAATATAAAGTTCATGACTCACTTTGAAATCTTATACAAAGAATCCAAATGTTGCAGGACTGGAAGAGGCCTTAGAGATTACTTACAACAATCCTTTCATTTTCCAGGCTAGAAATGTGGGGTTCTGGAAGGTTAAATGACTTGGCCCAGGTGAGAGAGCTAATAAAAGGCAGAGCTGGTCTAAGACCTTGTTTCCTATCTGTTCTTTTTCTACATAAATATGCTTTGGAAAACCTATAGTTCTCCAGGATAGGAAAAACTGGTGGTAGAAATGAAAAGAGTATGACTTAGTGCTGGAAGTTTGGTTTAATTTAGTAAATAAGAACAACAGCAAACCATTTCTAGAGTGGGAGAGGGAGACACTATTAAAAGCATTACCACAACTTCTAAACAACAGATTACATGGTTACAAGAAGTCAGTGTGGTTATTTATTTTAGCAAAAACAAATATACGAAACCATATAGAGCACTGCTAATTAACTACTAGCCTGTTGGAGCAAGAGAGTTACAAAGTTGTTGGCTTTTCACCTTTAAAGGGTAAAGCACAATTTTAAAGGTCGAGAGCAACGTCTATGGTTTAGCAGAGGGATATAGTGCTAGCTGTTGGTTGATTCCATGCAAAGTCTGTTTGGATTTATCAATTCAATTAAAGAAATAAATCAAGCCAATTAACTTTATTTAATTGTAGGTTTTTATTTAAAATATCTGAGCCGGAAGATTCATATACTTTTCAGAATGTTCTCTTCATCCGCTCACAAATTTTAGTCTGTTCAAACCAAGTGAAAAACAATTCTAGAATGTAACACAAGAAGATTTTCCTAAAATCTTCAAACAAAAACTTACAATTTGGCCTTGGTTCTGTGACCAAGAATAAATTGCATTTTTAAAAGAGGTGTTTTCCTTCGCACAGATTTCTTTCTTCTAATGTCTTCTTAATTACATTGCCACCTACTGGCAGCCTCCAATATGGCAGCTAAATCTAGAGGCCCCAAACAAGATAAGCCCATCTTTTTTTTTTTTTTTTTTTAAAGATTTTATTTATTTATTCGACAGAGAGAGACAGCCAGCGAGAGAGGGAACACAAGCAGGGGGAGTGGGAGAGGAAGAAGCAGGCTCCTAGCAGAGGAGCCTGATGCGGGGCTCGATCCCGGAATGCCGGGATCACGCCCTGAGCCGAAGGCAGACGCTTAACCACTGTGCCACCCAGGCGCCCCAAGATAAGCCCATCTTTTAAAGAGAAACTTGGTCATTGATACTGTCGGAAATCTACTCTAACCCTTTTTTAAAATACAATAATAGATATTAAATATACCTGGACTTACTTTAAAAAATTAATGAAATGGAGCCTCCAAACACTTGTAACACCATTTTAGGATTGGTGAAATAGCCTTTATTTTACATCTTCCTGCCATGCACTTTTGCAATACTATGTCATAATAGAACTTTGTTGATAGATAAGAAGCTTCCTTTTCTTTCTGTGTATTTGATGAAATAAAAATTTTATGAAATAATGACCAAATTATAATATTCTGTTGATTTTAGATGTAGAAAGTTTGAATGTGTCCTGAATTAGATTTGAAATAGTTAGTTTTAATTCATAATTTGGAAGTAACTGCTCTAGGTAACATTAAAAAAAAAAAAATCAAATGTAAAGGAAATTTTCAGACCAAAGAAATGCAATCACCTTCAAGTTGATGCTTTGGTGTCTACTCTTTGAAGTCATAAAATAAGTCCTTGGCTACTTTAACATAATGGCTATAAAACTTAGATCATTCTGTAAATATCTAAATTCAATGGGGTTGTGAAGCTTGAAGTAAATTTATATCTTTCAGTTGGAGCACAAATACATTTACTGGCAACTTTAATTATTACAGACTATGAAACATTGTTCACGTCTAAAGTATCTTATTAAATGCTATTAATGAGTTTAAAAGTTCCCTCCCTTTTCCCAAAAATCTCAACTTGGAGTAAGTGAAATTAAGTTATAAAATTGCACTTAAGAAATCAGTGAATACATTAGAGGGCAACCTCAGAGAGGTGACTTTGACCTTCTCCTTTCAGAGCCTTGCAGAATAAAATAAACAGAACATAATGCATATAAACATTCAGCTCCCACCTTCATGTTTTAAGAGAGACCACTTTTTAAATCGAATTTAAAATACATTTTCTCATATGCTAATGCACCGGTGGCTTTATTGTATTTTTTACATTATTCTAAAACTATTTTTTAGCAATAAGATATCTTAACCACCCACTTTTTTTTTTTTATTTTCCAACTCCTACTCCTTCTTTTAAAAATACATTTTATTGTCTTTTTTTTGCTCTTGTCTTTCATTTTCAATCCACACGGCTTTCTTACATACAATTACAATTATATAACCTCCTTTAAAGGAGAAAAAGAGGTGTTTGTTTTCTTATAAAATATATTCAATATGTAATGAATCAAATCAAGTGAGAAGATTTATTTAAATATTAAAATTATTTTCCTCAAACAATTCTTTTTCTTATTTCTGCTTTCCCTCAGAATAAAAGAGAGTACACTCTTTTGCTGTTTGACTGAAGAACCTATTCAATTGTATCAGAGTAAAATGTGTGAGGAGTAAACATTGGTGTGTGTAATTTACTGTTAATGATCAAACACACTTGCTGAATACAGCAATTCCATTTTAGGGATTTGGTGATATTGCATTAAATAACTTTGTTTCTTGCATGGGCAAAATTACCATGGTCTTAGAGTTTATGAGACCACTAAAGAAAGCTATAAATGCTCCTCTTTAATATCATTCATGCAAAAATTTCATGGTCTCCCTCAGATCCACCCAACTTTTCTAAGGAAAATACTGTATATTTTAGAGAGCAAGTGTGGCTTAAATAAATGGAAGATGAAAATATTCTGTTCCAAAATGGTGCATGACATATTCACTTGAGAAATACACCACCAACAACAAAAACATGGGTAACAGTAGATAAAAAGCTTCAATTTTATTGTAAATTTCTTCAAATTTGGAGTTCCTTGGAATTTTATCTTTAAACTTTGTCTCTTCCTTTTTTTTTTTTTTAAGATTTTATTTATTTATTGACAGAGAGAGACAGCCAGTGAGAGAGGGAACACAAGCAGGGGGAGTGGGAGAGGAAGAAGCAGGCTCCCAGCAGAGGAACCCGTTGAGGGGCTCAATCCCAGAACCCCGGGATCACACCCTGAGCCAAAAGCAGATGCTTAACGACTGAGCCACCCAGGCGCCCCTGCCTCTTCCTTTTTATTCACCTCTTAGATGATCACATTAGCTCTCATGGCTATGAGTACCTTTTTTTTTTTTCTGTTTCTCTGAGGGTTTTTTTTTTTAATAATTTTTATTTTGTTATATTAGTCACCATACAGTGCATCCCTATGAGTACCTTTTTTATACCAATAAACTGTCAGTTTTTTATTTTTAGTTCCAAACCACTTCTCTGGATGTCAGACTATTTTGAACTGCTAATTGATCAATAGTTAAACATTTTACAGCTTTCTCAAATGTTAACATGACCAAATAAAATTTTTAATTTTCCTCCCCAAATTTATTTCCTTTTATTGGTTCGTATTTCATAAAATGGCATCACTAGTTACCTACTTGGTCAGGCCAAATATAATCAGCCCTGACTTCTGACTTTTCTCATACCCAATAAGACTAGTTGATTTCTTTAAGTATAACTTCAAATTAAAATAAATCCCAAGTCCAACCACTGCCACTGCTTTATTCTAAACCGTCTTTTTCCTTTCCAATATTTTCTAAACTAGTATCCAGGGAAATCCTTTTAAAACACAGGTCAAATCATGTTACTCCCCTGCTTATAACCTTCCAATGGCCTCCTGTGATAATAAGCAGAAAATCCAAAGTCCTTGCCACAGGCTTCATGGCCCTACAAGAACTGTTTCCTGAGATTTTTTCCAATTTCATCTATTACTTCTCTCCCACCTTCTCAAGCAACCACCGTCTTGCTATTTCTCTTATACAAATCTAGACTGTTTCTGCTTTAAGGCCCTGGCACAGGCTGGTTCCTGCATCTGAAAAGTTTTCTCCCCAAATATTTGAATGACTTGCCTCTTTATTAAAGTCTATGCTCAGGCATGACCACCACCATATCCCTCCTTGACCACCATATATAAAAACACCCATATTTACTCTCTATATTCTGTTTTATCATCATCATTACTAACATCAGAATGCCTGCTGTTTGTTTATTCCCATCTTCTTGAACATGAATACATTAAGGCCTTGATCTACACTACTTAACAACATTGCCTAAACACGTGCCTGGCGCATTAAGTAGGTACTTAATAGTTATTATTTGAACGAACAAATGAATGAATCCTAAGTACAAAGGCATTTCCAATTAGGGGCTTACTATAAAATATGTTGCTTTAAACACATAGACAACCAGCGTCACATGTAGCATTTGTCTGTAGTTTTGTTACTAAAAGTCCCATCATTTTATCATTCTGAACAATGTTATGTGAATAAGCAGCAACACTGGTCTTTCACTTTTCTCAGCTATTACAATTATTACATTACATAATTGTCTAATCATCTAGCTTTCCTTTCTCTGACACTGGGAAATTTAAAATAATGATGAAGTGATGACTAATCCATCTAAATTTTCTTCCAAGTCTTTAAATTCCTTTTTAAAAAAAGGTCTTTGAACTATAGATAAAATGATGTTAATAAAATTTCAGATTAACTTTTACCACTGACCATTGATAAGATGTCCATTTTTAATGTCCCTTCATCTGTGTATTAGCTTGCTAGGGCTGCCATAACAAAATACAAGAGATCGGGTGCCTTAAACAACAAAAATTTATTTTCTCACAACTCTGAAGGGTGGAAGTCCAAGACAAGTTACCAGCAGATTTGATTTTTCCTGAGGCCTCTCTCCTTACCTTGCAGATAGCCACCTTCTTGTGTGTCCTCACAAGGTCTTTCCTCTATGCGTGCACATCCTTGGTGTTTCTCTGCATTTCTAATGTCCTCTTATTATAAGGACACCAATCAGATTGGATAAAGGTTCACTTTAAGGGACTCATTTTAATTTAATACCCTCTTTAAAGACTCTATCTGCAAAATTCTAAGATACTGGGGTTTAGAGTTTCAATATATGAATTTTAAGGGACACAAGTCAGTCCCCAATACTCTGTATTCCAAATTCTATAAGCACTGGATCTGCTTTTCTCTTTTCATATCACAACTTGTTCTGTGTGTGTGTCTCCTTTTCAGAGACAAAACCTTATGTTAAATTCATTCACTGTGATAAATATTTTTCACAGATCACAAGATCAATACGTAGGGTAGATTACAGTGGACATATGAAATGGTAGTTGATTTTAGGGGAGAAACAACATGACAGACTTGGAGTTCTGAAATCATCTTTTCTTAAATTCATTCCCTAAATTGTCTTTTTGCCTCCTAGAACTTAAAATTTATTGCTATTTAGTATCTGTGATAGACAGAAGTTTGGCCCCCAGACCTCTGCCCCCTTGTGCCATACCTGTGAATATATTATATTACATGGCAAAAATACCTTTGCAAATGTAATTAAGGTTAATAACCAATTGACTTTAAGATAATGCGATTAGCATAGATTATCCAGGTAGGCCTAATGTAATTACATAAATCCTTAAAAGCAAAGCATTCATCCAGTTGAGGACAGAAGAGGAAGTCAGAGAGATTTGAACATGAGAAGTTCTCTATGAATGTCACTGACTTGAAGGTGGAGGGGGATGTGTGACAAGGAATATGGGTAACCTGGAAAAGCTGAGAATGACTCCCAGCTACCAGCCAGCAAGAAAGGAGGACTTAGTCCTATAATTGGAAGGAATTGGATTTTATTCAACTTCACTGATTCTGGAAGTTGATTCTTTCCACTTCCTACAGATAAGAGCCCAGCCAGATGATATTTTGATTTCTGCCTTGTGAAAATCTCAGCAGAGGACCCAGTGGAGCCATGAAATATTTTTGACTGACAGATTGTGAGCTCATCAATTTATGTTGCATTAATTTAATTTAATAAATTAAAATTGAGGCCTTTTGTTACAATGGCAATAAAAAACTAATGCAGTACCCTGACACTCAACAAAATGTAAGTAAACTCAGATAGCTCTGTGGGGTTTCTACTTTCCTGGGGTCAAGAAGAGAAATAGCTCTCTGTGGATTAGACTGTGTTCCAATAAGCAGAAGTTTGTGAAATGTTTGTTATTTTTTTATTAATTTGCCATTCATTCATTAATTCACTCATTGACTTATTCATTCAACAAATATTTATAGATGCCTAGAACATACAAAGGACTACACTGAATGCCGGCAATGTGGCAGAGATTAAAAAATTCATGGTCCCACTATCTTACACCATATACAAAAATCAATTCAAAATAGACTAAAGACTTGAATGTAAGACCTAAAACTGTAAAACTCCTAGAAGAAAACATAGGCTTTAAGCTTCTTGCATCAGTATTGGCAGTTTTTTGGGGGGGAGGTCTGACCCCAAAAACAAGGGAAACAAAAGCAAAAATAAATAAGACTACATAAAAAGCTTCTGCACAGTGAAGGAAACCATCAAAAAAACAAAAACACAAACTTTGGTTGGGAGAAGAGATTTTCAAATTATATACCTAATAAAAGGGTAATAGACAAAATAAATAAAGAACTCATACAAGTCAAAAACAAAAAAACCACAACAAATCTGGTTAAAAAAATGGACAGAGGATCTAAATAGACATTTTCCTAAAGAAGACATACAGATGGCCAACTGACATGTGAAAAGATGCTCAACATCACTAATCATCAGGAAAGTGCAAATCAAAATCAAAATAAGATATCACCTTACACCTGTCAGAATGGCAATTATCATAAAGACAAGAAATAACAAGTGTTGTCA
Source organism: Ursus maritimus (assembly GCF_017311325.1). Taxonomy (NCBI): domain Eukaryota; kingdom Metazoa; phylum Chordata; class Mammalia; order Carnivora; family Ursidae; genus Ursus; species Ursus maritimus. Next base: position 49,598,671 of record NW_024426552.1, on the reverse strand, counting down.
AGGACGTGGAGAAAAGGGAACATTTGTGCCCTATTGGTGGGAATGTAAATTGGTGCAGCCATTATGGAAAACAGTATAGAGGTTCCTCAAAAAATTAGAAATAGAAGTATAGTATGATCTAGAAATTCCACTTCTGGGTATCTATCTGAAGAAAACAAAAACACTAATTCTAAAATATACATGCACTTCCATGTTTATTATAGCATTACTTACAATATGGAAACCACCTGTGTCCATCAATGGATGGATTGATAAAAAAGATGTCACACACATACACACACACACACACACACACTGGAATACATTCAGCCATAAAAAAGAAAATCTTGCCATTTTAAACAACATGGAAACATGGATGAATCTGGAGGGTTTAATGCTAAGTGAAATAAGACAGAGAAATACAAATACTGCATTATTTCACTTATATGTGCAATCTAAAAAAACAAAACCCAGTTTCACAGATACAGAGAACAGATTGGTGGTTGCTAGAATGGAAGGAGATTGGAAAGGTGGGTGAAATGGATGAATGGGATGAAGAAGTGCAAACTTCTAGTTATTAAATAATAAGTCATGGGGATGTAATGTATAGCATGGGGAATACAGTCAATAATATTTATTACCTTTGTATGGTGATAGACGGCAGCAACTTATTATGGTGATCATTTCACTATATATACAATGCTGAATCACCTGAAACAAATAAAATAATGTATGTCAATTATACTTCAATTAAAAAAAAAAATCATGGTACCTGTCCACATATACTGATATTCTAGTGGGGAAAATAGAAATTAAATGAATAATTTTACATAATATTGTAGAGTTAAAAAAATGGTCCCAAATGAATCATGCCTTTTTTGTCCATGCCCTATGCAGTATGATATTTCTGTGCTTTCCAAGAAAAAATGAAATCTGTCTTTCTACCTCCTTGAATAGGGGGTTGGCCTTGTAAATTGCTTTGGCTAAGAGAATGAAACACAAATTTAGTGTGTGAATTCTGGATCCTAGATCTTAAGATGCCTCATAATTTCTGTTCTTGTGCTTTTATAATCCTGTCCTGAGACAGCCATGATGTAGGAAAGCCAGTTTAGTATGTTGGAGAAAGAGTTCACCACTTAGCACCAACTTCCAGACATATGAATAAAGCCATTTTGGTCTTGTATTTGATTGAGTGAGGCTGGGAGAGACCAGCACATGAAATACATGGCCAAGTTCTAGAATGTGAGCAACAATAAATTTTTTTGTTTGTTTCTTTGTTTATTTTGAAGCCAGTGAATTTTGTGATAGACTGTTACACAGGAGGAGGTGATACACATAATCAATTAGATAATTACAATTGGTTATTTTTTTTACAAAGGAGAATTATTAAGAAGGTCTTGTTCAAGGAGATCTGAGAGATAGTAAAGTTGAGTTCTGCAAGATGAGGAAGAATTCACAAGGTGAAGGGTGTATATGTTGGAGTTGGGGGATTAAAAGGGTAGTATATCATTCAAAACAGGACAAATAACATAATCTGGAGTGAAAGTCAAAATTTAAGAAACCAAAAGAAGTGAAAACCAAAAGAAGTCAACTGCATGACTGGATGACAGGAACAGAGGAGGAAAGTAGTGAGAAATAAGGCCAGTGAAGTCGTGATGGGAGTTTTATTGTGTACTGTGAGACAGAAGTTAAAAGGGATAGCCATTTCCCTAAAGAAGCATGTTATAGCAGCACTGTGGGGGGGACAAGAATAAACACATTTTGACATAATGTAATCCAGATGTGGGTGAAATAAGTAATTTACCATAACTTCTAAGGACTTTAAGTGTAGAAGACAGAGGCAATTTATCAAAATGCTATGAGATTATCTTGTTTGCAGCCTATAACCCAGGACCTCAGGGACTAGTTACTGAACCAACTATTCCTAAAGTGGATATGGGCCCCAGTTCCACATAAAGATGCAAAGATTTCTGGGACACCTGGGTGGTTCTGTTGGTTGAGTGTCTGACTCTCAGTTTTGGCTTGGGTCATGATATCATAGGTCATGGGATGGAGCCCGCTTTGGGCTTTGTGTTCAGTGGGGAGTCTTCTTGAAGATTCTCTCCCTCTGCCCTTCCCTCACTCACTCACTCACTCACTCTCTCTCTCTCTCTCAAATAAACAAATCTTTAAAAAAGAAGATGCAAAGATTTTCACTTTTTATGTGTTTTTTTTTTTTTCCTCTACCGAAGTAACAAATTAGGGTTATGGAAATGTTTTTAGATTCACAAAGTTTTAAGAATCTTAGTGATTACTTAGTTCAACTCTTTCATTTTGTGGATGAAGAAGCATTTTTCAGGAGGGTAGACTGATCTGCATAGAGTTTTCTAGCCAGATAATGAGGGCATTCAGAGTGGAATCCAGGTCATTTGATTCTGGTTCCATGGTTTTACTAAGATTGACTTCAGTTGGGTATTTAGCTGCCTCAAACTTGAGGGGTACTTGGTCAGGTCCTCCTTGATGCTCCTTAAAATCAGATCTACCTCATTAGGCTCACAATTAAGGGTGTCGTTAGTAAAAAAGTCACTCATGCCCATTGTTGGTCACTCAGTTAACTGTTAATGGGACAGTTAATAATGAACTTTATCCTGTATATTTATGCTCCCATTTTCTTTAAGATCTTACTAGGCTGATTCAGGGATAATTTGGAACTCCCATCACTTTCAGGTGATATCACTTCAATGGCCAAATGCTCCTTTGGCAATGTTCATACCTTTCAAGAGTGCTTAAAATATGCCACTAAAAATCTATGTTATTGGAAAGAAACAAAAAAGACCCATTGTCAGGGCCAAACCTCTCCTCAGTGTCCTATAGAGTATTTTCTATTCAATTTCTTCACGTTCGTTAAATGGGAGATGGAGCTGAATAATGTCAGATGGAGAAAGACTGCTTTGCTACCATTGTGGGTCGCTGGGCATTTTCCTGCAGTTTTTCAATGGCAGACCTGGCAAGGGCAGTGCTGACAATGTTACACTTCAACTGTAAGAAAACCCTGCCTGCACCAGAATTGCATTAGTATTTATTGCTCTAAACATGGGCATTTTCTTCATTATCCTTTTGAGTTCTTAAGTATTAGAGAGATTTCCCCTTCCTAAAGGGGATCATTTGAAGAAGAAAGCTGTTTTGTTTTGTTTTTGTCTTTTTCAAACAAAAACTGTTATTTTATTATTTTTTTTCAGATTCTGCTTATGCAAAACTTAATGCATGAAAAAAAGAAGGAAATCAAGATAAGGGAAAATGCCAGAAGGAAAGTATCTCTTTCTACATATACTTGTACTTGCTGACTGCCAGTAAGGATCTGCATTATACCTTCCTTTTATCTACCTTGTCATACCTAACGTTCCAATGCAACAGAAATGGGATGAAAGATAGCCTAGCTTGATGCCTTTTCAAAATTACAAAATCCTTAAAGTCATTCCATTCAGACAGATATATGTAGACAATACCCTGCTTTTAGTGAAAATGATGCATGCAGCCCTGAATGCAAAAATTTATATCTAGCAACAAAGAAAGAAATGCGATATTTCACATTTGAAGCTTTCACATGGTTTTTGTGCTTTGTGTAAGTTCTGAATTCATTATCAAATATATTCTTTCAGAATCAACTCAAAGAGCTGCCAAGGGATAATTTTGGGCAGGGAGCAACAAAGTGAAAACACAGTTGTTTGGAGTTTAAACAATACATCATTTTCAATTAAAACATCTCTAGTAAATTGCAGATTTGGGGGAAAATGATTATATTCTGTGATTGAGCTTCTTAAGCCACAGGGCTTTTATGATGAGAAGGGGCATCTACGTAAAATGTAAACGAAGGGTGAAAGTGTATGTAATCATACAGTCTTCCATTTTGAGATGTTTCATGTATGATTCTGTGTGTGGGGGGGTGCGTGTGCACGTGCGCACACATACCTGCGTATGTGTGTTTCAGAAGACGTTGTTTAAATTGCCTCTATAACTTCTCTTATCAACCTACCTGGATCCAATTGTACTAACATTTTGCTCACCTTTCAACTTCTTTAATGTCTCTACGTGGTTTGAAACAACATAAATTTGGCTTCCTCGTCAAGAAGCTCATTTAGCTGCAGCTTGATTGCAAGTAATTTGCCCTAAGTAGCTCCATCTTTTAATTGTCTGTGCCTTTTTCCAATCTATAAACTGTAACTTCAGGCAGGCCATTTTTGTCTTACTATTACCTCCTTAGAAAAGCATATCTAATAATCCCCATATCTGGTGGCTTCAGGCATACCTCACTACATGAACAGAAGGAATAGGATTTTCATGCAGTTCTAATTGATTTACAAAATAAATCCCCCAAATTTTTGGTATCTGGAAAGAGGCAAATCAGATATGATCCACAAAAGTTAATGTTGCATCTTCCGTTATTTCAAGAGGAAGAGATAAGAAGGAAAACGGAATATCAGCCTTTTTTTTTTTTTTAGATTTTATTTATTTATTTGACAGAGAGAGAGAGACAGCCAGTGAGAGAGGGAACACAGCAGGGGGAGTGGGAGAGGAAGAAGCAGGCTCCCAGCAGAGCACAGAGCCCAATGTTGGGCTCGATCCCTGAGCTGAAGGCAGCCGCTTAAGGACTGAGCCACCCAGGTGCCCCTGGGAACATTAGTCTTTATGATCACTAATGACAACTGTAAGAGAGTTCTCACTGATAACAGAGAGGTTGTAAAAAGGAAGGTTTTTTTGTTTGTTTGTTTTTGTTTTTTTGTCTTCAAATACTGTTTGGATACTCCCTAAATTCTTATTTTATTCTGGGACTAAAGAGAGATATTCGGACCTTCCTGAACTGGCATAATTCTCTAAGGGAGACATAAAACAAGACATCATGACATCTCTGGGTTTTCTTAATCTATGCATAAACACCCTTTTTAGGAAGATCTCACTGAAGCTCTGTGATATAAGATATTGTTTCCAAATCCATTTATTCCTCGCAACTAATCAATTTTACCTAAATTATACCATAAATGTATTAGATAGCCTTACATTCAGGGATGAAGCATTCTAAACATGTAAACTATGTATCTTTCTGATCTGTGCTTTTTAAACTTTATTCCAAAGCTAACTGATAAAGTATAAAATATCCTTCCTATTCTCCTGAACATGTGATGAGAAATTATTGTGTTTTCATTCCCTTATTTGTATTTTTAGTAAACACACACTTTCTTCATCTCTATTTGTTCTCCAACCAAGTGAACATTTCACTTCATTCTTGCTTTAGAAGCCATACACTGAAGTTTCAAATGTTTTAATTATACAGTTCTTTTAAAAAAGAAATAAATAGCAGACCTGTCTCCAGTGGGAATCTGATTCTAGAAGGATTGAGGATCTAGGGATTAGCGTTTTAACATTTTATTATAGACCTAAGGTCAGATAATTGAAGAACCATTTTATTAACCATTTCCTACCACATTCTTTTTTTATTTTTCTACCACATTCTTTATTAATTTGAAAGAAATGCCACTGATATAAGAAAAATTCTTCACCTATGTCGGAAGTTCCAGTTTACCATTTTAGTTTAGATACACATCCCTGAATATCAGCTCAGTGAGAGCAAGGCACAGCTTACCTTAAGTCTTTGGTCCTAACTAGCAGGCAAAAGGCTTGAGAGCTTTATTTTCCTACAGAATGTTTGGAACCCTAAACTTGACAATCTCAGGAACTCTCTTAGTTATAGCATCAGTCTCTTCTACTGGTCCCTGCAGAAATTAAAAAAAAAAAAAAAAAGAGTACAATTAGCTCTACCATTTGTTTGGATGATTACTGTTTTCTTTTTTTTAATGTTTTTTTATTATATTATGTTAGTCACCATACAGTACATCCCTGGCTTCTGATGCAAAGTTCTCCCCAAAGATACAGACGTAGTGAAGAGAAGGGCCATATGCACCCCAACGTTCATAGCAGCATTGTCCACAATAGCTAAATCATGGAAGGAACCGAAATGCCCTTCAATAGATGACTGGATTAAGAAGCTGTGGTCCATATATACTATGGAATATTACTCAGCTATCAGAAAGGATGATTACTATTTTCAAGACTAGTTTTATTCAGAGTTGAATTCTGAAATATCATTCTTTTCTAGATTTTTCTCTTTGAGCACACTGCTAGTCTAACTTCTATACATTTATTTTTTTTCTTTGTAAATTCGAATATTATAAAAGCAAAGGCCTATGGGGTGGATCAACAGATGGCTTCCACATAGTATACTCAAGGTCAAGTTACTACGTTGTGTGACAGTTGTGCAACTGATACTGAAGTCTGTTATATAGAGAAAGTAGAGAAAAACTTGAGAGCCCTTCCTTACCATGGTATGCATATGGCATTCTGTCCCAAGACATTTGGGCTGTTGGAAACAGTTGTTTTAAATAAATAAGGACTAGGTCCTTACATACGTATATGCTCCACAATGTGTAAGAGAAAAAAAACCCAAAACCAACCAAACAAAAACCTTGTAATGTTATATATGGACATAATCTTTTGAAGAGTAGTACCTACAATGTTAATTCATTCATTCATTTATTCATGTGACAAAAATTTATGAAGCACCTATTATGTGCTAGGCCCAAAAGATATAGAGGTGAACACAATAGGAAGGTAGTTAGCTTCATGAAACAAATATTTTCCTGGGAAAGATTGAGACTAATCATTGATTGTGTGATGGTAGCTTTGGGTGGTAGAAGCAGATCCCTTTAGAATGTTTAGTTAGGGCCAGTATCCATAAAAGGCAACATGTAAGTCCAGATTTGAACTGTAAGGAATAACCAGATAAAGAAGACTATTTCGAACAAAGATTAAGTGTACCCATAGTGCAATTCTGCGCCACCACTGAAGAACCACAGGAGCCACCGTCCCGCACGACCAAAGCTCTCTTCACACCATCTCCCTTTCATGTTACTCCCAGCTGGCTTAGCCTTTTTTGTTCTTTCCCATTTTTTATCCCACTTTTTTCTCCCTGCTATTCTCTAACCCTTTTTCCCCCTATTTAATCCAAAATTGATAGGGCAGCAGAAGTTGAGAAGAACAATGATAATATTTATTGTTCTATATTACCCAATCTGCATATAATTAAAAGTGCTTGCTTTTTTATTCCTAATGCCTATAAACTATAAACGTCAGCTCAATGAGACTAGAGACCAAATCTACTGCTTCCTCTGTTGCTCACATTATCTGCAGCCAGGGACCCACAGATGTTATAATACAAAACCCACAAAAGCTTATTTCAGTGAAAAACTGTGTCAGTGAGCAAATAAACAGACTTATGCTATAGTCAAGAAATCACATGGATAAGTTGTTATTAATGCACAAAAAACATATGTAGAGTCACTGCCACTTAAAAAATACAAACTATTTTAAATAACTTCATGTTTAGTAGCATCTGATCTCAAATTTACACTTTTATCCACGTAGGTCATCTTTCAAATTTACTGGACAGGTTGAAATGCTTGTAAGACCAATTCTTGGGAGTCCTGAAGCGTTTCACTGGTAAGTCTCCCAACACAGTTATTTTTGGATAAGCGTCAGAAGTTCGGGGTTGTTATCTGACTATTCAAACAACGTAGACAATAGGTGGTGAATGTTGCAGATCTTGTTTCTTATCAACTCTGCATCAAATTAAAATACCAAGAATGCAATAATATTTTTCTCTGAGTCATGTATTTTTCCATTAGTTTAAGGGTCTTTTTTTAAAAAATTTTGCAGCTTAAGGTACCCAATGAAAAATATTCTTTGAATCTGTACTTGATTATTAGTCTCACTTACTCTGTGCAACAGCAAGGATCCTATTTTCTTGGAAATATTTGAGACAGCCTCATGGTGAGTTATAAAGTTATTAATGTTGCTTGATATTTGCTTTGACAGCTGCTCTGTACTCTCTTTAATCATCTTCATCATGGTCTGTACTTCTTTTTTCCCTCCATTTCACTTTTGTCTATCTTACTTAGAGAGGATGATGCATGCAGAAAACCTGATAAATCCTTTTTCCCTTCACATTCCCCCCAATTTTCCTATTCCACAAATGTCACTTCATTCCTTCAGCCATTGATTTAGTCACTCAGTAAATACGCATTCAACACTTACCATAAGCCAGGTCCTGGGTGAGGGGATAATACAGAAGTGTTACATAAAAGCATAATTTATGCTTTTAATAGAGGTCTTAAGAGGCTCAGGACAGGGTGGGAGCCTGTGACAAGTCCCATTACACAGAGTCTAAGAATGTGCGTTTCGGAGTCAAGCAGATGCAGATATGAATCCTAATTTCATGACTTACTAGCTAAGTGACATTTTATGAGCTCATAAGCTACTTAAACCTTCCCAATTTAACAACAAACTTTAGTTTTCTCATGTGGAAAGTGGGAATAATATTTTCTTTAATGATGATTAAATAAATGTAAGGCCTAGGTCACAGTAAGACTTTTAAAAACAACAATAGCAATTATGGTGAAAGGAGTGGTAATAAACATGGTAATTATAATAATGACTATGATAAAGTTAATTAAAATAATAAGGGAAGGCACATGATAAATAGAGATTTAGAAATCAGAGAAAACGAAACTAGCAGCATGGGGGGGAAGCCTTGAGACAACTGGCATGAGTCTTCAGAGGAGAAGTTGTGAAATCTGGTATGTAGTCAACTGGAGAGACTGGAAAGAAGTACTTACCTTCGTTGACTAACCTCAGAATAAATGCCCTAGACCAGGAATCTTTAATTCTTATATTATTTCATTAAGATAAGTACTCTCCCCTCCTTAATCACTATTTAATACACAAAACAAGTCAGAGAAGTTAAGTCCCTTTTTCAGTCACCCAGCTAGGAATGAGGGGAACAAGAACACTCACACAAGATTAGCTTCCCTGTAGGCAATAGGCGCGGTGAGGAGAAAGGCCACTTTGATTCAGTTTACATTATGTTCTAGTGCACAGTAGAGTCCCTGATGGCTATTAGGTGATGGAACGAATCACTCCACATTCATGTTTGTTCAACAGTTCATGCTAATTCTTTGTAGGGCTTGAGCCCTGATGACCAAGTTAAAGTCTCTGTGCTTTGCCTGGTATATAGTAGTGTCCTTGAGTTGGGGAATCAGAAATCTAACTGTATTGTTCATAACAGATTGGAAAGGCAGATGCTGGTGGGGAGAAGCAATACAGAAGACTCGTCTTTGTATGTAGAAGATAAGAAACGAAGCTTCAGAGTAGGCAGGTAGTAATGGGGAATAGGATTGACTGGATGGGGAGATGTGGGAGAGTGCTGTGTTTTCACCTGGATGACTGAGAGTGACAGTGTTGTTAAATTATATGTACTTTTGAAAACACACACACACACACACACACACACACACACACACACAAGCAGTGCAGGCAAGAGAAAAAAAGGAAGAGTTATTGGGGGATAGAAAAAAAAGAATTTTGGATTTGAACCTGTTGTCTTTTGAATAGCTGGGAAAATATCTAAATATTCAGGAAGGAGTAAGACATGGAGTATCAAAGCTTAAGAGTATTATAGTAAGGTTGTAAATATGACTTTGAAAGTTTCTAGTACGGAGGTTGTATTTGTAAAGTAGAAATGATGGAATTTCTATAGGGGCTCCCATTTTTATTGTAAAGGCTATTTATTCTTTCAAATTAAGTCAGATCTCAGAAGAGGTATAATTACATGAAAATCTTGGCTAAACTTTGTTCCTTGGTTAAAAACAAGACACAAAATTCAAGTATGCTTGTGAAATGCAAAAACATTTTATTTACTCACAAGCGCTAAAACTCAAGGCTGATCTTCTCATTTAAACAAATAATTAGTTCTGGAAATAATAGTTTAAACAAGCTAATTAATGAACTTCAAAATTTTCCTTTCCTGCTGTGGACTTCAGCTTGTCTTCAGTCTTCTGACTTCACACACACAAAACATCGACTACGCTTTGATTTTGCCAATCTGAAAGAGAGGTTACTCTCTCAGTATCATGAATCAAAGCACAAGGGTTCACTGTCTTTGCCATTGCCAGATTTCTTTCTTCCTATAAAGATATGCAAGCCTATAAAGGAAAATTTCTTCTAGCCAGCTCCAGGCTTTGCCCTTTCACAATGTTGCTGGTAAAGGGAATAAACATCTCAACTGAGACACAGCATTTTGCCTTTTAGAGAACAGATGTGTTGTTGTTTGCATAGCTTCCAGGGGTTCTGCCAACTAGTGGGCCTTATTATGGAAAATAACACTGGAAGCTCTTTAAAAACACTGTTGCTGGGGAGTCAGCCTAGAGCTGCTGCACCACGTATAGCAGCTTTTACTGTGTGTAGTTATATTTTAGGAACCATAATTATCCTGGAAACTTAATAGAATCTGTTAAACCGAGCTGTGTTCAAACAGAATTAGGTGAGAGCTTTAGATCTAATAGAGATTTCTAGAGATAATTTTCAGGTATTGAAAATGAATAATTACGAGCTAAATATATCTTTGCAGTCTTCACTGTAATAGCGAGGGATACATGAAGAAAGTTCTATGGTATGATGTGTGTTAAAAATGGTTATGGAGAAACATTATTATATTTTTTTATAAAAAAAAATAACCTGAAAGGGTCTCCTCATTAGTGATTTTAACCTCAACTCCTATATTTTTTACTGTCATTAAGCATTTATCCAGAAACTAGGGATTTTAAATTTGTGTCTGTTTTTAGTAAATTACTATTGAAAAATCACCAAAAACAAAACAAAACAAAACTAAAAAACCCTACAAAAACAAACTTAATGCCTTACGTGAAGTTCCTGGGGACAGTTTAGAAGACACACTCACAACTATTCACAGGAAATCAGAGATCATCAGGACTGAATCAGTGACTCTGATTTAATGCCTCCAGCAAATAACTCCAAAGCACAAACACAGGCTTATCCCAAATATGTGGAAACAGTTCTGCTTTATTGGTCCAACACTATAAGACTTTGCAGTTCTCAATGATAACATTGTGCATTATCTTTTCCAGTGTTTTCCTAATTAATTTTCATTGTGCTACCCAGTAGCTAATTAATCTGAGTAAAAGATAAGCTGCCCTGGGTTTATTTTAACTTTGACAGGCTGACTGACAAGGCTGGAGATACTAGCCAGCATCTCTCACTTGGTGCCTTAGATTCTACGCTGTCCAGACCTCCTTATTTTCTTTCAGGAATGCCTCATCCCTTGGCTAGGGTGGTGGCTCTGCCCCAGTGGCTCACTCATTTCTTAGCCTTTTTGAAATTGATGTTCTTCATGCCCATTAGGGATACACATTAAAAGACTGTTCAAGATTAATAGTGAAGGGCTAGAAAGGGTACATAAATAGAGACACTTTTTTCTTTTTTTGCATTTTCCTCAGCTTCCAACACATTCTATCAAATTAACTAAATTTTATGGTCTGTTTTTATTCATTGATAAAAATGCATGGAAAAATACTTCTTGTACTCAATCAATACACAATTTGTTACTACTACTAGCAATACTACTTCTACGACTGTGGGCCAAGAATATAACAAAAACCTCCTGCCCTTAACATCCTCTTGGTAATCACTGGGAGAAGGCCAGTGGATCTGTACTTAATTAGAACCTTCTGTTCTTCTTTACTCTGCCCTCTCCCCAGCCCTTGCCCCAATGAAGGAGCTCATCTGTGGACAGAGCTTCTTGATATTGCTGGTTCAGTTAGCATTCTGCCAGTGCAGTCATGACTAAAACAACAATAAAATGAACACTGACAACAGCTTCCTCCTAGAATTTTCAATTAAAGATTGTGAGGACAAACTCTTGCCATAATAATTTGACTAATGGAATGTCATCAGAAAGATTAAAAGAGAGAGAGGGAGAGGGAGAGAGAGAGAAAGAGAGAGAAAGATAAATCAAAATTATTTGGGAAAAAATTAAATCATAGAAAAACAGATGCTTGAAAGTAGTACTGAAAACAAGGACAGCCCCTGAAGGCTGTCTTTCCTCTCTGCCACCTAATTTTGAGAATCATAGCCAGAGTAAAATTTCATATCAGAGAATTTAGAAGTAAATGAGAAATAGCTTTATATGAGATAATCTTTTCAGAAGGCTTCACTTGGGATGAAAAAGGCCTTTCAACTCAAATACTTGTTATTAAACACAATTGTTGGGATGGTTTACTGGAATGATTCTGTCCAATAGGTCCGAAGATATACTATGTGCCATGAAAACATATTTGTTCAGAGCCCCTTTTATGAAATCATCTTTTCATAGTCCTCTATCCATGTTCATTTCTGCTAATACACTACGATTTATAAAATATTACCTTGCCCACTAATGTGACTGTCAGACTATCAATGCCCACAACCTCAGATAGGATTTGTGTAATATACCCCATGGGGTTTAAGTTAGGTGCATACATCTCAAAATGGTACACAATACTTATAGTTGTGGTTCTGTTTTTCACCCAGAAACTAAAACATTAGGAAATGTAGAAATTCAGGGTAATAAAACAATTTCACCATTAAATCAGATTGTGGCCAGGGAAAGCCAAGTAATGTGTTTTGATAGAGTGCTTTTATTTCCTTAATGAATTTGTCGTGATCCAGCTCAGCTTTTCAGATTTTGAGTCCTCATTTCTTCATGCATACTGAGCATGGTTTGCTTTCATGGTTAGCCTCACATTCACTAAAGTCACAGAGACTGATGTAAAAAATCAGAATGCCAGTGTCTCATTTTATGAGAATTCAAACCATCACACAGACTAAAATACTTTCATCAACATGTCTCACATCTTTCCTTGAAAGTAGATCCCATTAGAAAGCAAATTACATCCGGAAATCTGCTTGGTGTGTGCATTATTAAGTTACACGCTTTTAATACTATTACATCTTAATTCTGGTTTTGAGAAAGCATGCATTGTTTAAGAACATACTCTCTTCTGCTTCAGAAGAGTGTTTGCATGAGGTCTGCCAAAGTTTTTCCAAGTGTCTTTCTTTTCCTTGATTCCAAGACTGACAATCTCCTTTTGAATGACTCCTTTCCTTAATATGTTAATATATTCAACTAAATTACAGTTTGTCATGAAAGTTTAGGAACCATTGTTTTTAAGATGACTTCATTGATCTTTTCTCTAATCCAGAATATATTGAATTAACTTTTAGCTCAGAAGACAGTTTTAATCTATTTTCAAATTCTTAGTACATCTTTACGGTAACTCATAGTTAAACCCTCAAACACAAATGATCGTTTTCAATAAATATATAAGTTCACCTACCTATTGCCTTTTAATAAACATTGTCCTTTAAAAGATACTGGTCTGTGTGCCTTATAAAACAAAAGCTACACCTGTCTTGTTCATTATTATCTTTACAGTGCAAGCTTCAATATAGGATCATGATAAGCGCTGAACTGAGATTTGTGAATAAAATAATGTTAGTATTAATTTTATTAGGTAGTTACTGAAAACAACTTTCTTACTTGCCTCATTATTAATTAATACTTACTAAGGTACAAGTATATTTAAATGTGTAAAGGAAAGCAGGCTGTCTCATAAACGTAGCCTAATATAAACCTCACAAGTTTTGTGACATGTCATATTTGCTTGGAAGTATTCAAAATCCTGTCATTAAGAAAGATAATTATCATCAATAACAACAATCGATGCCAAATTCCATATTAATATTAATTCACTTCTCTGAAATTACTTTCTTTTAAAAAATTTTTTTTTCTTTTTAAAGATTTTATTTATTTATTTGACAGAGGTAGAGACAGGCAGCGAGAGAGGGAACACAGGCAGGGGGGGTGGGAGAGGAAGAAGCAGGCTCTGAGCAGAGGAGCCTGATGTGGAACTCGATCCCAGGACCCTGGGATCACGCCCTGAGCCGAAGGCAGACGCTTAACGACTGAGCCACCCAGGCACCCCCTCTGAAATTACTTTCTGAATTAGTTACACCCCTAATTTATTTAAGTTCATTATATTTATTTTATTTGATCTATCTAGGTTTCTTGAATGTAAGAATGTTTCTTGAATGTAAGCTTCTTGAATGTAAGAATGATGATTTTATTTTTAAATTTTTTAGAGGTTCCATAGTTACAAATGTAGTACTAGGGATACAGGGTATTGCAAATAATATTTTCTTTTTTAACTGAATCTTTTATATTTCATTTATTTTTTAAAAGATTTTAAAAAATTTATTCATTTGAGGGAGAGAGGGAGAGACAGAGAGAGAACAAGAAGTGGGGGAGGCAGAGGGAGAGGAAGAAGCCTGCTTCCAGCTGACCAGGGAGCCCGATGAGGGGCTTGATCCCAGGACCTAGAGATCATGACCTGAGCTGAAGGCAGACACTTAACCACTTGAGCCACTCTGGTGCCCCTGAATCTTTTATTTTTGACATAGAATTTGTCCAGTGGGTTTCTCAGTGAGTGCCTTGTGGTGGTTGGGTAAACCTGTTTCTATGCCCTATTTCAGGGAAACCGTATCACCCAATGTGAGAATATAACTGCAGACTAAACATTGGGAGATGCTCATTCTAATCTGTTTTGAATTCTGTCTGGCTTGGGTCTAGTCCATTAACTTCACACTACTCCACACCTTAGAAAACCACTTGGAACTTTACATATGTGTATGTAGAATATTGGGTGTATTATACATTTTTTTTGGTTTCAAGTTTTTATTTAAATTCTAGCTAATTAACATATAGGGTTATATTGGTTTCAGGAGTAGAATTTGGTGACTTATCACTTGTATATTTTTAAAGATTTTATTTATTTATTTGACAGAGAGAGAGAGAGAGCACAAGCAGGGGGAGCAGCAGGCAGAGGGAGAGGGAGAAGCAGGCTTCCTGCTGAGTAGGGAGCCGGTTGTGGGACTCAATCCCAGGACCTTGGGATCCTGACCTGAGCCAAAGGCAGACATTTAACTGACTGAGCCACCCAGACACCCCTCATCACTTGCATTTTGGATAAAGTTTTTGCATTTTCTCTCTGTCTTATGTGTCCTTCCTCATCCCATCACTATAATATGAATGAATAAAGGGAAAATAAAGGTGTCGTAAATGTCTCATCTTTCACAAAGTGAAGGGCAGAAGGCTGACGGTGGCAGAT
The DNA here is from genome assembly GCF_017311325.1 of Ursus maritimus. Taxonomy (NCBI): domain Eukaryota; kingdom Metazoa; phylum Chordata; class Mammalia; order Carnivora; family Ursidae; genus Ursus; species Ursus maritimus. Next base: position 49,583,603 of record NW_024426552.1, on the reverse strand, counting down.
GACTAAAATATATCTTAACATTTTCAATCAAGGAGTAAAGTTTTCCATATTTTCCTATGTTTTCAAATTGCAGCTCTATTCAATATTCAGAATTAAGAATTGAATGTTATTCTTTCAGGGAACATTTTAATCAAAGGCATAAAAAATGGATCAATATTCAAAGGGCAGGTCTGTTTGCTAATTGATTATCTTCACAAACATTAATTACATATTATATTCAATAGATATGATTCCTTCATGAATATACCTGATAGCAACTGGTTCCACATATATGAATCATGTTTTAATTGGTTAATTTTAATGTTATGAGAAATATATTCACTTATTCTGAAACAAATGCCTTCTTCTAAGTAAAGTCTCTTTGTAGACGATGTTATTTGCTATTGATAGCCAGGCTTTGCTACTGATTGTACACAGACTTTTGGACAACATAGGTTACCAAGCCATGTATAGAATTTAGATTCCTTCCTTTGCTGTAATTACTGCCATCTATACATTAGGCATTATTACATCTTCCTGTGGTAAGTTTCTTGAAAATTCTTTCAGTCTCTTGGATGAAAGCATTGGAATGTATGTATTGCCTTACTATTTTTATCTTGATAATACATTGAACTTTTTTGTCTGATATTATTTTACTGGTTCTTTTAATGATGCATTCATCTCTATCTCGAGTAGTAGCTTAAAAAAATAAAGCCACCAAGGACTCGATATTAAAAACCAAAGTCAAAACTGAAGTGGAATGAAAAGATGTAGGGTATGAATGAAGGTATATTTGTATCTCGAATCAAAGCTTTGACCTCTAGGGTAAAAATACAAAATACTCCAGTTGCTATAAAAATACATAATGATTGAGTTTTTTTTTTTTTTGACAGTGTAGAGGAAGGAATTGAGCTAAGATTGAGATAAGGTAAGTACATTTAAGCCTAAAATCACAAAATTATATCTATCTACCTAGCTATCTATTTATATATCCATCTATACACACACACATTAGTTTATGCATGTACATATGTTTGTATATGTATACACACACACACCAATATTTCTTTTTGCCATAGCATATCTTTGTGATTTATACAGAATAAATGAGGTCACTCACACTGAGGTTCAGTCGTAACATGTTAGAAACTTCCATTTTTTATAATTAAGAGGAATGAAGATCTATTTGGTTTTAGGAGTTTTAAGGGATTGTGATAAGGAGATTATGTTTCCCTAATATTTTACTCATGAATTATAGTCAGAAATATATTTGGGAGTCTAAATTCTATGTAGATGTCAGAATAAGACTTCTGGCAACTGATTGTTCTCTGAAGGCAGGAATTCATGTGTGTAACCTGTGTTATTCCAAATTCATCTGCATTTATTTTTTTATGATGGTTGTGTGTGCAGTATGTATTAACTGAATATATAATAATCTCTCTTTCCTATTACCTTTCTTTCTTCATGGATGCATGGAGGTCTACTTCCTGTCAGGAGTGATTTTGATGTATTTTCAAACTGATGTCTAGAAATGCAGCATCCAGAAAATATCCTCTAACTCATATGTATCAGACTCATGAGGGATGAAAAAAGACATAAACAGATTTGTTCATTATTTTCCTAACTAGAATGGTTACAGATGACTCCTCAGACAAACATGGTTATGCCCAGGATCAGTTTAATCTTCCTTCTGATTTCAGCAAATGATCTGTGAAAAGCCTCAGAGATGAATATTTTTATAGAACTATGCAAATCATAAAATTATATATGTGTGTATTTCACATTAAAATTAATGCTCATAAAGAAACCTTTTTGTAATTCAACAAATCATAATTAAAGGATATAGTTTGTCCCAAGAGAATAATTCCCTATAAATCAGTTCACATAAAGGAATATTCAGGAAGCATATTTTATAACCTTAACTAATAATGACCAATTTTAGAAGAATGCACTTTAAGGAAGTAAAAACTAATAATTAACATGCAGATAATAAATAACACTGTAATGATATTCTGACTCTTGTATATAACAATTTGTGGAGATTTTGGTCATTTCCTTCCTTCCTTCCTTCCTTCCTTCCTTCCTTCCTTCCTTCCTTTTCTCCTCCTTCTCCTTATCATTTTTTAAGTCCTTTTACATAAGATTACAATTATAAAATAAGTCTTTAGGAAACTACATGGATATTTTCCATTTCATCATGAGATTTCTTCTAAATCCCGTTAATATACAGTATTGAAACTTGGAATTAACTGAAATACACATGCCAGAAAAGTAATGGTTCCATCCGTAAGACCTGAAATCATAAAAATCCTGGAGGAAAACACTGGAAAAAAGTTCCTTGAAACCAGTCTTGGCAATAATTTTTTGAATTCGACATCAAAAGTAAAGACAACATATTAAAAAAAAATAAAGAAGTAGGACTACATCAAACTCGGAAGCTTCTGCACAGTAAAGGAAACCATTAAAATGAAAAGGCAAACTATGGAATGGAGAAAATATTTGCAAATCATCTATTTGATGGGTTAATATCCAACATGTATGAAGAACTCACATAACTCAATAGCCAAAAAATCCCCAATCTGATTATAAAATGAGCAGAGACATTTTTTTTAAAAGATTTTATTTATTTATTCGACAGAGATAGAGACAGCCAGCGAGAGAGGGAACACAAGCAGGGGGAGTGGGAGAGGAAGAAGCAGGCTCCTAGCAGAGGAGCCTGATGTGGGGCTCGATCCCATAACGCAGGGATCACGCCCTGAGCCGAAGGCAGATGCTTAACCGCTGTGCCACCCAGGCGCCCCAAGACATTTTTCTAAGAAGACAAAGTAATGGCCAACAGGTACATAAAAAGATGCTCAACATCACTAATCATCAGAGAAATACAAATCAAAGCCACAATGAGATATCACCTCACACGTGTTAGAACTGCCATTATCAAATGACAAAAGATAACAAATGCTGATGAGGATGTGAAGAAAAGGGAACTCTGTGCACTCTTGGTGAGAAAATAAATTGGTGCAGCCCCATGGAAACCATGTGGAGGCTCCTCAAAAAATTAAAAATAGGACTGTCATATAATTCAGAAATCCCACTTCTGAGTATACATCCAAAGGAAATGAATTAGGATCTTGAAGAGATATCTTTATCCCCTGAAAATTGCATCATTTTTCACAATAGCTAAGATCTGGAAACAACCTGTATCCATCTATGGATGAATGGATAAAAGAGATGTGGTGTATATTATAATGGGACATTATTCAACCATAAGAAAGAAGGAAATCCTGCCATTTGTGACAACATGGATGGACCTTGAGGGCACTACACTAGGTGAAATAAGTCAGACGGAGAAAGACAAATACTATACGGTATCACTTATAGGTGTAATTTTTTTAAAAAAGTCAAACTTATAGAAACAGAGGGAAAAAGTGGTTGCCAGGGGCTAGGAGTAGGTGAAATAGGGAGAGTTTGGTAAAAAGGTACAGATTTTCAGCTATAAAATGAACAAGATCTCATGACCTAATGTATAACATAGTGATGATAGTTGATAACACTGTATTTTATAATTGAAATTTGCAGAGTTTTCACCCCCCCCAAAAACCACAAAAATCACAAAGCAAAAGCAGAAACAAAACAAACCTGATAAATATGATGAATGTGTTAATTACCTTGAGGGGGAAATCTTTTAACAATGTATACATTCATCTGATTGTCACAATGCATACTTTAAATATCTGACAACTGTATGTGTCAATGAGACCTCAATAAAGCTGAAAAAAAGAAAAATACTATAGATTAGCCCATTTGAAGAAAATTTCCCATTGGTTGGATAAAACAATCTTCAAATGAGTTGAATAACTTCTCTGAAATGTAAAAAAAAAACTTAAGGAACAAGCAAAATCAAATATTAACTTGCTTTAATATCTGTTTATTTTGATGTGAGTATTAAACCACTTGCTAATGAAGGATGTGTTGAAGGAAACTCATAAAAATTTGGGATTCAAAAAGTACAGGAAAGTAGGCAGTTGTAATGGAACTATTGTAAGGAATATGAATATTTGCTTTGTTTGTTTAAACTCACAGGAAACAATCCAGTAATTTTGAGTGGGGTAATTTCCTCAAATACTAAATTCTACAAAATTCTTTTGTAAATATGCATATATATTCTTAGTCTCCACACGGGAGAAGTCATATCCACTCACTTTTAAATTTTATTTTTCTCATTCTTTTGCCTCCATTCAGTTTAAATATTTTCAAAAGCAGAAATGATATTTGTTATTTTATCATGCATATTTTTTAAATGTTAGTATTAGAATTGCTATCTAGTCATTAAATATGCACATTTTATACAAACTTTACCACCATAATTCGATGTGGCAAAAGCAAATCTATAAAAGAACAATTATCATTTCTAATAAATGCTCTCTGACATTACAGCAAGTCAATGAAATTCACTTCAGCAAACATTTAATGAACACTTTTTATGTATGTGCTAGGCATTGAGGTTGTAAAGATAAGTAAGACATACTTTCCTTTCTATGTTCTAGCCTAAAGGAGAGGCTCAAAATCTTTGGATAAAAAAAGGCTCAAGGGGAAAATGAAGAATAAGAACAGAACAACTGACACTTTCATCAGTTAGACCTTGGAACAATCTACCAAACCATGGATCTCTGTAAAGGCTGCTGATTTTTTACACAGTTTGGACAGGACAAGCTACATAATCTGCAGGAGAAGTGTACTATAGAAATGGTGATCATTTGTTGAATAATTATCATGAACTTTAAGATGGCAACAAAGAGCATTAACCAAGTGTGGGCCCTTCTAAGCAAGTGGCCCCAGGTGACTCTACATATCACATGCCCATGAAGTCAGCCCTGAGGTTAGATCTGCTCTCGCTAATTCTTTAGTTCCTATTAGGATAAATTCAATGCCTGAAGCATTAATTTGATAAAAATGGTAGGTGTCTCTGGTGTCCAAGGAGCATAGATCAGGCCAGCATGGTTTTCTGTCAGTCTTTTAGCTATATGTGGCATTGCCCAGAAAAAAAATGTGAAGTAAAAATGAAAACTCACAGCTGCCTTCTATTTTACTTTTTTGTAGAGCTTCATTCGAAATAGAGATCTAAGAATAACTCAGGTGTTTATTTTCACTTTATCATTCTGTCATTTGATAAAGGGTGAAGTATAGCATGCTAACCTGTATTGGGAAATAACATTCGGATACCAAAGAGGATTTCAGATATCCTTCACACAGCTTACATGCTGTCAAGTAGCAAGTAAGTCCTGTCAGTAGCAACACTAACAGGTAAAATGTTACTGAAAAAACAAAGATGCTTCTGAATTTTCCTATACATAAAAAAATATTATGTATGACTATATGTTATCATCATTCAATAGAGTCATCTGATTATATCATAACAATGAAATATTACTTTTTACACTTGCCTGCAACCAAGATTTCCCCATAGCTATTAAAAGAGTGAGGAGAGATTGTTCCCTGACCTGGTGATTGTTGATGCATATCTCTATGTCTACGTATGTATACTTAGGGTTATACCAGATATCTACATTCATGGTGGATATTAAAATATCCAAGCTGATATGCCCTGTTGGTTTTATGTCTTAGGGATGACTGTAAAATTCACAAAAAGTGAAACAATTTAGTAAGACAAGTGAAATGCTGTTTAGCATCAGTATTGATTGTATGCATTCCACAATGAGAAAGTTTCTTAGATTCTAGTAAGTAAAATAAGTTGGTATTTAGTTACTAATGCATTTTTGAATTTTAACAAGTGCTCGTAGAAATCATTTTATACAAATTGTGTTTGAAGGCTAATGATTTGTGAAGTCATAAAATATAATTCACTCATAAATTTACAGTTATTTGAATTTAAGCACATGCATCCACAACCAGGGTCATATGCATATAAAATAATAATGAATAAATACATTTTATTATAAGGCTGCATAACTTATTTAATTATTGGAACAAGTAACGTTTCCACTTCAATGTCAAAAATGTACCACAAAGCACGATAAAGTATAACACATTGTAGATAAATTTCCTCCATATTGAATACTTTGAGATTTATTGTGACCCATTTTCCCAAAATCTATTGGGAGTTGTGTAAATATACAATTTATGGCTGGGAGATAAAATGTGGATTAAAAATTCCATTATCTAATAATTCAATTTGAAATTTGGCATGTAATTTACACACACACCAAACATTTAAACCTGGTGTATAATGCATGTGGTACACTGACATTACTAAATGTAATCTTTCTGTGTCACTTACTGAGAATAAACTATCTCTTCGCATATAATAAAAGCAATCAGATTTTGATCAGTTTTCTTAAGCCACTGTCCCATTTCATTCCCCTTTGCCTGGTTCTGATCAGAGGGAAATTTGTTTCATAATCTTTACTACAAAGCAAAGTGAAAGGGGTGCCTGTGTGGCTCAGTAGGTTAAACATCTGCCTTCAGCTCAGGTCATGATCTTGGGGTCCTGAGATCAAGCCCCACATAGGGCACCCTGCTCAGCAGGGAGTCTGCTTCTTCCTTTCCCTCTGGCCCCACCCCCGTTCATGTTTGCTCTTTCTCTCTCAAATAAATAAATAAAATCTTAGAAAAAAGAAACAAAGTTAAAGAAATGAATGAAGGAAACAGTAGTTCATAATAATCAGTTTATGACACTAATGCCATAAGCGAAAACCCTGGTGAACTCCTTTCTCCATCCTCTCCTGAGTTAGCAGGAAAGTGAGGATGACCCATTAAGACAATAAGAGCTTTTCCACTAGGGTCAGGAACATGACAGGGATATCCATTCTCACTACTGTTGTTCAACATAGTACTAGAAGTCCAAGCAAGCCTCAGCAATCAGACAACAAAAAGAAATAAAAGGTATTCAAATTGGCAAAGAAGAGGTCAAACTCTCACTCTTTGCAGACAACATGATACTTTATGTGGAAAACCCAAGACTCCACCCCAAAATTTCTAGAACTCATACAGGATATAAAATCAACACACAGAAATCAGTTGCGTTTCTATACACTAACAACGAGACAGAAGAAAGAGAAATTAAGGAATTGATCCCATTTACAACTGCACCAAAACCCATAATATACTTAGGAATATACCTAACCAAAGAAGTGAAGGAGTTGTACTTTAAAAACTACAGAACACTTATGGAAGAAATTGAGGAAGACACAAGAAAGTGGAAAAACATTCCATGCTCATGGATTGGAAGAGCTAATATTATTAAAATGTCTAGGCTACCCAGAGCAATCTACACATTCAATGCAATCCCTATCAAAATACCATCAATATTTTTCACAGAGCTGGAACAAATAATCCTAAAATTTGTATGGAATCAGAAAAGACCCCAAATCACCAACGGAATATTGAAAATGAAAACCAAAGCTGGTAGCATCACAATTCTAGACTTCAAGGTATATTACAAAGCTATAATCATCAAGACAGTATGGTACTGGCAGAAAAACAGACACATAGATCAATGGAACAGAATAGAGAGCCCACATATGGACCCTCAACTCTATGGTCAACTAATCTTTGACAAAGCAGGAAAAATATCCAATGGATAAAAGACAGTCTCTTCAACAAATGGTGTTGGGAAGATTGGACAGCCACATGCAGAAGGATGAAACTGGACAATTTTTTCTTTTTCTTTCTTTCTTTCTCTTTCTTTTCTTTTCTTTTCTTTTCTTTTTAAAAATTTTATCTATTTATTTGACAGAGAGAGAGAGAGCACATAAGGGGGAGCAGCAAGAAGAGGGAGAAGCAGGTTTCCCCACTGCACAAGGAACCTGATGTGGGACTTGATCTCAGGACCCTGGGATCATGACATGAGCTGAAGGCATACGCTTAACCAACGGAATGACCCAGGCATCCCAAAACTGGACCAGTTTCTTATACTATACACAAAGATAAACTCAAAATGGATGAAAGACCTAAATATGAGACAGGAATCCATCAAAATTCTAGAGGAGAATACAAGCAGCAACTTCTGTGACTTCTGCTGCAACTTCTCGCTAGACGTGACTCTAAAGACAAGAGAAACAAAAACAAAGATGAACTATTGGGACTTCATCAAGATAAAAAGCTTCTGCATAGCAAAGGAAAGAGTTGACAAAACTAAAAGGTAACCTACGGAATGGGACGGGATATTTGCAAATGACATATCAGATAAAGGGCTAGTATCCAAGGTCTATAAAGAACTTATCAAGCTCAACACCCCAAAAACAAATAATCCAGTCAAGAAATTGGCAGAAGACATGCACAGACACTTCTCCAAAGAAGACATACAAATGGCCAACAGACACAGGAAAAAATGCTCAATATCACTTGTCATCAGGGAAATACAAATCAAAATCACAACAAGATACTACCTCACACCAGTCAGAATGGCTAAAATTAACAAGTCAGGAAACAACAAATGTTGGTGAGGATGTGGAGAAAGGGAAACCCTCTTACATTGTTGGTGGGAATGCAAGCTGGTAGAGCCACTCTGGAAAACAGTATGGAGGTTCCTCAAGAAGTTAAAAATAGAGCTACCCTACCACCCAGCAATTGCACTACTAGGTATTTACCCCAAAGATACAAATGTACTTATCTGAACGGGTGCCTGCACCCCAATGTTTATAGCAGCAATGTCCACAATGGCCAAACTGTGGAAAGAGCCCAGATGTCCATTGACAGATGAATGGATAAAGAAGATGTGGTATATATCTACAATGCAATACTACTCAGCCATCAGAAAGGATGAAATCTTACCATTTACATTGATGTGGATGGAACTGGAGGGTATTATGCTGAGCAAAATAAGTCAATCAGAGAAAAGCAATTTTTCATATGGATTCACTCATATGAGGAATATAAGAAACAGTGCAGAGGATCACAGGGGAAGGGAGGGAAAAATTCAGAGATGGAGACAAACATGGGAAACTCTTAAATATATGAAACCAAGGGTTGCTAGAGGAGAGGTGGGTGGGGGGATGGGAGAACTGGGTGATGGGAGAACTGGGTGATGGGCATTAAGTAGGGCATGTGAAGAACACTGTGTGTTATATGCAACGGATGATTAACTGAACTCTACATCTGGAACTAATGATGTATTAAATGTTGGATAATTTAATTTAAATTAAAAAAAGAGACAATGGCAAAAGGAGCAAACTATGACTTATTTTGTATCATAGTGTACATAATTTGACATAACATCAGGAAAGAGAGACTATGCAAACATTGGGCTACTGAAACCAAATATTAACTAAACAACCACAATCACAAATACAATGAATTCTGCCTCATTTTATTTTGAGTTCAAATTTATTACATTTAGGACAATATATTTTGAAATATATTTCACTAGTAAAAAATATTGAGCCTTTTAAAACAAAGTGTTATCCTATTTAGAAAGAAAATTTCTAGAAATAAACTGCCTGTGAAAATAGCTACTTTATGCTTTAGAAATGAGTGTACTTATATCATGTTAGTATTAAATTTTATAACTATCCTGTCTACTAACATACTTTACATTTCACAGGCATAACGTTTTATGTTTTAGGATTTCATTTCCATTATTTGTTGTGCTAACTAAATGCCAAAATGAAAATATGAATAATTGCATTTTGGGTTACAGTTAAATCTTATGCATTTAAATTTTTTAAGTACTTTGAGTTATTACCTTTTTGTATTCCTAAACAATTTTAAATGTATTTATTTATAATGTTATTACATTGTTTTTAACATTCTTTAAGCATAAATTTGATTAATAAGTGCATATATGCAATATAGATTTATATATGCACATATATAGACACACATAGTTTTCTTTCAAAGCCACTCTACATATAATGACCATATAGAGTCCATGTTTCTTTTGATGAATCAGAATATGGGGAGGCAAATTAGTGTTGTAATTGTAGTGGCATTCTTCATTCCTCTCTGCTTAATAAATGAATACACTGACATTATTGAGATAGTCCCTAACTTAAAAGGCAGTTACCATCTCCCACTAAAGAGATTAAAAAAATAAGATTTTTATTTTCATTTTTTTTTATTTTTGCAGCTAGAAAATGAGTATATATCATAGACTCCTCAATCCGATTGCCCACCCCAGAAACTGAATTAGAAGACCATGAAGATCCATTTAGGCAATGAGTAGCAGCAGTACTTTCGTATACAATTAGTTTTCAGAGGCACCAGTGGCATTGTTTCTAGGAGCAGCTTCTAGTGCCAATGTGAGTGATATTAGCAGGGCAAGCTATAATAACTCTCCCCAGGTGCATTGGCAGAAAGACCCTCACTGAGCAAGTCTGAATGATTTTGGGCATAGCTCCTGGCTACATGGCTTCCAAACCTGATTTTCTAGTCTTTTAAGAATTAAGTGTCTTTCTCACTATCATTTTAATAAACAAAAATCTTGCTTACAACTGGGTTGCTTTCATTTGCTTTTAAATGAAAAAACCTCACTGATTCAAAAATTGCTACTGGTGGTGATTATAATAACGATCATCAGGGATTGGAGGGAATTTCCACTTGGTTGGAGATAGAAAGTAAACAGCTAGCTAGTATTAAGGGACGAGACTCTGAACATGGAACATTACAAATGCCATAAAAAATGTGAGGACTGTGGCTCTTTTTAGTGATATTGAACAACTTAAGAGAAAGAGGATGAGAGAAACAGTTTACAAATTAAAGTATGAAAGAGAAGGCAGAAACTTTCACTATTGTGTGGAAAAAATAATCTTATTTTTTGCAACTCTAACTCTCTAATAATTACAAAAACAAAAGGAAAAACAAAATTTTATCATGGATGGTGGGATCACAATGGCAACATTATTCTGGAATCTCCCCCAAACTCCTCCTAAAAACCAAAGAGATAAATCTGGCTAGCAAAGGAAATATTCCACAGATGATATCTTCAATGAAAACTATGAAACAATATATCTCCATGAACCTCAGGATGTGGAGAGAGGGGCTGTATGACCAAAACACCAATAGCTAGACCAGCACAAAATAAGCAGTCTGTTGGAAGGATAGTAGGAATGAAAGGGTAGCTGATCTGAACTCTGAGCTGTGGAACTCTATAATTGCCAAAAAGAAAAAAAAAAATAAAACCCCAAATGAAAAAAAATCAACTTCAAGTAGAAACCTGATTGACTGAGGTCAAGGGCGTTAAGCAAAGCTGGGCTATTTTCTCTTAAACTGTATTTGTAAGTAATGACAAAACAAACAAACAAACAACACCTTAACCATGTAACATAAGAAGATCAAATAGTGCTATGGTTTTCAGAAATATCCAAAAAAATACTCCCTCCCATAAGGACTGAGATTAATTGAGGGGAAATTGAAAGAAGAACCAAGTTGAGCAGAGCAAAAACACTATAGGTAAGAGAGAGAGTAGGTTCAGATTTTAAGGGATGAGACCAGGAGAGTGAAAGTCCAGTAATTACTGTAACAGTAAAATAAAATATCTGAAAGTAGGAGAAATGATTTGGAAAAGAAGGACTGAATGACTCTGGGAATCACAGATCTGGAGGCAGGGAAATGTTCCAAATGTGACTTAGCTGTGAGACAAAGAAAAGGTCACAAAAAGATTTAATGTTTTGCATTCCTCACTGTGACAACCTCAGAGAAGATATAAATCTGTGAAGTTGTAAAAGGTTCTCTGGCCCACTCCCATCTCTGCACAGGCACCCTCACCTAGTGGTTTTCTTACTAGAGAACAGCATCCATGCAAGATTAAAAAGCATTAAATAGAACAGAAGTATTATATAAGACAAAGAAATCATAATAATACAAAAAGCTATAATTCCCAATGAAGTATCACAATTATTAATATTAGCGTACCAACTACAGTAACAATGCATTTTATGAAAAAATTAGAAAATAAACGTAGGTATAGACAAAAAACAAATTTTAATGCACTTCTCTTACACTTAGATATAAATAATTAAGTAGATGTTATAGGCATATATCAAGCTTTATACATCGTATGAAGAATAAATCTTCTCTCCAAGAATATGATATTTGACCACATGCTAGGGGACAAAGAAAACTTCAATAAATTGCAAAACATGTAAATATTACAAACAGCTTTCTCTGACTGCAGTGCAACTAATAGGAGACATAACTGGATGACATCAGAAGCTTATTTCCTTTCTCCTTTTGGCGGCTTAGCAGAGAGTTGGTCAATTTGACTGAAGATATTTGTACAAAGATAAGACCATTGCCTTTTGTCATCATTTCTGGCATGCAAGTTCATTCTGCTAGAACCTTAGTATGAAGACCACAGCTTTTAGAATATAGAATCACTACTATCACCTTTGAGCCTGAAGTTTCCTTGATTTAGTCTTTGTTACTTGGAAAAACTAGGGGTCCCCCAGTCCCTTTTAGGCTAAGCTACAAACATAATGTTGAGTGGAACTCATATTTGATCTCAGCCGCCTCTGAGTCAGATGTCCAGGTGGCCGCATCCTTGTTCATGGTGCATTCAGCACAGCTATGCTTAGTCTATGCTGTGAATTGAGAGTTCACAGGACTGTGTGCTCTGCTACTTCTCTACTTGTATGTTTTCCCTCAATACCCTACTCTCTATCTGTATTGTCAGCAGTGATATATATCTATAATCCCCAACCCCATGACAGCAACAAAATTAGAAATTATTAAAATTTTTAAAAAGAATAAAAGAAAGAAAGAAAGAAAGAAAGAAAGAAAGAAAGAAAGAAAAAGAAAGAACAAAGAAAAACAAAACAAAACAGGTCCCTCTCTCAGGAGAGGGGAGAGCCAAAGTAAAGAGTTAATAAAATGAAGAGAGTCTTGTGTTAGAAAACAAATGAAAATTATAATACTAATAAATACATTGAAAACCTATTGCATTGACAAAATCAAAATCAACAAAAAGACAAACTATTTTAACCTAATTAAAGAGAAGAGGGAGAAAGCACAGATACAGAAAATGAAAACTATGGCAAGATGGAAGTAAACCTTCAAGATGAAAAAAAAATTAAAAAATAAAAAAAAATTGGCAAGATGGAAGTAAACCTTCAAGATGAAAAAAAAATTAAAAAATAAAAAAAAATTATTTCTGCATTGCTATGTGAATGTTGTTGAAAACTTAGATAAAATGGGAAGTTTTCCAGGAAAAAAATAGTTTTGCTATGTTGACCCACTGGAATTAGAAAGTCGAAACAGAAAATTGTCATAGAAATAGAATTTTATATCAGTATTAGACCTTGGTAGTTTCAGAGTTAAATTTGACCAAACTTATAGAGATAAACCCAATGTTCTTAAAAAAGCCCAGAGCATAGAGAAAGAAAACCACAATTTTTATTCTATGGGACAAGTGAAACATTAATGCAAAAACTGGATAAATGTTCACAAAAAGACTATATTCTCACTTTTAAATATTATTTCAACAATCTCAAATACAATCAAATATTCATTTAAAAATAATGTATTGTGATCATGTGAGATTCCTCCAGAAAAACAGGCACGATTTGATGTTAAGAAATCTGTCAAAAGTCATGTTAATTTATGGAGAAAAAATACATATACTTGATTTTAGGAATGTTAAAAAAGCATTGAAGAAAATTCAACACACTATTAATTATAATCAATGGGTTGTTTTTAAATTTAAAAAATGCATATAATCTCAAAATTAGACCATGTACTTAATAGAAAAAAAAATGAGTTTCCCTGCTAACAAGGTGTCCAGTGTTGTCACACTATTTAATATTTGTGAGGTAAAAGATATCACAATTAAATAAGGGAAACCTATTAGAAGAGTTTAAAACTTTCTCCTGAACACGCAATGGGCCAAAGAAGAAATCAAAAGAAATTTAAAAAGTATTTTGAAAGAAACGAAAATGGAAACACAACATACCAAAACTTATGGGATGAAATAAAAATGGTTCTAACACGGAAGTTTACAGTAATAAACACTTACATGAAGACAAAAGAAAGATCTGAAACAATCTAACTTATTCCTCAAGTAACTAGAAAAAAAACAAACTAAGTCCAAAGTTAGCAGAAGAAGCCACATAAAGATTAGAACAGATATAATGAAATAGAGACCAGAAAAATAATAGAAACAATCAACAAAACTAATAGCTGAGTTTTTTTAAAGGATAAACAAAATTGACAAAACTTTGGCTAGACTAAGAAAAAAAGAGAGAAAACTCAAAATCAGAAACAAAAGAGGAGACATTATGATTGATACCACAGAAGTACAAAGGATAATAAGAGACTGTAATGAAAAATTATATGCCAACAAATTGGATAGTCTAGAAGAAATGGATAAATTCCCAGAAATGTACAACCTACTGAGACTGAATCATGAAGAAATAGAAAATCTGAACAGACTGATAACAAATAGGTAGATTGAATCAGTAATAAAAATCCTACCAACAACAAAAGCCCAGGACCATATGGTTTCACTGGTAAACTTGGCAAGACATTAAAGAAGAATTAATATCAATTCTCAAACTCTTTCAAAAAATTGAAGAGGAGGGAGAACCCCCTAAAATGATTTTACAAGGTCAGCATTACCCTGATACCAAAGCCAGATAAAGATACAACAAGAAAAGAAAACTACAGGCCAAAATTCCCGATGAATAAAGATGCAAAAATTCTCAACAAAATATTAGCAAACCAAATTCAACAGCATATTAAAAGCATCATACACCATGATCAAGTGGCATTTATCCTAGGATGCAAGGATGGTTCAACATATGTAAATCAATAAATGTATTTTATCACATTAATAGAATGAAAAACAAAAATCATATAATCATCTCAATAACTTTAGAAAAAGGATTGGCCAAATTCAACATCCTTTCCTGATAAAAATTCTCAATAAATTGTGTATAAAAGAAAGGTACCTCAAAATACTAAGAGATACATATTACAAAAACCCCAATGACATTTTTCACAGAAGTAGAAAGCAAACAGTCCTAAAATATGTTTGGAACCACAAAAGACCCCAAATATCCAAAATAATCATGAGAAAGAAGAACACGACACGAGGCATCCGCTTCCTGATTTCAAACTATACTACAAAGATATAGCAATCACAACAGTATGGTACTGCCATAAAAGTAGACAGATAGATCAATGGAATAGAATTGAAAAAATAAGCCCAACTAATATTTGACAAGGAAGCCAGGAATATTCAATGGGGAAAAATAGTCTCTTCAATAAATGGTGTTGGGAAAACTGCATATTCAGATGCAAAAAAATAAAATTGGACTCCTACCCTACACTACTCACAAAAATTAGTTTGAAGTGTATTAAAAACTAAAACATAAGGCATGAAATTGCAAAACTCTTGGAGGAGAACATCAGGAAAATTGCCTTGACATGGGTCTTGGCAACCATTGTTTTTGAATATGACCTCAAAAGGATGAACAACAAAACAAAAAATAAATAAATGAGTCTATATCAAACTAGAAAGCTTCTGTACATCAAAAGAAACAATCAACATAATGAAAAGGCAAACAATGGAGTGAGTTAAAATACTTGTAAATTATCAATCCGATAAAGGATTAGTATCCAAAATATATAAAGAACTTATAAAACCCAACATCAAAAAAACAAATAATCCAATTAAAAAATGGGCAGAAGACATGAACTGACATTTCTCCAAAGAAGACATACAGATGGCCAACAGATACATGAAAAGATCCTCATCATCTCTTATCGTCAGGGAAATTCATTAAAATTACAAAGAGATATCACCTTACACCTGTTAGAATGGCTAAAATTAACAACACAAGTAACAACAGGTGTTGGTGATGTGGAGAAAAAGGAACACTCATGTACTGTTGGTGGGAATGAAAACTGGTGCAGCCACTCTGGAAAACAGTATGGAAGTTCCCCAAAAAGTTAAAAATAGAACTACCTTACTATCTAGCAATTGCACTATTAAGTATTTACCCAAAAGATGTAAAACTATTGATTGGAAGGGACTCATGCACCCTGACTTTTATAGCAGCGTTATCAACAATACCCAAAGTATGAAAAGAGCCCAAATGTCCATCCACTGATGAATGGATAAAGAAGATGTGGAATGTATATATGCAATGGAATAATACTTAGCCATCAAAAAGAATGAAATCTTGCCATTTGCAATGACATGGATGGACTTAGAATATATTTTGTTAAGCAAACTAAGTCAGAGAAACACAAATACCATATGATATTGCTTATATGTGTAATTTGAGAAACAAAACATATCAACATATGGCAAGAAACAAAAGAGAGGGAAGCAAACCATGAGACTCAACTATAGAGAACAAACTGAGGGTTGGTGGAAGGAGGAGGGTGAGGGATGGACTATATGGGTGATGGATATTACAATGAGCACTGGGTTTTATATGTAAGTGATGAATCACTAATTCTACTCATGAAACCAATATTATCCTATATGTTAACTAACTATAATTTAAATAAAAATTTGAGACAAATAAATAAAAAAGAAAACAGTATGGAGGTTCCCTAAAACGTTAAAAATAATTCTATGATCCAGCAATTGCACTGCTGGGTATTTACCCAGAGAATGCAAGAACACTAATCCAAAGAGATACATGCACTCCCATGTTTATAGCAGCATTATTTACAATAGCCAAGATATGGAAGCAGCTCAGGTGTCCATCAATTGATGAATGAATAAAGAAGATGAAGCATATATCTATAATATGAGATATGATATACATATCATATCATATGTATATCATACTATATATATACATGCATATATGAAATATGATTCCACCATAAAAAAGAATGAAATCTTGCCATTTGCAATGACATGGATGGAGTTACAGAGTATAATGTTAAGCAAAATAAGTCAGTCAGAGAAAGACAAAATACCATATGATTTCAGTCATATGTAGAACTTAAGAAACAAAACAAGCAAAAGGAACAAAATAAGAGAGAGAGAGAAATGAAGAAACAGACTCTAGAAATAGAATTATCATATGATCCAGCAATCTCATTTCTGGGTATATCCAAAGCAAATGAAAACAAGATATCAAGAGATGTGTGCACTCTCATGTTCATTGCAGCATTATTCACACTAGCCAAGATATGGAAACAACCTAAATGTTCATCTACAGATGAATAAATAAAGATTATATATATATATATATATTTATATAATACATATATTTTACATATTTATATATTGTATGTTTATACATTTATAAATTATATACTTATAAGCATTATTCAGCCTGAGAGAGAAGGAAATAATGCCATTTGTGATTTGTGACAACATGGATGGCGATGGACCTTGAAGACACTGCACTACATGAAGTAAGTCAGACAGGAAAAGCCAAATATTGTATGATCTCACTTATATGCAGAATCTAAAAATACTGAACTTTTTGAAGCAGAGAGTAGAATGGTGGTCATTATCAAGGGCTGGAGGTGGGAGAAATAGGGAGATGTAGGCTAATGGGTGCAAAATTCCATGTAAAAACGTGTACTTTATGGGGATCTACTTTACAGCATGGTGAATATTGTTAAAAATACTGTATTATGCAATTAAAAGTTTCTAAGAGAGTAGATCTTAAATGTCCTCACCACAAAAAAGAAAGAAATTATTTGAGGTAATAAAGGTAATAATTTTGCAATAATATGTGTATTAAATTATCACACTGTGCACTTTAAACTCATACAATGTTATATGTCAATTATATCAATAAAGCTGGAAGAAAAAGAAAAATAATAACTTTATGCTAAATTGAACACCAAAAAATAAAATGGGAAATATTGCTGTCATGATGTTGAAAAATGTATAACCTTTATAGATTAGATTTAATAAAAGTTTAGGACCTGTAAAGGAAGTTATAAATCTGTTGACAGAAAACTAGCCTTAGCATGTGAATAGTGCATATTATGTTTACCATTTTCTTCAATGTAAAAACAGTATGATTCAACTAAATTTGAAATACTATATAAATATAAAAGTTCTAATTAAAGTATCCTCTGTTTTAAACAGTGTTCATTCTTTAAAGAAACATAGAAGGATAAATGCTGGTAGAGAGTTAAGAAATATGTGAAGAATTAGAGTGATGAATTGTTAATGTTCTTTTCAGTTATCAGAACTTAGCTGTAAAGCCAGTGACCTGTGGAACTGACTATACAATTCAGAAATAGATTCACCAAAATAAGAGTTTAATATATAAAGAATGTGATATTTCAGTTTGGTGGGGAAAGAATAGATTATTTAGAAATAAAATAATACAGGCTATCCATTTAAAAGACTGTAAAATTGGAACACTACTTGAACCATTCACGAAATCAGTTCCAGATGGATTAAAACAGAAAACAAAAATCAGTGATGCATACTCTATGACAGAGAATGTTAAAAACACAAAGGCCATAAAAGAGGACATATTTGACCGCATAAACATGAAAAGTCTTTGTGTGGTAAAACATACAAGTCAGTAAAAATGATAGATTTGAAAAAATTGTACAACAAAACTGACAGATAAAAGTATGATATCTATAACATAAAATAAAAACTTACAGCCTGTAAATGGGTATATAAGACAACGTAAAATTGGGCAATGTATGTGGATAGAAAATCACAGAATAGCAAATGGTCAAGTAACATAAAAAGATGAATAAACTCACTAGAATTAAAAGAAATTCATCCAAAACAAGATATTTCTTTATACCTTTTAGACCGGAAAAAAAGGTAAAATACATGTAGTCAGTGATGTAGGTAGAAGTATAATATCATATACAGTTGATAGCAACTATAATTTTGTATCCTTTTAGGAAAGCATTCTCACAACATCCTTTAAGAAAAACAATGCTGTGCCTTCAACAGAAGAGTCTACTTCAGGAAATCTACCCTTAAAAATAAGTACACCAGTTGGAAAGATTACGTGATCAAGGGTATTTGTCCATTGTGGCCAGAACTTAAATAAAATAAATGGTCAATAACAGAGAAATGGTTAAATAAATTGTGTTGTATGTTCACCATTAAATAACATACAGCTATTCACAAGAATAAAGTAGCACTCTACAAGTTGAGAGGCTAAGGATGGTGATGGGTTAGATTTTGTTAGATCTTATAAAGAAAAACAAAATGTTTATCAACAAAATGAAAAGTCAACCTCCTAAATGGGAGAAAATATTTGCAAGTCATATATCTGATAAAGGGTTAATACGTATAAAGTGCTCATATAGTATACTGTGCACACAATATGTATAAAGAACTCACACAACTCAACAGCAAAAACAAACAAATAAACAATGTGATTAAAAAAATGGCAGAGAATCTGAACACACATTTTTACCAAAGATATACAGACATCCAACATGTACATGAAACTATGCTCAACGTTG
This sequence comes from Ursus maritimus, assembly GCF_017311325.1. Classification (NCBI taxonomy): domain Eukaryota; kingdom Metazoa; phylum Chordata; class Mammalia; order Carnivora; family Ursidae; genus Ursus; species Ursus maritimus. Next base: position 49,564,244 of record NW_024426552.1, on the reverse strand, counting down.
CAAATAATGAGGAAAAGGCAAATCAAAACCAAATGAGATATTAGCTCACACCTGTCAGAATGCTATTATCAAAAAGAAAAAAAAAAGAACTGTTGGTGAGAATATGGAGAAAAGGGGACCCTCATGCACTGTTGACAGGAGCGTAAGTTGGTGCAGATGGAAAATAGTACGGAGATTCCTCAAAAAATTGAGAAATAGAACTATCATAGGTCCCAGCAATTCAACTTCTGGTTATTTATCTGAAGAAAATAAAAACACTAATTGGAACAGATATTTACACCCCCTGCAGATATGGAAACAACCTTAGTGTTCATGGATGGATGAATGGACAAAGACGATGTGGTCTGCACATACAGTGTAATACTATTCAGCAATAAAAATAATGAAATCTTGTCATGTGTGACAACATGGATGGACCTTGAGGGAATTATGCTAAGTGAAAGTCAGAGAAAGACATTGTATGACTCACTTGTATGTAGAAGTAAGATAACAAAAACAACAGCAAAGGAAAAAAATACAACCTCATAGATAAAGAGAACAGACTAGTGGTGCAAAGAGGTGGGGGTTAGGGTTTGGGACAAATGGGTAAAGGGAGTCAAAAAGCACAAACTTCCAGCCATAACATAATTAAGTTATAGGGACATAATGTACAGTATGGTGACTATAGTTAACAATATCGCATATTTGAAAATTGCTAAGAGAATAGATCTGGAAAGTCTTATCACAAAACAAGTTGTAACTATGTGTGGTGATGAATGTTAACTAGACTTATCGTAGTGACCATTTTGCAATTCACAAAAATATCAAACAATTATGTTGTATACCTGAAACTAATACAATGTGATATGTCAATTATACCTCAATAAAAAATAAATAAAAATTTAGAAATTTTAAAAAGGAAAAGTGAAATGCAGAAAAGTGTGTACAAAATAACTCCATTTTGAAAAAAGCAAATTGTGACACAAAGTTATATGGCTATATTATCCGTATTATCTGTCTGTATTTAATGAACATGGGGGAGATCCACTAAGTTATTAACCTGGGTTGCCTGGGGGAGTTGGTTAGTCATAGTCTTATCCAGTCATTTTGAGGGTAATGCCAACATTTATGTCAAGTGCATATCACAGAATAAGAGTGTGATACATTAAGTATAAATTCAGATTTTGCTCAGTTTCATATTATGCTCTGGTTTCTGAGTACTGCCCTTGTTTTATTTTCACTTTTTTTTTTTTTAACATTTCTTGAGCAAATGAAGGTAATTTCTATTTAGCATCTAGAAACAACCACCTATGTTTTAGGGCTATTTACTCGAAATATCCTGTAAACAAACTTGGTTCCTTTTTTGCCTCAGTGTAGAATCTCATTAGTATTTATCATAAAACCTAAATATATATCCATTTGCAGAGACAAAAAAACAAAATTTCTTTCATACAGGTCAATGAACTACAAATTTGTGTTAGTATCATAAACTCGAATTCCTTTGTTCCCACATAGAGCTATTTTTCTTGCTTCATTTTATTGGAAATTGTAAAGATAAAATATGCCTTAGAATTTGTGGATAAAAACTGTAAGGGTATTTCCAGTAAAATGCAAAGGATGCTCATATTCATTAGGGCAATGTCAGTATGAATGGACTTGTATGAATGGACTTGTATAATACCTTAACTAATTTCAGTGTTTTGTGTGATATTGGACATCTAAGAAACATAAGACCTGTCTTATTGCGTGACCAACCATATAGCCCAAGTTCCCAGGAAGTAAAAGAAAAAGAAGATTTTCAGGAAGTTACATTGTGCTAATGCAAAGCAATATAATTAACTGGATATTGAATAAAACAATGTAAATTATATCCACATATTGTAGGTGAAAGAAAAAAAGTATTGCTTTTTAAATAGCTAATGCCTGAATTTCTCATAGGTGGAGGACCTATCTTTGTATAGGAAATAAATTTATAAGTCCTGTTGAGTCTGTAGACTTAACCTGTGATGTATGAAGGAGATAGAAAAAAAGAAATGCCTAAATTCTCTATTAGTCAACAGAAACATGTAGGGATGGTGAGAGAAGGGAGTAGGCATGTAGTTGGAGAATAATGGAGAGAATAGATAACAAAACATAGCAGGAGGCTGCCACTGTGGGAAAAGTCAGCTGGTGAAAAATTCTAAATGGTGGCAAATGCCAAGAGTGGATTCAAAGAGCTTTTTAATGAAAAACATATATTATTTTTTTTTTATCTTAGGACCACAACTGTTAGCTGTACAACATCTGCTTTAACTTTGTGTGCTCATTTCTTCACAAGAAAAAAAAAGTAATCATTCTGGTATCTACCTGATGCAACTGTTGTGAGAACCAAATGAGCTAAAATAAAAATACATGAATCACCTGGGCTGATGCATTGTAGATATCATACGGATTGGGTTTCACGATTTTTGTTTTTTTGCTTTTATTTATTTAAAACCGGTGCTATTGCTGCAGGTAAAAACCTTGCATTACCCCTAACCTTTCAGTAAGATCTGCCACAAACATAAATTGTGGGAATAGTTGGGGTGGGAGTAGCAAATCAAAAAAGGAGCCATATCACATGACGCTATTGGCTTTAAGCCAGAGACAACAGGACTGAAACACTGAAACTTGAATAGTAATATTTCATTAGTCAAAAAACCCAGAGCTGGAATTGACTCTTTTAGTATAAACTTTTCGTAATTTACAGATATTTGGAGGAAGGTTTTGGACTACCCACTGTATGTGAGATGGAGGTGATGCAAGCTAATTTGTTTAAAATCTCAAAGAAAGAGTGTTTTTGCATAAAATTTACACAATTTTTAATTAAGGTAATTCATTCACTTCATTCAAGAAAAATATTAATTAAGATGTTCAGGTACTGTGTTAAACACTAGGCATATAAATATTTAATTCCTGCCTTCAAAGATCTTAAATTTAATGAGAAAGAAAGATAAGAAAAAATTGAAATAATGTGACACATTTTTAAGGTAGAAATATTCAGCTAGCAATATACCTCTGACTATAGCAAGCAAAATCAGACCAAATGACAAGATCACATTGATATATTTACATTCATATCAACTATATTGCAAAATTATTATACATGTACTTTATTGTAAAATATTTAGCAAAAATGAAAAATTAAAAAAAACTAGCTATTATAAATGAAACTAAGAGCTGGTTCTTTGAAAAGTTTTATAATTTAAACCTTCAGAAATACCGTTTAATGTCCACAATGAAGCAGAGTGTGCAGTGTTATAATTTTTAAAAAGGAACATAATTGCAAATACGCTATTGACTTAAAAATTACAATTGAGGGGCATCTGGGTGGCTCAGTAGGTTAAGCTTCTGACTCTTGATTTTGGCCCAGGTCATGGTCTCAGATTCGTGAGATCAAACCATGCATCAAGCTCCAGGCTGGGCACTGAGCCTACTTCAAATTCTTTCTCTCCTTGTCCCTCTGCCCCTCCTGTACACTTCCCACTTGTGTATGCTCTCTCTCTCTCTCTCTAAACAAACAAAAAATTACAATTGAATTCTATGAATAAGTTATAATAATGAATATGACAAATCAGAAAATGTTATAAATCTTCAAATTATCAGAATAAGTAGAATGTTTTATAGAATAAAGTTATTTGAAGAAATTAAATGAAAGTGTAAAAGTGCCTGTTCCTGAGCCAAACACTTACAAATTGAACAAATAAGACATGGCAGGAACAGTTTTAAAGTCAGATTTCACCAGTCACCAGGGGCAGATCAATTCTATGTTATACAATTTGTTACGAGAATTAATGGAGGCAACTCAATTAATTTTACATAGTTAGTATGTTCATAGTACCCAAATTAGATACGGATTTTTTAAGAAAATAAAAACAGGGCCATTTTCACTTATAAACATAAATGCAAAAGCCATGAATACAATATTATCAAATCAAATATATCAAGGAGGACAAAATTATAAAACAAACAGAAAGTTATCTTATTGGATTTAATTCTCAATTATGTATGTATATATGAATACACATATATTATGCACATATGTCATATATATTAGCATAATATAGAGAGGCTATGTTTTTAACTTTTGAAAAGGAAGTTCATATTCAACAAGATAAAAAAGAAGACATGAAAAATTTTATAAAATTTAAGTTAAAATTTATAAATTCTAAAGTCATCATAAATAAGTTTAAAAGAAATGAAACAGACTGGTTGAAATAATTTTGACATATATAATGGATAGAGGAAGAATATCTTTAATGTGCCACAAACTACAAATCCACAAGAAAAAAAAACAGGACATACAACATAGATTATTAATAGATAGTACAAAGACAGTCAATATGCATTTTAAATAATTTAAACAAATATTTAATAGTAATTAAGGAATTAAAATGAGATAACCTATTATATTGGTACAAGTTTAATTTAATCTAATTTTCATTTAAAATAATGGTTAACAAGGGGTTCCTGGGTAGCACAGCTGGTTGAGAGTCCAATTCTTGGTTTAGGCTCAGATTGCGATCTCAGGGCTGTGAGATCGAGCCCCATGACGGGCTTCACATTCAGTGCAGAGTCTGCTTGTGACTCTCTCTCCCTCTGCCCCCCACACCTCTCCAAAATAAATAAATAAAACACGGTTAGCTAGGGTGGGGTAAGTATTACTCTTACTGAGTAAGAAAGTAAAGTGGTGCAGACATTTTGGAGGACAATTTGTATAACTAAAAATGAAAATGCATAGACTCTAAGAATAATAATTTTCAGGACTTTTTCTAGAAAAAAACATGCACATGAAGTTGTATAAAAGTGTATTCATTATTTCTTTTTAAATGGCTAAGTTAGACTCCATTTTTTAAAAATATTTTTGGTCCCATTTTCTTTTTTTTATTTTAAATTTTATTTAAATTCTAGTTGGTTAACATACAGTGCAATATTGGTTTGAGGAGTAGAAGTCAGTGATTCTTCACTTATATACAACACCCAGTGCTCATCACAAGTGGCCTCCTCAATACCCATCACCCATCTAGCCCATCCCCCACACACCTCCCTCTATCAAGCTTCAGTTTGTTCTCAATCACTAAAAGTCTCTTATGGTTTGTTTCCCTCTCTCTCTCTTTCTTTTTCCCCTTCCCATTTGTTCATCTGTTTTGTTTCTTAAATTTCATATATGAGTGAAATCATATGATATTTGTCTTTCTCTGACTGACTTATTTCATTTTACTTAATACACTCCAGCTTCATCCATGTTGTTGCAAATGGCAAGATTTCATTCTTTTGGATGATTGAGTAATATTCCAATATATATATATAATATATAAATACCACTTCTTTATCCACTCATCAGTCAATGGACATTTGGATTCATTATTCTAGTTGTTTGCAATGACATATTAGATATAATATCAATGTGTATCTATATTAGAGAAGGACTATTCAGACAGTAGCATATGCATGTCATGTGGATTTTTAAAGTTAGGTAGTTATATGTAGCATCACTGATGGATCTCTAGAACATATTATTGAGAGCAAAAGAAAGTTGCAGGTTGATAAAAAATATTCTGACACATTAATGTAAAACAAATACCTCCTACATTCCTACAAAAATGTATGTATGATATACGATCTGTAATATACATGATATTTAAACATACCAAAGTTTCTAAATGAATAAAGACTGAAAGTAATGATACCAAAATGAAACCAGAACCACTTAAAAGGAATTAAAGTCAAATATAGTATAATGTTTCAATATTTACAGAAGAAAAAATGCTTTTATATCTTACTTGTATAATTAAAACATAAAAACTTTGAATCAACTCTGCACCCTTTCATAGACACACATGTATACATGTGGGTGTCCACACACACACACACATGCATGAACTACATTTTTATTTTTATTTTTTGTTTTTTTTTTAAAGATTTTTTAAAAAATTTATTTGACAAAGAGAGAGAACAAGTAGGGGGAGCAGCAGGCAGAGGGAGGGAGAAGCAGGCTCCTCCCTGAGCAGGGAGCCTGATGTGGCGCTCCATCCCAGGACCCTGGGATCATGACCTGAGCCAAAGGCAGCCGCTTAACTGACTAAGCTACCAGGTGCCCCCGAATTACATATTTAAAATACACCTGCATCCCTACCTACCATGTCACAGTATTCCATATGTTCACAACAAAATACATGTATATATTTATTCAACAAATATTTTACTAAGTGCATACTATGTGCCAAACACTATTTTGGGCATTGGGGATCAGTAAACCAAAAAATAAAGGTCTCACTGACCTTAATTTCTAATATTTAATATAAATGGGTGTGTGCATAGGGAACCTGCCTAGGGAGAGTTTATTAGTTAGAATTTCAATCAGAAGCCAAATTGACTCTATTGCTAATGAAGAAACTATTATAGCTGATGTTTTTCCCTCTTCAGTTTTGGAAGGTGATTTGTAAGAGGAATGAGAATGAATAAGCAGGATTTTTTACATCTAGGTCTGGGGAGTTTTTGTTAGTATCACTCTTTGCATCACAATAAGACTACCCATTTTTGCTACCCTAATCTTTTAGAATCATTTCAATTTACAGCTGTTGTTCAGTAAGCTACCTATTAAAATAATGAATTATCTCCGGTTATCTAATGCTTCCTATTTAAAGACAGACAGAGAGATAGATAAACAGAGATCATCGCTAATTATTACATTTGAGCCTATGAAATTCTCAAAAGAGAAGTTTAAGGAAATGAAAGATAATGTTGTGATGGTAAGGTATCTCCATGAAACCTAACGTTTTATTTATTTTTTATCTTTAAAAATTCTTTTATTCATTTATTTGAGAGAGAGAGAGACAGAGATAGAAAGAGAGAGCAGGAGCTGGGAGGAGAGGGAGAAGCAGGCTCCCTGCTGAGCGGAAATCCCAATGTGGGGCTCGATCCCAGGACCCTGGGATCATGACCTGAGCAGAAGGCAGATGCTTAACAGACTGAGTCACCCAGCCCCCCCCCCAACATTTTATTACTATATGCCTTTCTGAACATGAACTCTTGCAATTCTGATATAATATGGTGGGGTGAAACTCCACCACTGAGAGTTGCTGATTTAGAGATTCTGCTTCTAAATGAATGGAGCCAAACATGATCGTAACAATTCTTATGCATGCTGAGTTTCCTACGTATTAGTTTCTGTTGGTAGTTATGTCACAGCATAGTATTTTAAACCCAAATACCTACAAGAACACAAGGGCAAACATGTAAAATAAATAGAAGCAATTATGTTTAAGACAATAGGGGTTTGGAGGACTGCGTCAAATCAGAAAGTGTGTGTTCCATCTAAAATTATATTTAAGCCCAATTTTATTTTGATAAAACATTTCTGAGTATTAATCTATTCTGCTCCCCCTTACTCTCATGGTCTACAGTCTCCCCATGGTGTCTCCTTTTCTATTCCAGTACAGGTAGGTAATTAGAACTGGGTCCTGTGTTCTTGCCAAGGGGAAGCTATACTGTATGGCATAAAGCACAAAGAAGCTTGATTCCCATGACTTTGTTTTCATAAGCTTTTATTGGAACTAAGAGGATTCAATTTCTAGAAAACAAAATATTTAAAAGAAGCAAGAGAAGATGATAACCTTGCAACTCTACCTCAAATCTCATTATAAACAAAGATTTGCTGGTCAGGGAGGAGGAGAAGTAGAAGGGGTAAGAGTGGTGTGAGAGATGGTAGAAGAATACCTGTCACCATTGTCCTAAGCAGAATTTTCTAATAGTCAAATATTAAATTAGCCATTTTTTCTAAGGGTTTTTCCAATAGTCAAATATTAAATAGTGCATTTAGACAGATATTGTCATCGACAGCCTCATAGAATTTCCCATACCACAGGTATGGGAATGAGGCAGGAATGTCTATGGTCCCCCGAATGTGGTGAGGTGCTAAAAATATCATTCCCTGGCTCAAGCATGGCCCAGAAACAAAGGAATCCTATCTTATATTTATATAACTTAATAATCTAATACCAGAGACAATTTCAAATAATTAACTGGTACTATATTCACATACGTGATGAACATATATGTGTGCAATAAGGCTGAAAAGTCTGAAGTTAATGCTTTCTGGCAACCTCACAAGATGAGGTTTGAAATTTCACAATGTAATTTAAAAAGTAGGGAACCACTCATGGATGAGAAATCCCATCTATTTTTATTGGTATAAAATAGTCAGAGTTCATTCATTCTTAATTTTATAAAATGGGATTAAAATAATTTTAGTAAATTAAAAAAAATTTTTTTATGGATTTTATTTATTTGAGAGAGAGACACACACACACACAGAGTGAGAGAGCACAAGCAGGGGGAGCAGCAGCAGAAGAAGAAGCAGGCTCTCCACTGAGCAGGGAGCCCGATGTGGGGCTTGATCCCAGGACCATGGGATCATGACCTGAGCCAGAGACAGATGCTTAACTGACTACACCACCCAGGCGCCCGAATTTCAGTAAATTTTTAAAAAGATTTATTTATTTATTTATTTATTTATTTATTTATTTATTTATTTATTTATTTTTGAGAGAGAGAGAGAAAGAAAGAGAACATGAGCAGTGGTGGGGGCAGAAGGAGAGAGAGAGAATCCTAGAGCAGACTCCTTGATGAACAGGGAACCCAATGGAGGGATTAATCCCAGGACCCTGAGATCATGACCCAAGCCAAAATCAACAGTCAACCAGTTAGGGGCCCCTAGGTGGATCATTTGGTTAAGCGGCTCCCTTCAGTTCAGGTCATGATCCCAGGGTCCTGGGATGGAGCCCCGCATCAGGCTCCCTGCTGAGTGAGGAGTCTGCTTCTCCCTTTCCCTCTGCCCCTCCCCCTTCTTGTGCTCTCTCTCTCTCTCTCTCTTTCTTTCTCACTCTCTCTCTCTCAAATGAATAAATAAAATCTTAAAAAAAAAAAAGAGTCAGCCACTTAACCAAGTAAGCCACCCAGGCGCCCCTAATTTTAGTAAAATTTTAATACTTCAGAAGTACATGTTCTAAAAGTACATGTCTTAAGCTACACTTTTAAATTTGGGGTATTTCAATTCATAGTATTGCTCAATATTAAATTTAACATTCTTAATGAATTAAATATTAATTTGCATAATAAAAATTCCATATTCTCTGCATGCATCTGATACAACTCGAGAATTTAAAAAGAAGTTTTAATAAGGCATATATCATGGCAGCAAAAAAGAAATGTATAGATTTATTTATAGTAACACTCTATTTAAAGTATTCCCAAATTTACCCTGGAACAAAAAATACAAAATATGTTTGAGCAACCAAAAGAAATTGCATGAAGTCTAACCTTTAATGTCTCATGCCCTTTATTCATTGACAAGTCCTCAAGACTATTACCTTTAATTATAAACATCTGATAAACTTGACTAATGGCATTACCTTCCCATAGCCAATATAGCCTTTAAAGCAAACTGTAAAGCGTAAGCTTAAGAACTTAAAAAACATAACTGGATGCATCCACTTAGTGTAAAGCACCATATCTGCTCTATCCATCTGTATCTTCAATTTGAAGCCCCATGGGGCAGAACAAATTTTGAGAAAGAAATATTTCAATCCTCTGCGGAGACAGCAACCAATGAATGCAGTGAAATAATCAGTGTGAAGCTACAACTTTCCACGTCACTTCTTCAAATGGATTATTATATTTTTTTCAGTCCAAATTTCCTAATAGAATTGTTTCTATTTAGATTTTTAAAAGACAAAAGAATAGTTTTAGTAAACAATAAACTTTATATACATTATTAAGATGGTTTTATTAAGATACTTTTCACTTTTTGCAAGCATCATTGGTTCAATTAGAATTCGTTGGAACTTTAGAGGTCATCTAATGCTAATACTCTTCCTCCAATTACACTGACTTCAATGTATATTTTATTTTTCACTATCATTTTAACGAGTAATTTTACATTTATTATTTCTTCAATCACTTAATAAATATTTACTGAATATTTAATATGGGCTATATCCTAAGTGTAATTTTGGGAAAATGTTAGAAATAAGATAGGTAAGCATGGCCTTGCCCTTGTGATTTTGCTCTCTAAAGCCAAATAGAAATAAGGTAACCAGAAATTACGTGGTAGGGCATGGGAAATTATTGAAGAGTTTTCGGGAAGGATAGTACATGATTTGCTTTTGTTTTATACTGCGATTAACCTGGACTGCAGTGTGAAAAATGGATCAGGAGGGAGGTAACGGTAAATTAGTGAGACCAGGTAAGAAATATATGGAAGAAACAAGGGACAAGCACATAATGTGAAAAATAGTATCAGTTGGATTAGGCAATGAGTTGGATGTGACATGACAGAAAGAGTGATGAACTAGGGAAGACTCCCAGACTTCTAATTTGATGGTATCATTCATAATATGAGGAACATGGATCTGGAAGCAAGAGGGCATAGAAAACTTTAAGAAATACTGGCTTTGAGACACCATGGGACATCTCAATCTGGACATCCAAGTTAGCTGTGAAGCACTAAATCCCAGAAGTCAGCTTTCAGCATAGAAATTTGGGTATGAAGGAATTTGTGGTGGTGAGTTAGTTTATACACAGAAATTAGGTATAAAAAGAAGAAAGTGGGCTTAAAGTAGAGATTTTTAAAAAGTACTTATTATCTTAAAAAATTCTTTACTTAATATGACAATGCAAAAAATTTTCACTATGTTCACCTATTTTAATTATGCTAAACTTGGTTTGCACACACTTCTGGATGTTATAATAGGAACAAATATCTGAAAACATGTTGAAAATACTTTGATTTAAATAAATGCTAGAAACTGTTTATCTTTGCTGTATTATGTTTCGTATCTATTATTTTCTGAACTCCAATGAATGACATATTCTATTTGAATCTTCTATGTCATGGTAGAACTTATTTCCAAATTTGAACTCACAACATATCTTCCCTTCCCTTCCCTTCCTTCTAATAACTCCTCGTATTTCCCAGTCTCTGTCAACATATTTCAGAGGACCTTGTTCAAAATTTTGGAGCTACTCCTACTCATCCCAGTTTTCCTTGGTTTTTCTCCTCTATATCTGATTAGTTAATTACGGCTGTAAAGAAATCTTTACCTCTGCTTTCATTGTAGCTTTGGGTCCTCATACCTGACAAGTTTTTTTTTTTTTTTAATCAACCTCAGAACTGCTTACTCAAATTGAAATTATTCAACTCTCCACCATTCTGATGTCATATTATCCTACTTTTATTATGTGAGTTTTCTGCTCAAAAGCATTCAATGCCTCCTTTATATTTTCTGTCATGTTCAAAGTCATCCATATGGTCTTTGGTGTTCTTCATAGTCTAATCATACTCTAACATCTGATCTTATTTTCTTCCTCTCATGTAAGGCGTGCAAACTCATTGCAGCCTTTTCAATTTCACACACATTCTTTTGCTTTGAGTTGCCATTTTCCTTGAACTGAATCCTTTCTACCTCAGTTCTAATACAATTCATTCTTCAAGATTTAGTTCAGTTTTAAAGTTTTCCATATCCTGTTCTGCTCATTGTACCCATTACTCATCCTTTCCTATTCAGAACTTCTGCAGAACTAATGGTTTTACCACATGTCACACTACCTTTGAAAGTCTTGGCTTTAAATTCAGGGTAGACTGTAAACCCTTGAGGCAGGGACATGCCTTATATGAAGAAAGTAATAATAGCAACAACTACAACATTTTATGTCTTGCAAAACCCAATGAATCAAATGTTATTATTCTTCTTCCCACTTTTATAGCTGAAGAAATGAGTCACAGGAGATTATTGATGTTTACAAGGGAATACAACTATTGAACGACAGAGGTTCCATTTAAAAACAAGTTGACTTGTGCCTATGCTTTTATCTAGAACTATCTTCTTATTTTCCTTGTGCAGAGCACAGATCTCAATATAAGGGACGTGTTAAATACTTTTGGTAAAATGAATAAAAAATCTTGAAATAATATGTGGTGATTGGAATGTCTTTTACATAATTTCAATGACCTCTCACAATGAAACACTTTATAATCTCCAGGTTTTGGTACTTTCTTTGCCTCTTCACATCCTTACCCTCCTCTTCAGATGCATGAATAATTTTCCAATAGCCCAAATTCTATTCTTACTACAGGTTTAATGAAACCAGCAAAGCTAAAATATCCTGAATGCTCAGCAGTGACAGCATCAGTAAGCAATTAATCTCCAACAGTTCACCTACCATGTATGAACTTCAGAGCTCAATTCAGCACCTCACATGACTGTATGTCCTAATTCTCTCCTGGAGGAGAAAGTCTACAAGCCAAAAACAGAACATTGGGAATATAGTAAGAAATAAATGATGTAGATAAAATAGCTTTTCATCTGTGAAAAAGTATGAGCATATTTTTTATAGAAAAAAATAATTCTGATCTTGGAAATTTTTGATTGGTTAGTTTTCAGCTCGCCTCATTTTCACCCTCTGCTAAATAGGTTTAATAGTGTTTGTGCATTACAGAAGGACACTGTAGGACTTAATTAAAGCTTATAAAACATAGAGGGAGACTCTTTGTAATTACCTTGCCACTCACCTTTGTCATATAACATCTCTCAAGGGGACCATGTTTTTTATCAGTTGTAATATAGAAGAAAACCACAGAACACCATGTGATGTAATTGTGGAAAAGGCTTTTATGCAGCCATAAATAAGTAGCAACATAAGGCAATGCTTGGCAAGATAAAATCCCAAGTATAGAAATGCTGCAAAAAAACATAACACCAGACTTTGTCACTGTGTCAGCTTCTACCCTTGCCTACCTAGAGCCTATTCTCAAGTGCCAGAGTGCAGAATGCTCCTTTAAAAATATAAGACTTCACACCATGAAAAAAAGAAAATAATTGTGAGGTAATGGATGTGTAAGTGATGGGAGGAAATCCTATGACAATGTATAGTAGATCAAACCATCATGTCGTACAATTTACATGTCTTACAAGTCTGTTAATTATCTCAATAAAGCTGAAAAAATATGACTAATAACATCATTTTGCTTCTCAAACTCCCAATACTTTCCTATCTCACTGAGAGTAAAGCCAAAGACCTACAGGAATTCCCACCAGGAATATGCAGGGGTTATTTAAGTTCTCTCTTACCTCTCTAAACACACAAAGCATTCTCTCCCAAATCATGCTGGCCTCCTTGCCAGGAAAGCATGCACCCTATGAATTCTGTACCAGTACTTTCCTAAGCCTCGAATGCGCTTCACCTGATCTCTGCATGGCTCATTTCCCCCATCTCTCCAGGTTTTTACACAAATGACACCTTGACAGTGAGCTCTTGTTTGCATACCCTATTAACAATTGTACTCTGACCTTTGCTAATGCTCTTCCTTGCTCAATTATTCCCCAGTCTTTCTCACCATATGACAGACTATAGATTTCAATTGTTTATTGTCTTTTTCTCCCTACAAGGTGGCAAGCTCCATGAGTGTAGAGATATTGAGTCATTTTGTTTACTGACTTATTCCAAGTACCTAGAAAACTTCTTGTCACAAAGTTGGTTTACTGAGGTAAACATTTATTGAATTAATAAATGAGATGGAAAAATTACAAATCTCAGAATAGAATGAGATAGCATGGAATGTAGTCAATCAGAGGTTTTCCATGGGGGGGGGGATGTCCAGGTGAATTTATAGATAAAATCTTCATTTCACATATACTATTTGTTGCTATACTTAAAATCACATGATTAGTTAAGCTACTACATAATTTTTCTTTTAAAAATTTGCACATGAAACATCTTTTTATGGAAAGTAGTACAGAAAAGATGGTCCCATATCTCATAATAGCCAAGAAAAGGATAACACTTTTTTTAAAAGTGGGATATCCTATACTGAACTCCCCACTCTTACATCCTTATTCCCAGATTACAAATAGAAATATATGAATTTTAAAAATCATGTTACAATGGAAGGCATTTAGTGAAATAAATCTTAGTTTGATTTCATGACTAGATGTTTATACCAAGAAATGGAACACAAATTTATAATTTATACATGGAGTCTTGTTTTTATTTATAGCACTAAAAAATCAGGGTGTAAAGGGAAATATAACTAGGCTCTTGTAATATTTAAAATCATGTTATATGAAGTAGGTGAAGTAAAGCGAAGCAAAACAAAGAAAACAAAACAGAAAAGAAAATTAGAGGGAACCACACTCTTTACACTCCTTATCACACACCATTAAATAAATTGATGCATCGTACAAAAGATAAATTAAATTTGTTTTCTTGGTCCCTAAAGCAATAGGCAAGGACCAGACAAAGGATAATATATATTTAAGGAAGAACATGATGAGTGAATTTCCCAGTCTGAAATGGTATACTAGAGAAGTATTACACTTTGTACCACTGTATATTTCCACATATAAACTGATTGAGTACTATGTGCGGTAAATTTGAACAAGGATTCAAGTATTACAAGGGATGATAATCCTGTACCATTAGTAACTCCTTTTAACTTTAAATACAATTTATTTACATCAAATTATTGATAATTGGAGGCAAACACCAGAGAGAGAGTGCTTTGCCAAAGCCGAATTTCTGATCTGTTATATAAGAGCAAAGTTATAATTCTATTATACATTTTATTCATTTTGAAAGGGTATAAATTTAGAAAAATGAACTAAATTGTATAAAATATGCTCACCCTTCAATTCAATTTCTGGAAATGTATCCTAAATTACTGCTAAGATGTATGTCAGAGCATTTTTTAAAACAGTGAAAAGCTACAAACTATTCATATTTCTAACACTGGTGCATGAGTTAAATAATTTATGATATACCCCAATATTTGACTAATATATAGCTATTTAAGTAATGTTAGAGGAAAAATATTAATGGCATATAAAGAAACACAAGCTATATATACTGTTAAAGTTTTTAAAATCTGCAAAAGTATTTTGTATGGTATAGTTATTTATGGTTGTAAAAGTTTGCTTATATATGAATTCATTAACTAATATTCAGAGTTTATAATGCGTGACCCATAACATAAGTTTCTTCCCATTATACACAAACACATATACACACAAACATATTGGAATAAAATAGAGAATATTTACAAAAATGATAGTAGTGTTTTTTTTCTGAGAGCAAATTAAGGATGGTTTACTTCATTTTAAAAATTAGTTCAGCTTTAAAATAAATGTATATTCCTATTATAATTATGCTCAATTTGGTGAACTAAGAGAGAAGTCACTTTATTCAATTTTTTCCCTTACTTTCTCACTTTCAATTATTGATCAAGCCAGGCTGATTCTCACTTCAAAGTATCTCCAGAATTACTCTTTCTCTTCACTGAATATTTCAAGATTCTTAATTTCTGTTTCCAGATTTATTACCCTCAATAATGTCTGCAATGTTAACTATTTAAATGTAATTTTGCTGTCATTCACCAAGATATGTCACATAGGAGAGAAAATAAGAGAAGATGATGGATATTTTGAGCATGAGCCAAAAAATTTCTTAGATCATGCATTGATCATTAGAGTTCTTCACCACTTTTATGACAGTTGTCACAACTGATTGTCAGTCAACACAGAGATTTGAAGAGTATTTTACAGGAATATAATAAAACACATTCCGAGAGTCTTGTCTCACTTAGCTGTATTTGCATAACCAAGACAGACAAAGTCCTACAAAATATTTAAAAGTCAGAGATTTCAAAATAATGGAATTTGTCACATTCAGATCACATATCAGCAATTATAGATACAGAGAATCCATATATTTTTCTCACTTTACTATCTACTTTAGACAACGTAATCCGTAAATCTGTAGGTTTCTAATCCGAGTTATTGAAGAAAAATAAATTACTTTCTTAAACCTTTCTGGATAACTTGATATCTACACTTGTCTTCCTGTTACATTTAGCACCAAGTTATCTAGAAGAAAGATTATTAAATTGGAACAGTGTGTGATTAATACTCTAATTGAATATTTTGGCTCTTTTAGTTACTAGATTTATGTACACCTTAGAACACAAAGACAAATTCTGGTGTTGAGTTTTACCTAAAAGCACTGTGATGAGATAAAAGAAGCTCACTGTACTAAATATTTCAGTTCTACATGTTTTTCTTCATACTATTTGTATTATTATAAAAGATTTCCTCTTTTATAGGTTCCTCTGGTACCTCTCTACCAGAAATAACTGTTTACAATTTCATGGTAGTTTTTTATGTAGAATATTTGTGTGGAATCAAATAAGGGATGTGACTTCCTTTAATTTCCAAAGAGCTTACTTAGCTCAACTACCAGATTCTTCATAATTTCTGCCAAGGCAAATATCAGACAACACCCTCACCTGTTCAATTGTTCTTCTCTTATTCTTTCTTTTTCTGAAATAGACAAATTTGTGATCTCTTAAAAATTGCATCTGTAATAGTAAGGATGTTTTAAAATAAGGCTGGTAGACTAGAAACGCCAACCAAGGATTTTGTATTAAGAGAAATATGTTGCTTGATATCTATTTTCAGTTTCCAAAGAAAACACTATTTATTAATTTTATTGGGATATATATTGGAATGAGCATTTTACCTTTTCATCTTTAGCCTAGAAAATTGCACTTTTTAAATTGCTGCCTTCAAATCAATAGACTCCAGAAGTGACATTTAAAACATAATTTTAAGAGCACACACTCTTAAAGCCATGTCCATGTCCATATACCTGATTGATTCTGGTATCAAGGCAAGTATCTCAGTTCTGATGATAATAACTTTCAGATCCCACCAATAACTTTCAGAACTTCATCATAGTCAATCCAGTAAGGTCATTATTATTATCAGAAATGTTTTACCATAACTAATTGGATTGAACATGTAGAAATTGCATTGATCTCACAATGACCACAACATAGAAAAAAATGAACCTAAAATGAATTATCTATTTCTGTAAATGGAGACTGCCTTTTTCTATACACAATGGATATACAGGAGAATTGGGGTTATTAATTTATCTTACTAGTAAAATTGCATTATTAATTGTAATATGTAAACAAAATAAGTAGTCTATTCCCATTTCCTTTATTAGAGAATTACTTTTGCAAGTCTTCTTTTTTTTTTACATTTTTTTTTTTTTTACCACATCAGGCTTAAATTTAAGACAAACATACTTTCTGATTTTACCACAAATCTACTTAAAATATACTCAATACCGAGTCAGTTACCATTTTATGCAAGGTCTGACATGAACTATCTATGCACTGGATATTTTTACATTCATCCACTCACAGCACAATCAGACACATGTATGTGCAAACACCATATGCACATAGATACATAAACACCAATCAGTATCACACTATACTCACACACACACACACACACACACACACACACACACAGACCAGCTGTTATTTCACTGATTAATAGTCTCCTACAAGGACTTTGGTTGACCTGTCTCCAGTTATTGATTTTTGGCTATTTCACTTAGACCAGAAGGAAATAGGTAGCGATTCAATTTCCTATTACTCAATTTAGAAGTAAGGAATTAGTGTCACAGTGAAGAAACAAGAAAGCACATACTGGGTAAAAATGAAATATGGTATATCTTGTGAAGGTCGATGAAGAAAAAAGATTGATCAGAACAAGAAAGATCCGAAAAAGGTAAAAGTCTTGATGAGAAAAGGTAAAGAAATGACTATGAAATATGACAAGGTAGACAGAGGAAAAGAGATGGGATTGAATAAAGAGATTCACCAAGCAAAATCTTCACTTTTTCTGTCAGAATGGCTTTCCTTCCCCATAACAAGGGCGAATATTTGCAAAAGGAATGAAAACACATGCATTTTCCTCTGGCATTTTTGGAGATTGATTCTGCCTCTTCTCTGTTAAATTCTTAAATGTAATGAAAAAAGTAAGCTGACAAGGCTGAAGAACAGGTCAAAAAGAGAGTTCAACCATTTGACATACTTTTTATGGTTCAGTAAAATCCCTCTTTCACTATCACCATCTTCAGCCAACTGCCAGCACCAATGAGTTGCTTAGAACATAACTGACCTAAACTATTTCATTTTTAGAAATATATTTTAAAAATTATAACTCTGTTTGGAGTTCTTTTTCTCTTATTTTGTAAAAAAGATACACATTCCCTATGTTGTATAAAACATTTCTATCAGATTTTTCTTAAGCTAACATGCTAGCTGGTAGAACAGTCTATTAATTATCAGAACTAATCTGCTTTCTATTGTTTTTATTGGATACATGTGGCCAGGGAGCAGAAGGATAAGGATATTTTATTTCTCTTTTTATTTGTTTTTCAATTTACAACCATCTGGCACAAACCTGAAACTTGTGGCAAGAGTCCCATTAAAAGGAGGAATATAAAAACATGAACAAGGGTTATTTTCATAACTGAAGATTTAGTATGGATTCACACATTTATGGAGGCTTGGTTGAAAGATCTAGTGTGATTACATATTTCAGAAATCTGTGCTTCAGGCTCTGTCATGACCTACAAAAAGAAGCAAAAGTTGGTGACTTTTCCATAGGAAAAGAATGGATTATTAAATGGGGACTCCTTATTAATTAGTTATTAAGGATACAAGTCTGAAATCAAATAACTTGGATCCCTTTTCTGCCACACTTCAACTGTGTACCTGTAGGCATTTCTCAATTTCCTTATACAAATGAGGATCGTAATACTACTTCCTTAAGGGGTTGGTTTGATGATTAAATGAGAAAAATGCATGAAAAGTAATTAGCACTGTGCTCAGCTCTTCTAATTTTTCAAAAAAATGTGTGTCATTATTACTTGAGAAGAAAAAAAATGGTTTTAGTCATACAGTGAGGCCATAGAACTCTGTCAAAACTTTGATTTACAAGATTATTCTTCTATATGTGGACCCAAATGGTAACACCGAAAGGAACTTTCAACAGTAATTTGTCAGGTCATATTTCCACTTAAACTGAGGAATCTGCAAGTGAATGCCATACAAGAGAAAAAAGGAAGAAAGAAAAAAGAAAAAGAAAACGGAATAAATTACAAAATGATACATTTTGAGCTTACCTGAGAGTTAAGGTTTCAAGGAAACCAAATGAACTGAACTTCTGAGTGGTGTATCAAACCCCTCCGAGGAGAGACAGAGACACACAAAATGTCTCAACATTGGCAGAGAATGAGAAAAAGAAGTAGAAACCATAAAAGCAGATAGAAAAAAACACACACCCCAAACAGAAAGACACACACCCAAAACAGAAAAGCCCTGAAATTTTATCAAATTCTTAAAAGTCAAGTGTAGTCTATCATGACAGTTTAAAATCCTTGGGAGACCCAAACAAAAAGGAGTATCTAATTCATGGATAATTGTTTTCAATAAGCTTCCAAAGAAAAAGGAGTATCTAATTCATGGACAATTCTTAACAATAAGCTTCTGTCAGGAAGCCACTAGAAATATTAAAGATGGTAAATTTGTTAGATTCCCACTTTAGTGTCACAGGCATTCAGGAATGCCAAAGTTTGGGGCGGGATCTAGACTTTCTGGGCCCTGTTTGAATCCAAAGTGACAAATGTCTGCCATCGAATGACAGGAACAAACCTTACCCATGCACCACATTTTCTAATATGTAGCAAACTCTGTCTACTACTGGGGGTAAAGCAGAGAACCCCCAACTCATGCTCCCAAGGAAAAGCCAACTGCTGCTCAGAGAGAGGTAATAAATTCAGCTCCCACCCCTACTTTCCATGTCATTAACACTGAGCAAAGTTACCTGCTGCTGGAGATAGCAGGACAACTGCCTTTGTCCAGGATTCTTCATTAACGCAAGGCGGAGGTCTACGGTCACTGAAGGAAGGCCAAGACACCCACCTGTGTTCTAGAGCCTACTCTGAGTTGAGGAGAGCTTGTATGTCACTGACAGAAGTGCAGGTATATTGGGAAATTCCACCACTGCAGCTCAGGTGTATAAGAATTGACAGCAACTGAAGCTGGAGCAGAACTGAAAAGTCCCCATTCCCACCCCACTTCCACAAGAAACTTTCAATGAGATAAAATAACTATAGTCTATTGTCTGGGTTGGGCAAAGTTTAGAAAAAGATCTTCTGTGTTGTTTTAGGTGTCCAGAACCTGTTGAAAAACTCTGCATCACATTAGGCCTTCCACTAAACACTAAGGAGACAGCAGTGATCCAGATTGAAAAGGTCTGAAGCCTGTTATACAGTCAAGGTAACCACAATACCCACAAAGTCAGTCCTACCTAGAGCATACTGATTCAACTCACCACACTAATGGCCTAACAGGAGGAGGCAGGGTCCATTCCTGGACATAAATGTTATTTGTGTAGGCCACTGCTTTTCCTTTATAAGCAATGTTTGGCAATTAATAAAAAAAATATACAACACGTGGGAAAAAAGAGAAAAAAATATGCATTATTATGAGAAAAAATTGTTAAGACAATTAAATTTAGAGATGATCTAGATGATAAAACTATCAGTAAGAGGCTTTAAAACAACTACAATGAATATGTTTAAAAATCCAGTGAAAAGCTAGACATGAATGAATAGATAAGAAATTTCAGTAAACAGATATAAAAAAATAACTAACCCAAATGGCAGAAATAAAAAATATGATAGGAGCAATGAACACTATTTTTATGAGCTATTTTTATACTCTACATAGCAAAGAAAAGAATCAGTTGTTTTGAATATATGTCAATAGAAATAATCCTACAGAAACACAAAAACAGAATAGTGGGGGAAAAAACAGAACACAACATTGTCTCAATATCGAACAGTCTAAAATGTCTATAATTGCTGTCACTGAAAGAGAAGAATGATGGAGTAATAAAAATTTTCCAACATAAATGAAAGATTTAAAAAACCATACATTGAAGAAGATCTGAAAACCCTATGTAGGAAAAGTAATAACACTAAAAAAAGGCCAACTTGACCTAATTGGCATTTACAGAAAATTCCAATTAACAACAGCAGAAAATACGTCCTTTTTTTTTTTAGAAAACACGTTCTTTTCTAACGTAAATAGGATATTCACTGAAGATGTGAAACTAACACCTTATTAAATTTGAAAGAATCAATATACTATAAATCACATATTCTGACCGTAGTAGAATTAAACTGTAAATTCATAATAGAAAGACATATTGAAAATGCTAAAATATTTGGGAATTAGAGAGCTCACTTGTAGATAAATTGTAAATCACCATTGGAGTGAAATCACTAAGGAAAATAGAAAATATGTTTTGTACATAAAAATAAAACACAACATACCAAGTTATGTGGATTGCACAAAATCAACGCTTAGACAGAAATATGCAGTTTAAATACTTGTTTTAGAAAAAAAGAAAGATCTCAAACCGGTGATCCAAACTTTCAACTTAAGAAACTAGAAAAAGATGAGCAAAGAAAATACAAACTCAGAAAAAGGAGGGAAAATTTTTGAGGTAAAAGTGAAAGTTAATGAAAACAGAAACAGGAAAATAATAGAAAAAATCAATGAAAGCAAAATATATATTTGGAAATAATTAACACAAGTGATAAACTTCTCACCAGACTTTATCAAGAAATAGAGAAGTTACAAATTATTAATATCTCAAATGAGAAAGGGGACATTATTACAAATTCTACAGAATTTAAATGGGTAATATGAAAATGTAATAAAAAATCTATACCTATAAATTTTTTAAAAAGTAGATGAATTTCAAAATACCTTGAAATATACAAAGCTCCCTCAGGAAGAAATTAATAGCTGAAAAGTATGTATCTTGAATTTGTAGTTACATCTTCCCACAAAGAAAACTCCCAGTGCAATAAGCCTCACTGTAAATTCTACTATGCATTAAATAGACAAATATCACTTCCACACAACTTTTTCCAGAAAATAGAAGAGGCCATACATTCCAAGCCATTTTATGAAGCTCACATTACCCTAATACCAAAGCTAGACAAAATAATTATAGTAAAGGAATATAAATATCAATATACCTTATAATGGACCCCCCAATAATTCTTAATAAAATGTTAGCAAATTAGATCAGTAATCACTTATATCCTGATAAAACCCATCATAAGTGGAAAATACCATAAGTCAAAAATCCATTTAATACACCTCACTGAACATCATGGCTTAGTCTACGCTTTCTTAAATGTACTCAGAATACTTACATTAGCCTATAGTTGGGCAAAATCACCTAACACAAAGCTCATTTTATAATAAAGTGTTGAATATCTCATGTAATTTATTTAACATTGTACTGAAAGTGAAAAACAGAATGGTTGTATGGGTATAGAATGGTTTAAGTGTATCAGTTATTCACCCCCGTGATCCCCTGGCTAACTAGGAGTTGCAGCTCACCACTGCTGCCCAGCATCATAAGACAGTGTTGTACTGCATTTCCTTAGCCCAGGAAAAGATCGAAATTCAAAGTACAGTTTCTACTTAATGCGTATCACTTTCACACCATTGCAAATTTGAAAAATTCTAAGTAGGACCATTGTAAATTGGTGACCGTCTGGATAGAGAAATTATAATATATAATGAAGGAGGCAAGGGTGGGATAGGCAGTTTATGGCAAGAATTCAAGATTGCATCAAAATTCAAAAACTAGTCAGTGGAATTCACCGTATCAAGAAACAAAAGACAAAACAAAAGAATCTTATCATCTTAGATACAAAAGTAGAAATTGACTCATTTAATGAAAAAAATTAAAGTTTCAAAAAAAAATAAAAGATCTTCTTCCAAGAAAGAAAAAAAAAAACATATGTAAGAGAAATGTGCAGCCAACATAATTAATGCTGAAAACTGAATATGTCTTTGTGAAGATTGGGAACAAATCAAGGATATATACTCTTACCTGTTCCATTCAACACTGTACAGGATGCAATGAGTACAGTAAGTATAATAAAGTAAGAAAAAGATACAAAAGTCTTACAACTGATATGGAAAAATTGAAGGCTTCACTTGTGGCCAACATAAAGTATCATAGAGAATCCTAGGGAATGAAAAAAAAATCAACTACAACTTATAAATATGATCACATGTAAAAGGTCATTAAGCCAAAATCAATTTTCTGTATACTAGCAACAAAATAACTGGGAATTAAATTGAAAAATACTTTATATAATAAAGTGAAAAAAATAACAAGAAATATTTAGAAATAATGTTAATGTGCTGTGGATCAGAAGACTCAGTATTGTTAGGATTCCTGTTCTTCCCAAATTACTCTATTGAGTCAAGACATTAACTTCCCACTAGTTTGTTTGTTTTTTAGAATTTGACTAGTTGATTCTAGTCTATATACGAAAACCCAGAATGATGAAAAGTAGCCAAAAAATTTGAATGACATCATTACTTGAGGATGTACACTAATTGACTGTAAGACAGACCAAAATTTTATAATAATAAGGACATCGTGAAGTTATCGATACACAGATCAATAGAACAGCATATAGTCCATAAATAGATCCTCACATACGTTGTCAATAGATTTTTGAGAAAGATGCCAATACACTTCAGTGGAGAAAGGATAGTCTTTTCAACAAATATTGATGGAATAATTAAATAATTATATTAATAAGTATATATAACTATTTTGGAAATAATTTTGGAAATATACATATATAAAATTAAATCTCTATCTCTACGTTAAACCATATTCAAAAAAAATAATCAAAAATGGAAAATAAACCAGAATATAAAAACTAAAATTATAGCATTTCTGTAAGAAAATAGTAAAAATAAATCTTTGTAGCTTTGCATTTTGTTGTGTTCACCCTATGGAGGAAGTTATTTGTTCCAGATATTGTGGTACACGGAATGATGGCCCCTCAAGTATGTCCACATCCCAATTCCTGTGACTTGTAAATATATTACGTTATATGACAAAGGTGAATTAAGAAGCAAATGGGATTAATGCTGTTAATTAGCTGACCTTAAAATAGAGAGATTATCCTAGATTATGTGGATGAGACCAACATAGAGCAGTTTTTAAAACTGAAATAGGAAGGCAGAAGGATCGGAGTAAGAGAGAGATTTGAAGATGCTATGCTGCTGGCTTGAAGACAGAGAAATGAACCATCAGCTAGGACTGCAGGTGCTGTCTAGAAGTTAAAAAAGGCAAAGCAATAAATTTTCTCCTGGACCCTCCATAAAAGAATAAAGCCACGCCAACACATTAATTTTAGTCCAGTGAAACTTCTATTACACATATCTATAAGATTTTAAGCCACAGTGTGGTAATTTGTTACAGCCACAATAGTCAATTAATACAGATATTGAGACTGATGATGTCACATATGCACAAAGAGGGAATGAAAAGATTTATTAATCACATAATAAGGCTTTCTGGGGTAGGCTTTCAAGTAACTTCAAAAATTCAGAGAGCAAAGAGGGAGATTGGTTTTGGGATTTTATCATGGTTAGGAGGTAGAGTAAGGACTAGGGTGTGCACCGCGGGGTTTGCTTTCTTTGAACTTCCAGTCAGCACCAAATGAGAGAGCACCCATAATTTCTTATCAGCTTTCCTATATAGGGTCAGAAGGTAGAGAGATATAAGTGGAACATGAGAGATGTCAATGAACATCAAAAATGTAACCAGAGTCTATTATTGTTTACAAGTTTCATCAAAATTAAAATCTTTAGTTCTTCAGCAGACATGCTTAAGAAAAACATACACTTAGCAACAAAAGTGTGTTCAAAATATTTTTAAAAGGGTTCACATGAATAATAGTAAGAAAAATAATCAAATAAAAATGTAAACAATGTTGGAAATGGCATATCGACAAAGATATACCAATGGCAAAAATGCACATGGAAAGATGTTCAACATCATTATGCATCCAGAGAAATGCAATACCTCCATATATCAACTAGAACAGCTAAAATTTATTTTATTTTATTTATTTTATTTTATTTTATTTTTAAGGTTTCAAGTTTTTCTTTAAATTCTAGTTAGTTAACATATAGTGTAATATTAGTTTCAGGAGTAGAAATTAGTGATTCATCATCTACATACAACACCCAGTGCTCCTCACAAGCAGTGCCCTCCTTAATACCCATCACCCATTTAGCCAATTCTATCGCCCCCCTGCCACAGCAACCCTCAGTTTAGAACAGCTAAAATTGAAAAAGACTGATAGTTTCAAGTCTTGGTGAAGTTGTGGATTAAATAGAACTCTCATATATTACTAGTGGGAGTGGAAAATAGTATAGATATTTTGGAAAACAACTTGAGAGTTTCTCGTAAAGTTACATTTACAATTAACCTATTAACTTGTGACATCACTCCTAGGTTTAACTCAGGAGACATGAAAATATGTAAGTACACAAAAATCTGCAAATAATTATTTATAATAGCTTTATTCATAATAGGTAAATATTGGAAAAATTCCGGTCTCCCACAATTTGAGAGTGGATAAAAAAATTTAGTATATCACGATTTAATGTACAATTTACAATAAAATGTAATGAACTAGTAATATATGCGACAAAATAGTTACTTAAAAACATGTGAAATGAAAGAAACCACATATAAAAGATTAACTATGATCTGAATTCATTTAAACGACATTTGAGAAATGGTAAAACTAGAGGGAAAGAAAGCAGA
This sequence comes from Ursus maritimus, assembly GCF_017311325.1. Taxonomy (NCBI): domain Eukaryota; kingdom Metazoa; phylum Chordata; class Mammalia; order Carnivora; family Ursidae; genus Ursus; species Ursus maritimus. Next base: position 49,538,655 of record NW_024426552.1, on the reverse strand, counting down.
TAAGTATTTGCCAGGGATGGAGAAGAGGCAAACAGATGGACTACAAAGGGACTGATGGTAAATTTTCAGGGCTATGAAAATACCTCATATCTTGATTGTAATAGTGTTTACATTATTATATATACCTGTCAAAATTCATTAAACTCTTCCTTTAATAAGCTGGATTTTTAATGTAAATTATATCTCTCTAGATAGATGGAGCAAATGGGGCAAAATGTTAATAAATATGGAAAGTGTTGTGCATATGTGTGCTCATTGTTCCATTCTTTCAATTATTCCCTGTGTTTGAAAATCTGCTATGGTAAAATAAATGAGAACTATAGTGCTTTGGAGTCAAAAAGACTTGCATTCAATTCCCAGCCAACTTATTAACAAGTTCTTATGCTTAAACCATATTTCCCCTCCTGTTAAAGTAAGGAAAACAATGCCAAACTAGTAGGGTTATGCAGATTAAATTAATCAACTTATGTAAAGTATCTCTAATATAATGGATGCGTAAGACATGGTCCACTAAATTTTCTGTAAAATTTTTCAGCTCCCTAATTCACTTTGTCAGTGATGCCTTACTACCATAGAATATGAATAACATTATCTCTTCTTGCATAAGTAGTCTGCAGGATGTCTATTTAGGTATTTCAGAATGCTCCCTTGTATCCAAATATTCTTTCCACTGCTACATGTGATAGAGAATTGTTATCATTCATAGTTTTAAATTAAATATTGAAGCGTCCTGTAAACATAAATATGTATTATGGGGAATAAACAAAACATTAATTCATGATGAAACAGAGTGTAAACTAGTTGGATACAGGGAGCAGACTCATGATTCTTTTGGTTTTATTAGAATACTTGCACCCAGAGCAGGTGCTCTAATGCAAATCCCTGTTACATGCCAAACCCTGGAAAAGTTGGTACTATTCTTTTCTATTCTTTTTTCTTAATAGCCACTTTCTTCTTTCTACTGCACCCATTCAACCCAATCCTTTTAATACTAAAATTTTCTTTTTTCTTCACTGTCTTCTTCAAATAATACTTCTGTCATAAAGCCTCTTCTGATCTTAATGATCCCATTCTCTACCCACTTCACCATCCTGACCACACATAATCTCTTCCTTTGATAAATTTCCGTATCACTTTTATTTTACTTTCAAAACTCTACATTGGAAAAACAGAAGGACTTGGGTCATTTTACTCATTCTACCATATTTTAGTCACATAACATTCAGAAAGTTACATAATATGGAAAGCTTCAATTTTCTCATCTGTAAAATGGATGCAAAATTACTTGGTCTAATATCCACAATAGCTAAATCGTGGAAGAAGCCGAGATGCCCTTCAACAGATGACTGGATTAAGAAGTTGTGGTCCATATATACAATGGAATATTACTCAGCTATCAGAAAGAACGAGTTCTCAACATTTGCTACGGATGGCACTGGAGGAGATAATGCTAAGTGAAATAAGTCAAGCAGAGAAAGACAACTATCATATGATTTCTCTCATCTATGGAACATAAGAACTAGGATGATCGGTAGGGGAAGAAAGGGATAAAGAAAGGGGGGGTAATCAGAAGGGGGAATGAAACATGAGAGACTATGAACTATGAGAAACAAACTGAGGACTTCAGAGGGGAGGAGGGTGGGAAGAAGGCAGAGATTGTCAGGTCGAGTTTAAAAAATAAAAAGTCTAATAAAAAAAAAAATTACTTGTTCTATTCCTTAATGTGGTTAAGATACATAAAGAACATGGTTGCTGAACAGATAAGAACACATACTTACTCTCTGGTGGGATATTATTTGAAAAAATTAAGTGAAGAATGATGTTAAATGGGTATGTGAAATTCTTGTGGTCCAAAGACTGGATTCTGAATTTGACAGAAGAGAGATGGAATCAAGGGAAATTTTGGATAGGATAAAGAGACAACACAGCAGGGATCTGTGTAGGCCATAGATTGAACTTTGGAATAGAATAATGACATCAAATTCAATGGCAGAATAAAGAGATAAAAGCTGTGATTAAATGCCTGAAATATTCTGCTACACACATACACATCTCGAAACACACTTAAATTCAGAAACAATTCTAGTAAAGAGAGACAGGATCTTGAATTAGCTGAGACTGGATTCCCTAAGCTATAGGATGGAGGTTTAAAATATAATTCAGACTGATATATATGAAATATATATGACATAATAAATACCTGTATTTTCTATATGCACACCTAATGAATTAGGCACTGTAGACAATATAATGGGTTCAATAGAGAGGACCTTTAAGACTAGATATTTCTGAGTTCAAATTCCATTTTTTCCACTTACCAAAATAAGTCACTTTGAACAAATCCTGTAAAGTCCTTGACTTGAAGTTTCCTCATCTGTAGAAATAAGATAATATTAGAATCCAATTCATTAGGTCATTTTGAAAATACGAGATAATAGATTAAAATGTTAAACATGGAACAAATGTTAAACTTGGAACAAAGTGAGTATTCAATCAATACACTCTACTATTATTGTCATTGTTACTATCATTATTTAGGATGAGTCTTTTTATTCTGCCTGTATAATGTGCTTCCCATCCCATTAGATGATAATTTTTTATTATACCATCTGTTTTATACTTACTTTACATCCCATTAATATGAACTGCAGCTTGACCAGAGAAGCTACCCAATAAGTGTTTATTGAATTGAATTAAATCAATTAAATTTTTTAGTCACTAATATATTTCCATTAGTTGGCTTATAAAATTCACTCCAAAGGGCAGAGGCCTCAGGGAATACAATATAAGGCAAAAGAATTTTGGTGAGGAAGGGAAAAAAAAAACCTCTTGGGGTATTTCAGGAAGCAGAGGATTCAATAGATGCCTTTAATAATCTAAAAGCTGCATTTGCATAATGCAAAGTAATGTCAAGGAAAAGGTGCACTGAGAAAGAAGGTGAAAGACACTTTAAAGTTTTGCCTACATTTGGGGTGGAAATCTTGGTTACATATAAATCTAACATAAGTTCTTCACTAAAACCCATATCCCACAACCCTTTTAGGAAATAGTAGAGCAGGGGATATCTAAGTTTTTTTTATACGGCTTGCAGTTATTCCAAAGTCAGTTCTCTCCTCCTTCCGGACCTCTGTGGAGAGTTCTAAACACTTGATTCTAAGAACAAACTTGATTTGTTTTAATTTTGGTAAAATATGTACAACATAAAATTTTCCATTTTAATCACTTTAAAATGTACAGTTCAGTGGCGTTAACTATATTCACAATGTTTGGTAACTAGTACCACTATCTAGTTCCAGAAATTTTTGTCATCCCAAACAGAAGTCTTCTACCAGTTGAATACCCACTCCCTATGTGCCCTCCCCACAGTCCATTGCAAACATTATTCATTTCTGTCTCTGTAGATTTAACTATTTTGGATATTTAATACAAATATAATTATACAATATGTGGCCTTTGTGTCTGCTTCTTTCACTCAGCATAATATTTTTGTGGTTCATCTATGGTGTAGCATGTAATAGTATTTCATTCCCTTTTGGCTAAATAATATTTCTCTGTGTGGATATACCACATTTTGTTAATCCATTAATTCACTGATAGGCATTTGAGTTATTTCCATTTTTTCACTATTTGAATAGTGTTGCTAGAAACATTTGCATGCAAGTGTTTGTTTGAGTATCTCTTTTCAGTTATTTTGGGTATATATCTAGGGCAGGATTTGGCAGGCTCATATGGTATTTCTATGTTTAATTTTTTTTGGAGAACTGCCAAAGTGTGTTCCACAAAAGCTGTACCATTTTGTTCTCATCAGCAATGCATGAGGGTTCCAAATTTTCCATATCTTTGCCAACACTTATTTTCCTTTTTGTTTTATTATGGCTAATCTACTGAAGTGGTATCCTTTGCAGTTTTGACTTGCATTTCCCTCATGACTGATGCTATTATACATATTTTCCTATGCTTGTTTGCCATAAGTGTGTGTGATTATATATAATATACATAGTAAAATGTATATAACAATAATATATAATATGTAAAATATATAATATATAAAATATACAACATATAAAAACATATTGTAAATATATTATATATAATATAATGTAATACATATATATATATATATATATTTTTAGAGAAATGCTTATTCAAGTCCTTTGCTCATTGTCTCATTGGATTATCTTGTTACTGTTGTTAAATTGTAGGAGTTATTAGACTTTTACCATATATATGATCTATAAATATTTTGTCCCATTTTGTGGGTTGTCTTTTCACTTTCTTGAAGAATCCTTAGATACAGAAAATTTTAAAATTTGATGAGGTGCAAATTGTATATATTTTATTTTATTGGTTATATGTTCTCTTTCATATCTTAAAAAGTCTTGCCAAAACCAAGGTCCTGAGGAGGTACTTCAATGTTTTCTTCAAAGAGTTTTATTGTATTAGTTCATATTTAGACCTTTGATCAATTTTGAGTTAATTTTTTTTATGTTGTGTGAGGTAAAAATCCAACCTCATTATTTTGCCTGTGGATATCCAGTTGTCCTAGCACAATTTTTTCAAAAGATCATCATATGGTTGATTTAGGTATCCTTGCCAAAAAGTCAACTGACCATAGATGTATGGATTAATTTACGGACTCTCAATTCTATTCCATTAATCTCTACATCTAACCTTATACCAGTACTATACTGTTTTTATTACCGTAGCTTTGTAGTAAGTTTCAAAATTAGAGTATAAGTCTTCCAACTCTTCTTTTCAAGAATGGGTAGGGTTCTTTGCAATTCCATGTGAATTTTAAGATTGGGTTTCTATTTCTGCAAAAAAGGGAATTGGAATTTTGATAGAAATTGCCTTGAATCTGTAGATCACTTTGAGATTACTTCCATCTTAAAAAATGTCTTCCAATCCATAAATGTGGATTATCTTTTCATTTGTTTATGTCTTCTTTAATTCCTTTTGACAGAGTATTGTAGTTTTTGGTGTAGAGTCTTGCATTCACCTAGTTAAACTAATTTCTAATATTTTACTATTTGTGATGCTGTTGTAAATGGTATTGTTTTCTTAATTTCCTTTTTGGACCATTCATTCCAACTGTATAGAAATACAACTGATTTTTGAGTGTCGATCTTGTATCTTACAATTCTGCTGAATTCATTTATTCGCTCTAACAGTTTCTTTGTGTGACTTATTTAATGTTCTAGATATAAATTCTATTATCTACAAATAAGAGATTGTGTTACATTTTTCTATTGTATTTGTATGCTATTTATTTCTTTTTCTTGTGTTGCACTAGCCAGAACTTATAGCACTATGTTGGCTAGAAGTATTAAAAACAAATATCTAACCTGGGTATCCTTGTATTCCTGGCCTCATAGAATGAGTTAGGAAGTTTTCCCTCCTCTTCTATGTTTTCAAATAATTTCAAATGGATTGTTATTGATTTTTCCTTAAAAGTTTTGCAAAATTTATCCCTGAAACCATCTGGTTCTGGAATTTATTTGTTGAAAAGATTTTTATTGTTGATCCAACCTTTTTATTTTGTATAGTTTGAGTCAGATTTTATTTTTTCTTTAGTCTATGTTGGCTATCTAATTTGTTGGTGTAAAAGTGTTCATATATAAGTGTTTTCTAAAAATTCCTTTTATTTCTCTGAGGTCTGTAAGAATGGTTCTATTTTTATTTCTGACTTTAGTAATCTGTGTCTTCTCCCTTTTGTTCTTGGTCAATACACCAAAAAGTTGGTTTGCCAATTATGTTGATATTTTAAAAAGCACACTTTTGGTTTTGCTCATTTTCTCTATTGTTTTTCTATTTCCTATTTTGCTTATTACCACTTTCATCTATGTTACTTCTTTTACTGTGTTTGCTTTGAGTTCAGTTTGTTCTTCTTTTTCTAGTTCCTTAAGGTATAAAATAAGGTTATTGATTTGAGATTTTTATTCTTTTATAATAGAGATGTTTACAGCTATAAACTTCCCTCTGAGCACTGCCGTGGATATGTCTTCCTTGGCGATGTGTCTGTTAATCCCTTATGCCCATATTTTAATTGGAGTATTTGTCTATTTTTGAGTTTTAAGCATTCTGTAAATAGTCTGTATACATCTTCTATCTTTATGTATTTTCAAAATGTTTTCTCCCAGTGTGACTTTTTTTTTCATTTTATTAGCAATATCTTTTGAAGAACAGAAGTGTTTAATTTTAATAAAGCCCAATTTACCTCATGCTATTTACCTCATGCTACCTCTGTTTCATTTAAAAACATACCAAAACCAAAGTCAGGAAGATTTTCTCCTATGTTTTCTTCAGGATGTTTTATACTTTAGCATTTTCTATTAATTTTATGTTTCATTTCTAGTTAATTTTTATGAAAGGTGTATGGCCTATGTCTAGGTACATTTTGCCTTTGCATGGAACATTTCCAATAGTTCCAACACCATTTGTTGAGAAGGCTATCCTTTCTCCATTACTTGATCTTTGCTCCTTTGTCAAAGATTAGTTGATTTTATTTATATGGGTCTTTATGGAGGCTCTTTATTGTATTTCATTTATTTTTGTGTCTTTTTTTCTCTAATGACATACTCTCTTAATTAGTATAGACATAAAGTAAGTTGTTATATCATGTAGTGTGAGTCATCCATCTTTGTTCTTCTTCTTCCTCTTTATATAAACTTTAGAATCTAACAATATCTACAAAATGACTTGCTGGGATTTTGACTTTGAATCTGCAGGTCACATGGGGAGGCACTAACATTTTAATAATAGTGAGTCTAATCCATTAAAAAATATTTTTCCATGTATATAGATCTTTGATTTTTATATGTGCTTTGTAGTTTTCAACATACAGCTGTAATACATATTTTGTTAGGTTTATACCCATTTATTTAATTTTTGAGGGTTTTACTATACATTGTATTTTTTAAAAATTTCAAATTATAGGCAGTTTCATATTCTTTATCTTTTTTTTTAAAGATTTTATTTATTTGTCAGAGAGAGAGAGCACAAGCAGGGAGAACTGCAGGCAGGGGGAGAAGCAGGTTCCCCACTGAGCAAGGAGCCCGCTCTGGGACTCGATCCCAGTGGGATCAAGACTTGAGCTGAGGGCAGACACTTAACCGACTGAGTCATCCAGGCATCCCTCACATACTTTATCTTAATAAATTTAGTACACAACATAGTGCCACTTCTGGAGCAGCCACCAGATAAATTGTAGATATTATTATTTCACATGGGAAACTATAATTAAATAATAGAATGTGGATTGATAGGAAGAAAATGATTTTTATAAAAATCAGATAATTTGCCAGACTATGATTGGATGATTTTTATAACAAATAAAGTATATTCTATATTTTCAATAACCAAGTTCACAGGAACTCTAAACTTGATAAGCAAAACCAATGTGTTAAACTTATAGATGAATTTGACTGATAAATATGTTGGGCTTGGTAGTAAGACACAATACTTATTTCCAATAACTATTATATACTAAAAAAATTAATTCTTAAACATTATGTTTAAAGAGATTGTAAGGAAATAACTTCCCTTATGTCAGATAATATTGGTATCACGAAATCTATCATGTATAAAATCAAAGATGAAACTATACTTATACTGAAGGGAGTTCACTTGGAAAGAATTAGTTTGCCTATCACAAGAAATAGTACATGGCCTTGTCTCACATATGTTTCAATTCAATGGATATAGTTTGATTTGTGAACTCAGTGTCCTTATTGACGTGGTAAACATTGGTTGGGAGACTAGAGAGGATCAGAGAAAGAAGGAGGCATGAAAATCTTGGATGTGGTCACTAAATCCAATGATCATTAATTCTGAGTGTGGATCAGTACAGCCATGGTATCCCAAATCCGTTCGGTTGTCCTTTCTTTCTTTGACACTCCTTGTTGGTTTCTGCCACTTAATCCCTCACAGAAATCACCTATGCCTCTACCGGAGTCTAATCCTTATTCTAAGGCTACCCTTTAAAAAAAAAAAAAAACAACATATTTTATTTATTTAGTTTATTTTAGAGAGAGAGAAAGAGCATGAGAAGGGGGGAGGGCAGAAGGAGAAGGAGAAGGAGAGAAGCTCAAGCAGACTCTACGCTGAGCATGGAACCTGAGGTGGAGCTCGATCTCACGACCCTGAGGTCATGATTTGAGCCAAAACTGAGAGCTGGACACTCAACCGGCTGAGACACCCAGGCACCTAAAAGCTACCTTTTTAAACTTCTGTTACTACTGCCAGAGAAGGTACAAATACTAACCTTGCTGCTTTCACATTGATTTTCTATCTTGATGCTGTTATAACACTTGCATTACATTACACAAAAATATTCAGTTTCTTCACATCTTACAATCTCCTCTCTCAAAAAATTTGCCAAAACTTACCCTGACATTCTTGGATATCTATTCATTGTAGTAATTTCTGCTTGTTTGACAAACTCCTTTCTCTATAGGCTAAATTCTGACTCATAGTTTTTATTTTTAGAGTTGACCATGTGCTAACTTTCAGTTTATGAAAGAAAGCTTACATCTGCCAAGTATTTTGGGGAAACTTTTCCCTTCTGGAATAAAAGTGATAAATGAGACATTTGCCATCTATTCTCTCTTACTATTATCTTCATCAGATATTTGAAGCTACAGACCATCTTATAACAATAAAATGTGGAGCACGAGGGAAATGCCAAGGGAATTGCAAAGATACTAGCCATGAATCAGTGCCTGAAATCAACTATCTCCAGACATCTATTTATGGGAAAAAATAAACCTCTAGCTACTATTCAGTTTTGTTACTTGCATGTGACAGCAATCCTAATCCAGGCACTTTTACCCAGAATTTAAGTAAAGTAGTGTTATACTAGCTCTAGACCTTTCAGCTATTAGCACTCTGTTATTAATAGTGAGATTTGTAGAAAGTTTCATTGCTTTTGTGCAAAAGAGCATGCTTTAATTTTTCAGATTTTCTGAGGTGGCGGTTCAAACTAAGGTCTTTCTTGCTATGTAATTTTCATGGGATCTTGACTATGTAGAAGCAATTACCATAATTCAATTATTAAATGTGGTTTAATCTACGTAACAGGAGTCTGTTATGAAATTTATGGAGTTTCAGTTTGCTCAATTTTTATCTTAGATATTTGTTTCTCTATTGCCTGAATTTTGACTATCACTGCCAACATTTATATTTTTAGTAATTTTGATTTAAAAAATTGGTATTGGTGATGATTAAAACAGTTCTGTACAAAGTAAGTACTGGGCATTGTTTAAATGTTATTTATGAAGACTCTCTAATATAAAATTGTATGTTCTAATACAAGACAAAAAGTGGATGAGTTACATAATCAATAGACAAAAAACATCTAGTAGATGGATAGGTAGTTGGATAGATATACTTATATCCATGATTTAAAATTATACATTAACTCAAAACAGGCTGGAAAAGAGGCTCTGGGTAGAGACATCGTGGAAGATTTTTTTCACTCTTTTTTATATCTTCTAATTTTGTAAATAAAAAACTGTTACTGGTGTAAATAGAAATAACATAAAATCAGTTATCTCTGTGGTACAAATCACAAAATCTCAGTCACATTCAACAATAACAAAGTGCCACAAACTGAGTAGATTAAAACAACAGAAATTTATTGTCACAGTTCTGGAGGCTAGAAGTCTGAGATCAAGACAAGGTTGGTTTCTTCTGAGGTTTCTTCTGTGAGTAAGAATGTGCTCCATGTCTCTCTCCTAGCTTCTGGTGTTTTGCTAGCAATCTTTGGCATATCTTGACATTTGTATGCATATCATTATCGCTGCTTTTATCTTCACAGGGCGTTATTCCTGGGTCGATCTTTGTATCCAAATTTCCCCTTTTTAGGGATTAGCGATTAAGACCCACCCTAACGACCTCATTTTGACTTGATCATTTCCAGAGACACTCTTTCCAACTAAGGTCACATTTACAGGTACCAGGAGGTAGGACTTCAACATGTTTTTAGAGGACACAATTCAGCCCTTAACATACATACACATACACAAAACAAAAACAAAACAAAAAAATACTTATTTTGCTCTGTAAGCTATGGTTGTCGGGAGCAGCTCTGCTTTAAGCCATCATACCTGAGGCAGCTGTTCTCCATGCTGGTTGTCTACAGTTCAGTTAGGCTGGCTATGCTCCACAGGAGATCATTCTTAGGCTTAGACTAAAGATGCAGGTGATGCTTGAGGGAAGCTCTTCTCTTGGCTCTGACAGAAATTCAAATGTGAAAGTCCAATTGCATAAGTACATCTTAAGCCTCTGCTATGTCACATCCACTAACACCACATCCAGCAAACTAAATCACATGACTAAACACAAAATCAAGGTGGAGGGATGTGTACTCTACTCCTGTGGGAAGAATTTCCATGTTACATGGTAAAGATTATAGCTACAAGATAGGATGAAGAACCAAAGTCAATAATTCACTCTATCCGATGAGGTACTGGTATTATAAAAAAATTTACTTTTCATTTCTGCTTATTTTTCTTAGTACTATGAAGAAGAAAAATGTAGCTGCACTTTAAAATATAGGTAAAATAATATAGGAAAATAATATTCTACATATTAATTTTATATTTTGCATGATGAACATTAGTTGTTTAATTCCTATATATTATTTCGATAACTATCTAGAATTGTACACTTACTTAAAGGCTATATCAAATATGATTAATTTTTCCGTATTTTTACATTATAAAGACTAAATTTGGAATTGTGTGGAGATTGCTTAATAGATATTTTGATTCTATTATTAAGAGAATTACTATGATTCAAAAAACAATCAAAATTAATCTATTTCAATGATCTTAATGAAAATGACTACATGATATTAGCTGTACTTTTTCATTTTCTGACTCACTTTAAATTTTTAGATAATTTCCTGATTCACTTTACATTTTTAGATAATTTCCTGATTCACTTCAAATTTTTAGAAGAGTGGATAATTCAAATAAAAATCAAACAGGTAGGATAGACAGAGAGAGACTGAGAGATACACAGACAGACAGACATTAACAGAAAGAGGAAATGAAAGTAAAGGAAATAAATGTCTAAGCTGTCTATAAACACCACGTTGGAACTGAAATGCTAAATGTAAGATATGTATGCATGTGTATGCATTTGTGTGTTTCTGTGCACTAAAGGTAATTTCTGTAATCAAATTAGTTATTTATATATATTGAGGTCATTTTCACCCATCCTCTGGAGATACGTGAATTTATTATTTTATTTCAATACTATAAACACATTGAAATAATATTTTAAAGGGTATTTTGGATATTGATTTTTCCCACTTGGGAAATAATAGCAGCTACTGCTTTGCTTTGCTGATAGGAATATCAAATGAGATAATTTAACTGGAAAGAAAACATTATCTGTTTGAAAGATAGGGGTGATGAGCAGTCAAACAACTTATCTTCAACAAATATCATTTTTTGAAAATCTTGAATGAACACAACTGTTATTACCATAGGGAGCAGATGATTATTACCACTGCATACCCCACAGCGAAAATTTAATGTACCTTTCTTTTCCCTTCTGCTGCGACAAACGTGGGTGCTATATATTTCTTTAGTTACTTTATTTATAGATCCATGTATATCTATAAAATAAGTGTGATTTTTTTGTCTATAGATACCCCAATCACTTATAAAATTTAACCCAACTAACAATTTTTAGTCTACTCTTGTAAGAAAGGCAATGCATATATATATGTATTTGTGTGTGTGTGTATGTGGTATCCTATATATATCCTATTAAAATATTGGCTTTGACAGTAAAATCATGCAAGATTCTGTCACTTTGTGACATATGGTTAATATGTGTATTTTATTTTTAGTTGTTCTATAAAGTGCCAGATGCGCCTATGATAGTTATCTTATGGGTATAGAATAGAATAACCTAAAATATATTCTAGGATAAAAAATATAAAGTATCACTTGTTCACTGACTGATACCATTTCCCAAAGGAAATCTTTAGGCTTTGGCTTCAAAACATATACAGACTCTACTTTCCACCACTTTTCTCCTGGTCAAAGTTACCATATACCCTTAACCAAATTATCAGAATAGTTTCTTATCCAGCAGCTAAAGTGTGCATTCAAATGTCAGATAACATTCACTACTTTCATCAGGGCTCTCTAAGGGTTTCCAATTTGACTTACAATAAAAACTAAAGTCCTTACTATAGCTTTAAGACATAAGAGTTCTGCCTGACTCCCACTTCCAGCCCCATCCTAACCATCTCCTTTCTGACCTGTTTTGCCTTATCCTTTCGACATTGGTGTCTCGTGTTATTTTTAACAATGCCAGTGATGCTCCTTGAAGTCTTTCCACTAACTGTTCCGTCTGTTGTAATATGCTTCCTCTATGTATCCATATAGCTCCTGCAATCACTAAGTTCAGGTCTGTTCAATGATAGCTTTTTCAGGAAGCTTTCCCTCATTTAAAATAGATAAATAACAACCAGTTAAAATAATAACATTCCCCTTCCCCACTACCATGAACTAGCAATACTTTTTTTAGATTTTTATTTATTTAAGTAATCTCCACACCCCACATGGGGCTTGAACTCAGAACCCCAAGATCAAAAGTTGTATGATCCACCGAGTCAGCCAGGCACCCCTGCAATTCATTTTACCCGTTCTTTTCTTTCATTCTTAGTTTAAATAGCAGTTGTTTCATTTATTATGTTTTAGTGTCTGTGTTCCCCTATTAAAGTACTTCTTAAATGTGGGATTTGTCTCTGTTCTCTTTAGCTAAAGTAACCTCAATGTCTAGAACAGTGGATGGAATATAGTAGGTACTCCACAAAAATTGGTTGTGTAAAGAACCAAATGATAGCAATCGGGAAATTTTCAAATAGCTCAAATCAATGAATGACAGCTAATAAGACGTAGTTAAAGCAGACTTGCAGAGAAGGGCATGAGTGGACCTCTTAAGAAATATTATAAATGATCTTGGATGAAGACATTCTCATCCACATGAAAAGAATAAATAGAACAGAGTCAATGTTGAATGTACAAAATAATATATGGATATCTTTGAGTTTGGCTTAAATGTAGATACATATGACTGTCCTTGAGAATAAGGATAAAGAAAATGGCCAAAAAGGAAGATACACCAAAGTCATTCAAGAAAATATATGGCCTCAGTAAATAAAAAGTATAAAAATATGGTAGAACATTATTTAATAACTGAATGGCTAGTTTAATTTTCAAAATATTATGTATTTCACTAAAATATTTAAATACCAGAAAACTATAAAGAAAAGCTTAAGGTACCATATAAGTAATTTCATTTGCTCTTCTTCTGATTGAAGTTAGCATGAATGATACTCTCTGAGAATCCTAAATAACATAAATCCTCTTAAAGTCTTTCTATGATGTGCTGTCAAATAAGGATATCAAGGTTTCCATTGTTAGAATGTTAAGTGTGTCATATCTGAAATGTTGATTTCATTAAACTTTTATGTTACTTTTGATGGCTACACTCTGGCTCCAAGCTCACAAAAAGAGTAGAGAAATTTTCACTGGTAGGGTACTGCTCATATGTCTAAAAATGAATTATTTGAAAGAGCATATGTGCTTGTCTTCAGGATATATGGTATGTTTAATGTAGAAGTTTTATGAGGACAAAGACTTTCTATGATTTATTTTTGATAGTTAATTAAAGCAATGTTTAAGAAATGTTTGTAAAATATATAATAAAAGTCTACTGTGTTCTAGAGAAATCTTGATACACACACACACACACAAACACAAACAACAAAGCAGATATAGTCAAAGCTTGCACAAAGCTCAAAGTCTATTAGAGTAGAGAGACAATCAGGACCTAAAAAGTACAGAATGATAAACCATATGAATGATCACAGTGCAGTCATACACAATAACAGGTTCAGAGGTGAGGGCATTGCCCAGCAAGAGTGAGCATGGAAGAACTCTCTGAGTTAGATTAACAAGCTAAGTTTTGAAGAAAGAGAGGTAATCAACCACATAGAGAATTGGAGAAAGATTGAAACAGAAAAGGGAAAAATGATGGCCAAAGGATATGTGAAAAAACTTGATGTGTTTGAGGCAATTAAAAAAGGCAGGTAGATTGGAAACATAAAGCAATAGTATGAGAAATACCAGATCAAAGAGATAACACACCAAGATGAGTTCAGTGCACCATAATAAAGAGCTGGTAATTTATGCATAGGTATGAAAAGCCATTACCTTATTTTAAAGGTGGGAATGATATAATCTGATTTATGATATAGAGAGCTTACTTTCATTGGTAAGTGGAGAAAAAGGATAAGGAGACAAGGATAGAATCAAAAGACCAGCAAGGAGAGTATTGCCACTGTTTAGAATAGAAATATAGTGCCTAAAAATAAGATAAGGGTACAAGATACAGGTGATGGTCTTTGAGTATGGGCTGGATACAGAATGAGGACCAAGGGAGTTACCAACTATGACTCTAAGATTTCTGGTATGATCATCATGTTGAATAGTAATGACATTTGCTGACAATTAGAAAACTAGTAGACAAATAGGTTTGAATTGGGGTAACTGATGAAATCAAAATTTGTCCTTTTTACTTTTAAAATTTAATTTTGAATTACCTTTCAGATGACGAAATGGAATTGTCCAATAAACAAATGGATATAGACCCTGCCACTGCAATCCACTCAGCCTTCTTTAGATATATAGCTTTCAATCTATGGACATGAAATTCCACATGTTGCATTGGACCGATAAGAAATTAGTAGAAAAGGAGGTGTGACAATGGACACATGAGTAGGATCTTATTACAAATACCACAAGACAAAAACTGCAATCCTAACAGACCAATGGAGGAAACTTGAAGATGCAGGTGAAATGCTAGCAAAGAAATGGTACCTTGCAAGATCCTGCAACATTTATTGTATGGTTTTAAATCAACACTATTATATCATGCTGCATTAAGTTAAATACTTGGAGTCAGAAACTAAGGGCTGGAAAGAAAAGTGGTTCTGCTTAGCATGGCTCCCAGTGACCTACTTGGGGTTTTTCTTTGCTTTCTATCCTCACACATCTGAGCTCTGTGGGTTATTGGTCCTAATTCATAGATGGAATATGATTCCATCAAGAGAAACAACAAGAATTCTACTGAACTTTCAAACTAAGACTTCTGCCTGGATACACTGGGCTGTGCCTGCCACGGGTAGATCAGTAAAGGAGTGACCATTCTGGCAGATGTAAATTATCCTGTTCATGTAAAGGAAGTAGATCTGCTGTTATACAGTGGGGGTAAGAATGGAATATATTTGCCATCCAGGTATTTTCATTGAAAATACTATTAAAATATCATTGTGTTAGTTTCCCAAATTTGATGGTAAATGGTTAAGTGCAGCAGCCAATTTCTGATCAAGTATGATGTTCAGGGATTTGGACCTCTTAAGGACAAGTCTCTGAGTAACTACCAGGGGAAGCTCTGGTCCCAACAAATGTACTAGCTGAGGGTGAAGGGAATCTCGAATGGGCACCAGAGGAAGGAGAGAATAAATATTAGTTGTGGCCCCAAGACCAGCTGCTCCTATAACTTATGCTAAGCAAGTGAATCTCTCCAGTGCAAGTAGAAGATGAAAATGGGTACTCTGCTGAGACACCCAGATGCTCCCTCAGGCCTTAATTCCCTCATCTGCTGAAAGTGCTGGTTATAAGCTCCGTCAGGAACTTTATTTAAAATCATATCCTTTCCCTCAAGCAGACTACATCTAATAAATGTTCTATGTGAAGGTACAAATATCCAAAACCCTTTCCCTAACCGGGGGCAGTTTTGAAGGTTCTCTTGTAAATGCTTTTTATTTATCTATCAGGATGATCCAAATATTGTTCTGCTCTATACTGTTAACATGGTAAATTATATTGATTTTATTTAATATTAAAATAATATTGATCTTCTGGGATAAGCCTCAGTTGTTACAATGTATTGTCCTATTAAAATATAGTTCTATAATTAATTAGTATGTTCTAAAAATATATTTGTGTCTAATTATGAGGGGATATCAGGACTTTCTTTTTTTTTAAGATCTTGTATATTTGAGAGAGAGAGAACAAGCAGTGGAGAGGGAGACAGAGAGAGAGAGAGAGAGAGAGAGAAGACTCCCCGCTGAGCAGGAAGCCGGATGCGGGGCTTGATTCCAAGACCCAGAGATCTTGACCAGAGCTGAAGCTTAACTCACTGAGCCACCCAGGTGCTCCTTATTAGGCTTTCTTATAATATCCTTGTCAGTTGCTGGTGTCAGAGATATGCTGCTATCATAAAAGAAGTTGGAACATGTTCCCTTTCCATCAGTTTTGTGCAAGATTTTTAATATTTCCTACTTAAATGTATGATAGAATTCACAATTATCCAGCAAAATCATTTGGTTCTTTTTCTTTTTGATAAAATTTTAAATTATTAATTTAATTATTTAAAGAGGAAGGGCTATTAAAATGTGCTACTATTTTCTGTGTAAGTTTTAGTAAGCTGTGTTTTTCAAAGAAATTGCTTATTTAATCTAATTTATTGAAGTTATCATCATTAAATCATTTGATATTTCCTTACTATCTTTTTTAACATCTGTTATTCCTGACAGTATTAATGTGTGTTCTTTCTCTTTTTTCTTGACCAATCTAAGTAGTTTCTTTAGCTTATAAAACTTTGAAGAGGACAACATAGGACTCTGATCATTTTCTCTTTCATTGACTTCTGCTTTTATTGTCTTTTCTATTTTTAGAGCTTATTTTTATTTTTTTCATAGATTCTCATGGTAAAAATCAGATCATTAATTTTTAAAAGCTTATTTCTTATTATAGGATTTTTAGTTATAATTTTTTTTCCTCAGGCCTGTTTTGGCTGCATCTCACAAATTATTATATGGTATATTTTTATTATCATTTAGTTCCAAGTATGTTCTAATTTTCTTTGTGAATTCTTTTCACTCAGGAGTATTTAAAAACATGATGTTAATTTCCAAATATTTAGGGCTTTTTGAGCCATTTGTTATGTATTTCTAATTTATAATTCTTATAATACAGAAAATATTCTCTGACAATATGAATCTTTGGGAATTTGTTGAGATTTGTTATATGACTCAAGATAAGATCTTGCTTGGTACACACTACATCTATACTTGAAAAATGGGTATTTTGAGTGACTTAAAATTTATAAATATCAAGCTGATCAAGATCATTGACATTGTAATCTCATACTTTTATTTTTTTCTTTAGTGTATCAATTTTGAAGAGAAAGATATTTAATTATGCAGCTATGATTTGTCTTTTTCTCCCTTTAATTCTGTCAGTTTATGCATCAAACATTTTTTTTTAAAGGATCTGTTTATTTTAGAATGAGACAAAGCATACACAGTTGAGTAGGGGGTTGGGGCAGAGGAAGCAAGAGTCTTTTAAAAATTATTTATTTATTAATGATTTTATTTATTTATTTGTCAGAGATAGAGGCAGCGAGAGAGGGAACACAAGTAGGGGGAGTGGGAGGAGGAGAAGCAGTCCTCCTGTTGAGCAGGGAGCCTGATGTGGGGCTCGATCCCAGAACGCTTTACATTTTAATGTAACTTACCTGGCCTTTGTGCTACTAACAATAAATATGATGATATACTTTTCTGAAGATTTTGTCTTATAGTATCATCCATATTTTAAAAGAAATATTTTATATATTCACCTACATATTTAGTATTTCCTTTGTTGTTCATTTCTTTCTATAGATATTACTTTCCATTTGTTATTAATTCCTTCAGACTGAAGAACTTCCTTAGGCATTAATTATAGAAGCAGATTTTGTCACAAAGGATTCTCTCAGCTCTATCAATATATATATGTTTTACACTTTGAAAGTTGAAATATATTCGTGTATATTTTCTGTATGAAGGGTTCTGCATTGACAGCTTTTAATTTTTCTCTCAGCCTTTTGAATATATCATTCCATTGCCTTATGGCCTTTTTGCAATAAAAATCAACTATTATTTATATTATTGTATTTTCCTCCATTAACTAGTTTCAAGATCCTTTCTTGTTTTCATTATCAGTATTTTACTATTTCAGTAATATGAATACTTTGTGCCTCATTGTGGTATCTATGTATTAGTCTTGCTTAAGATTCACTGAGCTTCTTGGATCTGTAAATTTTATGTTTCAACACATTTCAAAATATTTGGTCTTTTATATAAGTTCATTTTATTCATTTGGTCTTTTCTTTCTGTCCAGTTCTCATGCTTCTCTCCTTGCAACTTCATAGAGCAAGTGTGCTAGACTGATATTGCTTCATTGCTCACTAAAACTTTTTTTAATTTTTAAAATTTTCTATGTTCTTCAAATAAATGGAGATTAAATGACCTGCTACTAAACAATGAATGAATCAGCCAATAAATCAAAGGAGAAATAAAAAAATACATGGAGATAAATAAAAGAAAACACAATGCTCCAAAATCTTTGGGATTCAGCAAAAGCTGTTCTAAGAGGAAAGTTTATAGCGGCACAGGCCTACCTCAAGAAGCAAGAAATTTCAAATAAACAAACCAATTTTACAACTGAAAGAGCTAGACAAAGAACAAACAAAACCCAAAACCAGTAGAAGAAAAGAAGTAACAAAGATTAGAGCAGAAATAAATGAAATAGAAACTAAAAGAACAAAACAAAACAAAAACAACAATAGAAGAGAGCAATGAAACCAGGATCTGGTTCTTTAAAAATGTGAACAAAATTCATAAACCTTTAGCCAGACTCATCTAAATAAATAAATAAATGAATAGATAGATAGATAGATAGATAGATAAATAAGAGAGAGAGGGAGGGAGAGAAAGAGGTAGAGAGAAACTCAAAGTCAGAAATGAAAGAGGAGGAATAACAACTGACACCACAGAAATTCAAAGGATTATAAGAAAATGTGAAAAATTATATATCAAAAAACTGGACAACCTAGAAAAATGAATAAATTCCTAGAAACATATTAATACCCTAAAACTGATCACGAAGAATTGGAAAATTTGAACAGACCAATTACCAGCAATGAAATTAAATCAATAATTAAAAAAAAACTCCGAACAAACAAAAGTCCATGACCAGAGAGCTTCTCAGGTGAATTCTACCAAACATTTAAAGAAGAGTTAATACCTATTCTTCTCAAACTAGTCCAAAAAACGGAAGACGAAATAAAGCTTCAAAATTCATTCTATGAGGACAGCATTACCCTGATATCAAAACCCGATAAAAACACCATGAATAAAAAGAACTACAGGCTGATATTTCTGATGAACACATGCAAAAATCCTCAACAAAACATTAAACTGAATCTAACAATACAGTAAAAAAAATCATTCACTATGATCAAATGAGATTTATTTCCAGGATGCAAGCATGGTTCAATATTCTCAAATCAATCAATGTGATACATCACATCAACAAGAAAAGGAATAAAAACTGTATGATCATTTCAATTGACACAGAAAAAGCATTTGATAAAGTAAACATCCATTCATTATAAAAAAAAAAGTTAACAAAGTAGGTTTAAAGGGAACATACCTCAGCATAATAAAGACCACATAGGAAAACCCCCCAGCTAACATCACACTCAATAGTGAAAAATTGAGAACTTTTCCCTTAACATCAAGAACAAGACAAAAAAAGTCCACTCTCACCACATTTATTAAGCATAGCATTGGAAGTCCTAGCCACAGCAATCAGACAAGAAACAAAATGATAAAAGGCATCCAAGTTAGTAAGGAAGAAGTAAAACCTTCATTCACTATTTGCAGATGACATAATACTATATATGGTAAGCCCTAAAAACTCCACTGAAAAATTACTAGAACTGAAAAATGAGTTCAGTACAGTCATAGGATACAAAATCAATATACAGAAATCCATTGCATTTCTACACACTAATAATGAGGTAACAGAAAGAGAAATTAAGAAAACAATCCCATATACAAATGCACCAAAGATAATAAAATACCTAAGAATAAACTTAACCAAGTAGGTGAAAGACCTGTACTCTGAAAACTATAAAACACTAATGAAAGAAAAGGAAGACAACACAAACAAATGGAAGATAATCCATGCTCATAGACTGGGAGAACAAACATTGTTAAAATGTCCATACTACCCAGCATTTTTCACAGAACTAGAACAAATAATCTTAAATTTTTATGGAATCACAAAAGATCCTGAATAGTGAAGCAATCTTAAAATAAAAACAAAACTGGAAGTATCACAATCCCAGATTTCCAGATATATTACAAATCTATAGCAATCAAATCATTATGGTACTGACACAAAAATAGACACATAGATCAATGAAACAGAATAAAGAGCCCCCAAAGAAACCAACAATTATATGATCAATTAATCTTTGACAAAGTAGGCAAATATGTGCAAAGGGGAAAAAGACAATCTCTTCAACAAATGGTGTTGGCAAAACTGGAGAGCTACATGCAAAAGATGAAACTGTACCACTTTATTTCACATACACAAAAACAAACTCAAAATGGATTAAGGAACTAAATATGTTACCTGAAGCCACAAAAATCCTAGAAGAGAAAACAAATAGTAATTTCTCTGATATTAGCCATAGCAACCTTTTTCTAGATATGTCTCCTGAGTCAAGGGAAATAAAAGCAAAATAAACTATTAGAACTACATCAAAATAAAAAGTTTCTGCACAGCAAAGGAAACAATCAACAAAACTAAAAGACCACCTACTGAATGGGAGAAGGTATTTCCAAATCACATATCCAATAAAGGATTAGTATCCAAAATGTATAAAGAACTTTTGCAACTCAACTCTAAAATATAAATAATCCAATTTAAAAATGAGCAGAAGACATGAATAAGCATTTCTCCAAAGAAGACATATGGATGGCCAACAGACACATGAAAAGATGTTCATCATCATCGTCAATGAAATGCTAATCAAAACTACAATGAGATATCACTTCACACCTGTCAGAATGGCTAAAATAAAAAACACAAAAAACAACAGGTGTTGGTGAGGATGTGGATAAAAAGGAACCCTCATGCACTATTGGTGGGAATGCAAACTGACACAGTCACTCTGGAAAACAGTGTGGAGGTTCTTCAAAAAATTAAAAATAGAATTATCAAATGATCCAGTAGTTCCAGTACTGGGTATTTACCCAAAGAATATGAAACACTAATTTAAAAAGACATATGTACCCCTATGTTTATTGCAGCATTATTTACAACAGCCAAGTTATGGAAGCAGCCCAAGTGTCCCTGAATAGACAAATGGATAAAGTAGGGGTGGTATATCTCAATCTATATCTATATCTATATCTATCTATATCTATATCTATGTTTATGTCTATGTCTATGTCTATATCTATATCTACAATGGAGTATTACTCAGCCATAAAAAATAATGAAATTTTGCCATTTGCAAGATAGATGGATCTAGAAAGTATAGTGCTAACTGAAATAAGTCAGTTAGAGAAAACAAATACCATATGATTTCACTAGTATGTAGAATTTAAGAAACAAAACAAATGAACAAAGAAAAAAAGAGACAAACCGAAAAACAGACTCTTAACTATAGAGAACAAACTGATGGTTACCAGAGGGGAGGTGGGTGAGGGTAATGAGTGAAACAGGTGAAGGGGATTAAGAGTACACTTATGATGAGCAGAGTAATGTACAGCATTGTTGAATCATTATCTTGTACACCTGAAACTAATATAACACTGTATGTTAACTATACTGGGATTAAAGTTTTAAAAAATTCTGTTTTCCTCAGATTGCATTCAAGTTCAGTTATCCTTTGATCTGCCTTATCCCATATGATCATGATCTTTTAGAGCAAATTTTCGTATCAGATATTGTATTTTTAGTACTAAATTTTCTATTTTTATAGCTTTAATATTTCTTATGATTTCCTTTCTATTCATTTCATTAAGCATATTTCATGTCGTATCTTTAAACATTTTTGTAATAGCTACCTAACCATCCATATCTGTTCATCAAAAGGCTTAAACATCTTGAGTTTGTTTCCACAGGCTCCTTTACTAAAAAAAATAATAAATTCCCTTATACTATGTTTTCCTTCTTCTAAAACTTAGTGATTTTTAATTAAATGCTGAAAATCATGTATTCTACTCTGGACATTTGTTATCCTGCCTCAGAGAGGCTTTTGTTGCTTTTGGTTTTGGGTTTTGTTTTCCTGGCAGTTTTAATGTTAGCTCAGATTGACCTTCTTGAGGCATGTTTTAAGCTTTATAAGGGCAGTCGTGAGTTGCATCTACTGTATAAGTAGGTTAAGTTTTTCTGGTGTGTCAGCTAGGTTTCTGTGTTGTTTAATGAGGTCTCTACACTCTGCCTAATTAGAGATCCTATGTCTTCTTATGCAACTTCTGGAATTTCTGTTCTGATCAGCGTTCTGTACCTTTCTCTGCCAGGCTTTAGGGAGTCTTGCTCTGTTCAACTTTATTATCAGTCACAGACTTACAAAGAGTCCATGTAAACTTTAGGATCTTCTTCTCTTCATAGCTTCCTCCTTCCTTAAATTCTGTACAGAAATTTTAGCTGCTCCAGAACTTTGATCTCTACCCACCCAGCTCATCTATCTGCTTAGGCCCTGCATCCCAATGCTGTCATCCAGAATGACTTTGAGCAGAAATCTGACACAATCTAGCATTTGTTTTATGCTTTTCCCTTCTTTTGGCGATCATATTTCTGCAGAATCTATTAACCAGTGTTTGAAAACAGTAATTTCACTTTTTTTTAACAGCTTCATAGATTTTTATACATTAAGGACTTGATAAGTAGCAGTTACTCAGTCATGGCCTAAAAAAAATGGATTTTGATATTAGGAGAAGCGCAGCATCAAATGTAACAGGATGGAAAAGACATGGACATGAATGCATATAGGCTTATAATTTTTTATTATAAGGTAAAAAAAAGTTTCTGTCACATGGATTCCACCTTCTTAATAATGTATGAAATCTATTAATAAAAAAAAGAGGATGCTTAAATCAAGGATGGGAAAGTCAGGCTAAGAGGAGTTTGCCAGGTGGAGGAAGACATGATTGCTTTTAAAAAATAGGAAAAATTCACACATAAAACCCATCTAAACTTTTCTTAATATTGAATCTTGAATGTGCTCATCATTGTTATAGAATTCTTGTCTGCCTTATTACATAAAATTATATAAGAATAGAGGATTAAAGAAATTGACAGAAAGTTAAAGAGTAGAAATTGAGTTCAACACAACTCAAAGTTATTAAGAAGTTTCTAAATAATTTCTGGATACAATTCTAACAACATATAAATATTAAATAAAAAATGCCCTATGATCCAGCAATTGCACTACTAGGTATTTTACCCAAAGTTTACCCAAATAATACAAAAATACTAATCCAAAGGGATACATGCACCCAATGTATATAGCAGCATTAGCTACAATAGCCAAATTATGGAAATAGCCCAAGTGTGTGTGTGTGTGTGTGTGTGTGTGTGTGTGTGTAGAATATTACTCAGCCATAAAAAAGAATGAAATCTTGCCATTTGCAATGACATGAATGGAGCTAGAGAGAATTTTGTTAAACAAAAGTCAGTTGGAGACAATTACCATCTGATCTCACTCATATATAGAATTTAAGAAACAAATAAGGAAAGGAAAATAAAAGAGAGGCAAACCAAGAAACAGACTCTTAACCATAGAGAACAAACTGAACTGATGGTTACCTGAGGGGAGGGATGGGTTAAATAGATGATGGGGATTAAGGAGTACACTTATCGTGATAAGCACTGGGTGATGTATGGAAGTTTTGAATCACTATGTTGTACACCTGAAACTAATATTGCACTGTATGTTAACTAACTGGAATTTAAATAAAAACTTAAAAAATAAATTGCCAATATATTGACCTTTAGAGTAAATTGATTAAATGGGACCATAGCCATATACGCATATTTCATAGTAACTAAGAAGTTATCTATGGCATTTAAAAACCTATCATTTGCCTCCCTTTTGATTCTACTTATGTAGAAAGAAATAAATGGACATAGAGAAGCACATGCAAATTACATCATGGGCTTGATAGGAATACAATTAAATCCAGTAACGGAAATTCTGGTTCAGTAATTTATCAATCAGGGGATATAGAAGACACTTAAACATACCTGGGGCTTTCAAAATGCATCCATATATAATAATAGGTAATAAATGTTATTACATATGCTCCTTATGTGTATAATGAAGAACAAATGACGTATTTTAAGTTATCTGAAAGCATTATGTTCAGTTTAGGGAAGTCATAGAAAAGGCAATGTTAGAGTGAGTTAAAGAATTTTTAATAACATAATAGAAATGTGGTGTGTTTTTGTTTTGTTTTGTTCTGTTTTTTTCCACTTCTCTATGTAGAAATAATAGAACTCTGACTCAAGATCAGAATAATTTATTTGTAATAGTTCTGCAAGTCATTTTTTTCTCCCAACAGAGTCTTGTTTCCCTTCAATAAAAAAGAAGTAAAGAAATTAAATGAAACAAACAAGCAGCGAGCAGGGTTCAAAGTTCCATCCCACATTTTCAGAGTCCATTTATCCCAGTGAAAAGAACAAGTTTCCAGATCTATTCATTTATTTAAAAATCAAGCTACTGTGTGCTACACATTGTATTAGGCTTTGTGAATTAGTAGACAAAGTATCTAAATTTTACTCTCATAAAGCTTAAGTTTTGATGGTTACAATAGAAAATTAAACCAAAATTAATAATAAAACGATAAACAGGAGGACTGAGGTTAATGCAAGGTCAATATTGTCCCCTCGGTTTCCACCCTCCCAATCTAATTTGTCATCAAAGATCACCCCTCTTGCACTTGGCTTTCATTCCTTTTGTTCTTCTCCAGGGCCTTCCTACTGCCATATGTCCTCCCCCTGCTGCATCATATGTATATCTTTTTTTTTTTTTTTTGCTCTTTACTAAATTATTGCCTTCAGTATACATATGTGGTCTTAATCCACATTCCTGTCTGCTATATCTCTCTCCTTTCTTTTAAAGAATACCTAATAAAAGCATGGTCGGCAATAATAGTCTTATACATGTGCATCTCATTATCACTTCTTAGTCCACTCAAATTGTCCTTCATTTCTGTGACTCCACTGAGCGTTTTCTTGTCAAGTTTGGCAACCTCCTCCACATTCTTAATGTGAGTGACATTTTGGCAGCATTCAAGTATGTGAGTACTGGTTTAAAAGTCCTTCAGGATGTTGTTACTATCTTATTCTCCAGTATCATTTACTACCACCTTTCTGTTTAACCTCTGTGATCCAACAACGCTGGTCTTCTCTCAAATTATTCAACATCTCAGCGTAGGGCCTTTGCACAGGCAGCTTCCACTGTGCAGACTTCTCCTTCTGAAATTCACACACTGACTCCTTTTGTCATTTAGAGCAAAACTAAAGGTCATCTCATTTAGAACTTCCCTAACTGCTTAAAATTAAATAGCCACATGGTCAACTTCTATCAATCATTTTTTATTCCAATTTTTTTGCATAGTGTGCATGATTCTTAAAGGTTAACTTATTTTATTTATATATTACCTATATCCCATATTAGAATAGAAATTTCATTAAATCAAGAACCTTGCATGTTTTATTCACTATTATCATACTAAAGATATAAGGCAGATAATTCATGCTTGACCAACATCGGTTAAAATAATGAATACATAAATAAATGAATACAAAATAAATAAGAGATGTAACTAACCCAGACTAAGAGAGCAAGGAAAGGTTTCTTGCTACAGATGAGACTTGAACTGAGCCTTGAGGATAGACAAACATCAGCCAGTATAGGAGACAAGGGTTAGACTTTCCAGTTATAAAGGTCCATGTTGAGAGAGAACCAGGACCTGGCACAGGTGGGATAAAAAGATTTGGCTTTTCTTTGTCTATGTTAGGAATGGTAGATAAGTTTATTAATATCTCTTTGCATAAAATGAAAAAATAATTTATCTTACAGGATTGTTTTTCAGTATTACATGACAAGAAAAAAAAAATGCACTTCAGTGTATAATTCCCCTTTTGCAGATACACAAACAATTGTCCATTCTTTCCCACTGTTCTTTAACAATGAATTAGTATTCTATGCTAAGTAATAAATCACCATGAATTTAGCATCTTAACACATATCTATTACCTCACAGTTTGGCTGAGACAGAACTCTGGACATGGCTTAATTGGATCTTAGGCAAGGTTGGAATCAAGATGTTGACAAGGACTCAGTTATCTGGACACTATTGGCAACGAATCTACTACCATGCTCACTGAGCCAGTTGACAGAATTCATTTTCTTGTGGCTATCTGACCAAAGACCCCTGCTTCTTGCTGGTTATCAGGCCATTCTGTTTATAGAGACCACCCATATGTTCTTGCCATTAAGATCTCTGCACAGATCTCTCACAACACGGCCTCTTCAAAGACAGAGAGTAAGAGTCTACCAAAATGAAATCTTATAAAATTTGGTATTAGGGATTTACATCCTGTCACCTTGGCCGAGTTTTGTTGACTAGGAGTAGTTCACAGATCCCACCCACACTAAAAAGTAGTATACAGGAATGTGAATGCCAGAGGGTAAGGATTATGGGGACCCCTTTAAAAAATGTCCATTACAAACCATGATCATAACATTCTTAGATCCCCAAACCAAATTATGAGTATTTCCCACCTTCTACATTTCTCCTTTCTTAGAAAAGAAAATCTAAATCAGTAAGGCTCCCCAATTTTCAATTATTTTAAGCTTCTGTCAAAGTTACTGTTTCCCAGGTTATTTTGGGGACACAAATCCTTTAACCAGAGACTACAACCTACTAGATAAACTGCCACTTTATCCAATTGCCCCTGCCCTTCCTTGACTCTTGGCAAATAGTTTCAATACAAAGGATTATAATGTACACACTGTGGTTTTTTGAACAAGAAATCATTACCCCTCCCCCAATATTCTTAGGCTTTATTTTACTGTAGATTAACCAAAAATTTCAAGCATTTGATGTTTTTCACATTACAGTCTTTCAAACTGCTCCACTGGGCCAAGGGTTCTCCCCTTAAAAATTATCCTGCTCTTTATAAAATGTGTGCCATAATGCCTGGCTATTATCTAGTTTGAGTCTCTTATAGCCTGTCACATGGAAAACAGCCTTGGAGTTTAGTAACTAATCTGTCTGAGTGACAAGTTCCTCTTTTCTACATTGCCCTCCTGCCCAGCCATGACTGAGGGTCATTGCCTCTCCCTCTGTTAGCGTGAACTCTACCCATTTCCTCCCACTTCTACTCAGAAGAAAGCAGGCTGTGTTTTTTTGTTTGTTTGTTTGTTTGTTTTACAACAAATCTCCCTGGTTCTGCAGGAAAGTTTATTTATGTTTATTTTTAAATTTTCTTTTCATGTACTTACAAATGGCACTAGGTTGCATTATGTAAAATAAGCATATCAAAATCAGGGGGAAGAAAAGGAACCCACAACAACCAACATGGCTGTCCATAAAATCTGCCTTAACAAATGGACTGAGCGTGAAGGGAAAAAGTGGCTTTTGGAAAGGGGTAAAAGGGAGTGCTCTGTGGCTCAGCCGGTTAGGCGGTTAAGCGTTAAGCGGCTGCCTTCGGCTCAGGTCCTGATTCGGGTCCTGGGATTAAGCCCCTCCTGTCTGGCTCCCTGCTCAGTGGGGAGTCTGCTTCTCCCTCTGCACCCTCCTGTTTGTTCATGGGCACGCTCTCTCTCTTGCAAAAATAAATAAATAAAATCTTTTAAAATAAAATAAAAAAAAAAAAAAGGAAAGAGGTAAAAGGTCTTTAGAGATTCAGGTCACATAAAATCATAGTTGCCATTTCATAAAACATTATCCTTGTACTTACCCGTGGTACTATCAATAAACTCCTCTTTTCAAGATAGTTCTCAGTCCTAAGTTTTTTGAAACGGGATCAATTAACATATTGTCAGAAAAGACAAAGAAAGGATGACAGACTAGAAAAAAATACCACAGACAAACTTAGAAGAAAATATGTTTAACCCTTGATTTGGAACCTGCTAGGTCTCATCTGAAATAAAGAGACGGATTATTTGAACTTTACAGGATTTTAAGCTCTTTTGTGATATGAGTCCATTTGTATAAACAAAACCTTTTAAGGAAATTCATTCAGGGACTAAGAAAAGAGACTGCCTACAATTATGCAGTTGTTTCCTTGGGTTTTTTTGAAAGTCATAGATATTCCATTTAACAATTTTCCATTCCTTCAGCTCCAGAATATGGGATCTATATTGTAATTTGGGATCTTTTGAGACCTTGAATTAATTTCTGACCAATAGTGAATCTTTCGTAAAATTAGCTTTACCCAACTCACTTCTATTTATTTAGGGCTAGGATGTTTGTAGTCAGTGGGCAATTTTTCTCTGTAAGACTAACTTTAGGACTATAACTTATAATAAAGCCAGCATATTAGTAGACTGTTCTCATGGGATTATACAACAAATCGTCAGTATATACCATTTTTGGATATAAGACAATATATGTGGAAACAGTGGGGAAAGTGAAGATAGCAAAGAATTGGTTTGAAGGGTAGAGTTGCAAAAAAATTTCATTTAGACAAAATGTAAATTGCAGTCGCTTCAAATGGGTCCCATAAAAGAAAGCTGAAGAATACACAAGATAAGATTGTTCTAAATATTAGGTGTTATGTAAAGAATTCTCTTTTGAATACCACATGAAGATAAATGATAATGTAGGCTAATCTTGCACTTTAGTAAAATGTAGGCAAAAACCAACCCACAATAGGAGAACACCAGGGTCCAAAATGGTGTTTGACAAAAGATGAAATATCTTCTTCATGCAAAAATAACCTGTCAAATTCTAACAGAAAAAGCGAGCATGTAAATTGATATTTCAAATATGTTACATCCAGGAACATATTATGCTAGCCTATTTATACATTTAATTAATCTGATTCATTGTCTGGGCTAAAACTTCCTAAAAATACCCCCAGTATTTTAAAATCTCTTTCTTTTACAAAATATTTTATTATCGTTAATAGAATCAGTTTTCATTATAGTTTCTAGTCAATTGCTTCTTAGAGTAGTCAGCTGTTGTTTTTGTGGGTTTGTCTGTGTTATTTTGTACTGAACTTCGATTGTATTTTAACAATTTTATGTGTGTCTAGTATGTTTAAGCCTACAAATGTGTAACCTAGAAATAATGGCATTTTGTTTCCTATTTTTTCAATAAGCATGGATACTAATACTTGTTTTATACTTGTTGGAAATTCAAAGTTAATCTCTCTGTGCATTATTTGTTAAAAAGTATTGTGTGATCCTTGCTTAATTGAAATGAGACCTCAAGAAAATTCAAAAGCTGTTTGGCTATTTAGATCTTATATACTAAATTTTTTACATATCTTAATTTAAAACATTAATAAAATGTTGAATAACAATGGGGAAAACACTTTTGTGTTTGTCCTAACTTGAAAGTGAATACACTTCAAATATTTCACTCTACTTGATAGTTTCTAATGGGTATTTACACTAACAATTTCATTAACGATAGCTGTGAGTAGGCATGTTTTGATATCACTGTTATAGAGATCTGAGAACTGAGATTCAGACAAGGTAATTAACATGCTTGAGACATGTAGGTACAGGATATCAGAGAGTTGGGTTAAAAAGTCAGGTCATCTGATTTCCTCAGAAGTGATCTTACAACATCATGTATAAAAATTAGTGGCTTTCATCAGGTCACCGACCAAAGCTTCTGAATCAAAGATCAGCCATTTGTATTCCTTTTGATTTCACACCTTCTTTAGTTCTTTATACTTCTGGTTTGCATGATAGTAGTATGAAATGTTTTCGCCAAATGTTTAGAATTCTTTGATTCTTATAGCCCAAGTCTGGCTGTTCAGTTATAAAGCTTTCTATGGTTATCACATATGTAGACAATTTCTTGATGACTTAAAATTATAGGATACAAGGGCCTAGTACTATAAAATGTTTATTTTAAGAGATCCTTTTTGCCAATTATGAGCATGGCTAAGAATGAAGGAACAGTTACTGTTGGCATGTGTTTCCACAGCAGAGCACATGAGACAGGAAGCACCTACACTCTGTTAGAGGAATCTGTGATATCTGGTAACAGTCAATAGAATGTCTGGAATTTTAGAGTAACTTGTGCAAAAACCAGGGGTTTCACAGGGCATTCCATGTGGGAAGGAAAATAATCATGTACCATTCAGTAGAATTTCCATTTCCAGAAACTTATCCTCTGTAATGTCCTTTGATGACAACAAACAGTGCGTCCAGAGACATCCTCTGGAGCCATTGAGACTGATGAGAGGAGGAAGTTGCACCCTTCCATTCTAAGCTTTTAAAAATAATTTGCATTTTCACAATTTCTCCTTCTACATTTCCTATAGCTATTCGCTAAGATGATGAGCACTAATATTGATCGCACCTTGGTTGCTTTATACTTGTTGGGAAATCTAATCAGATCTTCTTATTCATCATATTGAAAAGTTTTGTGTGTCTTGTTTAATTATGATGGGACCTCAGAAAAACTCAGTGTTATCTCAGATACTTTGATCTTCTAATATTTGTTTTTTATGTTTGATGTTCTCAGGGTTTCCTTTTGTTTTGATGATATTTTTAGGATCCAATTTTGATTCCTTAGCATTTTAGTCCTCTATACCTCAAATTATGGTGGTTTGTTTTATATTTAAAAGAAGGGTTTGCTCACAGAGACTCAACTCTTAACGGAATAGATTTTAATTTGATTACTCTAGAGTTTCTCAACCTCAGCACTACTGACATTCTGACCTGGATAATTCTTTCTGTAGGGGGCTGGCCTGTGCATTATAGGATGTTTAGCAGCGTCCTTGGTCTATATTAACTAGATGCTTGTAGCACACACTCCCACAACCCAGTTGCAAAAACAAAAAGTCTGTAGGTGCGCCTGGGTGGCTCGGCCAGTTGAGGGGCTGCCTTCGGCTCAGGTCATGATCCCAGGGTCCTGGGATCCAGCCCTGCGTCGGGGTCCCTGCTTGGCAGGGAGTCTGCTTCTCCCTCTCCCTCTGACCCTCACCCCCTGCTCGTGTTCTCTCTCTCAAATAAATAAATAAAATCTTAAAAAAAAAAAGTCTGTAGACATTGTCAAATGTCTCTTGCCTAAAGCAGTGCTTCTCAAGCAAGGGCATTTTTTGTTCTTCAGAGAAAGTTTCTAACAACTGCAGGAGAAGGTCCTATGAGCATCTAATGAGTAGTAGTCAGGAATGCTGCTAAACATCCTACAATGAACGAAGAATCTAAACACAGAATCATCCTGGTCAAAATGTCAACTGTCCTGAAATTGAGAAACCCAATTTCTGAATCTATTGTAGTTCGTTATCTAGAAGTTAGAATACCAGAATGACTTCTTTAGGATGAAAGCTTTTAGGAAAACTTCAACTGCTGTTTAGATGTGTGGCAGAAAGTAAAAGAAATCATTTTGCTCTGCAATTTAGGAATTTTTTTCTCTGGACCTCTATGTCCATCTATATATGCCAAATTCAGTTACACAATCACCTGAATGTTCTACAGCTGATGCTCTTCCATCAAGTTCTGTGGTTTCAGTTATACACCTTTTTCATTTGTGATTAAGTTTATACATGGATAAGCTTTCAGATTAAGTTGCTCCTATGCATAGCAGTGCCATGCCTGCAACAGAGTCAGGGATATTCCTTCTCATTTTGCATTGCTACAAACTATTCCTGTTTTTGTTTTGTTTTGTTTTTCGTCCTCAGTACAGAAACTTAAATCTTAGGTTTTCGCAAGATTGCAGAGCAAAATGGAATATTATACTATCATTGCTCTAAGTCTCAATTTCCAATTGAGTGAATATTTAAACTATACACTATAGAAAGGCATCTCAAGAAAGACTTTAAACTATCTTCCATTAATTTCTTTAGGAAATTCAAACTTTGAAATATTGCTCCATGGCAGTCTCTCTCCCAATGAACGTTGTCATATCTGAAATATAGGATATCAAGGCACCACAAGCTTTTATTAAAAAAATTAATAAACTGCTGTGGGTGGAGAGGGAGTTGGAGGAAGGTGGTCAAAAGGTGCAAACTTCCAGTTATAAGATAAATACAGACTAGGGATGTCACGTACAACACAATGACTCTAACTAACGCTGCTGTATGATATAGTGGAAATTTGCTAAGAGTGTAAATCCTGAGAATTTGCATCAGAAGGAAAATTTTATTTTCCTTTTCTTTTTTCTTCTTTCTTTTCTTTTATTGTATCTATGAGATGATGGATGTTAGCCTGAAACTATTGTGGTTCTCATTTCACAATATATGTAAATCAAACCATCGTGCTGTATGTCTTAGACTTATACAGTGATGTATGTCAATTATTTCTCAATAAAACTGGAAAAAAAGGAAACTTAATAAGCTGTAAAACACCATCTTTCATCCAAAGTAGACACTAACTCTGCCTGTACGGGGAGACACAGCAGCTTTGGGGACCATCACGGTATTTGCAATGCTGGCTTCTTTCACTAATCTGTGGACCTCTGATTCAGACTTTGATTCAGATTCAGATCTCCTTCTGTTCAGTATTCCAGTAACTAAACTGACTCTGAGCTTCTGTAAGGAGGGTGCCGGACAATTTTTCATCAGCACATATTCCTGCTTCTTTTCCTGCCCACACAGCAGGCCATGGATCTTAGAAATGGGCTGAAAATCCTCTCCATTACTTCTGGGAAGAGCAGCTATCTTTCCATTGACACCCGCCTGCTGGCCTGGTGCTTGTACTGTGATCTGCTGTAGTTTGCTGCCTTCTGAGAATTTATGGGCCATGAAGTCATCACAGGCTCCTTAGCCAGCTCTCAACTTGTGGCTTTGCATCAAATAATCCTAATCCTGCCAAGTAAAGGGAATGTATTTTTTCCCCCTGAGAATTCACAACTTTCTCTCCTGCTCTCAGTTTTTAAAAAATAACTTTTCCTACACTGGCCAGAGAGTCTCTGCCAATTCTCATTAGGGTCCTTTTCTCTAGGTATATTTATATTTCACTGCCCACCTTGCCTTTCAATTTCAACTCTCTCTATTGTATATTCTATTATTATATTGTGTCCAACTATTTTTAAAAAGTAGGTTTTTCACCTGCCACTTAAATGCTATTGACAAAGTAATATATTAAGCTATAAGAACAAGATTTTTTAAAAAGTCTTCTGTAATTGAGGACTCTGCAGGAATGTTCTTCTCATTTCCTCACTCCCTGATTATCCTGTCCCTTAGAGTTTAATCACTTTTGATAATTGAGTCTTCCAGTTTCACAACCGTATCATATTCTAGAATTGATGCTCTTCCATCAAATTTTGTGGTTTCAGTTAAACACCTTTTGTATTTACACTTAAAACCATACATGGATAAGCTTTCATATTTAGTTTCTTAGTTTTTAAACCATTCTACAATTCTAGATTTAGCCATCTGTGTATTCTACTCTTGGTCACTCTTCATCTGTACTCTTGTTGATGGCAGTGAATTAAATCTGCTCCAAGTTCTAGCTCACATGTAACTAGCTCAGACGGACCCACTTTTTGCTTTTTAGCTGAGAAAATAGACAAATTATCATAAACAGAAACTCTGCAAAATTTGCAGCAGCATTTAACAATATTTAGCTATTTTTCTTATAATAAGAATAATTTAAAATTATTTTTAAAGAGCTGGTAATTGATTCAAAAGTCATGGTAGAAGAGGTGACTATAGTAGTGAATCTTAGATATTTTGGCATAGGCCTTTGCAAATCTGATGAAATGTTCTCTTCAGAAAAAAAAATGTCTTAAATTTCAAAGGGTTCATTCAAAATAAAGATCTTCCATGGACACCTTAGTGATCCAAAGATAAAAAGTTAAGAACCTCTGTGCCAATAGCTTTAAATATTAAGCATGGGGTAGGGATTTGTATGGAGTCTCTACCTCTATAGTCCAGAAATATTCCGTTACTCTCTTCAGGTGGCAACAAATATAATGGTAACAACTTTCAGGATTCAATGAAAATAAAATAAAAATTAACAAGCAAAAATATACTCCAAGTTTTTCATTGCTAAATGCTTCTATAAATATACTCCAATGTAAATATATCTGTACATAATACATATATACATATATGTGTGTATACACACACACACACACACACACACACACACACACACACACACACCAGGCATTAATATGAGAAAGAAATAGATTTTCAAATGCAGTATACTGAAAATACAAATTTCAGATCAGCATCCAAAATGCGAATTTACATGCAAAGAGATAATCATATAATAAACAGTATAACAAAATCCAAATGACCAGGGACTTATCACCATCCATTCACAGTTGAGGGATACTGGTATAGAAATTAATTTTTTATCCTTGCTTGAATATTTGTCAAGCATTAGAAAGAGTATAAAGAAAGAGCAAGAGAACTAGGTCAGAAACAAGCATAAGAGAGAAAGGAACCATGAATGAGAGAGAAAGAGAGAGACAGAAAGACAGAGAGACATATTTGTTACATTTTTTTAAAGATCTAATGGTAATTCTCCCCTATTTAATTCTTGATGATCCCATATTTCCTGACATTTTTCTAATGCCACTAAATAAGTCAAGAACATGGAGATTTCATTTTCTATTGCCCATAAGCCCCACTTAAGGATTGTCCCTCGACCAAGATGAGGCAACATCATTCTTGAAGGTCAGACATTATCCAAACATATCTGGGTCTTGAAATTTGTTATATGAGTAATTCCTTTCAGCACCATTTTTTAAAAAAGATCTTATTTATTTATTTTAGAGAGAGAGAGCAGGGGGAGGAGCAGAAAGAGAGAGAGAAAGAGAAGCAAACTTTCCACTGAGCATGGAGCCCTACACAGGGCTTGATCCCACCACCCTGGGATCATGGCCTGAGCTGAAACCGAGTCAGATACTCAATGGACTGAGCCACCCAGGTGCCCCTATTCAGCACTATTTTTTTAAGATGAGTTGTTTCCACTTAATGGCCCTTATTTTGTTGTAAAAGAGTCCTAACTTTCTTTTAGTATTTCTCTTCAGCTAGTATTTATGTTCTTGGATTTATCAAGTAAATGTAACGCTCTTATTTAAAAGTTCTTTAAGATAAATTTTGTTTATGTTGCTCAGTGCTTTCATTGCTGTAGCTCAGAATTTATAATAAAGACCTTTGTATTTTCAACTTTTGATAAATATAAACAATGTCCCTCTCAATGCAATATTATAATATTTTTCCAAATGAGAAACAATCACTTTATGTTGTTCAAATAATTTGTTCCAATGGATACAAACCGGTATATAACTAGAATTTAGCATAACCCCACCTGGGCAGATTTGAAGAAACTGGGGAAGAAAATTAACATGTGTTGCCCCAATTTTTCAGACTCTGCCTTGATCCTACTATACATTTTCTGATCTACCAAATTGTGGCTATAGCAACTTCAGCGTAATGTGCAAAGGAAGGAGGCATGAATATAGCATGGAATTCACTGTTTGGGTTGCTGTACATAGAATCAAGTTGATAGGAAACTGGTCAAAACAAAGCCAATTATGCACAAATTTATCCCTTGTCACATTGGTTTAGTGAGTCCTATCCATAGGTGCAACTGTTGTAGACATTTCAGAAGTATTTTTGTCTTCTTAGAATGGAAGAAAAATGTCAATATTTGTGAAACGTACTGATTGATACTTCCTTTTAATAATTTATAAGAAATAATGTTAAAATGAGAAGATTACTGTATATTTAGTGAATTTCAATTACAGTATTAGAAAAAATTTGGGAATGTAGGGTTTTCATTCAATTAATAATTTATATTGAGAAAATATGTATTAATTAACAAATATAAATCAAATGTTTACTCTGTGGATTAAATGCAAATCAATTTCAAATTGTGTTCATGACTTTGGAAAATAGGAAGATATAGCAAGTCAAGAAATGGTACCATAGTTGTATCAAGGTGTTTGAATCTCTGTGAGGTTAGATCCTAAGCTCCATGGTATGTAATTTTTTTATGAAGTTTGGTTGTGGCATATGGGATTTGAAGGCCATTCAAGTCTTAAGGCTTTGACTCAAATTTCTGCTAGTTCTGCAAGCTTGATAAGGGTACTAACAAATTATCAATGGCACTGTCTTGAAGTTGGGCACTGATTTTACGTAAGGTAGGCTATAAAGAAACTGAAATGTGAATAAGGTTTGTATCTAACACATTAAGTAATATATGAAAGATAAGAAGGTGGTATCTGACAGAGGTAAAATAAATATAGATATAAATGAAACAAAGAAAAGTAGATGGAAGGCCAAATTTAACTTGAAAATCTGGAAAAAGAGGCATCTGAGTCCACACATCATGGAGTCACTAGTACTAGAAGAGTTCTCTCAATTGGAAAAATGCATAAAATACTGTTTTCACACAACGGAAGACAGGTGACACAGAATGAGCAAAATCTATGCATTTGACAGCTACAGATCATCTTGAAATATTATCGAAAACACAAATAAATGGAGCTGCATACTATGTTTATGGAATGAAAAACTCAAAATGGTTTAAGATGCCAATTCTCTGCAAATTGTTTTATAAATGTGATACAATTCTAATCAAAGTCTTAGCAGACTTCTCTTTTGTAAAAACTAAAAAGTTGATTCAAAATTCAAATGAATGAATAATCAAATTTAAATGGCCAAATCAGTTTTAAAAAGACAAATTGAGTAATAACACTACCATACTTAAAAGGCTATTATAAATCTAAGGATAGCCAAAACGATCAACAAAGCAGTATCAAGAGTCCAGAAATATACCTATATTTACATAGTGATTTAGTTTTCAAAAAAATTGCCAAAGCAAGTCGATGGGAAAAAAAAGAAAGGCTA
Organism: Ursus maritimus; assembly: GCF_017311325.1. Lineage (NCBI taxonomy): Eukaryota > Metazoa > Chordata > Mammalia > Carnivora > Ursidae > Ursus > Ursus maritimus. The sequence continues at coordinate 49,501,714 of NW_024426552.1, read as the reverse complement.
TTAAAAACAATTTTAAAAATGGAAAAACTATCCATAAGGGGGAAAAAAATGAAACTCAATCCCTACCTTCCATGTACAAAAATTAATTTGTATAATATAATAACACTAAACACAAAAGCTAAAATATAATACTTCTGGAAGAAATTAAGGAAGAATAAATTTGCAACTTTAGAATAGGCAATGATTTATTAATCAAGATACAGAAAACACTATCCATAAAAGAAAAAAAGAGATAAATTTGACCACAAAATAATAATTTTTAAATCTTGCTTTTCCAATAACGTTGCTAAGAAAATGAGTAGGCAAGCAATAGTTTCAAAGACATTATTAATGTTCATATAAATGTTCTGATAAATGACTTACATTCAGAATACATAAACTATTCCTCAAAGTATTTGATAATAAAAATTCCAATAAAAATGTGTAAAAGACTTGAACAATTATTTCATAAAGAAAAAAAATACAGAAATTGTAAACAAATGGCCAACAAGCCTCTGAGAAAGTGCCCAGCCTCATTATTCATTTTAGATGGGTGAATTAAAATTACAATGTAATAACATTACAGATAACTTAGAATGAATAAAAGTAAAAAGACCAATTTTGGTGATGACTGGGGCAACCAAATTTCTCATATATTGCCAGTAAGAATGCCAAATGGTACAACTTTGGAAATAGTTTTCATAGTTTCTCATGAACTAGCAATACCACTTACTAGGTATTTTTTCAAGACAAATGGATATATATGACCAAAACCATCCTGAACACAAATGTTCCTAGTAGTTTTACTCATAGTAGACTTAAACTGGAAACAGTAACATTCTTCTTCCTTAAAGGGAAAATGGATAAAGATAGTGTATGTAGTGCATTCTTACAAAGTAATTCTACTCACCAATATATGTGAATTACTAATATATTCAACAGTATGAATAGGTCTCAAAAATATTATGCTGAGTGAAAGAATCTGGATCTAAAGAACATCTATTGTATTTTTTATTTATGTGAAATTCTAGATCAAGCAAAAGTAATCTTGGCAAAATAAATCTGATTACTCAAAATCAAAGACACAAAAAGGAAATCATCCAGTCCAGCTAAATACCTGATGTTTTGAGTTAAAACTACAACAGCAACAACAACAAAACTCTCTCCCTTTGTAGTTATTACATTCAAGAGTGGGAAGAAAGTAAAAACATAAATAAATAAAACACAGAGTATATCAGAGCAATTATGTACCAAGTGGTATGGAGAAAAGAATAGGAGAACATGGTAAGAAGGACTCTGAGAACAATTACTCTGAGAGGCAAGGGAGAGAACAAAAGCTGTACTTACATAAGGAAGAAGGATATGCCATGCAAGGGAAGAAAGTCTCTGAAGCAAGTGAATATATGGATTATTGGAGCAAGAGTAATAAAGCCGGTATAGCTTGAGTGAAATGAACAAGGAGTGAAATAGGAAACGAAATCAGAGTAAGGAGGCTGTGAGGGGAGGAATAGATCCTGTAAGGTCTTGTGTCTGGTATTCATACATACATACATACTTACATACACACAACACGTAAATCTCTGAGTTCATTACTATATTCAAAAGGTACTGAAAATTTTGAAGCAGAAATATGGCATGATATGATTTACTTTTTTTTTTTTTTAAGGTTGTTCTACTTCTTGTCTTGAAAATAGATTTTAGGGCCTCAAGGACAGAATCAGGGATATCTGTTGGAAAATTATTACAACAATTCAGGCTAAAGTGGAGTGGTGAGTTATAGACAGATTCTGTGTCACTTTTGAAAGCAAGGCCAAGAGTATTAACAAACATATAAAATGAGGGGTAAGGGAAAATGTAAGAATGAAAGATGACATCAAGTTTTTGTGTTTTTTGTTGTTGTTGCTGTTTTTTGTTTTGTTTTGTTTTGTTTCATTTTGTTTTGGCCTGAGTTTATTTTGGACTGAAATAACAATTTACTGAGATGGGGAAAATTGTGGGAACAATGTATATGATAAAATCGGAAGTTTGGTTTTGAATATGTTAATCTTGAGATTTCTATTGGTATGCTAAATTCAAGTTAGGTATTTTATTTTTTTTTAAAAGATTTTCTTTATTTATTTGACAGAGAGAGAGAGCAAGCAAGCACAAGCAGGAGGAGTTTTAGAGGGAGAGGGAGAAGCAGGCTCCCCACTGAGCTGGGGACCTGGAATCATGACCTAGGCCTAAGGCAGACACTTAACCAACTGAGCCACCCAGCTGCCCTTAGGTATTTTAATATATAAGTCTGATGTTTGTATAAATGCCAAGGTTTAAAATAAAAATTTGAGAGCTACTGATAGATGGTATTTAAAACCATAAGAATCAACATCTAAAGGAAAAACTGGAATGGGTTAATTCCTTCAGAAACTGTAGCTTAGTGACAAGTCTCTGATATGCCTCATTTTCAAAAAAAAAAAAAAAAATCCAGAGTTAGTAAAATCTGAAACATCATTTCAGCACTGGCACATCTTCCGATAAACTTAGAAAACATGTCAAATCTTGGGCACTTGGTGCAATTAAATGTGGCAAAATTTTGTTTTCAGAAGCCGATACTGAGTCCTGCCAAAAACCATAGCACAAACTCAATGGTGTCTGAGTGAAGGGGCATAGAGGGGAACATCTGGGTCTCAGCTTTGCCAAAGTACCAATTTATGCCAGGTGTCCAGAGCCCATGGTTTGTGAATATAGTTTGGATTAGGAAAAGTCTTACAGAAAAAGGTTAATTATGCCACTATGTTTAGGGTATCTGGGAGGAAATTCCATTATGCAAATGTTCCCTCTCTTAGAACAGCATTTGAGATATTCCTGCCTTCTGGCAAAGTTTAGAAATTTGCAATGGTGACAGCCTCAATCACCAGGTCTTACTTGACAAGCCTTTCTTTCCCATTCAGCATATTTAAACTCCTAATTGGCAATGCCCCTTGGAGTCTCACATTTCTGGCAGATCAACACTATATGGAGGTTGTCTCCATTAGTACCATGCCCTTTACTATCTCTTGTGAGCAGGCCTCACCATCCTGTGCCATCATGGCAGCTTAAACCTATCAATCCCTTCTCCTAGGCAAATTCCTCTCAACCCTCTATTTGTTTCAGCTGGAAATGTATCCACAAGGGTTTTCGGAACTAAAGTCACGATTGATGCATCTGCCATATGCTTCTTATCACACTGTCTTTCCTTGGGAACAATGCAGAACTTTGATAGTGTTTCTTTAATGCTATATATTCTTCTACAGTGGGAATTTTTCCATAGCGGAATATATTTATAGTGTTTTTATTTTCCTGTTGGAAAATTTAGTTGAAATTATAACAGTCTAAACCATTTACATTTTGATTATTTTCTCTCCTATCCCATGTAATATTAGTACATTTTATTGGAATCAAAATCTTTCTAATTTACATATGCTTTCTGTCTCAGATATTTTTCTAACATCTTATTTTAGGTTTTGAATTGTGGGAAGTCCCACAATTCAAATAATATTCTATAATCAATGACCTCTATATCTACTAAAATGATATGCTAGTCAAAAAAAGTCTGTATTCATTGTATACATATATTGAATAATTCTACCCAGGAGATATCCTAACTATAAGGTATTCTCCCAATAAAGTAACTCCAGCCTAGTCTCCATCCGTTATTATCCTATCTGGGTCCTTCTTACCATCTTTTATCCTTTGTCCTCTCTTAGAACTTTAATTTCAAAGAAGTGAGAATATGATACCCAAAATATGCCTCTTCTACATAAAAATTATTTTGTGCGGGAAGCAATTAAGCAGCAGCAAATGCAGGAAAAGCTCTCTCTACCTTCCCCTTTTCTGCCTAAAGGCAGGATACGAATTCTTTGTATACTAGAGACAGACTCATACCAGCCCAGAGATGGCATCAGAGGAACCTGCAAACAGATTTCACTCCATTAGTTCCCTCCCACATATTTGCATTCCCACAGTCTGTCGCCCTTGGAAGCTTAAAGCTGCAGGTCTAAGCCACAGCTTTGAGTCATTCTTTGTTTTAGGTTTCTCCCACGTTAATGAACTCTGTGTGTGTGTGTGTGTGTGTGTGTGTGTGTGTGTGTGTGTGTGTGTGTGTGTGTTTGCTTGCTAATCCGTCTTTTAGTCCCAGCTGAAAACATAAACTAGGTAGAGGCAATTTTGCCACCCCTACAAATTCCACCTGTTTCCTCAGGATTCTCAATCATAGGGATTCACAAAGTCAAAAATTATGTCACCATGAGATTCTCCTGGTAATTCTGTAAATATTTTACAGTATCTCCCTGATCTATTCCACTCAAAACTTCCCAAGTTTTATAGAAACCCTTGTGTAACTGTGTGTGCTCTTATTTTGCATTCTCCATCTGTAGCTAGAAGAAGCATTTACTTAGTTTTCTGGGGCCAGGGCCTCTCTGAGAATGCCGTTCCAGTTTTCTCTGAGACCCAATTCTTGTCTTCTGCTGGATTTCACTGAGCCCCAATCACTGTTTCTGACCTATTGAGGATGAAAGTCTCTTTTCATACAAGCAGGGACATTTCTTTTACCTCTTTATATCAATGACTCTGTTTTTTAAGATTTCACCTCCCCCTCCTTTTATTTGTACAGTCTGCCACTTAAGAGCTCAGGGTTTCTCCTTTGGAAACTTCTTTTTCTTCTAGCTTAAGCAGCCTGCCTTCCTTCATTTTTTTTTTTTTTTCATGTTCCCACTGCTCCTGTGCTGATAAGAAGCAGTTCTCCAAATCCCTTTGGTTTACCTTTAATTTCCAGAGCATGCCTAATTTCCTGGGGACAATCTTTAGGTCACTCAGGGCTATAATCTTCAAACTTTAACACAAGGAAAATCACCCAAGGTTCTCCGAACATGCAAGTTCCAATTCATGGACTGGGGTATGAGAAATGGATCGAGGTATAAGATCCATGGGATGCCAGTGCGGCTGGTTTGTGGATCACACTTTGAATAGCGAAATTTAGAAAGACTTTAGGGTTGTGAGTGATTTCCCTAGTGCTGTCCATTTCCTTCAACCTTAGAAGATGATCATTTCGGTCTCCTAATTTGTACATGTTGATTAATAAAATTTATCCCCCCTTCTCTGGGTACATTCATAATTTGCATCTCAGAAATCTAAAGCTATGTTTATAGGTCTTATAATGAACAAATACAGAGTCAATTGATACGAACTACACAAATTCAGGGGCGTCACCTCCAAATTTTCTCTTTATATCCTAAAGGCCATTTTAAGGAGAATTTAGGGCAGCAAATTTATCACTGTCTATATGACTAAGGATAATGATTTAAAGCTAGAACTTCATTAGAGCTCTGTAGCTCTAATGGAGTTCAGCTGCCTTGAAGATTATAAACAGCATTGGTGGTTTTCCTCACCAGAGGCTAAAGATTTTTAATCCTGCCTCAGCTTCATTTGCAAATCAGGCCAGAAATTCTGTGTAGCAAAAGTCAACCAGACACAAACTGCGACCTACAGCCACCTATACCCGAAAGCCCTACCATTTTCCTGCAGCCCTGCCATTTTCCTGAGTGGTTCCTTCTTTTCTTGAGGGCCTCATACCTTTTGAGGTCCACGACCTTTTTAAAAAACTTTTTGAGGACTTTCTCTTGCTGAAACCCACTGGGTTTTGTTAAAGCGTGGCTTTCCTATTAAATTTTTTAAAAAGTAGTTGTAAAAATAAACACCAAAATGTCAACAGCAATCGTCATATCAAAATAGCATATGACCTAAGACAATACCTTTTTCCTCAAGAAGTGGGAAGGGTTGGAGATTTTACCTGACCTGCAAATTAACCTGCCACTTTCATGGAAGCTGGCAGAAAAAATAAATTTCCTGGGTCAGAGACAAAGGACTTTATTACTTAAAATATGTGCAGTATGAGCTTCATGTTTGCATCGCTTCCTCTCCCACAAGATGAGAAATGGCCCTGGCGGGTGCTGCACACACAAATTTGTGTCACAGCTGAGGAATCCCAAGCTTAGGGTATCTTCAATCTTATGGGAGACTAGTAGTAAATGTGCTCCATCTTCACCCCAGAGGGAGACATTGTCTTTAGTATTCTGAAAAACAAAGGAACCTGCCCTCTCCTGAAGGGAGAAACTATCTTTACATTTGAAGGTTATTTGATGTTATAGAAACATCTTTGAACAGATTGTCTGGAACAAACACAGTGAAAAGACGTGCAGAAATGCAAGAGATCCATGAAGAATTGTCTATTGACATTGCCCAGGTCTTAGTCATTAACAGCCAACAACTGTAAAGGCAGTCCTGCTACGCAAAAGAGGACATTGCAAGTCACCAAATACAAAAAGTTGCTTGATTTTCATTATTAAAACACCGCCAGAGTATAAACCTCACCCTCATCATGCCAAATGTTTCAAACTCTGATTAAAATTCACAGCCCCCAATTCCATAATTTATATTTTCTTTGAATATTCTTGCTCAAACAAAAGATCTGAGCACTCGTTAAATTTAACTTACCATTCAAAACTGTAACACATCTGCCATCCCCAGTCTGCCTTTGTAAAACTGATGGCATAGAGAAGTAGAAGAGAATTCTAAGTCCACAGACAGCCTGGAACCCATGAGAGGGCAAAGGAAGGTACAGAGTTCCATGTGCCCAGTTTTTCTTCCCAAATTTACCAACTGTGTTTGTTTCGCTCATTTTCCTGAGGCAGGATAAGCTATAGAGAGAGGAAAAAAAGAGTTTAGGAAAATATTTTCCTTATGGCAACCAGGGGTAGAGAATGACAATAAATACGATTTGTACAAGCATAAATAAATGTATATAAAGATACTCAACTTCATATATTTTAATTATCTAGCTTGTTTCTCTGAATGTCTACACCCATCTATGTGCCTGTCAGTATGAAAGAAAATGCCCTTTCTCCTCAACATTACCAATATCTGGGAATATGTATTATCAAATAATGGTTTATAGGTAGACAAAGTAGACAGATTATTTACAGCTGCATCTAATCTAATAATTACCTACGAAGATTGTTACATAAGAAAGGATTTATGATCTTATATAAGAAGGTCAAAATCAGTTCCAGAATTGGTTCAGCAGCCAAAGGCTCCTAGCTCTCTCAATATATCTGGGCAGCCACCTATAGTGCATTGTTTTTTGGCTCTTTTGGGAAGGGGGGCATTTATTTCTGTTCTTAGCATCTTTTTGAGGTGATTCTGCTATTATTTTTCTTACTACTTAGTTGGAAACAATAATTTCCAACAAATCCTAAAAATTTACCAAAAATTGTTTTATGGCCTTGTGTATATCCAATTTTTATAAAATATCCATGCATACCTGATAAAAGTATATATTTATGCAATTACCTATTAAATTGGTCACTTCTCATATGTTATTCCTACAATTCTTCTTCTTGGGCTATTCATAATTGAGAGAGATCTGATTCACCCTTCTAGAATGATGTAGGTTGGTTTTACATATTTTAAGAATAACCTAAAAGGGTGTATCAAGTTTAAAACTGTTGGTTATTACTGGTAAGACTCATTTTTTTTCTGACATTAATATAGCTGCCCCACTTTTTTCTTTCGTTTGGCATTTTCCTGGTATTATTCTTTTTTCATCTCTTTTATGTGTCTTGTGTACCATTTGATTTTAGATTTTTTTCCCTATAAACAGTATATAGATATATTTTCAGTCCAATCTGACAAACTCTGTTAACTATAAAGTTCAATCTATTTAAATTTATTTTAATTATTGCAATATTTTGGCTTATTTTTAGCATAGTATTCTCTACTTTATATTTTCCATAGTTTTTTAATCCCTTTTGAATTATTTTTTTCTTCATTTCAATGCATTTCCTCTGCTGCTTTAGAAGTAACATATTTTAGGGGGCGCCTGGGTGGCACAAGCGGTTGGGCGTCTGCCTTCGGCTCAGGGCGTGATACCGGCGTTGTGGGATCGAGCCCCACATCAGGCTTCTCCGCTATGAGCCTGCTTCTTCCTCTCCCACTCCCCCTACTTGTGTTCCCTCTCTCGCTGGCTGTCTCTATCTCTGTCGAATAAATAAATAAAATCTTTAAAAAAAAAAAAAAAGAAGTAACATATTTTAGTACTGTTTAATTCTTTTAGTGGATGCCTTGAAATTTTTCATGTATATTTACTTTAAGAAAGTCCCAAACTAATCAATGCTGCTGCCATTTATCTGAACAATATAATGATGCTACACAATTCTATTTCTAATCACTTCACACATTATTCACACTTCACATGACACTATTGGAATTTATTGTAGCTCTGTTTCAAACATTACTTTTAAGCCTGTGGATTAGACATTATTCTTCAATACAGTGTCAGTTTATATTTACTCACAATTATACCCATTTCTTTGATCATTTATACTTGTTTTTTTTCCTACTGAAGTATATAACTTAGTTCATTTTTTGAGGGTCATTAGTAGCAACTTACTTATGAATTTCTTTTTTATGTATTTGAAAAATGTACTTATTTTCCCCAGTTTTAAATAATTTAGTTGAAGTGTCAGCTGAAATGCTCAAAGTGTCGCCGTAACCTATCTACCTGTAGATTTTTTTTTTATTAATTCTACTTTGTATGCTTTATATTTGTTTATTAGAAAATTCAACTCTTTCAATTCAATTCTTTTGGAAAATTTTCAGCTAGTGGAATTATCCAATGGTATGAATTCTGAATAGTCTCTTTTAATGTCATGTCACATTCTCTTTTTAAATATCCATCCTTAGTCAGAAGATGCATCCCTTCAATTAAACGGAAAAAAATGCCTGCTATGTTTGACTTTTAACTCTACCACCATTTTCATCTTAGGTAGTAATTACTTGATTTGTACAGGTGACAGATATTCTGGTCTGAGACAGACGTTTAACTGTGACAAAGGCCCAGCAATAACTTCAGCGAATCCAGTGTGGCACACTCAGGCAAATGTTGCCTGTCAGACATTCTGTTAGACTGAAATGACAAGCCCTTTTTAGTCCCATTTTGGTCAGTCAACAGATTTAGGCCATCTTGGGAAGGGTGCGACATTGGGTGAAATGGCTCTCTACAGCTGAAACAGACAACAAAGGTACTGATTGCTGGGGCTGTCTGCTGACCACACTTCTTGCAGGTGGACAGCATGCCTTCTCTGTTGGGGATCTGGATGTCACATTTGTTTCCTAATTAAGTGACAAAAATAATTCCCATGTTCTAGAATAATTTGACCACTTCCTATACAGTGTAATCAGTTATAGGTGCCACTATTCAGAGGAAAATCACTCTGGCAAGCACGTAAAGAAGAGTCATCAAAACGAACAATGCTTTGCTTATCATTCGACGTTTTTCAGCTGCAGTTACTGAAACAGAGAATTCAACTAAAATTGTCTTAAACTGAAGCAAATGTATTCATGTACATAATAGCACATGTATATAGATAAATTAGGATAGAGTTACTCACTTATGTTTTCAAAGATCCAATTTTGGTTTTTGCAACTCTGCTTTTCAATTTTTATTTATATATTTTTAATTTTTTGGTCCTCTCTGTTTGCTTCATTCTAAGCTTCCTTCTCATGACCAATGAACAGCTAGCAATTGGAGCTATGTATTTAAAATGTGTATCTTTTTATGTCTTCTTGTCCACAGTTTGGTCACATGCATTTCTTTAACTACAGTAGGAGACTACCAGGATCATGCCTACTCTTACAAGTGAGACTAATTCAGGAAACACATACTTAATTTGGGAGGAAGACAATAAATGTAGAAAATTCCACTGCAAGTGTCTTCTCAAATTCAAGGTGTTTTTTTTTTTTCTTATTAATAGTGATTGAGGAAGCATCTGTCAAAAATTAAAGTGGATGAACCCTATTTTGAAGGCAGCTGAAACTAACTGATACCTAAGTAAAGGAAACTTCCAGATCTAAGATTATAAGATTATATGCTATTTTTCTTGTTTTTGAATTAAGACCTTTTCTTTTTTTAAGTGTAGGTATGTAGAGGACTGTATATGACTGTGATGTGAATACTCTTTAGTTAGCTGTCTATTGCTCTTAAAGGTCTTTTCCTTAGTTTATATAACTTCTGATATAAAATTTTTCTTCTGAAGATGATTCATTGTGTCTACAAAAACTTACTTTCATCTCAAAATTCAGTAAACCTTTGACAGCTTGTTAATCAGACAGAATTATCTGACCATTGATTTTTGATGCACAAGCTTGGTTATTTGTAACAGTTATTTTATTTTAGTATTCAGTGCAGTGCTGGAGCCTTATCAGATAACATCTAAACTTGAGTGTTTTTACTGTAACTGACATTTGGTGCTCATAACTATTACACTGTGCTAAGTTGAACAAAAATACATGATAAACAAATTCACATTTAGTTGGATGAAATTACTTTGCTCTACAGGGCTATCTATGCTATTTAAGTTATTTGTAAAAGCCAAATACTTCATAGGAAAAGAAATAAGCTTACCCTTATTCAAAATAATAAAGAGAAAAGATGAAAATACGAGGAAAATCAGCAGATGAAAATGGAGGACCACAACCAAATCTCACCTAACATTTCCAAAACTAATTCTTCTTTTGTGAAACCTTTCTGAAGAAAAGTAATGCACAGTTACACACCTTCCATTAAAGTATAATGGCCTTGATCTTACCCTTTATTTTATTTTTTATCATTTCTAGTTCAACAGCTCCCTAACTTCTCTTCTTCACAGAGGGTGTATTTAGTAAAAGACCAAAACTGCTTATTATACTGTCAAGGATAATATAATTCATGGTTGAGATTTTTAAGAAAACCAGCTTAATTTTTAAATGTGTTATTGTTGTTACCCAGAATGATGAAGTTCACAGTTACCTGTAATGATGCTCAAAGTTAACTTTTTCCTTTTGTTTCCTGTCTAAATATTCTAGTTACAACTGAGATTCACATTGTTGTACCCCCAAAATGCTGCTCTGATGAAGTGCACTATTGTTAGCATCTAATTCAACCACTGTTTGTATAAGAAAGCCTGATTTAACTTCCAAAGCTGATTATCATACATTTAGACATGAATAAAGGAAGGCTAGATTAATATAAATGAAAATGCATTATTTAATAATGTAGGATAATTCTCTGGTTATAACTTAATACTAAGTTGTTACAAATGTGTAAGTTATCATTTGGGCTTTGATGATGGTCCCAGTAATTAATCTTTGACATGGAGTCTGAAATAACAAGGTACTCTGACAATCAAGTATACATAATTTTGGTATTATGCATAATCCAGCTTTTTGAGTTTGTACAGAAAAGAAATTCAGTGTGATAATTCCACCCCAAAACCAGGAAACAATTGCTAGTAAGTTTTATTGTATATCATTTGCTATCTAGATTACATGCAAGACAATCATTTAAGTGGTTTTTGTTTTTGTTTTCTTTGGTCCTATCCAAATGAAAGTATATTCCTTATAAAGAAGGGATATTTGGAAGATGCACCAAGTCAACTGTTTCTTATATTTCTTCTTGTAGTTACAAATCTTTGGCAAATTCCCAAAGAACACCCATCTCTGAGTTTAGAATTAAACCATTTTTTCTCATAAGGTGAATTAGACCTAACAAAATTTGTCCCTAATTCACCACCCCCTAAAACTCTTCAAAGTTTTTATCGTCTATGAGCTGTTACAAGTGTTATTCTCAATTCATGAAATGCATTTATTCCCTTGCTCTCATTCCTTCTAAGTCCTTATAGGTTAAATTTCACTTCATACATGGAAATTTGTTTAGGTATATCCTTTTCCAGAAATCCTTTGTTGGGTAATTCGTAATCATAGTATCACTGAATATGTCTCAAATGAACTTGTATCTCCTTCCTTTCTTAGTCTCAGAATGCTTCTCTTCTAGTCTGGTTCATATCAATAACTGTTGCCTTCATCTACCTATTAGTCTAATCAGAGTATGGAAGATGGAGCATCAGCTACCGTTAGCCTACCCAATCCATCTCCAACATGTACCTTAGGTTTACATCCTTCCCTCCCTTTTACTGACAACATCTAACTCCAGCACTATCTGGGATTCTTAAAAGCTTTGTGACTGGTTTCCCTTCCCTCCTATGATGGACTGAATTGTGCTTTTCCAAAAATTCATATGTGGAAGGTCTAACTCCCAATGTGACTGTATTTGGATATAGGGCCATTAAGTAGGTACCTAAAGTTAAATGAGGTCATAAGGGTAGGAGCCCTAAGCCAATGGCACTGATGTTCTTATAGGAAAAGGAAGAGACATCAGGAGTGCATCCACACAGAGGAAAAGGCCATGGGTGGACAAAGGAAGAAGGCAGCTGTCTGTAAACTTAAGAGAGAGGCTACAGGAGAAACTAACCCTGCATCAGGGGTTATAAACTGTCTTCATTTTGGACTTCTGGCCTCCAAAACTGTGAGAAAATAAATTTCTGCTTTTTCAGCCACCCAGTCTGTGGTATTTTGTTACAGTATCCCTGGCAGACTAATACCCCCAATTGTATCTCTATCCAATATAGGCTCTGTGTAGTAATGTTTTATATAAGCATTTACATACAAATATATGAAGATATGAACATATATATATATATATATGCACTTCTGACCAAACTATGCAATGGCTCTCCATTGCCTTAGCATGAAATAATTCGAACCATTCTTTATCATGGCCTATAGTGCCTTGCTAAAGGGACTACCTCTTTTCTCTAACTCTTTTTCTAAATGTCCTTTTCTCTAATTCAATTTTACATATTTTTATAATTTTTTTACTACAGTGGTATTTTAATTACTTTAAAAAAATTTGTTTAATTATTTTAGAGAGAAAGAGAGAGCACCCATGTGTGAGTGGGAAGAGGAGGAGAGGGAGAGGGAGAATCCAAGCAGACTCCTCACTGAGAGCAGAGCCCAACGTGGGGCTTGATACCATGACCCTGAGATCATGACCTGAGCCAAAACCAAAAGTCAGATGTTCAACCAACTGAGCTACCCAGGTGCTCTTACCCCAGTGTTTTTACACAGGTATCCTAGATCTCACCTGAATGAACCTTTTGGGATCAGAGTAAATATCTCTTCCCTGAGAGAACATCCACCGAACATCTTCCATCCATTTTTTTTTCTTCTTTTTGTTCTTTCTATAGTTTCCCTTTAAAGTGATTATATATACATTATAGTTTTATATTTATTGTATATGTATGTGTGTGCACATGCACACATATTTTCCCCACTATGTGCAATGTTGTCAATATCCCATATATGTAGTATATAAGGGGAAGGATTCTGATCATCTTTCTATCACTTAATAGGATTCAACCTGGGAATCAGTGGAAGATGAAAAGTTCTCAGTGTCATGGAAAAAAGTTGAAACAGTGTTTCCCCAGCACCCAAGTGCCACTTTTCCCTCCAAACTCTTTCCAGACTGATACGGCAGACAATAAGGTTTACCCCCACTATTACTGTAGCCCCAGTGATTTTCACACCAGAAGTAGTGTGGGATCTCAGGATTAATTCACAGGAGGTAACTTTATTTCAGTGTAACCCAGGCTATTCTTCAGTGGTCCATCCACCATTTGCCTGTGCATGTTACTGATATAAAAGTGCTTTGGCAACTTTTTAAAAACTATAGAACAGCTCTTTTAAAGATGTGTTTGGAATTGGTACACGGACAGCCATGTCAGTGAACTTCTCATTTGCATAAAGATTTGGCAGTGTCACCAAATGCAGGGATGATGTTCTGGGTCACACAATAGCCATCAAGTCACAGTCTGTGGGAATGGCCATCTACTTTATTTTGGATGTTAGTTGTACACAGATTACAGTCATGATGCTGAAGTTGTCTTAGATGTTCTTGTCCAAAGGATACAAGCAGTTATCATTGTGGGAAATGTTGCTGACGATCTTGAAAAAAATGATATACTTTTATGGTTTGCTCCCCTCACAAACATGGAATTATCAGCAACATGAGAACAGATAATAACACTTCTTCCATGCTGTAAGTGAGCCTCAATTTTCTAAGGTTGAAGACACCAACGGACTGTATAACATATTTAGCATAGCACCACCACTCTGTTCAGGCTAATAGAATCTCATTTCTGCAAAATAGGGGCGATCCTCCCACTGGTCACAAGCTTCTTGTTTACACTCAGGACAGTGCATTGAACACACTCTGAGAGTAAATCATGTAGTTGAGAAAGTGAGGGAGTAATAGTTAGAATAGCCTCTGTCTTGGTAATAAAAATAGTCCTAGTTACCATCTGCCCAAAATTGCCACATCTTTTTGCTCTAATTTTCATTATTCCTCGAGAATGGGGCTACCACGGGCACTAAACAAGAAAGTATGACTAATGAATTGTCAAGGGACTGCTTGTTTACTTACCAGACTTCCTTTCTCATTAGAGAAATTTCATGAAGAGATATTTATTAATAAATGATTGTCCAAGAGGTGCCTTGGTGGCTCAGTCATTAAGTGTCTGCCTTCAGCTCAGGTCATGATCCCAGGGTCCTAGGATGGAGCCCCGTATCAGGTCCCTGCTCAGTAAAGAGCCTGTTTCTCCCTCTCCCTCTGCCTGCTGCTCCCTCTGCTTGTGCTCACTCTCTCTCTGTCAAATAAATAAAATCTAAAAAAATAAAATAAAATAAATGATTGTCCAAATTCAAACATATACAACTGAGTTCAATCTTCCTATAGTGATGTATGAAAAGCCAATGGCTGAACCAGTCACATATTAAATAGCATGTGCCAAGTCACTCAAAAAGAATAATTTTACACAGAAATTCTTTTATTTAAGCAACTCAATATATATCCTCTTACAACTAAAATTCACATGATTTTTATTACCTAATGACTCTGAATGCAAACTCCTTATACACACACCTGCTTTAGTGATACACATATGACTTCACAAGGTTAAAAAATAATAGAAAAACATATTCTCTTATTTCCAATAAACAGAAACTGTAGGTTTGTCTTTGGATTGCCTGATATAATTTTTAGGCAAGACATTTTCCAAATTAAAGATTAGACTTATGTCATAGGAATGTAAGACATCATTTCAGAGAAATCATGAAGTTAAAATGCAACACAGAAAGATGCAGAGGGTCATGTATAGAGGAAAGCTTGGAGATAGGGGTGGGTTCTTTTCTCATTTAATGCTTCCCCCCTGCTAATTAATTTGGTATGTAAAGTGCATGGAAAATGGTGATCTGAATGAATATTAAATGATCCTGTAGGACTTATGTTGGATTCTGCAAAAGAAAGTGATAGGTTACTGCAATTAACTTTAGACTTATTTTTCATTTAAGCAGAGTTAGAAGAGAACTTTCTTAAAAATGGAACTGGTGGCCCATGATTCATTTCTTAAAAAGACATTTAATAAAATGTAGTCAAAGTTGTAGCCTCTTTAAAAAAATAGCCAATAATTTTTCAGAGTATAATGGTTCACTAATGTACACATGTAATCTAAAAGCTTTCAGTCTTAAGCAAGAATAAAACAATACCTCATTCATTTTGCTTAGTAACAAAAATTAGCTATACAAAGTATGGTTAGCTTATTATCACTGACTGGAACTCAATCTCCACTTGTCTATTTATACCAACAAAATCCATTATGAAAAGAGGCATGTGGACTTTAGGAAATGATTTCACAGAGGTCTATGAAGCATTCTTTTCTAAGAAGATTATATCGTTAAAATAAGGTCAAAATATGTACACAAACTTAGAATGTTCATAAATTTTTTAAATACATGGTATTTTCTTGATTTACACAGTAGCTTATAGAAAATGGTGAGGATTATTTTTTGGCAAATAATAAGCAAATTTCTTCAGGAAGGTGGAGACAATGCACATCAGTAAATTCTGTAAATATGAGCTTATACACAATGAAAAAATCCTACTTTATTCCTTTGCAGATTTAATACTGTATATATTTATAAGACCATATAACTCAAAGTGTTAAAAGGGAAATCCTCCTCGGCAAGGTTTCTGGCATCAAATATCACTTACTTCTCAGCCAACGAAGTCTTTCCCTGGTCTTAGCAGTATTGCTCTTCACCTAAATATCTATCTGGATTGCTTTGTACCTCACATCATTACACAAGTCAAAGCCACCATATCTTATAAGAGTAAGGCTGCCTCACATCTGATCTTCTTGACCCCTAATTCATAAACCTTGATTGTCTTGTCCACACTAATGCACTGTCCACACTAATCTGAGAACCTGTGCACATCTTACAAAGATCTCCATTGTCTCCCCATTTGCCCAGGGTCAAACCCAAATGCTTTAACACAGCCTGCCTAACCTAGTTTCTGGTAACTTATAGCCTTACTTCATGGTTTTTTCTCTTGTGACATACACTCCAGGCATTTAAAACTCCTTGTGTTTTCCCACTACCCTTTGGCCTCTGATCTACAGTATTAGAAAACTCTCCTCTTCCTGGCTAGAATTCTCCTCTGCTAAGTCTTCTCCTGATGAAGTCCAGTTCAGACTTCAGCAATCAACTTAGGCATTTCTTCTCTAGGAAGAGATCTCATATGCAAAGCATTGGTGAGATTTTCAGTCTATGTTCTCTTATAGCATGAGTATGTCTGTCTGTTATATATGTGAGTCCTCCACAGTGGGTGAACTTCTAAAAGGCTGGCATTAGTCCTTCTTTCCTCTCCTATTCCTACTACTTAGAGCAGAGCCTGTAATATAAAAGTTCAGTGAAGAGTTGTTGATTAATGAGTTCTGAAGGTCTTTAATAGGTTGAGTTACATGTATATTTACATTATTATTATAATATAGATGTCAGTGTTTGTATTTAATTATAGATGTTTATAAAATATATAGATTTTAGAATACATTTAATCAGGTTTCTACATAATACATTGAAAATGCCATATTGAGAAACTCTCATTTGTACTTTTTATTTCTGCATATTCATGTCTGTCTCAAGAAATCTAAATTGATTTTGGTTATAATATCAAATAATGATAGTGCAAACAGTGGCACCCCACTATTTAAATTATTATTAAAGTATCGCTAGTGAAAACTTCAGGAAATACCAAAGAAGAAAGAGAGGGGAACAGAAATAAATTTTTATTACTTAATTTAAGCTTCTTAATGAAAACAGAATGTAGAGAAAAAAAGTAGAAAATATTAATTAGCTTTAGAAAGCATTAATCTATTAAACTTCTTTAAATCCAGGATAGAAGAGAGCCAAACACATTTAAATAACCTAGGTCACAAGACACCCATATGATAGTAATACAAAATTTACTTACTTAATAAACTCCTTGCAGTTAAGCTGAAAAATTGATAATCTGTGTTGTTAATACCATGATCTGAAAAGAAAAAAAAAAAAAAGAAAACTGCAATATTTATCTTAGAGTAAATACACACAGCAGTTTCCTTGTCACTTGTAAAATGACATTTTTATAATAAGATCTTACATTTAAATAGCACTTTGCAGTTTAGAGAGTAAGCTTTCATATTCATTATCCAAAAGCACAGATAGAAAAGCTGTGAATGTTTGTGCATATTTAGAGTAATTCAATCCAACATTGCCTACATAAGCAAAAGAGATTTTTGAAGTAAAAGAAAATATAAAATCATATTTTAATGTTTCTTTAATGAACAGATATTTTTAATGAGAAGTAGAATCCTTTTATTTTTTTATCCTTACTTAGTTTCATAAAATTGCTGATATTGGCTGAATGTGTTATATCAGAGAATCTCTCCATAAACACAAGTATATAGTTTCAGAAATAGGGCAAACATATCCACCTAAAATATTTTGCTGCTACTAAATTTACTTTTGATATACCTGCTTAAAACTTAGGACCATTAAACATAAATGAATCACCACAGACAGACAAATTTTTAAGGAGTTATGAATTTTGATATCTATAAAAAATGTGCAATATACATAAATAAATTAGGAAAAACATGAGAATAAATTCAATGTTGTTAGTTTCTTCAGCTAATACAAACATTGAAAATCAAAGTTTTTTATAAAAAAACTCGAGTTGATTTACATTGTCTGAACTGAAGAATTAGATGAAAGACAAGCTCTACTGAAAAATTCTAAACCACGTGTGATGGTAGATACAAATGAGAGACTTGTAAAGAGGATTTCACTCTTGTTGATCCTAAAAAAGTATTCAGTATTTTATTAATGCATTGGAATTTCTGGAAAAAGGCACTTTTCTGGATCCCAAACTATAACATCCATAGGTATAATCAACTGAAACAGTTCATTTATGAAAATTTAGTGACACAATTGGAAATAATTCAGTGTCACATGTCAAACACTGTGGTAAATGTTTTACTTTTTAATAATTTGGTAAAATATTTTTTAATATTTTATTTATAATAAAATGTAATAGCATATAACAGATATATAACATTAAAATTATATTTACAATGTAATACAGTATAATTATATATGCATACATATATTTCAATTAAAGGCATTGTATTGCCTTTGATTTCACTTTTTTTTTTAACTCCTACTTCCAATCTATCAGCAAATACTCTGAAATCTGGCCTTTACCAAACCATTACCTGCAATCCATGTTTACTATTTTGATATTCCTACTCTTAAGCAATTCTTCCTCTAAAAACAGTTCTCCCTTGATCTCTCTAATAGTTTTACAATTGTTCACCTCAATCACACTTCATAAATCATAGTCTACAGAGCACCCCTTCTTTTTTTTCCAATATTTTATTTATTTATTTGACAGAGAGGGAGAGACAGAGAGCACAAGCAGGCGGAGTGGCAGGCAGAAGGAGAAGAAGCAGGGTCGTTACTGAGCAGGGAGCCTGACGTGTGGCTTGATCCCAGGACTCTGGGACCATAACCTGAGCCAAACGCAGACGCTTAACAGACTGAGCCACCCAGGTGCTCCATAGAGCACCCCTTATTAGAAAATGTATTTCAGTTCCTTTCTCATAAATAATAAAGTGCATTAGTTCACCCATTAATATTTTAAATCTCTTATTCTAACTTACAAAACTATACATAATTTTTATAAATAATCTTTTAATGTCTCCTCTAATAAACTCTTAAATTTTTTCCCAACATATGTTTGAATATATGATGATCAGAAGTGAAATAATGTTTTCTGCATCCAGTAAAGAAACCTATATGGGGTCAGAACAATCTAAAAGATCTAAAGGGAACTATGGGAAGCATAAAATGTAGAAGCATAGAACTTAAGATTAGACATCAAACATGTTTCCAATAAAACTCTGACACGTGGTTGCTGTATTTTTTAAATTATTTATCCTATCTTTATCTAAATTTCTTTATCCTTAAAAATATCAAAAGTAATCGATCTCACCTAAAAGTTTAGCTATGATAATGAACTAAAAATACGGGTAATTCCAAAAGGTTTATACCCCAAATATTTAGTGATCTATAAATATTAGCCATTATTATGTGGGATCTAATTTTCTTCTACTTTCAGTTAAGAGTTTTAAAACTTTTTTCCATCACAGATCATTTGTCTCTTCAAGATGAATACTCATTCACTACTATACAATCCCTCTTTTTTTACAACCTTTGGAAAAGATTATGAGTTTGGTGATGGTAGATATTACATGAAATTGTGTTGCTGTCTCTCCCATTTATCCATGCCATTCCATGCCAATTGCCAGGCCATAGTTTTGTACCTCATCCTCCAGTCCCAATTTTGTAATACTCATTCTATTTCCATACTATACCCTAACATTCCACATTCAGGCTGTTGTATTCTTACTCCTAGCACACCAACACAATTTAATCACTCTCACTTAAAACTTTGTACTACAAACTATTTACATTTGGTAAAAGAGCTTATTTGGTTTTCAAAGACTCACATATATAATTGTATCTATCTTTCTAGTATTATCTTTTTTCCCTAATCAGAATCTATGTTTCTGATTAGATCAATGTATTAGTCAATCTGGAAAGTACCCAATTTTCAGGGTCTCCACATTTTCTTTTTTTTTTTTTTTTTAAAGATTTTATTTATTTATTTGACAGAGATAGAGACAGCCAGCGAGAGAGGGAACACAAGCAGGGGGAGTGGGAGAGGAAGAAGCAGGCTCATAGCAGAGGAGCCTGATGTGGGGCTCGATCCCAGAACGCCGGGATCACGCCCTGAGCTGAAGGCAGATGCTTAACCGCTGTGCCACCCAGGCGCCCCTCCACATTTTCTTCTATCTCCTTTTCCACCCAGAATTTTTTGCTCTATAACATTTCATTCGTTTTTTTTTTTTTGATTCAATTTAATCTACTTAGAAATTTCATACATTCCTTATGGCTCAAAGTTCTTCCATAACGCCCCTACATGGATGACCTAAAAACTGATTCATCTATATTCTTATGATCACAAAACCTACCCTTCTGTATTCTCATGATACCAGGTTTTTGTCCTGCTTGATGACATTTTTCACATTGAGAACTACCTCGAGCTGTGCACATGTATTTGTGTAAATCAAATTGTTATCATATTACCTTAAACTTTTTAAGAAACAGATTAATATCTTGAATTATTTTTGTAATTAATGCTCAGCTTATAACACACTGCTTACAGTAATCACACATTTAATATAAAATTTATAACATATTTTACATAGCATATGTACTTCAAATAAAATACTTCCAGTAGTTGAGAACTGGAAAAATATAATTCTTTGGGTTATCTCTTAAGGCTAATTAGGTAACTATTTAGAACACAGCTAATAGAACTGCACTATGATAATGGCAGTATTTTGTGTCTGCGCCATCCAGTATGTTAGGCTCTACTGTATTTTGCCTATTAAACACTTGAAATGTGGCTAGTGTAACTGAGAAACTAAAATTTTAATTTATATAATTTTAATGAATTAAAATTTACACAATCACATGTTGATTGAACAATGCAGATTGAACTATGCAGAGCAGATTCAAAAAGTCGTGATGATTGTCTTAGGGGGCATTGAATGAGTCTGCCAGGACAACATCTGTGACATAAGACATATTCCTTGAACTTTGCTATGAATTAACTATGAGTACACCTTGTATGGGTGCCAGTCTATGCCTGTATTTTCTCAAGGAGAGCACTCTATAGGCTTCTTTTTCCCTTCAAATTATGTTTTGACTCACTTTTTATAATTTATATACAGTAAAATTCACCTTTTTTGTTGAAAAGTTCTGTGAGTTTTGACAAACACATAGTTGTGTAAACATCAACAAAGCCAAGGTGTTGAGTCGTTCCATTATTGTAAAACTTCCTCATGTCTCTTGATACTCAACCCCATTTAAGCCTCTTAATTGAATTCAGAAAACATTAATTCACTTCTGAGAATCACATGTTCAAATACGTTTGAAAAAACTTCAAGAGTTCCCAAAAGAACAAGAAAGACATCTTTGTTAATTGATCATGAGGAAATAGAAAGCCACTGGCGAAATATCTGAGAGAGGCAGATAACTGTTTAGAAAGTGTTACTGGCATAGTATAAACCTCAAAGGAAGGGATGAATGATTTATTTTGCACAGGGGAATGTATTGAAACAGTGTAATAGAAAAGAAAAGTCTTTCTTTCAGAGAAGATAGTAGATAATTGATGTATGCACTCATTTGGAATAAATCTCCAGTGTTTAGAGCAATTAAATAATGAACTAATAGTGTATCTATATATTTCACTTTCATTAATGGCAAGCTAATTATTTGCATAGAAAGTCTTACTTAAAACAGCAAAAATCAGGTAAAATATTTTAAAAACTCTGCTTCGAATTATTGTTTAATTTATAGGATAGTGAAATTTACTGGGCCAGGATCTGGGGGCAGAGGGGGGGCATTGGAGACCTAGTGGATTGATTATCCAGGTCATAGGAGCTATTGTTTTCCTGGGGGCTTTTGCCAGTTCAGTAGGAATCAGCTGAAATAGGAACAGACTAATATAATCTAAGAAGCTGATTAACACTTTTGTCAGCTTTGTGAGGCTATCAGCATCAGAAATTGAAATCTAAGGACTTATAAATTATGGATGAGCTCTATTAAAAAAACTCTGTCTTGGATTAGGACCCATCAAAAGTGTACCTAAGGAGTAAATATGACTTTTCCTACACCACAGACTCTCACAAAAGCTGTCTCAATTTGATGGTTCCTCTATAGGCTCAAGATAGAATTTCCATATGACTCAGCAATTTCACTCTTGGAATACTCTGAGAATTAAGAATAGGTATTCAAACAAATACTTGTGTATAAATATTAACAGTAGCACTAATCACAATAGCCAAAAAATACATTGTCAAATGGATGTATAAATAACATGTAATATATCTGTAAAATGAAATAATTCAGCCCTAAAAGGATGAAGTACTGATACATATTACGGTATGGATGAACCTCAAAATATTATGCTAAGTGAAAGGAGCCAGACACAAAAGGTCACATATTATATGATTCCATTTATATAAAATACCCAAAATAGTTAAATCCATAGAGACAGAAAGCAGACTAGTGGTTGTCAGGGCTTATAGTAAAGAGGGGCAAAGAGTAATTGTTTAATAGATATGAGGTCTCCTTTGGGGGTGATGAAATGTTTTGGAACTATATAATGTTTGCATAATACTGTGAATGCACTAATGCTACTGAACTGTAGATTTTTAACATGGTTAATTTTATGTTACGTAAATTCTATCTCAATAAAAACAAAAATAAGAGTAGGCAAACCATATGACACAGAAATTGCCCTCCTAGACATTTAACCCCAGAGAGAAGAAAATACTATGTTCACACAAAATCCTATACACAAATGTTCACAATGGCTTTATTCATAAGAGCTCCAAACTAAAAACTATCTAATGTCCTCCAGTGGGTGAATGGCTAAACAAACTGCACTACATCTACACCACAGGGCATTACCCAGTAATAAAAAGAAATAACTACTGACAGATGCAATAACCTGGATCAATCTCCACAGAATTCTGCTGATTGAAAAAGCCAACTACAAGGGCGCCTGGGTGGCTCAGTGGGTTAAGCATCTGACTCTTGATTTCAGCTCAGGTCATGATCTCAGGATTGTAAGACCAAAACCCCGCATTGGGCTCCGTGCTGGGTGTGGAGGCCTCTCCCTCTGCCCCTCTGCCCGATCTCTCTCTTCCTTTCTCTCTCTAAAACAAACAAACAAACAAACAAACAAAACAAAACAAAACAAAAAACAAGAAAATCCTAACTACATATGTCATTGTTCAATTTATATAACATTTTTAAAAGATAAAATTATAGAAATAAAGAACAAATTAGTGGCATCTAGAAGTCAGGAATGGGTTAGGAAAGAAGTGGTATGGGTATAGAAAAACAACACAGTGTATTATTTTATTGAAGGAATTGTTCTGTGTCTTTATTGTATCAATGCCAACATCCTGATTGTGATATTGTATAGTTTTACAAAATTATGCCATGGTGGTTATCTCACGAAGGATACATGGAATCCCTCTGTATTATTTCTTAAAACTCCCTGTAATTGTACAATTATCTTCAGATAAGTTTAATTTTAAAAAGCTTACACAAATTCTTGCCATAAATATGAAAAGGACCACTTCTCACTCTATTTTATGAGGACAAGTTAACTTCAAAAATAAATCTTGACAAGGATATTACAAGAATGGATAGTTGTAGGTCACCACTCATGAACATACTTGAAAAATACTTGACAAAATAACAAAGTAAACTCAAAAATATATTTAAAATAGTAATATGTTCTAAATTGGGTTAATTCCAGGAAAGCAAATTTGGTTTAACATTAAAAAAAAAATCAGTTTTACTATCCAACACAGTGGAGTGAATAAAAGTATAGAGGAGATGAGATAACCCATATAATCATTTCAATTAGTGGGAAAATCATTTAATGAAGTTCAATATTTATTCATAGTTTAAAAAAACTCTTAAGTTACATATATAGGTTCCTCAATATAATAAGATTTCTTTAATTAAAAAATTAAGCAAAGATCATACTTGAGAGTGAAATGTTAAAACTGTTCTTTCGGAGATCTAGGGGAAAAAAAACAACTGCATTTATCTCTTTTATCTACAGTGTACCATATTTTCTAGCCAATGAAATAATATTAAGTAAATAAGGTATAAGCATCTGAAAGGAAGAAATAATATTATAGTCATTATGTTCATATCATAAAATTCTGCATTAAGGATGTACAAGTATACTATCAGAATTAATAAGTGCCTGCTTTTTGATACTCAGCTTTATCCCAAGGCTGGTTACAAGGTGGCTGTCAATGGCAATGTGGACTATCTGCTTTCTCAGTCATTTCCCTTAAGAGAGGGAGTCTCGTGATAATAAGAAATTCTTCCCCAAAAGACTCTAAAAAACTTTCTCTCATTAAAACTTTTTTTATTGTGTAATATAGCTTACATATACAAGAGGGGATAAAGCAAAAATCTGTATAGCTCAATTATCTCAAAGTGAAATTCTGTGAGACTTAACAAATACTTAGGTCAAGAACTAAAAAACAACTTGCTCCTCTCAATAAATATTTTTCTCCTCTCAAAAATTATTGAGCTTCTCAAAGAGATTTTTCTTAACTTGGATATATCTACTAATATTTTTTATATTGAAAAAATAAAAGTAATAAAATATTAAATGTTTAATTTTTAGTTCATATAACAATGATATAAAACCTGTTCTATTTTGATAGAAATGGATAGCTTATAAAAATAAAAAATAACTATAATTCCAAGAGATAAGTAGCACAGATTTACATTTATGTAAATATCCTTAACTGCTGGCTTAGTAGAAGAGAACAATCTTCACAGATTGAAATAATGAGAAAAAGCAGGGTTCCTACAAATATGTAGTTAGTAAGAGGAAAGTATTTTAATAGGTTTTTTTTTAGATAATATTGGGTATTCTTTTATGATACTATACCAGACAACATGTAATTTCTTAAAGATAGGTTGCAGTGTGGAATCTGAAAGCTCATCATTAACATCCCTTAGTACAGTTTGCACTCTGAAGGAATATTTTACCCATAAATGATCTGGAGCACCATGGACTGATCATTTAGAAAATACTGGTTCACTGAGTCACGTAGTTCCAAACGTTATCACTTTTCATTTAAAAAAATGTTTGAAAATTACATCTGTTAATGTCACCACTGACCTAACTGGAAAAGTCTTTAAGAATTGGGAAGCCAAGATCATAGTGAGAGACACAAGTTTTAAAATGGTAATTTTCTGTTGAAAGCTTAAATTTTATCATTTAATATAAATAATGTAATTTGTTTTCCTTGAAGTGACATGCTCACTTTACTTTAAGATAATGTCTGCCAAATGCTGAAATCTGAAAAACCACAATTAGTCTCCCATTTTGTTGCAAAGAATATTTTCTTAAAAATCTGTGCTTTTAATAAAGGCGTATTTGTTTTTTTATTTATCAAATGAATAAATACGACTGGCTTATCTTAAGGGAGGTTAGCATTTTATTTTTCTGCAAGTGACCATTACCATGGTTTAGTGCTGTTGCTCTGATTTATTACATTACTTTCCCCCACTATTGTTTTGGCACACCAGTGCAAGTGTCAAAGGAGCAAAAAAGGCAAGTAACACCTGGGTGTTATTATGAAAATAGTTTTGATCATCAGGATCCACAGACCAGATGTCGTGAGAAACATTTCACAGTGCAACCAGAAATAAAGCAAGAAATAGTTTTATATGAGAAACTCCTTATTAGTCTTCCTGTATATTTCAATTTGGGTAATATAACTTGTCTCTTGGTGTTCATCCCATTGATACTTTGTAGATGGAAAGAAGATGGTATATAAGTCCTATAATTTCTTTTAGGGAAACTGAATCAAATTTTTTTATTATTTCGAGAACTGGCGTCTAGGAGCGTCAATCTTTTTATTGGTAAATATTAACATTTTCAGAGTATAAGAGAACAGCAGTAAAGAAATAAAAAAGGAAGAAACTGAATGCTAAAAGTGATATTCAACAATTATGCAGTTTACACTACTTATAAAAAATTGTAACTGCTAAATAACACATTCTTATAGCTTTGAGTGCTTATTTTTTCATGCATAAATATTTAGTTCTACAGGAAATAAAAGTAATGTAACTCATTATGAGATGTGACTATGATACACATGTTTAGAACCTTTATTTCCATTTCCTCAATCAAGAAGTTCTTCCCCTTTGAACACATATCTTTGTCATTGAAGTGTTTACTATGGAACCGGTATTAAACATAGGTGACTCTATGAAATGGAAGGCATAAAAAATTGAAGTTTACATGCCAATGTTCATTGTAACAGCTTGTTTTTATTCACAGAGATATAATGGAACAACTGACTCTACAGATTGGATTTTCACAGTTATTAAAAGACCCTGAGGATTAGTGGTCTGAAATACTCATTTGTTAATAAAACTGAGTCTCAGAATGTCCTTGGGGTCTATCTGAAGAATGAAATAAACCAGATAAAAGTCCGGTACCCACTAAAGCAATGTGCAAAGAAGGACAACAAAAACTCCAAAGAGATACTATTAGTTCATGAAGCATTTGCTGTTAATAAGGGAAAAACCATAGTGGACTGAGGATGGATCCATGATTGGTTAGCTATAAGACTTTATGTCCGTAGGACTTGATATTTTTAAGTATAGTCATTAGGTAGATTATGTTTAAGTGATTAAATTATGTATATGGTAACCTAAGTTTATCATTAAAGGAAAATAATTATGAATTGATTTTATGATTTTTAACCTAAACAATCTTTTTCAAATTATCATTACTCTTCTGTGGTTATGCCTTTTAAAAATAAAACTGAAATACATATATGTATACATTTTAGAAGACACATTTGTTGTGCTATGAGGCACATAATAGGTATGTATCTGAAATTCCACTTACTTCAATGAAATATTTTTATCTACACATTTTCATATTATATATTAATCCAAACTTTTTGGTAATTGCTGATAACTCTAATAAAAGTGGTACTGAAGAACAACTGAAGTAATATTACCTTATGTATTGTCATTTTCTCCAATTTACAAAAATATTACGTTCATCATTGACATGCCACTTTCATCTATTTTTTCCCCAGTATTTTTTTTTCACTTGAAAAATGTATATTTTTTTCTCCTTATATTTTATTGGCATCCATTTTCTCACCGTTAACAAAATATGGCTCTCTTCATTTGGGATGGTGACTAGCCAAGCTTTCAAGTTTTCAGGTAATTTGTCTAGAACAAATTATCAGAAACATAATGGTATAAAGCAATACAAATTTATTATCTGACATGACTATAGGTTAGAAGAATGACACAGGTCTTAATCAGCTAAAGTAAAGGTTCCATCAGAGCTTCATTATTTTCTGGAAGCTTTAGGGGATTAATCACTTTCCTTACTACTCCCAGCTTCTAGAGGCTGCTGTTGTCCCTTAACCAATGGTCTCTTCCTCCATTTTCAAAGCCTGCAAATGAGGTTGAGCCCTTCTCACATCTCAACACTCTGCTCTCACTTCTGTGGTTACGTCTTCCTCTTGGATTTTCTGACTCTTCTGCTTCCCTTGTTGACTTTTAGAGGCCTTTTTGATTACACTGGGCTGTCCTACATAATCCAAGATAACTTCTCTATTTTAAAGTCAACTAATTAGCATTCCTTAATTTCACCTACAATCTTATTTCTCCTTTGCCATATAACCTAATATACTCACAAATTCCGGAGATTAGGACATGGACATTTTGGGGAACACTATTCTACTCACCATAGAGCTATTCCACTTCAGAGAGTTCAGAATTTCTATTTGCCTCCCTCTTGCCCTGCCCTTAGACACACTCTACCTTTGTGCCTTTACTCATGCTCTTTCCAAACAAGTAACAATGACCTATGCTTTCCTTCTTTCCTAACTGTACTAGGACTTCTGCATGAAATCCAACCATTTTCCCTCTATGAAGCCTCACCCTATCGCTCCAGCTACAGCCATCTCTTCCTTTGCTAAAATTTTAGAATATTTATTAACTCTGTGAAACAATAAAGTTTACAAATGCTGCTCTCCTGTTTTGTTTTGTTTTCCCTTCCAGTTGTTTCATCTCCTTAAAAGAACTTGAATCTCCATGGAGTAGAAACTAAATTATATTACTTTTCATGTATTTGCTGTGCTTAAGTATGTGTTGTTCACAGACTTTGATTAACTCTTTTTCTATAACAGGATTCCATTTTATGATTGAATAGAAGGAACCAATGTAAAAGAAACCCAGCCATGTCATTTGTAGTATGTAACTGTTTTTGGTCACATAGAAACTTCGAAGAGCAAATAATAAAATGATAGAATTTTAATTCAGTAAAAGAGAAGCTGATGTTAATATTAATTTTCACACTTTTAATTCTGAAAAATGCTTCTTGGTTGGAATCATATATAAAGCTAAAACTGAGGTTACATTGAGTAAGTTTGAATATCAATAAAATATTTAGTATCTTTATTTCACTTGCTTTTATGTGGTCTTTTCAAGATGACTGCCTTCAGAGGCATAATCCTTTCTGGTTTCTACCAATAAAAAAGAAAATACAAATTTTTTCAAGTAAAAACTCAATATACATAGTATTAGTAATATATCTCATTAGTTTAGGGGTCCTTTAATGAGAGTGAAGCTAGATATTATTTTGCCTCTTCAAAATAGGGCTGACTAGAGTAGCTTAGGGAAACACTCCCTAATTGCTTCCGTGCACTGCAGAATGCTGTTTCGTTTGATGCATGGTAAACAGTACAGGCTTATCATCACTATCTGGCAGGCGAGCATACCATAGCTACCTAACTTGTTCTTTGTCTTTTTTCTTATTGTAATTTTCTACCTTCCTATATAGCACAGAGTTTAGGAGCTCTATGGCTTAAGGCAAATATATTTTTTTATGCTCAATACTTGGAAGTGTCAAAAATACTGAGTTTCTTCTGGTGTTCATTACTCATTACATATGAATAAGCCTAAAAAGCTTACAAAGACAAGTAATTGCCTTAGTATGTGTCAAAATAATGATGTATCAGTGATATAAACTGTCCATGATGGACATCAGAGACTTCTTATGAACAGGAGCCTTAAATACCAATAAAACATATTTTATCTATACATGTCTATAGTACTGGTATGAAAGAGTACTATATGCAAAAATGTACTGCTGGCTAATTTTAAACTATGTGGATGGCTGTAAAGGTGTCCCTCCTGAATTTTAACCATGGTAGAAAACCTTGATTCTTTCTATGTTCACAGAAAGATTAATTCTGTTTTGGTAATTTGAATATGCTTTTTTGGGGGAAGACACAATCCAACTAGTCTTAAGATGTAACACCTAATAATACTGAAATAAGATCTCTGCTTTCTAAGTGTAAACAATACACTGATCCTCAAATTTCTTACAACATATATTCAGTGAATAAATTTAAAAATTTTACTTGACCAAAAAAAGCCCCTAATTATAATAAAATTATTTTTTACTTAACATAACAGATTTATGTGTGTTCAAGCTGACAACGGTCATGGGAGAATAACTGCAATAATTAACAGAAAAAGATAAATATGGGTTTCCTTACACACTTATCTTATTTGTGACTCATGAGAGCACTGACCAACATAATAGCAGCAATGACGTAATATAGCAAAATAGAAACTTCAACCTATTTGGTCAGGTGGGTAGGTAATGGTTCAGAAAAAAAAATTAAGTTTGGTAAAAAGAGAGAGAATGAGAGAGACAGAGGGAGGGATGGAAACCAGATTGCTACTAAAAGAATGGGTAAATTAAAAATAAAAGGAAGAAAGAATACTCTAGCAACTGGAGCTCCAGATCAGAGATACCAAAGGAAAAACGAAGTGCACAGAAGAAAAAACAAAACAAAACTACTTATAGTACTCCAGTGGGTCTAGCCAAAAGAGCGGACTTGAAGTTGAAATAAGAAAAAAGAGATAAAAAGAGTAAATTTTATTTAATAGCTCTTAATTTCTAGGTGTTATGATAGGAATTTTTATATTTTTTATCTGCACAAATACCCTAAGAGGTGTGCATTATAATTTTAATGATAATTAAATTGTGGCTCAGAGACTTCAAACAATTGAAAAAAAAATCAGAGGAGCTGAGATTTAAAAGCTTATACTTAACCTCATTAAAAACAACAACAACAACAATAACAGCAAAAACAACAACAACAACAAAAAGCCTAGTTCTAAGAAAGTGAGACACATAAGGAAATACTCAAAAACCAGGAAGTGAAATGGAACCCTGGACTAAAACTACCATAAAGTAACAAAGACTCCAAACATTGTCGCATAAAGTGAAATGCATAGTTGTATTCTTTCAACATGCAAGGAATGCAGGTGATGCATTATTACATTGACTGGACACCAGGCTAGAGAATCTACTTTCTTAAATACTCAGCTAAAGAGGATTATGATCTGTAAAAGACTGACGATTTGTTCTGAGTTGCACCTTTTAGCAGGCTTTTAGAGAAAAGACATGGACTTAACTCAAATTGGTTTTAAAAGTTAGGTTTCTTTTGGTTGCTCTGAATTTTAAGAAAAAAAAAACTGTGGCATTTATCACAAATAGAAAAGAACATGGTTAAAGAATAGTAATGAAAATAAACATCTATAGAAGGCTTAAATTAAAAATATTACCACTACTTTTAAGTCTGTCTGTTGTACTTCCTACCTACCTCCCTGGGCCCAGATTAAATTTTCTCATTCTTCCCCAGATGTAACTGCTATTCTGAATTCTTTGCTTACCATTTCCTTCCTTTTCTTGTTATTTTTAACATATTTATGCATTCCTGGACAACATAATGTTTATTTTTTTCATGTTTCTGAAGCTTGTGTACATTGGGTTATAGTGTATTATTCTGCAGTTGGCTTATGTTCTTTAATATTATATGGTAAAAAAATACATTATATGGTAGATTCATATTGATGTGTATGGCTGTACTTAATGTTTTTCTTTTACTTTGCTTTCTAGTATTCAGTGGTATATAAATACCAAATTTAACCATTGTCTTTTTTATGGAAATTTGGGTTGTTTACATTCTTATTGTAGTTATTATTTGCCTTAGAGTGTACTTCTTACTAGCAAAATTAGTTTACTTGGGACTAGCAAAGAATTGCAATTCAGGACAACTACGGTAAACCATAGGCAAATCCAGGGAACAGAGGAGAAAAAGGCCTGCTTTTAAAGGGGAAAGAAGTAAGCTGTAGGCTGTTAAAGCTTCTCACTGTCTGAGGGTGAAGGTTTCTCACTGGCAGGGCTATTGCTGGGCAAGGAGGAATTAATTCTTCCTTCCTCCTACTGAGGTATGTATGTAAAGTGAGATTTTTCCTGTTGGGGAATACTAGGCTTCCTTCTAAGGGTAGGTGCATAAGAGCTCCCCCTTCAAGGCTTCTGGACTCCATTTTAATGAGGTTCCTTCTATTTATTTTTCACTGTAATACACTTAGAAAAATAATGTTCTGCAGGTAATAGGGTTCAAACATTGGAGAACTGAGGTCTAGTGTTTCAGTCAGCTCTTCTCATTTATTCGTAAGCTACAAGTGACATGTCTTCATGCAAAAATGAAATATATAAGTTCAGCAGATTGAGGGGAGCCTCTGTGGCTCGGCTGGTTAAGCGTCTGCCTTCAGGTCAGGTCATGATCCCAGGACCCTGGGATGCAGCCCAGCGTGGGTCTGGCTCTCTGATCAGCAGGGAGTCTGCTTCTCCCTCTGCCTGCAGCTCCCCCTGCTTGTGCTCTCTCTCTCTGTCAAATAAATAAATACAATCTTTAAAAAGCATAAGTTCCGCAAACTGAAATCCCATTTTTAAAGATAGAAACTAACATATCTGGGAGCATTTGAAAAGTATTATAATTATTTTTAATTAGATGGATTTCTTTTCAGTTGAATCATCTTCTGTGGTTTCCTTTATCCATTGTTTGATTTCTATGATCACATACTTGTGATTATGAAATAAAATGGCTTCATATTTTAAAATGTACACATATGATCTACTATTAGACTTAGTTAATATATTATACTATCTCCCATTTCCAGATCAAAGCATAGGAAATGTAGAAACTGAATACATTCCAGTAACATTTTCCAATACAAAGCTCAATTTCCCTCTGAGACAAATGAACAGCTCATGGTGGAGGCTTATAAGAAAATGCTTCCAAAGTTATGTATTGGATTTTATTCTTTTCACAACAGTAGAAAGGCTTTCTGGTGAGAAAATGTGAAGTTAATAAACCCTGTTTCAATACATCCTGTGTATCTGCAATTCTCTGTTCCTTTAGCCAACCTGCTTTCTAAATGAGAAGTAAATTGACTTTCTAGGCAAAAAAAGCAAGCACACATTAGACAGATTGTAAGCTCAGCCACAGACTGAGCTAACTAGACCATTTGTATTATTTTCTAAAAAATATGTAAATACACTGCACGTGATATCTTCTCAAAATCCATTTAGGAATTTTTGGTTTCTGGTGCATTTTATTTGTCTTCCCCATCAATATTCTACCTTCTCATGTATAGACAAAGCCTTCTGACTACCCACTCATTACAACTTTAGCTTAGGGACTTCCACGCATGTTTTAAATCTTATGTTAAGGCATCTATAGAATCACATGTCAAATATTTATTGAATGTCCTGAAGATTTTATTCCTTTCAAGTTTACTCATTATTACATGTTTTCCAAAAGGAAAAAAAAAAAAAGGGTAGAGACTGTACTCTTCTATTTTATTTTCTGAGTAAAATTCTTTGTTCCCAGAATAGCAACCATTCTGGAGCATTCCCCTGTCTTCCCTCCAGGTCTGCACAATTTTTGTTCTACCAATAGTTTACTGCAAACATATAAGGAGGCATCCTTTTACAATCTATGAGTTCAGTAGTTTTGACTCTACCACCAAGCTCTGCTCTACTGTTCATTGCTGCTTATTGGAACAGTAGATCTATCTGTGGCCATGCATGATAATCCATGTAATTGCCAATGGCACAGTTTGCTGAACAGCCACAGTGAGTCAGTTACTGCAGCAGTTACAAAGAAAATTAAGTCTCATTTTTTTACCTTAAAAATCTTAGAGTTAATGGGAAAGTGTATTAAATATATTCTAAAGTATATAATATATACTACATAAGATATAAGTACATGAGAAAGAAAACAAAAAGTGCCATAGAGAACATCTCATTAGAGAAGATGAGAACATTTACTCTTACCTTGTGAAATTAGGGGGAAATATTATTATTTATTCTCTCTCTCTCTCTCTCTCTCTGTGCTGTAAATTTCTTGTAGCATGCAGGAATATATGAAAATAACATCCAATTTTCCAAAATTTCTCTAAGACTTGGAACCTATATTTTTTCTGCTCCTATCTTCAGTGGCAAATCATTCAGACTTCCATAAAGGATTCACCAGAGAAAGTTGAAGCGCTTACATCATTTGAAATGTTAAACAGAAATTTCATATGTTAGAATTTACTGGAATGGGATTTCATATGTTTCCTTTCAAAAAAACACAATGTCTGCAATATATTCATTACATAGTTACCTCCACCTCATCACATGTTATCATAGAAGAAGAATTAGTTAGGCATTCAAAACCAGCAATACTTTCAGACACAACTATAAAAGATTTGCTTGTCTAATGTTGGAGAGCTCCTGCTAAATAAATGATGATTTAGCCATTCTTCTATAGCATGGGCTATTCAGCACTTTAGTCTCTCCCTGAACCTATGCCCTCCACAAAGGACATCAGAGCTTCATGAGTATGTGGTTTTGTGTGAGTACAATGTTTGTGCTTCTCTTCTAGGAGGTATACATGTTATTTCACATAGCACTCACATAAGGAACTATGATATCTATAGCTATTTTACTATTCCAATTGCATTTGTACCAAAAGGCATAAACGCATTTAGGAAAGGTCAACAAATGTTCATCGTAATTGCTATTTAAGGACATTAAACCCACCATTGTCCTTCTGGATTTCCTGATATGAATGCATATCTTTGCATAAGAGCTTAATTCAAAAGGAGAAAAAAATCAAGTGGGCTATTCAGGAGTTACATATTTCAGTGATATACAATACCCATGAGGCTTGTGATTGGTTTTAGATTAATCCTAGCTTTATGCTGGGATGAGTACTAGACTATGACTCACAAAACTGCAGTCTAAATACTGAGAAGTTTTTAATAACTGAGATCATGGAAATAATCATGTGAGGTCATAGCCTCTCCAGTCCTGAGGTTTGTTATCTCCACCCTGAGATTATCTGGGGCAGCTCTGTATCCTTATCATGCATTCCCTGCAGATCCTACTAGTTAAAGTACAATTTTTTTATTTGCAGTTTTATAACTGAATTGTTCCAATTAGATAAATTACTGAAGCCAATAGTTGTCATATAGTATCACATAGTTATAGACAGATACACTACTGATAATGTATGTAACAAATAAATGCCATTCTTTTAATAATGACCAGATGAGACAATAGAGGGACACATTTCCAGTATTCCAATTCAGGGTGAAAACCATACCAACATGAAAAAAAAGTATGGATTTTAAAACTGAATAAAATCAATGTGACATTGTAAGTAGATAAATTATTTAATAATCAGTTCCTCAGACTAGTTTCAATCAACAGACATATCCTTCCAACAATATAGAGAATTTCCTAATGAATAATCATAATAAATGGCTGAAAAGAGTCCATTTCCAAGCTTAGGATGAAAATATAATGGCAAACTCTTGACCTTTTTGAGTCATGCTCTCAAAGAGGAAATAATGTGAAACAGAGCTGTACTACACAGCTACATAATAGCCCCATTATGAGAGTGAACTATCCTTGTCTTGTAACTGGGTATGAGTCTCTGAATAGTGTCAGGACCTTTTAAATGTCAGAATTTTCTGGCTCTGGGTGTCTTCTGTCTGTTCTGCATGGAACATTGTGACTGGCTTGCAATAGATGGATAGTTTCTACTTAAAAATTTCCTGAATTCTCCCTTATAATCAGAGATGGTAATAACTGTATGAGGAAAGATTAAGGGAAGTTAGAAAGTACAGGAGAAAGGCTGGGTTGAAATTTTAAACTTGTATTAACCTCATAGCGGGAATGTATTAAGGCCAAAACTCTACAACAATTTTCAATATAAATACTTGAATTTTACTGCATGTCTTGCAGAATATAAGTACTTTTAAAGACCCAGTTCTTATTTTAAATATCTATTTGTTCAATATATTGATTTCAATTGTTGAAACATGGTAATACCTAAAACTTAACAAATTTGATAGCTTAGAAAAAAAGTTTTTGAATTCCTAATTGGATCTGTTCTTCATCCTTCTTAATTTTTTTCCAAACAAATATACCTAATACATATCCATGTAGCCCTTATGGGATGCTGACCTTGTTATTCAGGTAGTGTAAATATTCTTTTTACATCTAAGATATCTAAGACTCTCCACGTGCGTTTGAAACATGCATTTGGGGTTTTGTTTGTTTGTTTGTTTTTTATTTAAATTCAATTAGCCAACATATAGTACATCATTAGAAGTAGAGTTCAATAATTCATCAATTGCGTATAACACCTAGTGCTCATCACATGCATTTGTTCTTAATGTAGAAATATTCCTGTAATCCTTTCAAAACTATTTTGATATACTTCAAAATCTCTTCAGGAATTAAAAACTTCTGTAACAGCTCTCCTTTAGAAGTCATCTCTGAGTTTTATGAGAGCTTAGTGTCCAGAACCAAACACAAATAAGGCCTATTACTGAGAAATTGTAACTTTAAAAGACACTTTTAAGTAGAAGAGTAAGTGTAAGAAATCTGATCAATAACTGTCTGACCTTGAAGCTTATGATGATTCACTGGCATTCAGCATTATTTTATTATCTGTTACCAGATTCTCTCACTTAACAAAGAAAATGTAAACATAGATTTCATTCAAATAAATAAACCCAAAGAGAGTGGAATAAGAATTTTTTATTAAAAAAAGAAGTGAAAAGAAAAATGACCCCAGTGCAATATTTAGGTGAATGTATTTCTAGCAAATTCTATGTCCTAAAAAGATCTTACAATAATAATGCATTTACTCTAATCCTATTATCATTTTTGCTTTATCTAAAGAAATTTAAACTGTGAGGGGAAATGTTTTTAAATATTAAAAAATGCTGAGAGGAAAAGTTTAAAGATTTAGTTTAAAAACATCTGAAATAATTTGAGTGAAAAAAATCAATATTTTTCCAAATTTTACCTAGAAACAGAAAATACCTCTTGTTTAGCGGTAGTATTAAATATGACTTCATTTGGGGCACCTGGGTGGCTCAGTTGGTTAAGCACCTGCCTTCAGCTCAGGTCATCATCCCAAGGCCCTAGGATCAAGCCCCATGTCCAGCTCTCTGCTCAGCGGGGAGCCTGCTTCTCCCTCTCTCTCTCCCTCTGCTGCTCCCCCTGCTTGTGCTTGCTGCTGTCTTTCTCTCTCTCTCTGTGTCAAATTAATTAATTAATTAATTAATTCTTCAAAAAATAATAAAAAATATCTATAACTTTATTCTGGGCTTAGGCAGAATACATTACAGAAATAGAAAGAATTAAAAACTTGTTTAATGGAAGTTTTGGTTAAGGATCTGAAACAATTCTTTTCCTCTAAATTTAATACTCTTCCTTTGTACACTCTTTACAGAAAAAGAATGACTATATCTTGGCCAAGAAAATAGGAGCAAATTGAGGAAAATCTAAGCTAGAACTATTATTACTTTGTTTCAAAAAACATAATTTCAAACTATTTATCCTAAAATATATGATAATGATTATTATTGGCTCTATTTCTTTTCTTCTGAAAACTAAAGTTAAATATGAAATAGCACATAATGTGCATATAAACATTAAGTTTTAAAATAAGTAGGTTACCAATAAATTAATTTATTAATTAAATAACTAGATTACGTATTATGCTAAACTTTCCGAACTTAAGGCAAAAAAAGGTGGTTTCTTGTTTGAAAGGAGACTATTAGTAGAGTTATTAAGACCAAAACAGATTTCTAGGTTTCCACGTGAGAATTGTTTTTTTACAGTTATCATAGTTTTATTCACAACTGATAAAAATGACAATCAAACTGAGGCATCTAGATTGTTGTTACAAGGGCATATAGACTCTAAATATGCTTCTAAAAACTATCATGAGACTGGAATAAGTAAGGTTTATAAATCCCTTTAGTGCTTGCAAAGCACCAAATACATAATACCTTCTAGTGTTTTTGTGACTATATGCTTTTTCCTATGTTTTGTACTTTCAGAAAAGTTGAGTTAATCATACTTTTCCTTTCATAGCACAAAAACAAGTTTACTTCACTCATGAGACCAACTACACATATGGTATAAGGTAGAAATCCAGCTTTATTTTTTTTTCACATACTATGAAATTCCCCAATAACATCTACTAAAGTTTTTGGAAATTTGCAGTGATTTTTTTTCAACTATTCTTTTTCCTACATTTACTATTTTCTTATATATATTAACATGTCAATTTCTGTTTCTTATCTTTTATTTATTGTTTATTTTTCATCCTATTTTATCTTTCTGGTATTTATATATTTTATTTATGTATTTGCATTGGAAAATTTCTCAACTAGATATTCTAGCTCACTCAATTATTCCTTATCTGTATCTATGCCTTATTCATCTCATGGCTATTCATGCTTGATGTTACCTATAATTCCTACCTTTCTCAGATATCTATTATATTTATGTCAAATTTTTTATCTTTTCCTCTGTTTTTTTCTATTATTTTTCATGGCACTTGTACTAGTTGACTAGCCATTTATTTCTTTATTTATTTCATAATGATTGTGGTAATTTTCTGCCTGTTAACTCCTATTTCCCTGGGGCAAGTACTTTGGCTGGAAATTTACATACCAAAGGGAGATTTCCAAATTTCCGGCCTCATTTTTGCCCCTCTAGTTGAGTTGAAGTGTGTGTGTGTGTGTGTGTGTGTGTGTGTGTGTGTGTGTTGGGAGTATATGTTAGAGGTGTTTGTATGAGGGTTACATTGATCAGAACCACCTCTAGGGGTTGTACCATTCCCTAACAGCAATCCTACCTCTTCCCACTTCCCCATGGTAACTCCTTGAACTTTGACTCTTAGATATTGCTTTTTTTTTTTTTTAAGATAGTTCTCTTTCCTAAGAGCTTCATCTTTCTATTATGATCCTTTAGCATTGGTGTATAGGTGTGGGTGTGTGAGGAGTAGTGGAGGGGGATGGCTAGCTTCATTCATTTTTTCTACTCATTTCTCCGGGGAGTGGCTGGTCTCCTGGTGTTGTCTTGCTGAAACATAGTGGTGCAAGATAAGAGGCCAACTATGACCATTAGTGAACAACTTCCCTGCCTGTGCTTTCTGTCCCCTGCCATGGTCTGCATGGCTTTCATACCTTAAGTCATCAATGAATTTTCTCTCCTCAGGAGTTTTTCGTAATTCTTAATATGGATTTTTATTTTCCCAAAATCCATTCACATATCTCTAATTTTACTGACTTCTTTAAGGTTGCAATGTGAGAAGGAAACAGTAGGCCATTCTAGCAAGTAATCTTTTCTTTTATGTTTCTCTAATTCCTTTTAATAAATGTTTATTTCACATTAAGCGTAAGCTCTGAAAGGGCAGGGACCATATTTGACTGTATCATTCAATATCTGCTCCACTATATATAACATGTAGTGTGTCTTTGGTCATTCTTTTGTAGAATTAATTAATATATAAATACCTAGTGGAATGAACACATACAAATGTTAAAACATACAGAAAAAGTGTCATATCTGAATACTAAGTCCAAATTCTATGTTTCACCAATGAAAAATTGTAAATATATTTTTGCTTTGTGATTAGATACTATATGTATAGATGTGGATTACACAGGGCTTCTTAATTTCTATGGAAAAATCTGGTCTTTATATGATCAGGATCAGGTTGTCTGAATCCTAATCAGATCCAGGTTTCTAGATAAATTCTTTCCTTTTTCCTGCTCCTCTTCTTCTCTCTGTCTTTTCATTTTTCTTATAGTCAAATGAACACTGCCCATGACCATAGCTGGCTTTTGCTCCAAACACATACATAGTCCTTTCTGTTGGTGAAATTGTCTGGGCTATTTGTGAAGTCTGATGTCTTTTTAAATATATGCTCAAGGGCAATTTAAGCCACTTCCTTTCTCTTGCCTTCCCTTCTTCATCCATTGTCTACTTGATGTTTGAGTCCATCCTCTTCAGGCCTGGGATTGGGTGGTGACTATAAGAAAGAGAATGGCAGCCCCTGATATCCAGGAGCTGGCCTGATAGTATCAGGTAGGCTTTAGTGTTGCTCTGAATTAGCCTGGGCCTCACAGCTTGGCCTAGGGGTTTTTCTATTGGACATCAACAATTCCAAAAACATCACCATGAGACAAGTGTGCACTGTGACAATGGTACATAAAGACAAACACAAAAACCACTTAATAACAATCTGTGTTCTCAGGAAAAAAACATGAACATTGTCTAAATCGGAAATAATGAAATGTTTGCCTAACTTGGCCGTTACTTCTTTACCAATCACAGTGTTAGACGTGCTCTCATCTTTCCTTCTTCTAGATAAAACTTACGATAAGACGCAGTCATAGAACTGTCCCTATGTCATGAAAGCAAACCATCCAGAATAAGCATATTTCCTTGAATCCTCACCAATATCACTTAAACAAAACTCAAATAGGGTTTTTTCTAACACCAACCTGAGCCTGTTCCACATCTCCCCACTGTGTGCATTCTCTTTTGCTAAAGTGAGAAAAATACTCAACTTGTGTGAAACAAAGGTGTGTTCCCAGTGATCTTTGGTTAAAGAACATTAAAAAAACAGGGAGAAGAGAAGCACAAAACAACTTAGAACCATCAAAGTGAGTCACAAGAGGGATACCCAAAATATTGTAAATTTTTGCTGTGTTGCACTAAAAGCTCTAAGCTCAGGTCTACTTTCTAAGTCTCTGAAATTCAAGTCGATCATGTCAGAATTTCTTGGACTTCATGATCAATGCAGCTTTGGTAGGAAGAAGGTATTTTTAAGCACAAAGTCAGCTCTGTGTCCCATTAAAAAAGAAATAAACAAAAATCAATTCAGAAAATATTGATCTCTGAAAAAAATGTTTGTGCATCTTTACAAATATTTATGTCTAAGCACAGGAGTTAGTATTATACAATTTCCTGACTTTTTGTTACCTACACATAAATCTGTTAATAAGTAAGCTCTCTACTTTTCTGGGATGGTCTACCTTAAAAAAAAATTGTACATGCAGCTATCAGTACAAAACTATGGTTTATTATTGAGAAACTCTGGAAACTCTGGGTTCTGTTTTCATTTTGGTTCATAATAAGTTTGACAATTTTCAGCATATCATTCTGCCTCTTTGTCAAATTTCCCTGCTGTGAAATAGGGAAAGCCAATCTCCTGATGGGGGAAGTGTGAAAATGATTAATGTTCAAGAAAGATTGTGAGGAAAAGAGCCACCCAAGTTCAATGCATAATTATTTCACTAAATCACAATTTTTGTGATGTTCAGATCAGTGGCCTACTCTTTATGCAGCAATAACTGATTCAGACTTCATTTATAAAAAGGAAAAAAAAAAACTAAGAACAAAAGGGAAGAGAACTGACAACACAAAGCAAAGAGAAATTACAGCAATATGAACTCTAACACTGTAGCATTCTTTCACGGTCTGGTACTTTTTAATCTTGAGTCATAGATGGAAAAATAAAGGAAAAAAAAATAAGGCACAACCATTGTACAGTAGGCAAAGCAAGTGAGATTGCTTGGATTGATTATTCTGAACTCCAGAAAACAGCTAGGGAATGTCTAGAATTCCCCAGACATGGCTACTGTGGTTCTGAGTAGTGGCTCAACAGCTTTCATTTTCAGATAGATTACCTGGGTGCCCCAATTTTTTGTCTCAAACCCTTTATTTCAGTGTTGATTTGGAAATAACCCATGGCTATAGTACTTCTGCTGCTGCCTAAGACCCCATAGATGATTTTGTTTCTGATAGCATAACAGCTTTTACTTGGCAAATAAGAATATGAGAAAAACATGTACTTATATTAGCTGTTCCATTTCACAATAATTCTACTGGGCTCATAAAGTTCAATCTTTTTTTTTTTTTTAGTGTCTCTGATGTCAGGTGGGCCTAGTCAATTTGGAAGAGTTTTAGGAAAACTAGCTGAAAAATAGTAAAATTAGATAAGTGTTAAATTGATCTTCATAATTTCTAAAGTATAATTAATTAATATGATCTTTCCATGAAAGAATGCCCTTTTAGAGTATGTGAATTTTCTAAACACCGACACACACACACATATACCTACACACAAACACACATTAAATTATATGTTGAAGTAATATTTCTGTGTATGTTCAGAAAGTTAATAGAAATTCTAATACTCTCTTATGGACGTGTGCAATATTAATAAATCATTTGGAGGGCAGAAATTCTGCCATTATTTTATAGCAATGAGAAAAGCAATTTCAAAACATTTGTGTAGAGAAAGATTTCAGGCCAACATTAATGATATGGTTTAATTAAGCACTCCTTATTGTGATATATATATTTATTCAAGGTAGTGTCCATAACAAATATTTAAATATGTTAAAAATCATCATTAATGAAGTGATTTTTTTTAAAAGGCAAGCAAAAGTGAATGCTTCATATGCAGTATGATCTTAACTATAAATAGGTTAAAATGTAAAAAAGCTAGATTGATGATAGGTTGGTTGGTACATAAAAAAGAATGAAGATGAGAGAGACAAAAAGAGAAAAACAGAGGGGCGCCTGGGTGGCACAGCGGTTAGGCGTCTGCCTTCGGCTCAGGGCGTGATCCCGGCATTCTGGGATCGAGCCCCACATCAGGCTCCTCCGCTATGAGCCTGCTTCCTCCTCTCCCACTCCCCTTGCTTGTGTTCCCTCTCTCGCTGGCTGTCTCTATCTCTGTCAAATAAATAAATAAA
The DNA here is from genome assembly GCF_017311325.1 of Ursus maritimus. Taxonomy (NCBI): domain Eukaryota; kingdom Metazoa; phylum Chordata; class Mammalia; order Carnivora; family Ursidae; genus Ursus; species Ursus maritimus. The sequence continues at coordinate 49,459,762 of NW_024426552.1, read as the reverse complement.
ATCTTAAAAAAAAAAAAAAAGAAAAACAGAGAAAGGAATAAGGAAGGAAGGAAGGAGAAGGGAAGGAATGAAGAAGGGAGGAGTTAGTTAGAAGCAAATAAAAGTATTAAGTGTTATACTTCTATGAAGAATCTGCTCCAAAGTGAGTCCTACTATATTGTTAGGTATCCCAAATTTTCTATACTGGGTATATATTTCCTATAATCAGAAAAATTTTAAATTAATTTTAAAAATAAGATTTTTATTATTCTTATTTTCTAAATCCATGCCATTATCATTTTAATAACATATTGCTCACTAAATGAAAATTTTTTATGACTCAATTCTAGGTAATTTTTTTTCTTTTTACAATCTCATTTTTAATTTATTTTTTAAAGTTTTTATTTAAATTCCATTTAGTTAACATACAGCATAATACTAGTTTCAGGTGTACAATACAGTGATTCAACACTTCCATACAACACCCAGTGCTCATCACAATAAGTGCACTCCTTAATCCTCATCACTTATTTAAAAAATCTCATTTTTATTTTTATTTTTTATTAAGATTTTATTTATTTATTTGACTGAGAGAGACAGCCAGCGAGAGGGAACACAGGCAGGGGGAATGGGAGAGGAAGAAGCAGGCTCCCAGTGGAGGAGCCTGATGTGGGGCTTGATCCCAGGACTCCGGGATCACGCCCTGAGCTGAAGGCAGACACTTAATGACTGAACCACCCAGGCGCCCCTAACAAATCTCATTTTTTATAGATATATTTATGTATCTTAGAGAGAGAGAGCAGGCATGCACATGGGGTGGGAGAGGGGCAAAAGGAGAGGGAGAGAGAGAATCTCAAGTAAGCTCCATGCCCAGCAAGGAGCCCTATACAAGGCTTGATCTCATGACCCTGAGATCATGACATGAGCCAAAATCAAGAGTCAGATGCTTAACCAACTGAGCCACCCAGGTGTCCCAACAAATCTCATTTTTAATAAAGTTTATTTATCACTAAAACTTATGAGGTCCTATACCTGAAAAAGAAAATATTGTGATTACTATTGCTGACTATTGAATGTTAACCTCTAACCTAAAGAATGCCCACACATCATGGAAAAGTTAATTCCAGCCAAAGGGCTAATATGCAGTGCACAGAGGGAGGGGCCAAATTATTATTTACGCTGACTTCTAACTTCACATTAATGATAGCAATGGTAATGTATTTCCATGACTCTCAATCTATTATTTGCCTTCACTTTGGAACCTAAGCAAGCCTGCATCAACAGCTATTTTAGCTGGAGCACAGGGTGGATCATAAAGACACTTGTGAAATCAGCACCTCAGTCTTCAGAAGTGTTTAATTACTCCTTTCAATATTCTTCTTTGAGATATTTTTCCTCCTCCAGATACCAAGTTCCCTGCTACTGAATTCACAGAGATAGATAGTCCCTTTTTCCAATTTCAGGTTGCCATCATCCCTACTGAGGCAGAACCCCAGGTTCCTGGTCTTGCAACATATTTAGACACATGTATTATGGAAGAACATGAGGCTAAGACAGAATGAGAGGATTTAAGACCTAGCTATTTGATGTACCTTTGTTTTGTTTTTAAATATTTTATTTATTTATTTGAAATAGAGAGTGAGAGAGAACAGGAGCAGGGGTGGGTTGAGGGAAGGAGGAAGGGCAGAGGGAGAGAGAAGCAGGCTCTCTACTGAGTAGGGAGCCCAATGCAGGGCTGGATACCAGAACTCTGGGATCATGATCTGAGCCAAAGGCAGACGCTCAACCGACTGAGTCACCCAGGTGCCCCTGATGTGCCTTTTTAATATAAAGTATCTGTAAAGGAAATTTTTCACAAGTCGCGTGAGGCTCTGTATAAAGCATTCTACTTCAATAGTTGTACTTATTAGCCAGCATACTTGGATGACAAGAACTTATTTAAAATATAAAATTAATCTATTACTTTAAACAACATAGAAAAACCATGATAAAAAATGAGAATATGTAGTATCTCCATCAGCCAGAGATAATTGTTATTCTACCAGCCAATAATAACCACTATTATATTTTCATATATGTGTGTATACATATATTTATACATTCTTACGGTGTCTTCTATAAATAAGTTGTATATAAATTTGTTATGAAAGCTTACATTTTTAATATTTTCTGCATACGTATCATGTTACAAATTTTATACTTCTAGATGAACCTAAGAATCACTATTTTCTAGTTCTAAAATTTAATGGAAATATTCATTGAAATCTAATAAATAGATTAATATGCTAATATGAGAATACATTTTTGACAATATTGAGCATTCTTATCAAGGGACTTGCTATCCCATGACATTTATTTAAATTATTTTGTCCATCAGTTAAATTCCTATTCTCTAGAGTACTTATAGATATCATTAAGTTTATTATTTATTTTGGACAACTTAGCTAATAAGATCATTTATTATCTTATATAGCTGATTATTTCTTTTATCTAGGAAAGTTGCATTTGAAAATTTTTAAACAGACCAATATTTTTAATAGCCTTTTTTGAGCTGCTCAGATAATCATTGTCAGATAGACAGCATTAAAATGTTTCCTCTTGTTTTTCAATATTTATTTTATTATTTTACTTTCTTTTGTCATTGATTTAGGGTAAGAGTGAGCATCCTAAGTCTTGTGCTTGATTTTTTATAGAAACGTTTTTGTCAGTGGAATATTTAAACATTAACCATGACTACTGCTTTCGGTTTGATATAATTCTTATTTTATTATATTGGAAAAATAGCCTGTTCTGGTTTTGTTGTTTTGCTAGGAATGGATGTTGAATTTGATCAAATCTATGTTTAGCTTATTCTAATCTAATTTGTAGCTAATGAATTTCCTAATTAGATCATCCCTGAATTTGAGGGATAAACACAAATTGATCCTGGTATATTTAATTTTGAACATGGTACTTAATTTAATTCACTAGTATATTATATGGAGTTTTGTCTGTGCTTTTAAATGTGCATCCTTCTAAAAGTTTATAAGGTATATGCAGAGTTCAAAACTACAGTGAGAAATCCTTTTAACCGTTCTGTATGCTCAAGCAATTGTATTTTATTTTTTCAAGCAATTTTAATAAGGTAGGCTTGAACTACTGCCTAAAAATGTTATGAAAATCTCACATAAAACAGTTTGAAATCAGTATCAGACAGGGGTACTGAAAGAAAAATTGCTGTTCTGATGCTTGTTATTTCATTTAGATAGTGATATATTTAAATTTTGTCTCTTTAATTGACTCAACTTTGATAAATTATATTTCCTTAGAATATTCTACAGTTTATCATGATTTTTAAATTATAACTGATTAACACAATCCTCTTTTATTTTTGAAATGTATTTAATCCATACAACTGTATTATATTACTCATTGATATTGCATGTATTTGTGATTTTCTTTATCCAGTATTTTATATGCAAGAAATATCTCTAATATTTGTAGTCTTTAGAAGACCTATTTTCTATATTTGTTATTTGTGCTATTTTTTTTTTTTGTAAATCACCTATGTCTTCTTTATAACTATTCTACTTTACTTTTGTTATTTTTATTTTTTTTTTAATATTCATTGTCTTGTTTATTTAGTTGGTTGTTGGATTTGAAAAATTTATCCTTCATTTCATATTTAAAATATTTAGAATTGTATCTTTTATTTACATATATATTTTGCCACATCCCACTATTTTGTTTGTTATAATCTTTTTTTAAATTTGTTTGGTTCATTCTTCACTCATGATTTATTTTCTTTTTATCCTTCTTTTTCATTTTTTTTAAGTTAATCCATTTTCAATGCTTTCCTTTTTTGTGCTTTCTTGTTCTTTTTTATTTCTTCATATTTTGTTGTCTTAATATTATGAAAACTATGAACTCTTCCATTTCCTTTCTGCCATTTAAAATATTCATATATATGAAATCTAGTTATTGATTTTGTTATTATTTATGATTTATCCTTGCATTTTTTGGAGCAAGTTATATTGTTGACTTATTTTTAGGGCATTTTTCTCGGTTATATTTCTATAAAATATTGTTTCTTATTTGCAGTTCTATGTATTTGTCCAAAAACGTTCACAAATGCGATATATTCATAGTACTTTATATCTTAGTACTTTTACTTTACTTTTACTTTTAGTACTTTTAGTATTTTAGTACTTTTATTTTAAATGGGTTTAACATCCTCCCTTTAAGTTCTATCTTTCTAATGTCAACTTTTGATCTTATCTTATTTTTAGTTAAAGGTACCTGACATATTTTTGATGTAATTCTAGTATTTTCCTTTCCAAATTATGTTTTTAGGTCTGGTTCATATATACTTTACTAATTCAAATATTTTTTATGTAATTTAAAACTCTTTACCTTTTAACAAAAGAATTTAACCCATTTACAATTATTCTAATTGAGATCTGTATGGCTTCTAAAATAATTCATTTTTTAGAATAAATTTATGATTTAAAAATAAATGAATGTTCATTTTTAAAATGCATATTACATGGAAAAAAAGGAAAAAGATTAACAAAATATACCAGAAGCATAAATCTTCAAAATTAAGCAAATCATGATAATACTTTGGTCACCATTCTTGAAATCACTTCTTCATAAAAGATAGATAAATAGAAATAGATATAGTTGTTGATATAAATATAGATATAGATGTATGTCTCGACTTGGGAAAAAGCAGTAAAAAAGAGAAGGTGCTTTTTCATGAATCTCATTTAAGGCAGTAATGAAATTAATTAACAAATAATTATCTCATATCAAGTAGTGATAAGTTTTCAATAAAAAAATAAAACATTTGTTCATATCATTTATTTATTACTGTATAATAAATCCCTTCCAAACTTAGTGCCTTAAAGTCTATGATTCATTTGGATTGCTCTGATGATGTGAGCCAGCTCAGTTGATCTCCGTTGCGCTTGCCAATGTGACTGGGTAAGGTGGCTAGAGCTGATTCATCCAGGATAGCCACAGTAGGTGTTTGACATCTGGCCTGCTATCAGCTTTCATGACAGGTGTGACTAGGCTATGTGTCTTTTATCATCTAGCAGGCTATCCTGGGCTTATTCACATGGTCTCAAGAGACAAGGTTTCTTCAGGACTATGCTCAAAACTGACACCCTGTCATTTTCTCCCCATTCTACTGGCCAAAGCAAAGTTTATTAAGATTACAACTTTTAATGGAAAAAAAGAGTAAGTGTTATTGCAAAGTGTGTGGATACAAAGAGGCTTGGAGTTTTGGGGTAATTTGAGGGGAAACAATCCATCACAATGAAAAAAATGGGAAGCTACTCTAAAATGTTTAGTCAGTTAAAGTCTCTCAAATTAGGTGATATTTCACATGAAATGTGGATGAGCAAAGGAGGCAGCTATTCCAAAATGTTAGGAAATAGTACTTTAAATAAAATGGATAGCTCGTTCAGAAAATTTAAAGAAGGAAAGAGGAAACAGCTTCAAAGAAGAGGGAGAAGACCATTATGAGAGTTAGTACAACCTGGGTAAGAGCAGATGTGGTAATAGATTCAGTCAGAGAGGCAGAATCCAATAAAGGAGAGTCTTAAAGGCCTTGGGTTTCGATCTAAGTATCATCAGTTCTCCTATAATACAATAAACGGGTTCCTGAAAATCACTGCACTAGGCAAAATCATGCAATAAAAACCAGTAGGAGGTCCAGGAGGTCCATTCTGCTGGTCCCTACAGCTATATAGAAAACATCTGTGCCTGTGAGTTCAGAACTTCTTTGGAATGCAAGACCTGATCTATTTCTTGGTGGCAATATCACAGTCTGAGAAATTAACCTATTATTCATATGAATCTATACTGCTTTATTTGTTCTTCTTATGCACATGATGATTATGGAGGACAATGATTGGCAAATAGTAAAGCTCATTTTTCTGGTATATTTCATGAATGGGTTTAGGGTATTATAAACCTCTAAGCCCCCCCCCCTTTTTTGCCATTTTTTGCCTTGATTAATTTATCTTTCTTTAGTAGTTACAATGAAGGACAGAGCCTAGTAGAGGACAAAGGATAATTTAGGAAAAAAAAATATAAACACCATAAAACCTTTTATATAGAACAATAGCAGTAGTACATAAAAAGAAAATACTCTCAGAAATGTATCAAGGACCTGACAAAGATAAAATTATGGGTGGTTATAATTTAAAAAACCACTTTCAGAATGTGACAAAGCTAGTTAAGATAAAAATAAGGACAGTAAGGATATTCATAATAAAGTCAACCTCAGCACTTTGGAGTCTATTTCTTCTTCATATACTCAACTTTCCTCATGTTTTTGCCATCTATTTCCCTATTTCTCGCCTTTATTCACCAAATATTTTAGCCCCTGGATAACTCTTTTCCCCTACCATTAGTCTTATCATGATTATTGATAATTTCAAAATCTATCATGATTCATATACTATCTGGAAGTCTGATTTTTTTGGATAATCTCATTTCCAAAGACTTCTATTTTATCTCAAGTATTTACTCTTATGGGCACCATCCCTTGTCATCATCAAAAATCACACTGCCTCTGTTATCTTAATTCAGAGGGTATCACTCTCAAATACTGCCCCCCACCCCACTTTCTTTACAGGGTTTATTCTAGAACACCAAATATGGAACTCCTTTACACTATTAGTCTTCAAACCCATTGATCTCAATGTTTTTTCATTCTCCATAATCTATTCTTGTTCTCATTATTATGCTCATACAAATTAGATTCCATTAAGGAAATTATCATTACTCTCCTACAAATACTGTCAATTTATTTTCATTATTCCTTCAGTCACACTGACTCGGACAAATTTTATTCTTTGTAAACTCTGCCTCTGTCTGGCCACCACCAAAGCAGCTGAATGTGGATGGAGAAAACCAACAAGGAAGCAAACATGTTTTGACGCTTACCATGCCCAGACATTTCTCTAAGTGCTTTATGCATTTGAACTCATTCAGTGCTATCAACAAACTTATAAAATGTTCAGAATTATTATCCAGATCCAACTCAATTCAGAATATAAATATAAATGTAATAAATAAAATATCGGTAGAATCAAAGTATCTAAGTATTCAGTAAACAGTCTCAAATATGCAAACACTTATTTTTTTTAAATGGAGCACTTGTCATATTTTAACAATAATGATGGCATTTTTGCAGATTAATTTGTAACTTAATTCATTATGAATATGATGAATATCCTAGGTCAATTGCTACTGAACTAACCAATGGAAAACAACATTTATTTCAGGAATGAAAGATAATTCAACATCAAGTAATAGATGGATATAATGCAGTATATCAAGAAAAATGACAGAAGATGTTTACTTTCATAACATATGCTAGAAAAATCCGCTGATAAAAATTCAGCTTTTATTAAATTGGTATATATGTAACTCATTCTTTTTTATAACCATATACAATACTATAAATATACCACATTTTCTCCTATTTTACTTATAATAAGAGTGTCCAAAACTATAAAACTTCTAGAAGTCACTTAACAAGAAATAAATAGGACTTATATGAGAAAGGTATAAAATATTATTGTAGGGTATAAAAAAAGATCTAAACCAACAGAAAGAGTTAACATAGTCCTGTGTAACAGAATTGTTATATAAATTCTAGCAAATTTATAGTATATTATGCAGCTCTTAACAGACAATGAGTTCCTTCTACATCAATTATCCTGGATTTATATTCATGTGTAATTTATGTTGAAAAAGTATGTTGGAAAAATACAATATACCTGTAAAAGCCAAATACATCAGGAGCTATTAATTTTATAAACAAATGATGACCACTTTCATGAACACAGAAAGACGGAAGGAAGGAAGGAAGGAAGGAAGGAAGGAAGGAAGGAAGGACAGAAGCAAGCAAGCAAAAAAGCTATTCTTAGAACATTGATAATTTGCATATATTTGCATGAGAATGGTGTCAAAGGTCTGAAAGGATAGCCACTACAACCTTTAGAGATTTGTTTACCCCAAGAAGAATGAGACAGATAATAGAAGAAAGCCTATCATTTAAAATAAAAATTGCAGTTAGTTATAATATAGTTATATTAATTGCTCATGAGGAATGTCTCTGTGGAATGTGTTTTGCAAATTTAATTTTGATTTCCTTTCCTTTCTTTTTGTGTTATCCTTTAGTCAGCCTTGTCCACTTTTGGATCCCATTTTGATCTGATTGCTTCTCATGAAAAATAATATCATCATTCAAAATAATTCTCAATTTCCTGGCTCAATTTGTCAAAATTCAAGTTTCACTTGCAGTTTTCTGCTTCAATACCCCCAAAACAATCATCTCTATTGCTATTGCTATAGCTCTTTATGTTACAATTTGCCATTTCATGAAAATGTGAAATACCAAAGAAAATTAGAATCATTATGGTCTCTTTCAAGATTAAGCTCTAAAAAATATTTTGTGATTATAAATCCCCTTTCATAAAGCAAAGCTCCAAAACAAATGGGAATCCAGGACTGAAATACAAAATGATGTCCCCTAGCCACAGCTGTTTTTCTGTTTCCTGTCTTCTGTGGGTGAGGTTCATTAATAGTAAAAAGTTTCAACATTCAATAACATTATCCTGAATTCAGTACTATAACTGAATAATAGGAACACAATTTTTCTGTTGCTTTTGTTGAGTTTCCAGGATTTTAAACTTCTCCTACCTAACCATCAGTTTTAGAAACAAGGAAATGAATTCCAATCCCAGTACTATTTTTTACTGTTATCCTTTGGAATTTTCTCCAGTGCTATCTCAGCTCTTCTAAAATTGGAAACTGAAGATAATAGGGACAATGCATATTTATTTATCTTTCTCTCTTTTTTAATTGTATCCAAATTTTAAATTGTTATTTTCTTTTCCCCTAGGTTTCCTTTTCTTATTTTCTGATCTTTATTTTTTTAGTCTTAAATTTTAAAGAAATTACTAATCATTTATTTTTTTTCTTGAATTTTCATTCCAGTCAATCTATGTTAATTTTTTTAAACTCCGTTTTCATTTTTCTTTGAGTTCTTTGCCCCATTCATTATTTTCACATCTTTGTGAAAAATTGGTTGACTTCCTCACTCATCTTCTGTGAAACAATTATGTATGCATCTATGATATATACTTGAAGTCTGCACCTAGCTCTTAATGACCTGACTCTTAAACAATTTGAGGTCGTAGTTTGGTACCCCAATTATGGTTTGCCTGAGTGCTATTCTCTAGTAGCTATGGTTGATTTCAATATTGTTGAAAATATCCACTGCCTTTCCTTATCCAACAATTGTAATTTCCTGTTCCACTGATGTCAAACCTGTCCACATGACTTGCTTTTGCCTATAAAATAAGAACAATTGTTGAATCACTAATATAACACTGTATGTTAACTATAATGGAATTTAAAATAAAAAAATAAAAAAATAAAATAAGAACAAAAGTAATTTGTTTCACTTCCTGGACAAATTTTGAGTCATGTTTTATTTCTCTCTAATACATTAACAGAACATCCCAGATATGGGCTCAGCCTTTATCCTGGGTACTAATTTAGGAATATTTGTAGCATAAGTGTATGTGACCTAAGGGGGCATGAAATATGAGCAAGAAATATAACAATATTTTATTGTAAGTCGCTATAGTTTGGAAGCTGTTTGTTAATGTAGCAAATATTAAGTTGACTGATACAGTAGCCTTCTCTGTATGCAAAATACTTTTGATATTTATTAATTCTGAATTTGAAATCATCAGAATCTTTCAACATCCTTTTATTTTCAAGGGATAAATGTATTGCAAAAATCAATGATCAGAGTTAAATTAATGCTAACAGACTCCTATTTCTAAAAAACTGGACTAATAATTCTTGAGGTCAAGTGTTACTCTTGCTAGAGGAGGAGTTTAAAGCCCCTTATTAAAGAAACTAAAAATTTTCTTGCCTCAATTTGTCTCCTTACAATCTTGGTAAATGACTTGTTCCATGGATTTCTTATGTTTTATTTTTGACTTCTCTTGTCGCTATTTGTTATATATTAAGAGAACAAATAAATGTGTCTATACACTGAAATTAATGTATTTTTCCTACTCAAATATTTTAGCCCAATACACATCTGATGTTCCTTAAGTCCTGTTTATAATATTATGCATAATTCTTAATTTCTTTTTCTTTCTTTCTTTTTTTTTCTTTGGTACGTAAAAGTGTTCCAAAGATTGGCTAAGAACCTTAAATGTACTGTCCCATTTTATCCTCACAAAAACTCTACCACATTGTTTTCTATTTTTTTGGATTATTGCCTCCCAACTCTTCAACCTTTCTCTCCTCTGTGATCTTGAGGCAAGAACTTTGTAAACCACAGGCCTAGATTGCTTTGCTAGCAGGTTCCTATTAGGTTCTGAAAATAGGAGTTACTAAAGAAATATTAGAAGGCAGTAAGAAAGGACAAGAGAATTCCTTCAGTTTGTTGGTTTACTCTTTCTTTTCATGTTGCCTCAATACTGCCAGTTGATTGCACCCTCCAAAATCTTTCAACACTCAAACAGCCTCTTGCACCACAAAAGTAGTTTTATCAGCATCTGGGCAATGTCTCCTACTGAGTAGTATGCACCCTGCTCACCGATCCTGTGAGCTTTCAGATTCTCACAATCCCTAACTTTTTTTCCCACATTTTACTAAAGTCTAACAAACAGAAAAGTGGCATAGTGTACACAGTAACTAACCTTGGAGCATATTGAATTTTACCTAGGTGACTAACCATCTAACCAGCATTGAGTTCAAGAGATAGGATATTATTTGCCACCTGGAAGGTAACTGTTTCTCCTTTCCTGTTACTACATTCCACTAAGGGTAAATTCTGTCCTGATTTTTAACAGCATAAATTAGTTTTACCCTTTTTTTTTTTTTTTGTATTTTATATAAATAGAATATTTGTATCGGTCAGGATTCAAACAGACAAACAAAATAAATAGGATATACTTATAAAGACTTATCACAAGGAATTGTCTCACATGATTGAGGAGGCTGGCTAGGAAAATCTAAAATCCTTAAGCAAGGACTTTAGGAAGGGTAAACTGAAGCCCTCAACCAAAGGCTAAAGCCTTAGACCACAGGCAAAATTTCTTCTTCCTCAGGGAAGCTTCAGTTTTATTCTTAAGGAGTTTATACTGACTGAATCAGGCCCATCCAAATTACCTAAAATAATTTCTCTTACTTAAAAATCAACTGATACAGACTTTAATCATATCTGCAAAATACCTTCATAGCAATACCCAGATGAGTCTTTGAATACTGAGAGCTAAAACCTAGCTAAATTGAAACATAAAATTGACCATCAGGTTATCATTTCTGGTTTCTTTTGTCCCACATTATATTTGTGAAATTCATACCTCTTGTTGTGTTTACTTGTACTATATTTATTCTCATGATTGTAAAATATTTCATTGGATGAATGTAGCATAATTCATTTGTCTACCTTCTTGACAACAGACATTTGAGTAGATTTCAGTTTAGAGATACAATGAATTCTATTGCTAGAATAATAGGAACTCCAGCTTCCTGTTGCTCTTGCTGAGTTCCCAGGATTTCAAATATATGCCTTTTGTTGAAAAAATGTATGACTTATTGTTAGAATGCACTTAGGAGTATAGTTGTTGAGACATATATTCTATGTATATTCAACTGTTTTGCAAAGTACCTGTACCAATTTACATTCACACTGACAGTCTATATTAATGTTCTTATTGTTTCATATTCTCACTAGCATTTTCTATTTTATATAAATTTTTGATAAATATCTGGAGTGTGTATGTATGTATTTGTGTATCTCATTTTGGTTAAAGCTTGCATTTCCCTGATGACTAATGAAGCTAGTGATACTTTTGGCAATTTATATACTCTATTTTTTGAGTGTTCAAGTTCTTTGCCTATTTTTCTATTGGGCTTTCTGGCCTTTTTTTTTTTTTTTCCTTATTCAATAGTAGTGGGTTTTTTTGTTCATTCTACATATGAGTTTTTTTAATCAATATATCTATAATATCTATAAATATGTAAGTACATACATCTCAAATGCCTTTCTTCTTTCTATGGGTTGCATTTTTACTTTCTACTGAAGAAACAGAAGTCCCAATTTCAGCATAAATCAAGTATCCCTTTCTCTTTTATGGTTAGTGGCTATTTATCCATGTTTAAGAATTGTTTTTTTTTTTTGCCTACTTCACTGGCATAAAAATGTTCTCTAAGATACTTCATTTTTAAATTTCACATTTAATTGCGATATATCAGACTGATTTTTATTAATGGTGTAGGTTTATTTCAGATAAGGCCAGAAATGTTTTTGTCCATATAATATCTTTTTGTTCAAACACTAATTATTAAAATAAACAAAAGAAACAAACAAACATTTGTTCCCTGATGCACTCTGGTTCTGAGAATGCTTTTGAACTTTTCTGTTTGCAATTTTCTCATCTGATGCAAGCACTACAATGTTTTCATTATGATGCTTCATATTGGTCTCATTACTATAATAGAATATTACAGGACTATTTTTTCTCATGATTGCCTTTCTTATTTTTTACCCATTGATTTTATATAGAATCACCCATAGCTTGCAAAATTTTTTTACCACTATGTCCATGACACAGATTACTCTGTAATTTTCTTTATTATCAATATCCTCATGAAATACAGAAATCAAAGTGATCCTGACTACACAAAAAGTTATAAAATGTGTCTTATTATGCTATTTTCTGGAAGAGTTTAATATTGGTGTTATTTCTTCCTTAAATATTTGGGAGGATTAAATACTGAAGCTGTGTGTGTTTGTGTGTGTATGCGTGTGTGTGCAGGTCTAGAGTAACAGATCTAAATTCTTATAGAGTGTCGACCATTAAAATTTTTTACTTCTGTTGCTTGTTTCCTAAGTGGTTTTGAGGAATTTATAAGTTTAATCTAGTTTGTCAAATTTTCAAATTTATTTGTATAAACTTGTTTGTTATTATTTTCTCATAATTGTTATTTTCTCCATTCTACATCTTTAAAAAAAATCTCTTTGATTTTTGTAATTTTCTTTATTATGTTTTCTTCTACATTACTTAGGTATGATTTGATGTTTTTCATTTTCTAGTTTCGTGAGTTAGAAGGTTAAATAATTGAATTCTAACATTTATATCTTTCCAATATATGCATTTGGAACTATACATTTTCCTCTATTATTGCTTTAGATGCTATAAAAAGAGAATGAAATATTATTCATTTATAAAGAGAAAGAAAATCCTGCTATTTGCACCAACATGGATGAATCCTGAAGGCATACTAAGCAAAATAAGTCAGAGAAAGCAAACACTGTATGATCTCGGGTATATATGGGATAGAAAAACTGAACTATAAAGACATGCAGTAGATTAATGGTTTCCAGAAGTGGAAGGTAGGGAGGTATAGGTGAAGGTGTTCAGAAGGTACAAACTTCCACTTAGAAGGTAAGTTCTGAGGATTTAATGTACAAGGCAAATATAATTAACAATACCGTATTGTATAGTTCAAACTTCCTAACAGAGTAAATTTTAATAGCTCTCACCACACACACACACAAAGATAACTATGTGAGGTGATGACTATTTAACTAACTTTATAATGTTAATCATTTTGCATTATGTATGTATTTCAAATCATCACATTGTACATCTTAAACTTATGCAATGTTATAGTCAATTATATTTCAATAAAGCTGGAAAAAAGCATCATATATTTAACTTTGGTGAATATTTCATGTGCATTTTAAAAGATTATGAATTCCATCAAATTTGTGTATTATATGCTATATATGCCATTTAGTGTTATATCATAACTAGATCATTATTTCAAATTCTTTTTATCAGTATTGACTTTTGTCCTAATTGTTTTAACAATTTATAGATTTAGGATTTTGGCATATTACTATTATATTTAATCTTTTGCCATTTAAACATATTCTGTTTTCTCACAGTTAAAAATAAAATTAAAAATAATGTATAAAATTACTGTATCTCCATTTTCAATTGGTCTCTCAAACTGGAAACTCTAGAAAAATTGCATTATATATTTCAGGCAAAAAAAACGACCAATGTAAAACTTTTGTGGGACTATTTTTAAGAATCTTGCTTTAGATCTAGCAATGCTTCTTGCTTAATTTCTATTTTGTCTTATATCAGTAGAGCTTCCTTTTAGGTAATTTTGCATGAAATGTTTCTTACATCTTTTTACTTTCAATTTTTATTATGCATATTTAAAATGCATATCCTATGGAGAGCCCAAAAATAAACCCACACCTATATGGTCAATTAATCTATGATAAAGGAGACAAAATGTTTAATAGGGAAAAGGAAGTCTTTTCAATAAATGGTGTTGAGAAAACTGGACAGCAAAAGAATGAAATTGGACCAATTTTTACACCATACACAAAAATAAACTCAAAATGCATTAAAGACCTAAATGTGAGACTTGCAACTATAAAACTCATAAAAGAAAACATAGGCAGTAATCTCTTGGACATTAGCTTTAACAACATATTTATGGATATGTCTCCTCAGGCAAGGGAAACAAAAGCAAAAATGAACTATTGGGACTACACTAAAATGAAAAGCTTTTGCACAGCGAAGGAAACCATCAATAATAACAAAAAAGGCAACCTACTGAATAGGAAAAAAATTTGCCAATCATATACCCAATAAAGGGTTAATATTCAAAATATATAAAGAACTTAGACAACTTAGCACCATTAAAATAAGCAATCCAACTTAAAAAAATTGTCAGAAAAACGAAATAGACATTTTTCGAAAGACATACAGATGACCAACAGACACATGAAAATATATAACATCACTAATCATCAGGGAAATGCAAATCAAAACCACAGTGAGATATTACCTCATACCAGTCAGAATGGCTAGTATCAAAAAACAAAAAGTAACAAGTGTTAGTGAGGTTGTGGAGAGAAGGGAACCCTCATGCACTGCTGGTGGCAATGTAAATTGGTACAACCACTGTGGTAAACAGTATGGAGATCCCTCAAAACATTAAAAATAGAAATACCATATGATCTAATAATTGCCACACTGGGTATTTACCCAAAGAAAACAAAAATTCAATTCGATAAGATACATGTGCCCTTATGTTTATTGCAGCATCATTTACAATAGCCAAGATAAGGAAGCAACTTAAGTGTCCATCATTGAATGGATTAAGAAGAGTGGTATATAATGCAATGGAATACTACACGGTCATAAAAAGGAATGAAATCTTAGCATTTGTAACGACATGGATGGATTATGCTAAGTGAAATAAGTCAGACAAAGAAAGACAAATACTATACGATTTTAGTTATATGTGGAATGTAAAAAGAAAGAAAGAAAGAAAGAAAGAAAGAAAGAAAGAAAGAAAGAAAGAAAGACCAAAACAGACTCTTAAATTCAGAGAACAAACTAGTGGTTGCCAGAGCAGAAGTGGGGAAAAATGGGTGAAATAGATAAAGGGAGGTAAGAGGTACAAACTTCCAGTTATAAAACAAGTCATGGAGATGAAAAGTACAGCATTGGGAATGTAGTCAATTATATTATAATAATGTAGGGTAACAGATGGTGACTACACTTAATCGTGGTGATCATTGAATAATGCATAGGATTCTCTAATCAATATGATGTGCACGTGAAACATGACTTTGTACATTAATTACACTTTCATTAAAAAATTTTACCCATCACAACAAAAATAATTAATTAAAATAAAATGCATAAAATACAATGCATATTTTAGATCCTATAATTAAAATAAGGTAAGTTTATATTTTTAACTATTCAAGTCATATATTTTCCTTGGATTTATGTGGTCTATTTATATTAATTGTAATTACTTAAAAAGTTGATTTTCTATATACCATATCTTCACTTATATTCTCATTGAGCCATCCATTTATGTTTGTTTGTTCTTATCTTTTAATCAATTTTTTTATTTGCAGTAATTTTCACATTTGGTGAGTTTTTAGACTTTAAATAATTTACTTCTCACTTATAAAATGTTTATTTGATGTCTTTTTATATATTGCATTTCTCTGTTTTCATCTATTTTGCCTTTCTTTTCTTTCTTCTTCCCAATCCCAGAGACAAGCATTTTTCTGGTTTCTATCCTCACAGGCATGTTTTTCCTGTTATTTAACCCCATCTAAATGGAATCTGATAACAATGTACCCTTGAGAATCTGATTTTTTTTTATTTTACAAAACAAACTCTTGCTAAGATATAAAATATTATAACCTATTTCAGTATTTTGCCATTTTTTATTCCTGAATACCATGCACTATGTCATTGCATGAAAATACCATAATTAGGGGCGCCTGGGTGGCACAGTGTTTAAGTGTCTGCCTTCAGCTCAGGGCGTGATCCCAGCGTTATGGGATCGAGCCCCACATCAGGCTCCTCCGCTATGAGCCTGCTTCTTCCTCTCACACTCCCCCTGCTTGTGTTTCCTCTCTCGCTGGCTGTCTCTACCTCTGTCAAATAAATAAATAAAATCTTAAAAAAAAAAAATAGAAAATACCATAATTAATTTTTCTTTCCTCCTTTTGATGGGTATTTAGAATATTTTAAATAAAAAAAAAACTTGAATTAGCATTCTTCAATTAACATTCTTTTATTCTCAAACATGTGCAATATTTCTTGTAGAAACATTTTCATTTTTCTTTAGTAAACTCTTAAGAACAATTGTTGGATAAATTGCATGCTTAATTTTATTACAAAACTGTCAGTGTTTTACCATCTTATAATCACATCATCAGTGTATGAAAATTCTGATTACTTTGTACCCTCTCCTGTATTTTTTATTGTTTTCTTGATTTTAGTATTTCTAGTGGCTGTGTGAAGATATGTCATTGAATTTTAACTTAATTTTTCTGGATGATTAGGAATATTGAGCATCTTTTCTTTATTGTTGATTGTGAAGTAAGTTAAATGTGCATTTCAAAAAAAAGTGTAAAAATTAGTTGGTAAGCATAGTGTTCAATAAATATCAATTAGATCAAGTTAGTATTGATTTCTATATTTATATCCTTATACTTTCTTTCATATATTTGTTTCATCTACCAAAAGATATATATCACAATCTCCAAACTGAATTGAGAATTTTCTATTTCTTCTCTGAATGTTTGTCAACTTTAGTTTATATATTGAAGCTATATTATTTATTGCATGCATATTAATCATGATTATGTAGTCTTTGATTGAATGTACTTGTTTTCCTTTACAAATATCTCCACCTCTATTAATATTCCTTGCCTTAAAGTTCTATTCTGTCTCATGACAATATATCCATAACATTTTTCTTTTTGTTAGTATTTGTAGGAAGGAAAGGATTAATCTGTGGCTCTGTAATACAAGCTATATTGATAAAGGGGAGTAATAAAGAAGTCAGATGACCCAGGCTAATCCCACAAACATGGTAATGTTTAGACCTCCTGGCAAACAAAGAAACATATCTGTTAGTGAGAGTATCCTCATCTGTAGAATACTTTTAGAAGGATAAAGCGAGTTGCCTAGAATTGCTAATAGTAACCACTGCAGGAATCTATGCATTTCTATGCATCACTCCCTGTAAACTAAATGAAATTTGTATAACTATTTCAACTTAAAAATGGAGATGTTTTATCACTAGGATTGTTTTCTTGTGTATAAGTGCTATGAACTGCACACATCTGTTAGAGACCTATAGGTTGAGCCAGTGTGCATCTGATGTGGTGAGGAAGAACAAAGAGAATTGTGTTATTGGTTCTGCTTCACCTGGTATTACCCCTTGATCATTTGCATTCTTAAAATATATTACTAAAGCTTGATCTTGACTAGTAAAGTAATTGTTTCATGTGTATCTGTTTTAACAATAAAATCCTTTATGTTACCTCCGTTTGCATGGTGTATCTTTTTCATTCCTAGCATTTTCTTCCATATTTCTAATACAAATTTGTTTGTTTTTATTTAAAATAGTTTCTTATAAACAAAACCTTGTCTTGCTATATATTTTCTTTGCATTCTCCCATATATTGTCTCTTCATTGTTTTTTCCCTGACTTCAATGCAGGAATTACTTTTGTTATTCTCTATTACTCCTCTATTAATTTTTGTTATACTATTAGTCGTTATCCTAGAGATTTACAGTGTACATTCTTGACTTATTATATCTCCTTTATACTAGTATTTTTGTGACATTACAGAAAACACAATAGCCTACAATACTTTTAACTATTTTAACTCACTTCTCCTTTTTGAGCTATTGTTTTCACATAGTTTACTTCCACAGATGTTATAAACTTCATATGCCATATTATTATTGTTCTGCACAGTGTTCTTTTATATTTCACACATACTACCCTCCTCCACCATGAGTATTTTTAATGGTTTCCTATACCTCGATTCTTTTATCCGTTATAATATCCCTTCATCCTGAGAAAAATGTAATTCTTAAACCACTCATGCTTCCTGTGGTTTTTCCTAAGTATTCATCATTTAAGTGGTGATGATGAATAGGGAATCAAAATACTCTTTAGTTTTAATCAGATTTCCACAATCTGAGAACAGAGCTCTCAAGTCCACTGGGTTGAGGAATATAACTAGGAACAGGGCCCCAGTTAAATTGTTCCCTCTTATCTAAACTCTTTCACCAGACAATTACCAGAAGGCAAACATCTTATGCATTCAAGGCAAGAGAACTGAGCAAAAGCAAAAGACAGAACCCAAAATGAAGAAGCAGACATGATTCAAACAAGTTGACTCTCATTCTTTCTTCTCATAGGAATTTGAATTTTAAATGAAGTCACTCAAGAATGCAAGAAGATAAATCATTCTGATGGCAATGCCCTAGGTCTAGCGACATATTAATGAGTTGATGCTAAGATCATCATTGTTGCCTTGTTTCTTATCCTTTCTGTATCTGTCTGTTAGGCCCTTCCTTTTATTATTTCAGCCACCTTCATCCTTTCAAGAAATTGATTCTTCTGTTCTAAATTAAATGGTGTCAGTTTATGTTGGTTATAACAACAATGCTATTTGATAAAGTAGGGCAGGATTCAAGCATTCTTAATTTATTGGGCTCAATGCAATGCTGAACAATTCTGTAACACTTAATTCTGTAAAAATTGATGTAGCTAGTCAAATTATTCCTTATTCCTAACATATTGAAGATAGAGCCTTTTCTTTCTTTTTCCCTGGAGAAAGAAGGAACGCTTTAGATCTGCCTTTCCCCATATCACAGTGACAGGATTTAGTTCTCATGTAGAAATTCCTACTGTAATCTACACCCTGAAAGGTACATTAGGTCTGGGAATTATCTGTTCCTTGAAAATTTAATACAAATTGCTAATGTACTAACTAGGCAGGGACGTTTTTGAGAAGCTAGTGTGTGCGTGCGCGTGTGTGTGTGTGTGTGTGTGGGTGGGTGGGTGGTGTACAGGAGAGAGAGAATGAGAGATTTACATCTCCATCTAGGAGAGTGATTAAATTATTACGATGTTTTATCTTCTATAATTTCAACTTTTGTTACAGATATATTTTCAGAAAATCATCCTAATACCTGAGAAAAATTATCATCTGAAGTTAATTTTTTGCAAATTCAAACATAGGCTTTCTTGTACCAGCTGGTACAAAAATGAGCAGGCCAGAGGGGCACCAGGGTGGTGCAGTGAGTTAAGCATTTGACCCTTGGTTTTGGATCAGGTCATGATCTCATGGCAGTCATGGGATCCAGTCCCATATGGAGTCCTGCATCAAGCCCCGCATTAGGCTCAACACTCAGTGAAGAGTCTGTTTCATATTCTTTCTCTCTTCTCCTCTGTCCCTCCCCACTTGCGTTCTCTCTCTCTAAGAAATGAATAAAAAATCTCAAAAAAAATGAATAGGCCAGAGCGATATTCTAGAAGTTATACTATTTCAGTTAAAATATGTTAGTTTTAAGAAAGTAACTAAAATTCTTGAAGATTTAGCATATAAACAGCCTCAAGAGAAAAATAACCACTTGAAATTATTCCTAAACCAATCTCTCTTGTATTTTAATGTCATTTCATGAATACCTATGCCTGCCTATGAAAAATTAAAATATCAGCAGAAATTTTGGCCATTTTTCAAAGAAAATGATACAAATCTTATGAAATTACCATGATTTTCTGAGTTATCTAAATTAATTATATATATAAAATATTAAATTAAAATTAATATTAAGGTTATATTTTATTTAACATTTAAAAAACCATGTATAATATTTACAGTGTATTTATAATTTATTCCTGCTCTCAAAATTTACTTATTGTTTACTACATTTAAGGTATATTACCAAATAATCCAGGGGTTTTAATAGTGGGAAGAAAAGATGGTAAAAATGTCTACTATTCATCACTTTCTACAAGCCCTTGTATTCTGATGCAGAGTATAGTACCTTTGTTTTATAGATGAAGAAACTAATGTTCAAAAGATAAAGTAACTTTAAGTTTTAAAAGTTGAAAATGATAGGGAAGAGATTTGGATTTAGGTCTATTTGATTTCAAAACCTATGTTCTCTCCATTATACTATATTGATTAAAAAAAATAGTTAACATGTATGCTCAAGGAACTTAGACTCTAGTTGAGAAGTAAGCACAGAAAAAGTTAATGATAACTATCTTCAAATGGCTGGGAGAAAGTGGGAGAGGGAATGTTGTTTCATAGGTGGAAACAATCACATCTTTGTTGTTTATTACATAAAGAGGTGTTCTGAAGATTGAGGGGAGGATATAAGTCTGAAATGACCCCAGCAACAATGTAAAAAAAAAAAAAAAAAAAAAAAAGGCAAGTCAAGTATTTAGGGATATAGGGAAAGAGTGTTTAAAGATGCTGGAAGAATAAATTTATGGTTTTTGTTTGCTTGTTTGTTTGGTAATACCAGAAGTAATTTGACCCTTTACAATTCCGAATCATCTGAAATTAGTCTATTAATCTGAAAGCACTGTATGGGATAAAAAGGAACATAAATCATAGGGAAGATATTGTAGAAAACATAACATAAAACAAAATATTTTAAAAATCAAAATCTTGTATACTATTACTGTAGGATATTCAGGAAATTAACATGGCCTAAATAAAGTATAACAGCAGAGATACCCCTTTGGGTGTTGGAATCTCTAGAGAGGTTCTAGATTAATGGTCTAGATTATGGAATCATCTATAAAGTCTTAGATTCTGATGTCATCAGTGGATAAAATCTGTATAAAAAGGTATTAGAGAATTATTTGTGGGCTTGATATGGAGTCTTAAAGAAAAGCTTAACATCAAAGTTAAAGTGGTAGAAGGAAATCAAGGAAGGAATGTTCAACACATATTGGGGAAATCAAGGTCCATGCAAGGGAAGGAAAGATACTGAGATCTTCAAGGATAATATAAAGAGCTATACAAATGTTGGCATGATGCACTGGTTGGTAAAGATCTCAAAGAAGACTGAACAAAGCCTTTAGCTTTAGGGGAAAAAGTTTAGCTAGAAAGAAAACTATTTACTGAACATCCAATATGTATCGGTCACTCTCTCAGGTACATTTTCTCACTTGATCTAAATGAAGTATTACGCATCTTGTAATAGATGTGGACACAGAGCCTAAAAGTAGTTAAGCAACTCTTTAGGATGACAGTGTTGCTAACTTCCAGAGCTGAATTTTAAACTTTAGCCAGTCTGATTTCAAAGCTCTTGCTCTTCCCATTACACTATACTACCTTCTAAACTCTTGCAGTGAATGCTGGAACACAATTTCAGTATGCTAGAGGTAATGAAAAGCAGTTTTCACAGAAAGACTATGACTGGACATTAATAGAGTCTGGAATCTTAAAAATTTGAAGGTGAGGGGAAAGAAAGGGAGGATCTTGGTCCAGTATGAGTTCCTAATGTAATGAAATTTATTGTTGTGCTGATTTTAGGATTATGGAAAATTGAGACATACAATATTTTAATTTGGTTTGGCTCAAAGATAAAAAAAATTCATAACAAATTAGACTAGGTCTTTGTTTTTGTTTTGCCAAAAATAATAATAGTTAACATGTATTGAATATATACTCCGTACTAGGCATTGATCAAAGCACTTTACAGTTATTATTTGTTAGTCTTCCAAATAATTCTATAAAATGGGTTCCATTATTTCCTCAATTTAACATTTGAGGAAATCAGCACAGCAAGATGAAGTGATATTCTGAAAATCATGGAGGGCTAGAACAGCATTCAAACACAAGCAGCTTGACTCCAGAACCAACAGAATCAACCATTGTACTACCTGACACTCTGTGTTACAGAGATCTGAAATTCAGATAATCTGACAGAGACATATTTCAGTAGAGATAATCTCTAAATTAAAAGTGTCTCTAGGAAACTCTGATCTTTGCCCTTAAAGAATATTTCAGTCAATTTGTCCCAAGCTTCTAGGGTCTTGAACTGCAATGAGAGGATAGTGGAGAGTTCCATTATGTTTCTTGGTGGCCTCACATTTTCCCCAGGCAGCCAGGGCCCTTTTCAATTAAGTGCTTTATTGTGTAACCCAACAAATTGGAAATTTAGAATTTGGCATTCTACATACACTATAGTTCATCAACACCTCCTATAAATCATATTGTGAGTGGTAATAAATGCCAAGTTTTCTACTGTGCTATCAGGAAGTAATAAATAACACTGTGATTCTGTCAAGTACACCATATGAAATAAACATTTTTAAATTTGCTTTATCCTCTTGTAATTATACTTCTGGGTAGATAAACTTGCTCTTTATCCAGCTTCCTTACATGTGTAGGACTTACAAACAGGTAGTTTACTATCGGAAAACAAATGGCCTTTTAGAAGCATGGAAATATATCTACAACTACAGGTGGAAAAGCAAGGGAGGATAGTTAATTAAATGACAATTGGAAGGGTCACAGATTTCAAGGATGCAGAAGTGATCCTGAGAATTATCAGTCAGAACAACACTCTGCACTACTACTTAGACTTTTCCTTTTTTGGTATAATAACAGAACTTCATTTTTCTAGAGCAGTGAAACATAAATGCATATCTAAGTACTAATCACAATTCCTTTGAAGACTTAAAAATTTGACCCCAAGTAGGTTAAGAGTTTGAAATTCTTCTTTAAAAGTTGTATCCTGGAGAAAGCAAACTTTCATTGTGTAGGTGATTCTGTCCTTTAATGTTCCCTAGGGTCATGTCTACAGTTCGTCTTGTGCTCCATTTTTAGAACTTTGTTGATACCCCTTGAATAGCCTTGTTTTCAATGGCACATCTCTTAACATATCTATATATTTATTTATCTTATGTGAGATATTACCATGGACTTATAACAAAAATTGCCATGTTTTAACATGAAAGATTTTGAACCTACATGTAGGTGCCTTTAGTATTGAGATAAGAAATGTTTGGATTATGCAAAAGCAATGTAACCATACAGAACTGGAAAAATAGCAACACCAAAATCATTAATGTGTCTAATCACTTAAAGAAAATCAATAATAAGTCTATGTATTAACTATGTGCAGCTGGAAGCAAATACTGAGTAGAAAATATACTGAATGTAATAAAACAAAGATGAAGGAAAAAAAATAATGTGTCTTATTTAAAAATAGTATCTGTGCATATTCATAGGAGATAGAAGGCAAATAACATTATGGTAAGAATTGCGTTAAGGGAAAGTAAGAAGAAGTTATGTGTGAATGAATATATACATATCAATCCTCAAAATCATGAATTGCCTCTGCATAGGATAAGTAGTCTCTGGCCTGTGAAGGACATAACCCCCAATGAAAAATATCCTCCCTCCCAGCTTCTGTTCTAATAAAACAAAAAGATTATTGTCTGAAAGGTACAGGAGGCTTTAAGTCATGCTCAGAGGTTGACTGGAGAAGGTCACTTTTGTAAAGCCTGTTATTCATCTTTCTAGCTGTATCCACAGCCTCCAACAAGGAAGGTGGGAAGGGGAACACAACAGATTGATAATGAGTATTTTCTCATAAGCTGAGTTTCTGTATAAAACCAGGACCAGCAACCTGATCATCCCAATTCTCTCCCAGTGTTTCCCTAAAAGTCATTAGACACGGGAATTCCCTTGATGAGCCTTTTCTCCAGCTTCAGAATCTGGTCCGATAACTGGCGATACCTCCATTTTCTCTGATTTTGGTGTCTCTGGTCCCTGACTTCTCTCTACATACTACCCTCAGTCTTGTGTGATCCTCATGACTCAGCTATTTCCATTATGTAATTCTCCTCAACAGTCCTTTCACCACTTAGTGGGCAATACAGAAAATGGGGTAGACCACAAAACAATGTTGTCCTCTGTTCTTTGTGTCTTACTGAGATTTTAATAACCCTGCTTCTGCTTGTTCATCCAAATGATACCTATTTTTTCCCAAACAATAGTGGATGAGAGGAAGTGGGAGGGAGGTATATCTCATGAAACTGTGCATGATGTGCTCCTGTGCAAGTCCTCCAATGTTGAATTTCTTTTAACAAACAAGGCTTGCTTTGGTCCTAAGTTTATAGCCACTACTTCCTTCTCTCAGGATAAGCTTCTTTCACAAATTCCTCAATTCCTTATTTATTGATACAGTAACTTTCTATTGAGTACTTACTATATCCCAGGCACTGTTCAGGTATAATACACCAGGGCCTATCTACTATGCTTATGTTTGTAGGGAGTGAAAACGTGGGGTCCACAGCCACCAACACAATTCAGAGTTTTTATCTACATACCTTATTTGGGTGGACTCAAAAATGAAGTGAGTATATGCCAGGATATAGATGTGATGGTCCACTGTATGTGGGAACAAAATATTAGAGCTTCTGTTTGTATTGGTTTTTGTTTTAAAGATTTATTTACTTATTTTAGATAGAAAGAAAAAGCAAGCACGCAGGTGGAAGGGGAGGGGCATAGGGGAGAGAGAGAGAGAGAGAGGGAGAGGATCTCAAACAGACTCCCTGCTGAGCACAGAGCCTCAGGCAGGGCTCAATCTCAGGACCCTAAGATCACAAACTGAGCCAAAATCAAGAGTCAGATGCCCAAATGACCGAGCCACTCAGGTGCCCCTGTATTGTTCTTCTTTAAATAATAAGAAAAGTTTTACCTGTAACTCACAAGGATTGATGCTAGATAGCATCTCTACACAGTCACAGGTCACATACAGTTTCCAAGATTCCTTCAAGGGAGAAGGCAGTTCTGTAACACTGAGAGGCAACTGTGCCACCCATTTTTTTGGTTATCTTTTGATATCTTGGTAGGCAGAAGTATAAAACCGACCCTTAGATTGCTGTCTTCTGGTATATATGCCTTGGATCATTCCTTCTTATGAATGCAGGGCAGATCTCTGGATAGGATGGATATCACTCATGTGATTAGGCTACTAATAATTTGATTTCGAGTTAATCGGGTGAGCCCTTAAAAGGGCCTGGGCCTTTCTTGAAAAAAGAGATTCAAAATGTGAGCCCTCATATGGAGATGTGAAAAGGCAAGTTACTATGGTTGGCCTCTAGGGGTTAAAAGTGGTTCTTGACTGAAAACCGAGGTCTTAACTTTTCAGTAAGATCTAAGAAGGTGCTGGTATGGAAAGTAAGGGAGGAACAGTTCATTTTGAGCATGTGAGATTGCAGATTTCTACTGTGTATTGAACTGGAGATATCAAGTAAGCAAATGTGTATATACAAATATAATTGTATATGTATACATATAATTGTACATGAACAATATATTACATATTTATATATTTTAATTTATATATTTATAGTACATATTATTTAACTTGATTATTTATATTATATAATATATATTTATATATGTTTATGTGTGTATAAATGTGTACACATATATTTTTATTTCGGGATAGAGTTCTGAGCTGCAGTTATACACCGAGCAGTCATGAACTTAAATGGTATATAAAGCCATGATCCTGAAGGGACTCTCCAAAAGACAGAGTATAAACAGAAGAAAGAAGAGGTATGAGGCCATAGCACTAGGGCGTTCCAATATTTAGAGGTTTGAGAAATAAAAAAGTACCAGTGAAAGAAACTGAGCAGGTATAGAATGTGTGGTCTCTCAAACAAAATAAAAAACATATTTCAAGGAGGAAAGGTTAATCAACTGTGTATAATGCTGTAGCTAGGTCAAGTAAAATGGGTACTAGGAAATGACCATAGGGTTTAACCACTTCAAGGTTATTGGTGATCTTGAGAAAAGCAGTGTCAGTTTGGTTGGATCAAAAACCTGAATGGACTTAAGAAAATTCAAAGGAAGAAAGCTTAGAAATAGTAAATGTCTACAGTTCTTTCAAGAAGCTTTTCTATAAAAGAAGGGGGAAGTAAATACGGGGTACTTGAAGGAAGAGTGGGATCAAGACTCAGACATGCATAAAGTGGTGTATGAGTTCACAGCATGGTTAATTTTATAAAATAAGATCCTAAAACAATATGCTCATCGCAACATTTTGGAAGAACAGAAGGGCTGTACTGGTGAACAGTGTTTGTATTGCACAGTGGTTAAGTTGATGATCTTGTGGCAACGTTTTTAAAAGAGTTATTGAATATATGATGAATTACATATTTCCAAATATGCTGATCTTCTCTCTGGTGACAATAACTGTCAATGATTTGCTCTACAGCAGCACTTTAAAAAAATAAACACAATCTGTCCCACGGTAAAGGTAGCACTTTAAGAATACATGAGAAAGTAACTACTTTCTGAATTTGCTCCCACTAAATAATTCCCTTTAAGTACAGGCATTCTCTAATTCCCATGCCACACATTACCCATGTTAACAGTTAACGGGGCTTTACTAAATACGTGCGGATTACAAATGAGAAGTACAAAACAGTAAATAGCTCTAACTACTACATATGCTCCTTATATTTACCTGCTACAGGTGACTTATATTTAACACAAAAAGGCCTAGTCTTTTATATACTGGCTCCCAGAAACCCTAAAATTCAGCTCACCTCATGCTACACACTCCTACTGAAAATGTTCCAGGCCTTTCCACCTCCTGGAGTCCCACTGAGACGAACATCACTGGCTTAAAGATGGAAAAAAATTTATCCTTAATCTGAGTTTGAGGATCTCTTCCCTAAATCTATCCCTAACGCAAAACCAAATCAAAACCAAAACAAAAAACATTTGATTCCCAGAATAAAACAAGGGAAATGTCTATTTCCTTCACCACACAGCTATAGTCTGATTATGTTACATAGACATAAAAATAACAAAAGTTCAGTACTTACACATTTTTTTCAAAGTACCAAGTTCATTCAATTTCTAGGTTTATAAAGTAAATATTAACTCATTGAATGACTATGTCTTGTCCTAACAGAAAAAAAAAAGCATTATTTAAAACAAAATTTTACTGTCAATAAATTTTAATTATCTGGCATATTTGCTGACATCTGGCACATCATCTTCTAAATTAATGTAGAACTAGAGCATTAAGTTATAAAATGAAGTTTTCAAGTGTGTTTGTAATATAACATCAATTAAGAAAAGAACTTTGAAGTCAGTCTTATTTCTGGGGTCAAATCCTGGTTCCTTCCTACAGAGCCTTTACCTTTGTAATCATCAACTTCCTCACCTCTACTATCAGTCATAGTAATACCTATTTCATGAGATGTTGGTAAAAATTAATTAGATATATTATTTACACATTCAGAATAGGACTCACCAAATAGTAAGTGATCAAAAATTTGTATCTATTTGGTTAATGTTGTCAAGATCATCAACTGCCTTTTAATCTGCTCATGCCTCTTACTGTTTTCTCCCCAAGAGTGTCTGCTAATGGGAGACGAGAGTGAATTTTTTCTATATGGATCTGGAAGCTAACTCAAACCTTGTCTCCTTAGTTCTATTAAATCACAATCATGCCACTTGTGAGGTCTCATGTTATATCTTTTACAAATTATGTTAACTGCATCTCCTGCATCACTATATATCTTTTTATACTGATAAATGTCTTCCAACTCACTTCCAGATACATTATTTCATTTTCTCCAAATGCTTAAGTAAACACAGTATACCAGGAGGACAAACCATGCTTATCCTGTGTCTTACAGCTTTATTCCCAGGGGTTTCCACATGCCTTGTCTCATAAGTAGGATCCTCCATCATGGAGTGCATTCATTTCCACACAACAGTAAGGCCCCACATCTGTCACATGGCTACCTTGCTGGACTCACATACTAATACGTTCATCTACCATTTTACTTTTCAGTAGTGTCGAATTGCTGGCATATCCCCAACTCTTCTTTTACTTGCCTCCATGTAAAAGGAGCTCCTCGTGGTCTTGATGAAAGCTTCTGTCTGAATTTGATCCTATTCTCAAAGTTGAGGTGACTGATCTTAATTCAGGAAGCCCTCTCCCCATTCCCATATGACTTTGTTAATATATAACTGTTGAATTGACTATACAGAATTATCAAGATATGAAAAGGTGTATTAGTTTCCTGGGGCTGCCATAACAAATTACCATAAACTTGATACTTAAAACAATGGAAATGTATTCTCTTACAGTACTAGAGGCCAGAAGTCTGAAATCTAGGTGTCAGCAGAACCATGCTGCAGCTGGAGACTCTAGGGGAGAATCTTTCCTCAACTCTTCAAGCCCCTAGTGGCTTCCAGTGTTCCTTGGCTATGGCTACATAACTCTAATCTCTGCCTCCATCTTCATATGTCTTCCTCCCTCCCATGTTTCTCTTCTCTGTATGCCTTATAACAGCGCTTATCATTGGATTTAGGGCTCACTTTGTATAATCCAGAGTAATCTCATATTGATATTCTTAACTACAGTTGCAGAGACCCTCTTTCCAAATAAGGTGACATTCACAGATCCTGAGGGTTAGGACATGGCCATCATTTAGCTGCCTATAGGAGTGATAATGAATAGGCCTGTTCTAGTTAATTTGGTTCTTGAAAGATTATAGGATATTTTTAATACATTGCAGACAATAATCATGAAAAGACATAGATATTACTAAGAGTATTTTGGGTTGGCTGACAACCAATTATAATAAAAATAAATTTTAATGTAAAAAAACATTTAAATGTCAGAATAATGGAAATTCACACTGCAAAAGAAGATTTAGAAATAAATATTTTATGTAAATTTTAAGTACCTGAAAAATGTTAACAGGGAATAATAAAATCTGACTTTAGAGGAAGGGATGGCTTTCAAACATGTATTATCCCTTCCAGAATTGACCCTTAGAATTCATACACAATGCCATAATTTATCTTCTCTTCAGTCCAAGATGGCATAAAGAAGTCATAAATCTTAATTAGAGGTTGCTCCATTCCATTTACAGCCACTTTTAGGACCCATAAAAGAATTACCATTCTAAGAACCCAGTAAAGCAGGGTACTGACTCCTATGTTCTAAGACTGTCTTAGAACAGTCCTCAGCATGGTCCTTGATTAAATTTTCAAATGGGTTGTGTAGAGTAGGGAGCAGAAGGGAAGGCCTTAAATGAGTGGTTTTGTGTTTTGTTTTGTTTTCCAGTTAAGAAAATAGAGGGCTCCTCAAAGAGGTCCAATAATTAGCCTTTGTCCCTGCAATCTCAAGCACTTGGGAGGCTTTTACTTTGACCATGAAAGCTGTGTCTCTTTTGGCTTGACTTACGGTGAAGTAATAGCTTCCTTCCAAAAGTCTCAAAGTGTAACAGATAGAACTAGGATGGGAGGTCGGGAGGGGTTAAGGTAGGAGGAATGAACAAAGTTCAAATAACAAGGTGGACATTTGAAAATATAGAGCATATATGATGACCATGGGGGAGCATCAGTGGGGAAACAGGAAATGAAATAAGTCAACATAGTTTATTTAAACGTCAGAACTTTAACTTGCAGAGTCTATACATATCAGATAAAATTAAATTAATTGGCTCTACATAAAATAGGAACATAGAGAACCAATGAAGACAGACTGATAGTGAGTGAGAGTAATAAAAAAAGAAGTGATTCTGTTGGGAATAACTGCTCTAATTCCCTCCCAATCACTGCAGTAGTAAAGAAAAAAAAAAAAAAAAAAAAAACAACAACACTGACTTTCTTACCAGCATCTGAATCTGCTAATTAGCAACATAATTTGGGCCTGATGTTCATTGTCCCAGTAATGGCTTTCCTACATTAACTCTCAGTATAGGCAAGCAAGCATGAGGTATGGAAACGTCTTAAGCAAATTCTAAGGTTTTAGGATATTTGAACTGAAAGCGTACAGCTATTGATGAATTAAAAAGAAAACCAAGCATAAGAAAAGACCTCTAGTCAACAGACAGAATTACAGACAAAGGTAAAAGAGGTAATAATATTGAGTGAGCGATTTTGTGTATAGACTTGACTGGTTGACTAGCATGCAATTATGGGACCTATTTCCAGTTTGTCCTCTGTAAAAATAATTGGCATGTGCCACATAAAAATCTGTTTTAATAAATGGATCTCCTCAAGATGCAGAAGAATGATAGTGTGGAATGGCAGCATAATTAGCATAGTGAGGGCTAGATGTAGACACCATTAGCTGCAGGATTTCTTATGACACATTATACACAGAATGACTGCTCAGTCTGGATAAGCAGTGCAAAAGGTAAATGGGGCGGCAGCTTGTAGGGCTGTGGGTACAAATGGGCTACTTAATGAGTCTGCACTTCTGCATTAGCAATGTCTCACAGAGTGCGAGATGGGAAGACAGAAAGAGCTAGCTCTTGAAGGAAGCACACATCCAGACAATGGACAACTTACTGAGTGCAGCTCAATGGGCTAAAAGATAATTGGAGTTTTCTTAAGAAAAGAGCACGTATAAAGGAATCTGTTCATGTCATACTTATAGCTATTTTGCTAAAATGTATATTTATTATACAGCACATGATATAATTTATTATGAAATCTTCAAATAGTGGTAAATCAATTAAAGCAAGGAGGATGATGTCTACTTTATTGGTTCTCAAACTTGGAGGTACAGTGGATTCACTAGAAACATTAAAATGACAGATGCCTATGTTAAACTCCAGGGATTTTGATCTAATTGTTCTGGGTTGGAATTTGTCCATGGGGATTTTTAACACTTTTTTTTTAAGTGCCTGAAGTAATTTTAATGTGTAACCAAAGTTGAGAACTATTTCTCTATTATATTCTGTCCTCTCTATCAAATGAATGATATATCACTACATGTTAAAATCACTTGGGAAGTTTCAAAAACAAATCACATTTTGATCAAATTAAGACCTGAGTTTTAGAAGTATTCAAAATTATTAAGTTATTAAAAAGACATATAAGAATCATCAATATGCTTCATGTACCACACTTAGCACTAAGGAAACAAACACAAGATTGCTTCTTGTTATAAAGAAATGTAAATATATCAGAAAGGGGTATATGATTCCAAAGTGATTTGTAATTGCCTAATGAATATTATTGTAGGTTGAACTTTGCCTCTTGCCCAAGGACTGTTCACATGGAAGTATTTGAGAAATGGGGAAAACTTTTTGAGAAACTATACTAAGATCAAGTGTTATTTTGCCAAATTACCAATCAGAGAAAAACAGAATGATAAAGTACAGAGGGCATAGATTAAGAGATAAACAGATCTGATTTTGCCCACTAGTTTGTTCTGCAACATTGGGAAAGTTATTTGATTTTAGATTTATATACTGGGAAAACAATGTTTGCTCAAACGGTCACACAATCTTGTTGCGCATATCAAACCAATCAAATAAGATAATGATATTCACATGCTTTGAAATAGATCAAGATTTTAAATATCCCAGTATACTTTGTAGGTCAACTGTTTTGGTAACAACTATCAGAGTTGACCTTGAGCTCAACTCCGCACATCCGGGAAACAGATTTCAGGACTTAGGTGGAATGATGGGAGTCTGAATAACAGAACATGTATGTAACGCCTTCTCAGTTCTAAGAAAAAGTAGATGTGGCAACTGCAAAAAGTAGGTGTGTTTAGGGGCGCCTGGGTGGCACAGCAGTTAATCGTCTGCCTTCAGCTCAGGGCGTGATCCCGGCGTTCTGGGATCGAGCCCCACATCAGGCTCCTCTGCTATGAGCCTGCTTCTTCCTCTCCCGCTCCCCCTGCTTGTGTTCCCTCTCTCACTGGCTGTCTCTATCTCTGTCGAATAAATAAATAAAATCTTTAAAAAAAAAAAAAGTAGGTTTGTTTAGCAGAAAAAGAAAAAAAGAGAAGTTAACTATGGAGACATTTATAGGTGTTAAAAAGAAACAACAGGCCCTATAGAGAGTCACTATATAAGCCCCACCAAGACTTAATAGCTAACCTAACTACAGTTTGTGCCCCTTAGAGCAGTGGAATTTTATTTATTTTTTTAAATAATATTTTTATTATATTATGTTAGTTACGATATAGTACATCCCTAGTTTTTGATGTAAAGTTCCATGATTCATTACTTGCGTATTACACCCAGTGCACCATGCAATACGTGCCCTCCCTTAATACCCATCAGCAGCCTATCCCATTCCCCCACCCCCCTCCTCTCTGAAGCCTTCAGTTTGTTTCCCAGAGTCCATAGTCTCTCATGGTTCATTCCTCCTTCTGTTCACCCCCCTTTCTTCTTCCCTTTCTTCTCCTACCGATCTTCCTACTTCTTATGTTTCATAAATGAGTGAAACCATATGATAATTGTCTTTCTCTGCTTGACTTATTTTGCTTAGCATTATCTCCTCCAGTCCCATCCATGTTGCAGCAAATGTTGAGAAATGAAAAAATGTTCAAAATCATTAGCCATCAGGGAAATTCAAATCAAAACCACATTGAGATACCACCTTACGCCAGTTAGAGCAGTGGAATTTTAAACCAGTCAATCTGGATCTCCTGATCAGCATCAGTGATGCAATCTGCATGATAAGACCCCTCACCCTTCCCTCTAAGGGAAGCTAACGTTGCCTGAAATGATCCTTTCTTCCCTTTTGCTAATAACTTCCTTGTCCTACCTCATTTCTGATGGTGAAAGCCTTCTGTTTTGTACAACTTTTCTGAGCACCCTTTTGTTTGTTAGATGGGATGCTGTCTAATTGATGAATAAATGAATAAAGCCAATGAGATCTTTAAATTTACTTGGTTGAATTTTTGTTTTTTAACATGGGTCACAGTTTGTTCTAATTTGCTTGTTTTAATTTAGGAAATTCTGGTACATATCTAAAAAGTTGTGTAACAAAAATCATCATTTCCTTACTGTAACCTTCCCATGCCCTTTTTCAATCTCCAGTTATAAACTTTTCAACATTTTTTCACTTTTTCTATAGAGTTCCTTCAACTTCCTATATACTTTGCTTATGCTGTTATTTTATGATTTAGCCAGTGTAGAGATAATATACACTGTTTGAGAAAAGGCCAAGAATTTTTTACAGAGAGAATGAAATAATGAAATAATTTCATATATCTATCCCTCACTTACATTCATCTCTCTAGCAGTACATTTTTGAAACTTTTTATTTCCCTTGTTATTTGATCACCATTACATCATTATATGGTACACGGATGATATCCTACTGCCAGAAGCAATGGTACATGAAGCTGCGGTCTATTGCCCAGTAGCTATGACAGAGGTCCCTGACTGCCCTGCCTTTGTGCTTAACTGGGCTCTTGTTCTGGAAACCTAGCATCCCCTGAACCCCCATTTCAAGTTAGGTTCCTTATTTCAACAATTCTATAAGCTACTTAATACTGTTTCAGTAAATTATTTTTTTTCTTTGTTAAATTATCCATTTACTGAGTGGTTTGCACTTGGAATATCCTTTGTCACCTTGTGTGAGGTTTTTGTCTGTTGCTTTTTTAAGATATAAATAATAGTAGGTCTCTCTCAAAAAAAATTAAAATGAGGTTTCTTTCACCTTCAGTCTCTCATTCCTAGCTGACTATACAGACCTTATTCTATAGAGATGCTCAGGCTTGG
Organism: Ursus maritimus; assembly: GCF_017311325.1. Classification (NCBI taxonomy): domain Eukaryota; kingdom Metazoa; phylum Chordata; class Mammalia; order Carnivora; family Ursidae; genus Ursus; species Ursus maritimus. The sequence continues at coordinate 49,425,835 of NW_024426552.1, read as the reverse complement.
CCTTTCAAAAAATAAAAAGAGAAAATTATCAATCGTTCAGTCATTATACTAGCTAAGTTGGGATATAATAATATGAGTCCAGGTGAAAGATTACAGAATAGAGAAGCAAATGACAGAACTTTGAGGATGGGGGGAAAAAAGGAAGGCAAAGGAAGAGAAAAAGGTCAACCATAAAGAGTGAAATAAACTAGAATACAGATAATTTTAAGACTGTGGAAGAGGTCATAAGTAATAATTCCCAGGATTTTAAAGAATATAAGATGATGAAAGAAATTATAGCATTTAGTGACAAACATATCCTCTGTTACCTTTAAGAAGGAAATTTAAAAAAGAAATGTGGGAACAGAAGTCAGACTGCAAAAAACATCAGGCATATATTATATAGAGTAGTGTAGGGAATAAATGTGACAGTATGGTGTGGTCAGGCAGAATCATATCTAATCCCAATTTTATCATTTACTTTTGACATTGGGCAAATCAATTAACCCTTAACCCTCTAGACCTTAATTAACTCATCAATAAATCTTGAAGAGTTATATCTGCTACAAACCATAGTTGTTATGCTTTCAATAAATATTAATCTCTCCCTCCTTAAATGGAATTTCTGATAGGACTTGTGACTGAGAATGAATTTTTTTATAAGACAATCTAGTTCATTTTATGGCCAGATTTTGGGGTGGGGGAGAGGAGCTGTGAGAGGATAGATGCAGTGAAGAGGAAATGAATAAAACAAGGGGAAAAAAGGAATGTGGTAACTGATGGAGCAAGGTGGGTGTGTGAGAAATTTTTGAATCAGTCAAAGCTAAGCTAACTGCTCTGTAAATAACAGAGTTGTTTCCTTATGATGCAGGGGAGGACAAATTGGTAAAGACATAGGGTATGTGTGAGGTGATAAAAATAAATTTAAGGAGGCTCATGTTAAATGGCTTCCAACTCGGAATTTTAAGAAATTATGCCAATTATAAGTATGAAAGGGTGGGGTTAGAAATAGATGCACAAAAATACAAAAAATGTTTGTAGTAAATGATTCAGGGGATGGAGATGAACTGGAGCCATGGTGAGGGCAGAACCATTCTAAAGAAAATAATATAATGTAGTAGTACAGTCAATTCTCTTTTTAAATAATTTTAAGTTTTAAGTATCTTTTAGTAGTGTAGACTCATCTATCTCATGGTACAATATTGTTGCAATAGATAATTGGAAGCTGTAATAAAATGGTTCCAGAACACACTTTGGACATTGATTTGTTGGTAAGTTCTTAGCTGCAACTTTTTTTTCCTGAAATTTACCTGTTTTTGCTAAAAGTTAAATGTGTAACAGTTTGAAGGAGGATCTGAAAACTGAAGGTTGTTCTTCAATAGTTTCTTAGACAGTAAAAAATAAATCTACTTTTTGAGTTACACTTATATTTATCAATAAAATATGTGTAAGCAAGAGTATTAGGAAGTATAAAATTCAAGAGTTCAATTTCACTGCCTTACTTCAAGATATAATATGCATTTTTGATTGGTAGATCTCTGGAGAAGATGAATATGGAAAGAGAAATTCCAGTTTCTCTGTAATTAACACATTAACATAACATTATCACATAAAATAACACAATTGTAATGATCGGCTTACAGGTTGTCTTTCAGATTTTGCTGATAATTAGCACGGCTACAAATGGAAAGAAGGGAGACAACAACAGTGTCATATGTATTTAATGAAAGAATGGGTTAAATAGCCTTAAAAATGGGCCCTTATCTCTTTCTCTGCTTGTCCCTTATCTTTAACCTTTTCAGATAAATGTATTCCAAAGTTTGTTATTTTTGAAGAGAGCTGCTCCTAGCTGGAAAAGTGGCACTGATTAATGGATATGAAGACCAACTGAATTTTTGATATGAAGTATGTTTTCTTTACTGTACTTTTTTGTTGTTTTATATGTTTTTCAATTCTTCTGGATTTTTTTGTTCTTTAGTCATGGCCTTGCAATAAGAATTAAAAAAAAAAAAGTTTCTTCAGTTATTGTCATTAAATCACTTAGATGTAAAAGCATATTTTCAGCTACTTAGCTTTGTAATGTTCATTTTACATTTTCTGGACCAGGTGTATAACTAAAGGGAACAGGTGGTGGAATATTTAGTTCCATTTTACACACTATCTTCTGATTCTTGAACCTTGAGTCATGGAGTAATTCTGCTTGATTAGGGGGAAAGATAAAAGGCAGGTGAATATACCCTTTATTACATTGGTATCTTTTAAATTAGTTTTGAAGAAGGCATTCATTATCTAATGTTCTGGCTTGTTTCTGTTCTGTAGATGTTGCTCAGATTTGACTGCCAAAGTGGTCAGATTCTGCAACATTCTAGGAGCCTTTGAATTCACACCTCTTTAGTTATTTAGAATATGCTATTTCACGAAATAACATGACTCTAGGATCTAGCTGGTAAAGAAAATCTGAGGAAAAGAGGATGCTAAATAAGTTTGGAGCTCAAGGTAAAGTTGTCTTGGTTTTGTCTCAGGCCATTTTTAACAGGAGCATTAGAGTTAGTGATAATTGCAGGCGTTTTGCATCATTTTATACCTCTTTTCGTTGTGCTTGTGTCACCAGCAATTATTCTCATTAAACAAATGGCAGTTTGATGGACCAAATGGTTTAACAGTTTTATTCTAATTCCCATTTATTTGCCTATAAATGGAAATGACTCTTAAACCATATTTCTTATTAGACTAATATATTTCTTCTGTTAATTAACTGCTTGCTCACTTTGGTTATTGTTTATAAGCATAAGTCACTGAGAGTGCTGAATTTTCCGCTACATCTGCAGTTCTTACATAAAGTCTTTTTTTGTTTATTTGTTCATTTTTATTTATTTTTTCCTAGTGGATTTTAAAAATTCTACTGTAGATGGCACATTTTTAACATTTCATTTTCTAACCATTCGTTGTTGGCATAAAGAAATGCAAGTGATTTTTGTATATGATCTGGTATCCAGAAACCTTGCTAAGTCTACTGGTTTATTGGTAGATTCTTTTAGATTATCTACATAATCATGTCATCTGCAAATAATGACAGTTTATTTTCTTCCCATCCAATCTTTGTTTTGTTTTTGTTTTTGTTTTAACATGATTGCACTGGGCTAAGACCTTGGGTACTATTTTCCCCCAACATGCAATGAGGTTGAAAGAATTTTACAGTGGATGCCTGTATATTCACAATCTAGGTTTACTTAGTTTACTATAAAGGTACTGTATCAGATTCTATCCATCCATCAATCCATCCTTTTTTTTCTTTTTGTGATGCATTTCAAAGTAGTTGCAGGCTTCAGTACTTCTCCCCTAAATACTATAGAGTGCATATAATTACTGTTGTTGGTGGGTGTTTTCTTTAGATTGATTTATTTATTTATTTATTTATTTATTTATTTATTTATTTATTTATTTATACATTAAGTCTTGTAGCCTTACTGCAGGAGCTGAGGATGTGGTACACAGGAGAAGCAGAATGGCATGGTGGCTAGTACACTTGGCATGCCAAAAGGATACCTGGAATCTAGTATATAATATGTTAATTTCCCACTAAATAAATTTACATGATCCTTTGTCCAAATTCTATATGAAACACAAGGGCTGGGTGATAATATCATGTATTATCCTCTTCTTTCCATTTTTCTTTTCCTTTAGGTGTAACTAATTTATTTAGTTTTCCTAGCTTTATTTTTATTCTCACAGGGAGAGGATTATAAAATATTGGATAGAATTTGTCATTTAAGTCACTCTCCCAACCAATGCAAGAATTTGAACAATAACCCCTCTCACAGCTTGTCCTCCATCTGCTCATGGCTGTTTCTCTCCATGAAGGGCTCACATCCCCACAACTCTGAATAACGTAACTATTAAGAAAGCCTTCTCCATAAATGCCCTGTTAAATTAAATATCCTGAAAATGGGACAGGTCAAATCTGGTGTAGCTGACTTTAATCATTTTAGTATGCATTAGTGAATTTAAAAGAATCTAGGAAAATATGCTGGATCTACATGGCTCTTGGATAAGAAAGCCATTCAAATTATATTTTAGTGCCATAGAGCAAAAGAAAGGTGATTACTGTAAAAAAAAGGCAATTAAAATATGTACATCTCCAGGTGAAATTGTATCGAATGATTTATGTAATACATTAAAAATATAAATGTATGGAGTTAATTTATTTTCTAATTAAACATCTACTTTTGTTTTAAATTCCAGGGCCTCAAGAGTCACTTCTACCTCCAGGCTGTCAGATCATGCAGAAATGAATCCAAATCATTACTGTAACTTTAATCTTATATCTTAGGTCTCTGAGACATTTGTTACATTTAAATATGTCGAAAATAATTTAAAATGCATGTCACAGGATAGCAGATAAAACACGATGTAAAGTTCTATATAGTGCCTTTCAATCTGTTAAATAAAATCTGTTTCATTTTCTGGTTGAGGCCATTAATTCTGCATAAGAAGGGGATGGTTTTAAGAACACCCTGGGTAAGGAAATGTGCATAAGTTGAGACATGTGCATGTTTATTTATGGCAACTGAAAATAGCTAAGTCATCTGGAATGTTTTGCAGCTGTACAAGGAGCTGTGACCCTCATTACAGTTTTTTGCTCTGAAATCAGGAGTAAATTTCTAACCAGTAACACATAATCATACACATTCCAAGAGGTAGAGTTGTTTGTTTCTCATCATGTCAGGTTAGATTTCTTGGTCAACCCGAAAGAGTCTAATGTGCCTTGAAGCAATAAAACAATTGAAACTTCTAACCTATAATTGAACTGCACAGGACAAAGAGAAAAAGATACAGCGGATAATGTGGTGGCAGATGAGAACACAGGGTAAATGAACTACAGAGACTCAGTATTCCGCTGTAATGCACAGCACATAGGAAAACTTTAACCACACTTTAAAGGCCAAGTAGCATTACAGTTCAGCACACTCCAACTGCTTATGCTAAGAAGAAAACAAACATATTTCTTACTGGGCCCAAGTCCTTTCATCTCCCAATGTAATTATAACCTTTTTGCTTGGATAAAAGAAACTGGAAGGAAGTACAGCCACACAGTCCTCAGTAAATCTCTTCTCAAGTCCCCTTTACACCTTGTGTAATACAATGTTTCTCAAAGCCCTAATCTGGGCTGAGCAAATGTAATCCTTACAAGACCTTATAATGGGGAGTGCATTAGTTTACTTTGGCTACTGTAACAAAATACCATAAATCTTGTGGTTTATAAATTTATCGTCTTAGAGTTCTGGAGGTCACAAGTATGAAATGGATCTTATTGGCTAAAATCAAGATGTTGGTAGGGCTGCATTCCTTCTGGGGACTCTAGGGTAGAATCAGTTTCCTCCCTTTTTCAGCTTTTAGAGGCCACCCACATTCCTTGGCACATAGTCTTTTCCCATTTTTAAAGCCTACAAAGAAGGACCCAATCACTCTGACTTTTGCTTTTGTTGTCACTTCTGCTTTGCCTCTGCCTCTACTGCCTCCTTTCTCTTCTAAGGACTCTTGTGATTACATTGTGCCCAACAGATAATCCAGGATAACTCTTCATTTCAAAATTTTTAGCAATCATGTCCCTTTTGCCATGTAAGGTAACATAATCCTACATTCTCAGGATTAGGACATGAACATCTTTGGGGGGTTTCCAATATTTTACTTTCACAAGGTGGTCTTTATTCTACGTATAAGAAACTGAGCCTCAGAGAGTTGAAGTAACTTGCCACTCAGTCTTTCATTCTTGAAGCCAGAAGTCTATGTAACTACCTCACTCATGTTCTTCCTATTATTTAGTGCTTGATGCATCAGGTGCTCTGGTCCAATCCTCTATAAATTCTCTGTCTCTAGATTTCTACATCACTCTTGGGCAAACATTAGAAGCTCTAGTGTGCCTGAAAGTTTACAATATAAGGAACAGCCAGGAAATGTGGACTCCAGGCATAAGGCTACCTATGTCCAGCCATATTTCCTGTTAATTTTGCTGACCACAGCTATATTAAAGAGTGTTCAGAATATCTGATAGAATTATGTTAACCCTCAAATACACTGACCCTTTCCCTATGGAATACATTTCTCATGGGCAAGAGAAAGATGATATAAATCCAAAGATAATATGTGTTAAGTTGAGATTTGGCTTTAATCTGTTGGAATAGGTAATGATTGATTTTTATCCCTATAGATATATAATAAAAATCAAGAATGAAAGACATTAGATTACATAAACACAAAATAATAATTATATCTCTCATGTCTTGGTTTCCCAGATGAGGAAAACATTAATACTGAATACATAATGAAGAAGCTGTTTGATTTGGCCAAATTATGGAATCATAAAATTACTGTTTATGTCAAGAACATAAAATAAAATCATGGTGCCACATAATACTTACCTTTTTTTTAATGTTTTTTTATTATATTATGTTAGTCACCATACAGTACATCCCTGGTTTCTGATGTAAAGTTCGATGATTCATTACTTGCGTATAACACCCAGTGCACCATGCAATACGTGCCCTCCTTACTACCCATCACAATACTTATCTTGAACTATAAGAATTACCAAGAGTAAAATATGATCAAGAAAAGATGTATTTCTCCTAGCGAAATTGTGGTTTTCCATGATACTTAGTAAATTTTCAAAAATATCACAATAAATCCTAACTTGACCATCCATTTATTGATATTGTAAAATGTAAGGGCACTTTACTTTTCAGGGAAGTACATTCTTTACATGTGTCTTTTGCTTAAGCTATTACCAGGGATGAATGAATCTGAAGAAATAAAAAGTATTTAGGAAAATATTTTGCTCTAACTGAAATACGTGTATTTTTTGAAATTTATGAAGCCTGAAAATGTTGTTTTAAAGAATGAATTATAGCTTTTATACATCATTTTGCACACCTTCTTTATTATAGTGGGACTAGAAGCAACATTTTCAAATTCAGGAGGAATATGATACCAATAATGGTCAAAATGAATAATGTGGCCACATTAAGTACTATGATGGCTAGAGTTTAAAAAGTTGAAGATGTTTTAGAAAATATTCAGAGAATCTAATTAAATTAAGGTCTACCTATACCTAATCAGTATGAACTGCTTTGGTTTCATTCATCCTTATTTTTAACTTATGCTGATGCATCATTTCAGGAGAAAAAAATGGCATGGTACAATAATCCTCATCTTTTATTAGGATGTACATTAGTTACAGAGAATTAACAAGTACATATTTTCCTCCTGTCAACTGATTCGAAGCACTGAACTCCTACCTTGTCCTGGATGTAGTCTTGAGAATGAGCTATTCGAGGAAGTAGGTAGTCCACACAAAAGATTTAGAAATTGATGACTAATAGTTAATAAAAGGAATAAAAAATAGGACAGGATTTGATCATTTATTTCTGTTATTTAACTCTGAAATTTCTCTTGTCCCAATACCACGTCCAACTTTCAATAAATATATTGATTATGTTTACCTGGAAATAATATTTATAATAACAGTGAAATAGGACCTTTTTCTCATGATAGGACCATCAAATATAAAGGCCAAATTATTACTGTGTGTCTCTCTTCCTTGATCATTCTAATGCCTATTGCACACATAAAAAAAGTCTAACTCCTTTTTATACTAAATTATCACACATACGCTAGACTCTATCATCTGTCTCACCTCATGTCCTACCATCCATCACCTGCCTCAATATCCAGTCGTTCCAGCTTGCTTTCTCATACTCAATAATAGCAAACTCACAGTACACTTTATTTCTCTCGTTGCTGTGTCTGAAATACTCTGCTCACGTGGGTACCTTCTCCTTGTTGAGGCCTGAATTCAAATATCACCCTCAGAGAGTTTTCCCCAAATTTCACTATCCTCATTCCAGAATATCGCTGTTTGCTACTCTGGTTTTCTTTGTAACACCAAGTCTGGTTACATAATTTGCACAGGCCAGTGAAAAATAAAAACATGAAACCCCTTATTCAAAAACTATTAAGAATTTTAAGATAGTGACAGCAGAGCATTAAACCAAGTGCATTGCCCTTCTAAGTGCAGGTCCCTGATGATGCCACAGGTTGCAAGGCCATGATGCTAGCCCTCTATAATCATTACTACCATGGAAAAGTAACCTCTTAATCACTGTGTTTGTTTAATCTGGCACCCCTGTTAGAATGTATACTCTGTAGATCTCAGATCAGAACTGTCACTTTGTTATCTTTCACATGTTTAGAATTGCCCGTGAGACATAGAAAACAAAAATTAAGTATTTCTTGAACAAGCAAATGAGAAGAGTCAGGCAGAGAAAGAGAATTCTACCTCACTCAGCTTTTATTCTATTCCGGCATTCATCAGATTGGGCGAGACCCACCCACACTTGAGAAGGCAATCTGCTTTACTTAGGCTACTGATTCAAATGTTAATCTTATCCAGAAACACCCTCACAGACAAATCCAGAATAGTGTTTAACCAAATATCTAGGCCCCCTGTGATCCAGTCAGGTTGACACATAAAATTAACCAACATAAATCCACCCCTTGTCAATTTGGCACCCATACACATCTCCTTAAGCCACACTTAATCTTCAAATAAAGATAATAACAAGGTCAGAACAATGGCTGTAGCCAGGCCAGCCATGGTGAGTAGAAGTCAATGTTGCTAAATCCATGCATAACCTCTATCCCTGCCTCCACAGCCACTTTGTTCATGAACCCATTGAACAATGAAAGAGGTGACTGGAAAAAAAATGTTGACCTACATCCACAGAACTGGTCATGCTATCTCTGCTGGAGTGGAATTTTGCTTCAAGATGAATCATACCTCAATCTTATTCATATTTTCTTTAGATGATGTTTATTTTTTTTATTTTTATTTTTTTAAAGATTTTATTTATTTATTTCACAGAGATAGAGACAGCCAGCGAGAGAGGGAACACAAGCAGGGGGAGTGGGAGAGGAAGAAGCAGGTGCCCAGTGGAGGAGCCCGATGTGGGGCTTGATCCCAGAATGCCGGGATCACGCCCTGAGCCGAAGGCAGATGCTTAACGACTGAGCCACCCAGGAGCCCCTAGATGATGTTTAGATGAGATTTTGGACTTCAGACTTTAGAGTTGATACTGATATGACTTAGGAAATTTTGAGATGTTGGGATAGAATAAACGTATTTTACACGTGAGAAAGAGTTGAATTCTGGAGGACCATGGACAGAATCCTATTGACTGACTTGTGTCCCCTACAAAATTTGTATGTTCAACCCCAAACCCCCAGTGTGATAGTATGTGGAGATACGGACTTCAGGAAATAATTGAAGAGAAACTAGTGCCTTCTCTCTGTCAGGTGAGGACACAGGGAGAAGTTAACTGTCTGCAAACCAGGAAAAGAGCTCTCACCAGAATCCTATTATGCTAGAATCCTGATCTCTATCAGACTCCAAAACAGGAGAAAATAAATCTCTGCTATTTAAGCCACAAAGCCAACTATGACAGTCATTGGTATGTTATTATGTGACTATCGCAAAATTCTAAGATCAAATAGATTATTATTTGAACCAGAGTGTTCATTTGTAGAATGGTTAGGAACACTATACTTTTTATTTAATTTTTTTTTTAAAGATTTTATTTATTTATTCGACAGAGATAGAGACAGCCAGCGAGAGAGGGAACACAAGCAGGGGGAGTGGGAGAGGAAGAAGCAGGCTCATAGCAGAGGAGTCTGATGTGGGGCTCGATCCCATAACGCCAGGATCACGCCCTGAGCTGAAGGCAGGTGCTCAACCGCTGTGCCACCCAGGCGCCCCTACTTTTTATTTAATTTAATCTTAAGATAGTGAGTTGGGAAAATATAACAACATTTTTGTATATTAAATAAATCATAGACCTAATTACAGGAAAGATCCTTGAAAGGCAGAGAAACAAGTTTCAGGAAGCCCTGGAAATTCACCTCTAATTTACCCTCCCTGTTCATGTCAAGGCATAGTTATCATATGGCTTTCATCTCAATAGGCATCTGGTTTAATCCTAAATTTTAATTACCCCTCCTTCACAAAAGGATTTCAACCAAGTTTTTACAACTGAATAAATATTGTTAGAATTGGGGAAGTCAAAATTTCTTAGGGAAGTTCTTATTTTCAGATACTGCAAATTATGAAAAAGTTTTTCTCTCTTCCCTTTTTCTCAAACTATAGCCCTCAGATATAATAGCTGTGCTCTATTCCTCTCCTTTTGACAAAAGAAGCATTCTATGTGAAATACATTGAAAGTAATTCGATAACAAAAATACATATTCTTAAAATATCTAAAAGTTAAACCTCAATTATATAAATAACCAGTTCAAATTTACTAACAAGAATGTTGATAATACGCAATGCAATTTATGAGTTAAAAACATGATGACTTAAAGGTAACCAGAGCTAAGGGTTAAACATTACAAGAGAAAAGTTAATATGAATGTCCTTAATTGGTATTACCTTTTTGTTTGCTTTAGCGGGTGCCTGGTTAAGAATGATTAAAAAAAAAAGGCATCAAATTTGATTTATTAGACATATATGGTAAATCCATGCTTTGAAAATTTAGTGTTTGGAAACCAAAACCTCTAAAAAAGTATTAGAAATCTAACACCGTCTCCCAATGTACAAATGTGCTTATTCAGTCATTTGAGATTTTTGGAAACACCTCAATCTTAGTCTAGACTCTCTTCATTTCTAATATCTGCAGCAGCTATTTACTCAGTCTCTTGGACCAAATCTACTTCTTTTTCTTGTTGTCCCCTCCTTTACACATCTGCCACACCAGTCGGCCGAAATGCAACCAGCATCATGGCGCTAACCCCCATAACTCACAGTAACACACTATTATGTCCTGAGGAAGATATAAATGTTTCTTGAATTTCAAAATATTCAGAAAACTACCCTTTCTCTACCTATCCAAACTACCTCCTCTTTTTATGTCAGTTACACATCTAAACACATTATACATATTCTACTCATCACTTACTCTGTGTTACTCTGTCATACAGAATAACTTCCTTTTTTTATTCCTAAACTCATTTTCATTTTCTTTCAAAATCTGACCTTCATCTTTAACTCTGCTTTAGGATTTTCCTTTTATAAGCTTCTATTTTATTTATTACCTATGTCATATTACTTAGAACTTGTTATTTTCTAATTTTAAAAAATATTTTTCTCTTTTAAGTAATTTACAAGCTATTTGAGAGCAGTTGTAGATCTTTAACAAATAATCCTTTCATCCTACAGAGGTCTTCATGGACAAAACTTGGCACACTTTTGCTTCATAGAAAATATTTCATCTTGGTTTAGGAGCTAAATAGGATAGAAAGACAAATAACAAAGGAAGTTTCTTCAATGGGCTGATAACTTAGGTGGAAGAAAGAATATGTATATAATAAGTTGTGTGAGTGTACTTGTGACAATTCTTAGACCAAATTCTTTAGCAAGATTAGTTGCATATAATAACAAAGACAAATATGCATAATGAACAAAAATTAAAAGAGTATTCATGCTTTCTCTTTTTTTTCCTTTTGTATAATCACTGGGTAAATAATAATATTAATACAATAATACTAATAAAAATAATCACCCTAGTTTCCAGTGGAAAATATAACTCCACTCCCTTTGAAATAAAAGTTACATAAAACACACAATACTTGGGCAATTAATTATTAGTAGGAACATTAAACAAAGAAAATTCCAATTTTTAATATTAAATTTTACCTGTTTCATTTGTTGTAATATTTAAAGATTAAGCCTATTTTAGTATATTTACTGGGAGCAAACCTTGCATTTTTTGAAACTACATAAACTTTTCTAAACCTACTGGTCATTATTTGCTGTGGGACCCCAACTACGCTGGTTAAAGGGATGAGAGTGTTTAATGTGAAAAAGAAAAAAAGAAGATGGTAATCACTTGCAGGAACGTTTTCTAAAAGATGAATTAGAATTGTTTATTTAATTCCAAAATATACAAAGTTGAAATTAAAATAAAAACTCATTTTTTAACTATAAAAAATGAATTTCTAACCATTGGAAGTATCTAAAAATAGAATAGTCTATTACCTGATATGATGAGTTTACTGACTGAAAACATTTAAGCAATGGCACTTCTACTTGTTACAAATTAAAATCTCAGACAATCTATAGTTGTGTGCTCAATGATTGGTGCAGATAATAAATGGTCACTTTCACTGAGGAGGTCAGAATTGAGCAAACCATTTACAAGACCTGATGTTTATAGAAAACTGTGATATGCCACATTTGTTGAAACTCACGATAATCATTAGAAATAAAAGAAAGTAAAGCTGAAAGAGAGATAGAAACGAAAAGAGAGAGGAAAGAGAAGAGAGAAAGATGAGAGAGACAGAAAGAAAGAGAGAGATTTAGCAGCTTTTCCAAAACCAGAATGCAAAATATTTCTCTAATTAGAAAGATGGAACTGAGATTTGGAGACTAGTGGTCCAACACCTGAGGCCAGATCCTTAACCTCTGTCCTATACTAGGCTATATGTGTAAGATATGATAGGTAGAAAGGAGACAAAAACCAAATATGATGAAGAGAAAGGTAATGAAGAGCTCAGTACAACAAAAGCAGAATTGAAAGAATTGAGAAAAAGATAATTGTAAATTATACTGAAGCCAGATTACATGTGTAGAGCAAAATGTCCCAGCACTGCAAATGTCAAAGTTAAGAGTTAAGCTGTTGTACTTTGTACAGTGTGAAACGTATGGAGATTTTTCAAGAAAAGTGTCATGTACTAGTTATTCAACTGGGAGTTAACGAAGACCAAACATACTATTGGGAAAACTGTATCTTATATAAAGCAAGACTGCATACCAGTGAGCTTTAAATGAAAGAAGGTACAAGTCCTGCCAACTTGTCAGGTTTAAGAATAATAAGAAACCAGTATGAACCAAAAGTAAAAGCAAAATGGGAATGCTGACTTACGGAGTAGTAAACTGCCGTTGTCCACTGACCCTTTGCTACTTTTACTTTTGTCAGAATTGATTTTCAACTAGTTTCACTTTCAAGAAGTAGCAATGCCCTTTAATAATCCTTGGGTTCTACATTAAAAAGACTGCAAAATGAGACTAGTAGATTTAAGTTCTAGTTCTAAGACTTGCTAACTATGTGACTTTGGACAGGTTGAGGAACCTCTCTTGACCAAGTTCTTATGTTAAGTTGTTATCTCCTAGATGAGAAAATTCACATAAATGATTTATATGAAGTGCTCAGCACACATTGAACATAATAAAAATAATTATTATTTTCTTTTGATTTTCATTTTTCTTCAGTTCCTCAAAATTAATAAACGATAACTGATCCATAGATAAATTTGGTATTAAAGGAAAGATATTGACAAAAATAAATTCTAAAACCAGGATTTCACCCTCAGGAGCTAAACATACTGATCAAAATATTAGTTTTCTCAAGGGAGTAGTGTCTCTACGTTAATCATACTGTTGAAAGACCAATAAATTTGTCTGACAGTGTCTTTCTCTAAAACCTTAGCATAAATAATTTTACTTTGCTACCTCTCTGTGAAGTAGATATGAAATAGAAGATATTACCTTTATTTTACAATTTAGCATGTTCAAAGATTTATATCCAAGGTTCTAGAAAAGTTAATGAAAGGAAAGAATCAGAATTCAAATCTTCAGATTTTTAGTCCAGTATCTTTCTACCTGTCCGGAACCTTGTCAGTATTGCCATGTCCAGTATGGACAAGACCAATGGAAGATCCAGATAAACTCTGGAATTTTTACATAATTGGAATAATTCCAGCAAAAACAGATCCATAACTTTCTCCCCAAAAGATAATTTGGGACTGTATGTAATAACTGTTGTATTAGTATTATTTTAAAATGTACTATCTCAGAAATATGAGCCCGAAGTGGGGAGATAGCATTGCTTCAAATTTAACAGTATAGACTCAGGAATCAGACTGCCTATGTTTAAATACTGAACTCTGTTGCTTTAGGTAAGTTACTTAATCTGTCTAAATCTTAGTGGCCATGCTCAAAACATAGGACTATCTACCTTATAGAGGTGTTTGAGGATTTAATTAAATGGTGAATATAAAGACCCTGACACTGAATAAGTTTTTAATATATATTATCTATTATAATTAAATATTAACATATTTATTATTGAACACGCTTCTTAAAAAAATAACAAAGTATTGTTTTAAGACTTTAATTAGTCTTTGCAATCAAGTTTTTAAAATGGAATTTGCAGGGCACCTGGGTGGTGCAGTCGGCTGAGGACCAACTCTTGGTTTCAGCTCAGGTCGTGATCTCAGGGCCACAATGAACTCCATGCTCAGTTCAGAGTTTGCTTGAGATTCTCTCTCTTTCTGCCCCACCCCTTGGGTACTCTCTCTCTCTCTCAAATAAATAAATAAATCTTTAAAAAATCTAAAAAAAAAAATCTTTAAAAAATGAAATTTGCTTTTCAAAAAATGAAATCTCACACCAGCGCTTGTGTTTTCTTTTATTGTATATTTCTTTCATCAAAGAGGATAAACTTTTAAGACAAAGAATTAACAATGTCACACAATTTAGAAGACACATTCAAAAGCTGCCTGTGGTCTTTATAGAGACATTGAGGTATATCAATGGAAATCCAGTGTTTGTTTAGATACTTAGTATATTTCTCCAGTAAGTACTTAAAATCAAAACTCAATACAGCAATTGAAAAAGGTTCTGAAGCTTCATAGGTAGGACACACAAAAGGAAAAACTCCCAGAAAGAATGATTTGTTAAATATGGAAGGAGGAGGAAAGTATAGACTTCTCATGGAATTAGGGAAAGCTATTAAGACATAACAGCAATGAGATCCTTCAATAATTGCTTCAGTAGCAATTTTACTTCACTTATATTAAATTAAAAAAAAATACAACTCAACCAATGGAGAGAATTGTATCTTTAATCTCTCAGACAGAACTGTCTTTAAGACATAAAGTCAAAAGCAAATACTATGCAAATGACCTTATGGCTGCATCCTAGAAAAGAAATCATTGGAGCTCAGTTTGTCTCATGAAGAGGTCCAGTAAGAAGCCAATAATCTTTTAGGAGATGTGTCATTCAGGGGCCTTGCAAGAGACTAATTAGACTAAACTGACCCCCAAGGAACTGGAGATAATGTAGTAACATTTTAACAATTCTCTAGGTGATTCCTAAGTTAAAGAAACATGGAGAGTGTTTCCCTAGTCTCATTAATATGGGAACTTCTTGAATGTAAATAGCCATGGGAGAATGAAGAACCCTTAGTTCTTGATGTCAAGAGATACCTAGAAAAAAAGACTGGGAAGAGGTAAACCAGAAAGCTACTAATGGCTGTACCATGCTGATAAAAATTTTATGTAATCTATTTACATAATTTAGTGAACCTGCACTCTAAATGGAATCAGCAAATTCATATGCTTATTCATGATAATGTGTCAAATGGGGGTAGGATTTTTTTCTTAGAAATCTGATAATTGCTTTACTTAAATCATTTAATTTAAACCTCATTTATAACCTAACATTCAGACTTTGTAAATCACTGACATAAGCAAAAAGAAACTGGAGCCAGGAGAATGTTTTCCTACATTAAGTAAGCGTGGCAGCCAAGATGCAAATTTAGCTCTTTCAGAATCAAGGCTCAGACTATTCCAATCTAATCATGTCTTCCCCGCCTCCCCCCACCCCCACTAAATGTCCTTAAAATTTGAAAGTAAAATGAGACTGTTACTGACCTAAAGAACTCAGATATGAGTTTGGTTTTAATAATATCAAAACATCTGTTAAGGGTTACATAACTCTGTTTTCCATATTTTCAATCTCAGTAAGTGGCACATGGTAAAACATAAATCCCTATGTCCTGAGTGGCAAAAACAAAACAAAACAAAAACAAAAAATTAATGGAGACATAGTAAAAATAAGAAAACTAAAGAAGCACTGAGAAAGTTCTGCATACATCTCTCACTAATTTGGGAACTTTGCACACAAACAGGGAAAACCCAAGAGAACACAGAAAAAAGTAAAAGCCTCTAGGCAGACTTGAAAATTAACTGATCACAGGAACACTCTCTCCAATCCACATAAAAATCTTCTGTCAAAAAAGGAAGCCTTACAATCTTAAGACGTTTGAGGGTGGGAAATACTCAGCTATCTGACAACTAATCAATTCAGACACTGGGGCAACTTTTAACTAACCAGTGTAAAAATAATAATAACAAAAAATGATCAGTGACATTAATACCTGCATACCATATGGGGAAAGAGTCCATAAATTTAAGTTACAAAAAAATAAAATAAAAAATAAAACTTCAGGTAAGAAAAAAAAAGAATTTGAAGTTTTTACATTATACTATCTAATATGTCCAATTTTCAACAGCAACAACAAAAATTACAAGGCATACAAAGACAGAGAAAAGTCGACCCACACTCAAGAAAAAAGCAGTCAGTAGAAAATGTCTCTAAGTGGATCCATATGTTGGATTTAGTGGGCTTCATAGATGTTTTTATAAATATGTTAAAGGAATTAAAGAAAACTATATTTAAGGAGCTAAAGAAAAATATGATTGTAGTGGTTTGTCAAAAGGACTTCCAGTAGAGAAACATAAACTATATAAAGAAAGAAAATTCTAGAATTTAAGTATGCAATAACCAATATAACGGAAAAACACTGACTAGATGTACTTAAAAGCAGAACAGAAATGCAAAAGCACAAATCAGTTAACTTAAAAGTAGATCAGTAGACAAGATGACTGTGCTTTTATTGAGACATGTCGGCTGTCATTGCCTCTCTGCCCATCTTAGTCCTAGGCTCTGTATCAGAAATGCTGTTCCTTTGGGAACTATAGCCAAGGAAGAGATTGAGAGGTTCTGTAAAAAAAAAAAAAAAATACTAGTTTAAATTGTCCTCTGTCTCTGCATGTCACTATCTACAGTTGATCTCTTCCCATGGAAATATCCATTTGCCACTGTGGTACTGGTATGGCCTTGAGTACAGGGGTCTCTCTTTTTGGCTTGTTGGCCCCCTCGGCTCCTGGAAACTTTCAATCTCATTCGGAACTTGTAAAGTCCCTGTGTCTGGGGAGATCATTGATCTACACAGCCAAATTTGCACTTGTCTTCCCTCTCATGTATGACACCTGGAATGGGATCTGACACTTGATGTGGGACCTAGGGAAAGGCCTGAAGCTTCTCCAGCTATACAAGTCTGGAGAGGTTGTCTTGGTTCTTACTGGATTGTCCTCTGCAGGGCTGACAGCCACATTAAGAGCTGAAGTTCCCATCACTGTCTTCCTATAAATGATTCATTGACCTATCTTCCTATGTTCTATTCCCTTTTCCAGGCAGGGCAAAGTTCTCCTGATTTATTCAGACCCTTTTGTGCTTGCACGTCACCTTGGAGCTCAGTAGCAGTAGAGTAGCTAATAGAATCATAGCAGTGGAAAAGGATCCATTTTCCCCTTATTTCTAAAGATGGAATGTCTCAAAAATTCTCTTTTCCTGCCCCAGCTTGCAGCCTACTCTGGGCCTACGAGCCCTCATTCTCTCTCCGTATAAGGCCTTGATTTGTGCTGATGGTCGGCTTTTGGCCTGAGACATTGGAAACAATGCTAGCTCTGTGGCCTCTGCCATGGGAACTGGGAGTGGGGCTTTGGGTGCCACTGCCTATGAGTTGTTAGCTTAAAGGGCAGTTCTGTTTATTGGTCAGAGCCCAGGGTTTTTAGAACTCACAGTATGACTGAAAGAAGAGGGACAGGGGTGGAGGGGAATTAGCCTGTTCCAGCTAGAGGAAGATAAACAGAGTCAGGTGATTCTTGAAGTAGGTGCTCTGGGGAGAAGATATAGCTTTCAAGGCAAAAGGAAGATGCAGAAAATTATCATTGAACCTATTAAGGGTTATTTCTTTTCCCTGCATTTCTGGAAAAACAAGCCTTTTTTCTAATCCAAATTCATGTGAGACCTTTTTCTGAAACTGAATTAAAACAGTCATTTTGACTTTAAAAACAAAACAAAAAACAAACAAAAAAGATCAATAGAAATTATCCAATATAAAGAACAGATTGCCAAAAAAAAACACATTAACTAAAAATGAACAGAGATATGTGGGACATCAAGCATACTAATGAATGTGTAATGAATTTCTCAAGGAGAGAGAGAAGAAAAAATACAAAAAAAAAAAAAACTTTGAAGAATTCATGGTTAAACATTTTACAAATTTGATTCTATTTAACTTCATGTATGAGAAACAAAAATACATCAATAGCCAGAACAACAATAACAAACTGCTAGAAGACAAAGAGATTATTAAAGGTATAAGGGAAAGATGATTCTGCCATTTATGGAATAATAGCAATAATATGACTTACCATTGACTTCTCATCAGAAAAAAGAAAGGACAGGTAGCAATGGAATGACAAAATGCTGAAAAGGAAAAAAAGTCAATCAAAAATTCTATATCCAGTAAAACTGTCTTTCAAAACGTAGGCAACATACATTCTCTGATATAGTAATTCTGATCCATAAGAAAAAACTATAGAGATTTTGAATATACAAGGAAAGCTGTGCTGCTTTTTATATCTGCCTTACTACAAATTGTACAAAAAGATATACAATTTAGGTGTTCACTTATATATAGTTATTATTCATCATCGACAAAATTAAGTACGAAGAGATCATCTACAATTTGATGAAGGGTTTTGTGACAAAAAGAAAATCATCTCTATTATTAAGCTCACAATGATTTTTTATAGCAAC
The DNA here is from genome assembly GCF_017311325.1 of Ursus maritimus. Taxonomy (NCBI): domain Eukaryota; kingdom Metazoa; phylum Chordata; class Mammalia; order Carnivora; family Ursidae; genus Ursus; species Ursus maritimus. Next base: position 49,407,078 of record NW_024426552.1, on the reverse strand, counting down.
ACTTTCTTAATGAAGGCAGTGCATTTGTTTTTTTTTCTCCATTCTGGTATAGTAACAATTAGCTCATGGTCTGGCAGCTGATCTATTGACTCCACATTGAGTAGCATTGCGTACAATTCCATTTATGAAACAAATGTTGTAGTTTTTTAAATGCTAGAATTCCTATTAGAAAAGCAGTACTATAGGGGCGCCTGGGGGGCATAGTTGTTGGGCATCTGCCTTCGGCTCAGGGTGTGATCCCGGCATTCTGGGATCGAGCCCCACATCAGGCTTCTCCGCTAGGAGCCTGCTTCTTCCTCTCCCACTGCCCCTGCCTGTGTTCCCTCTCTCGCTGGCTGTCTCTCTCTGTCAAATAAATAAATAAAATCTTTTTAAAAAAAAAGAAAAGCAGTAATATGACAATATTTATTGCTTTTGTATTTACTTACCTATCATTTGAGCAATTATAATCTAATAAAATGGATAAAATCTGAATTTCACTTCTTAAAAATTTTTCAAATTTTTGTTACACTAGTTTCTGAATTGCATCACAAGAGAACAATGAAATATTTGTCAGTCTATTTTTTACTCAGAAAAATCTATTTGCTTTCTAATCATTCATATTCTAATTAATTTCCCAAATTATACAAGTTATAATAAAAATATTCTCCTTTCATGTCTTTTCCTTATTTTCTTTGCAACTCAACCAGATTTTGTGAGGCCTAATGGTTTTAAGAGAGAAGATCTCTGATGACTGCATTTCCTTTTGAAAAACAGATGGTGAAGAACTTAACCTCAGAATAATTTACATTTTGCATGTCTGAAGTTAAGATGATTCTACCCAGGTAAGTAAAATTTAAGGTTGAATATTCAGTTAGAAGTTTGCTTTTCATCCATCATCAATTTATTTTTATATGCGAGCCCTCAATAAATCCTAGGTGCTTTTGGTTTCAATCCTTCACATGTTTTATCAACAAAGCAATGGAAGTAAATACTCTGAAACCATTCTGGGACCAGAATATGTAGTACTTTCTTAAATTTGACCACAATTTTTTATTGAACCACAGCTTTAGTTTCAGTCCTAAACTTCCTCTGGGACTTCGAAGAATAGTGCTTGACCTTTGGTCACAAGACACTAGCATCAGGCTCTAATTACAGAATTTTATAATGTGGCTATGGGTTTTGAAAAATAAGTATGAGAAACAATACAACTTCAAAAATTCTACAAGTGTGTAGGCGTCACTAGGTTCACACATGAATATACGGTAAGTAGTAAATACGTGTGACACAATTAGAAAATTGAATGGCATATTAAAATGCTAATTATGTGTCACAGACATACTAAAACATTCTAAATTCATTAGAGAAGCTTCCAGAAAGAGGTATGAAATGAAGAAAGAAATTGCATGAAAACAGAATTAAATGTGGAATGTTGAGTCAATGGTGAGAAAAGAAATCTGTCTGGCAGCAATGAATAAGAGCTCATTTATAAGAGTAAATGAAAAAGTTGTTTTCACCTTCTACTAAACAAAGTAGCTGTCACAAATCTAACCCATTAACCTGCCGTATCTTACCAAACTTCCATACTTAATTACATTGTTATTATTTCTTCATCATTGATTTCCACTTAAAAATATATGCCATGGTCTAGAAGACCAATGTAAAAATTGTTATCCTAGTTCTCCAAACTGGACCAGTGAGATTCTCTTTTCTAGGAGTACTTAATTTAGGTAAAGAGAAACTACATTAATTGAGAAAACTTGCAGTTGATGTAGAATCAAGGGCAAAGGCTACCATTTGATGTGGGGAGTGGGTGGGGGGCACAAATTAAACCATGAGCAAGAAGGACCAAGAGTTTATCTGTAGAAGAAAAACAAAAATGAGACAGATACACAGAGGACTGAAGAACAGAAATCAGCAGACATTAGAGATCTTGAAACCATAAAGAGAAAGAGACTGAGTCTTCAATTCTTCAAGATCTCCTTGTACATTTCAAATGTATTTCAATTGATCCATCTCTTCACCAAACTGAAATAGAACTTACTTAAATTACTTTTTGATATTAAACTATCCACTGCCTTAGGACCTATTATTTGTGAATTTTATTTGAAATTTTTGTAGTTATTTATATAAGTTGCATTTTTAGACATTTTTGTGTCTCAAACTGAAAAAAAAAGTGTTGTATTTCTTTTAATTTTCTATTGTTTTTACATTTTAGAAATGCAAAGTCATTAATCAGTTTATTTTAATACTGTGAAAACTTCACAGAGACTATGGACCTAGTTTGCTATATAGTGTCAATTTTTACTCCCATGGGTAATAAATTGAGGATTTACTGTTGCACTGACCTAAAATACAGTCAAAGTAGACAAAGAATCCCATCATTTACATTTACAAGATACAATGAGTAACATAGAGTATGCATAGATACACAATGTTTAATTTCAGAGTTCAGATTCTCCTTAAAACATAAAAGCCATCTCCTTAAAACATAAAAGCCATAAAAGCATGGGCGGGATCTTTCAAAAATTCAATTTTAAATTAGTATGTTGAGACTATATGTTTTCAGGACCCTGGGATCATGACCTGAGCTGAAGGCAGACGCTTAACTGACTGAGCCACCCAGGTGCCCCGAGACTCTATGTTTATAAAATACTACAAATTCTACCCCTCGAACAACTTGCTGTTTTGAGAATCAGTTATCAAAAGACCAACTCCTGTTCTAGGCAAAATACAGGGCTTATGAGAAGAAACACTTAGAACAAATTTTCCTTAGTCTATCAACACAAAGTTATTTTGAATAGGTGTGTTTATGTCATAACAAACTAAGAAAATCAATCTTAAATGACAAACTCCCATTTTCACCCCTGAGGAACATAGGGCTAGAATATAAAACATAGGAATTTTGGCAGGAAGAGGTCTTGTTAAAGCATCTCATGCACCTCCTGTGGACATTATCTCCCTATGATACTCCAGTCCCTTTATTTTGTTATTGTTTTAAGGCACATTATAAAGACAACAAAATAGGCATTTACAGGGCTACAGAATCTCTTGTGTGGCAGCAAAGCACATAATCAAGCAGCCACAGGTGTACACCACATGAAGTGGTAAAATGTGATTTGTAGAGATTTAATGACAGATATGTCTCCATAAGGCTCCATTCCAGGTTGTGCCCTCCATCTGTTCCACAGGTCTTCATCTGGTTGCATCTAAAGGAAGTAAAATATCTTCATCTTGAGATTTAAACAGTAATCTAAAAATTAATTAGTTTGATAAAGGGGAAAAAGGGATTTATCATATTTATTGTGATTAAAATGTTCATAAAGTTTGTTACTTGTCAAATTGATTTAAAAATGCTTCCTACTTATTGTATCATAATGTAAAGCCTACCATTCCAAATCAAAAGGCAGCTTCATTCGTTAAAATCAATATTAACAATGTCCTCTCCACTTGAAAGATCTATGCATTTTTGCTTAATTCTTTATCTTACCCCTTCAAATGGAAACAACAATGAACGTAAAATTCTCTTTCACATATTTAGGAGGTTCTTTCCCATAATATAGCATATATTTCTGCTTTGATCATTCCATTGTGAAATACCAATATTTTTAGACAGACTAAACATTTTGGCTGATTGTGGTAATAAATAGAGAAAAGAAGTATGAACCAAAACTAAATCTGATACCTAGACAATGAGTGTGAAGTAACTAGTTACTACTCAATGGCAGTTTTGTTCTTCTGGATTTAGATTCTGAAAACATTTATGGGTTAGAGTTGTTATTTGGATCTCTTCTATGGGCTGAACACGATGACAATAATAAGACACATTACCAGGTAATGTCCTCCTCCTTTGCCTCCTATTCTAAATTTTGATTATAGCTTAGTATTTATTTTTGCCTCAGCTTTTACCCATAAACAATTTATCACACTGAGCTAAACTTTATTTTGTAACAGCATATGAATAGTTTCCTACTTTGATGGTCATTCATTTATATGTCTTATCTGTAAGGAAGATACCTGATGAAATTCCTCTGGAGTTGCAGAGATGGTGGTTAGATATGCATGGCATGCTAGTACTTTGAATTGGAGGGACTTCAATACTGGCTCAAGATCTTAATAGCCAAAGCTTCCCTTAGCATAAGAAAATGGATACAGCTAACATTTTTTTAAAAAACCATTTTTCCTAAGAGAAAAAAAAGCCATAATTTCTCTTGCCTTAAAAGTTAAAAAACACAATCTTCAATAAATATTATTACTGCTCAAGTTTTAAATTTCATCTTAAGGACAATAATTGAAATGGGATAATACAAATAGAATGAAGAAAAGCAACAAAGTGTCAGGAGAAATAGAAAATAGAGGCACGACAAAAACTATGTTTGTATTAGTCTGGGTCACATCAGAGGACAGAAACTATATCAATAATATGAACATGGAGAATTTAACACTAAGAACTGTTAACTAGTAAAAGGTGATTACTAAATAGGATGTGCAGAAGTAGAAGATGCAGGAGTACAGCAATAACAAATGTATAAATTTCTTTCTCCCTCTAGGGCTGAGGAAAAGAAAATAAGACCTTTCTTAGAAACTTATGATAGGGGACAGACTCATACTCTGGGATTAAGATCTCTTTAGAGAAAGGAGGGGAAAGGAATACTCAGACTGTGATAAGTAAACTGAAGTGTGTGGATCTACCCTTCAGGTGATGAAGAAACTTGCAAAGTGTATGAGCTGTAGTTCATCTATAACAGCAGCCCACTGAATGGCAGAGAAACCCACTGAAGTGTTTGGATTTCATCTGGTTCATGGGAGCCTCCGAGGTTAAACACTACAACTTTTCACATTCCACATTCCAATCTACCACTTTTCAAGGTAGAATAGCTCAACCCCTTCCTGCTGACCTAGTTTTGCAATCTCTTTCTAGACAAAGGTTAATATCAACATCATGCGGCCAAAGAACAATATCTAGGTCTAGTATAACAACACAAGGGAAGAGAGGGTTGATCTGCAGCTAATAGTCAGCATATGGATAACTGTCACATTCTACACTGACAGCTATTCATATTCCATACACACCTTTATACAAATGTTTGTATTTCCAGAAAACAACAAAAACAATTGCAAAAACAATTTCATATTCACTTAACAAGGATGTAATTATTCTTTGTACAAAGGATGAAATTCTCATCTTCCCCCAAAATGAGGGGACAGAAAGTCCAGTTGTCATTGTATCCCATCACTAGCTATATTAATTACTACTGAAATCCAGTCACCATTTCACTGAATATTTGTTACCTAAAGAAAAAAAAAATGTAAAGCTAACCTCCAATGTATTACTTATATATAAAGTAATGAGGGGAGAGATGAAAATAGATGATGTGTATAGAAATAAATATATATACATAATAAGCAAAAATATATATATACACAAAACTACCACAGCTCTCAATTCTGTAATTGATCATGATGCTGCATTTGATATCTGCAAATTTGTTCTTCTGCTACAGATTCCGTATTTTATGTGTTTTCAGCCAGAACATGGTTGGTGTTCTTTAATCAGGTGTGATGATTCAAACTCTTCATTTCTGAAGGATTTGAGTCCTCAATAGTTTTCCTTTCTCTGGCTGCTCTAGTTTTTCTTAATTACCTTTACTACAGCAGAGAAATATTAAGAGTCTGTTCTCTTAAATGTATTGACTTCTCTGTGTTCCTACTGTGTGGAAACAAAATAATTACCTATCAATAATCAATGTCAATCACTTCAGCCATTAGAGTAAACTTTTTGCCTGTTAGTTCAGTGGATGTGGAGCCCAAAATTGTCAGGTGGCAAGATTGTTTTCCAATTCAATAGTACCAGTGTTGCCTATCCTTGGAGGAAGCATACCCTTCTTGAGGACTAAGTCCATTTCACTAGTGGAACTCAGAGTTGCCAGATAAAGACCAAATTTCTTTGAGTAATTTACTAGGGATAATAGTGAGAGAAGCCACTCTCATGACCACTCATTGATTTCCTGGTTCCTATATTCTGACAATGGGAGTGAAAGTATCATATAATGGTCTCTAATTCAAAGCATAAAATGTATCCTAAGGAAGATCCTCATCCTTTCAGTGTATTGTTTCCCAACTAATGTCATACTTGAATCTTCAATAAGCCATTGTACTACACCAGCCAATTCTTCATCATGAGGTAGTTGGCAAATCCATTACAAGAGCATGTGCTGAAATTCTCTTGATAAAATTGGTCAGGAGCCAATAACCTAAGCCTGTGTCTTTCCTGAACTCTAAACCTCTATACCTCCTTGAAATTCAGTTTTCTGTAGAATTCTTCTTGTAGACCACTGGGTTTAACAAGAAACAGATAAAGTCAGTCTGAATATATTTTTGCTTTTTAAAAAATTGAAAATTTATCGTAACCTTCAAAAACCTCTATATTCTCCCCATTTGTACTCTATATTATAAAATGTCCACAGTTTTTTCCTTTAGAATACTTAATTTATAATTTAAGCTCTCTCTACACTTCATTTTATAAGCTCCACTTCTTGGTGTCGAGTATTTTTTTTTTTTACTATTACAAAAGTTTAACAAAAAGTTCAATATGAAAATGTACATGACCTGATTTTTATACTGTAGTAAAACAGTTGCTATGAAGAGGGAACATGTGGAAGCAGTTATTTCTTCCAGTGAACACACCCATTGTTTATACTTGTTCCAAGGCTTTTAACCACATGATACTATTTCTTGTATAACCACCATTCTAATATTGTTCTGTTGCCCACTAGTTGCCATCTTCACACATTCATCTATCACAAGATTCACAAAGGGATCGAATCCCTGCAATATTCTTTGGACATGTCTGCCACCATTTAATTTTGGTGATAATTTCTTGTCCATAAGTTTTTCCAACTTGGTAGGGTGACCTTTGCTCATGGTGTCACTGGGCAAGCTTAAAGATGCCTCCAAATGGAATTCATGTCATCCTTCTTACTCCTGCAGTAGACCCCTTGGTGTCAAGTCTTAAAAAGAAATAAAAATTGAAATTTGCATGTGATGGCTGTCACGCTAAGTCATCTGTCACTGTCATAAGTAGTATGACTCAGCTGATAAAATCAACATACTGTTAATCCCTTGGGAGATACTAAAGATAAAGTTTTTCAATTATATCTGAACAGAGTATTCTAACCCAATAAATGGAATTTGGTCTCCAGCATTTATCATGTAAATCCTACCATGCATGATAACCTTAGTTCTTTCACATCCTTAGGTAGATGGCAAAAATTTGATAGGAATGATGTATTGTTACACACACACACACACAAAGTTTTATTATATTGCACACATACCTTATTTTATACTCACTCTCTTCTATTTCATTTCTGTTAAAAATGAATTTTTTCCATTGATTGATGAATGGATAAAGATGTGGTACACACACACACACACACACACACACACACACACACACACACTGGAATGTTATTCAGCCATAAAAAAGAATGAAATCTTGCCATTTGCAATGACATGGATGAAGCTAAATAGTATAATGCTAAGTGAAATAAGTCAGAGAAAGACATGATTTCACTCATATGTGGAATTTACAAAACAAAACAAATGAACAAAGGGAAAAAAACAGAGAGGGAGAGACAAACTAAGAAACAGACTTTTTTTTTTAAGATTTTATTTATTTATTTGACAGAGAGAGAGAGAGACAGTCAGTGAGAGAGGGAACACAAGCAGGGGGAGTGGGAGAGGAAGAAGCAGGCTCCCAGCAGAGGAGCCTGATGTGGGGCTCGATCCAGAATGCCGGGATCACGCCCTGAGCCAAAGGCAGATACTTAACAACTGCGCCACCCAGGCGCCCCAAGAAAAAGACTCTTAAGAGAACAAACTGATGGTTACTGGAGGGCAGGTGGGTGGGGGGATGAGTGAGATAGGCGATGGGTTTAAGTGTACTTGTGATGAGCCCTGGGTGATGTATGGAAGTGTTGAATAACTATACTGTATACCTGAAACTAATATAACATGATATGATTACTAACTGGAATTAAAATAAAAACTTCTAAAAAATGAAATTTTTGTAGGGATTCCTGAGGGCCAGCTAATCAAAAGTGATGTTCTTGATTATATCTTTCATGAATACCTTCTAAAATAGAAATGCTATTAAAACTTGATTATTTTAAGTCTATCCCTCAGCAACTTGTCTAAATCTAGTTATTCTAATCTATAGCAATGACAGTTGTATACAGTAGAACAGTAAGTAATGTTTCTTCTCATGCATCATGATTAAACAAATTGTCTGGGTTGGTAAAACCAGTTTTGCACTGGTTTTATATCCATGCTTGCTTTTGGTATCTTGCCTTATCAGGTGTTCAAAAAGCATATGCAACAGTATCTTAATTTCTGCTATTCTGCTGACTTACGTGGTTTGTTTTCTTTTGCCTTTATGATACAGACTCTATCTTGATCATGTTACTGCTAGGTTCCCAGGGACAACTGCTATACTGGTGAAAGAACACAGATCTCATTCTTTGTGAGGTATTTCAACTTTGAATACACATTGAACTAGTAACTCCAGTCAATAGTCTCATAAATGTTTGCCATGTCACAATAAAGACCAGGAGAAACTTCATGGGAATGTCCGTGTCAATTCAATTTTGTATCACTCTGAAGGTGACTCAGTAAAATCCTTACTTTTAAGAGAATAAAACATGAATAGGCAAAAACAAGTGCAATGCTGACAAATTAAAACTGTGTTGAGAGCAATGAGCAGCATTTAGGAGAATTTCTCCAGATAGAGTATGTCCAGGAAAGGAAAATTACTAAAGTGTTTTAAGTCGACTTTAAGGGAGAATAAAATGTCAAGGGTTAGATTTAGGTGACTCCATAGAGAATGCTTTTGAGCTATCACCAATTATTTACAACTGCATCAAAGAAAAATGAAAATGAAAAAGAAAACATTCTCAATGACTGGATTCAAAAGAAAGCTAGGTAACTGTAAAAGACACACACTAAACCTCCCAAAGCTTTACTCTTGTGAATACTGGCATAAACTGAACCTAAATACTCATGTGCCCTGCTAGTCTACTGTTCGTGGGATATATATATATTGTGATTTCCTTACACTATAGCAAATTCATGTGAGCACTTAGTAATTTACTCAGTTATTTAACTTCAGTTACCCAATCCAGAAAAGGCAGAAGAAACACATGGGAATATTCATTAAAAAAAATGTAGCTGTATTAATTTAGCTATTGCCAAAACAAAAACACATGTCTTCATATCAATTATCTTAAGAACAAGAGATGTGTTGATGCTACTTGGGTGGCTAATCAAGGCAGTCTCAGGGTTGGCAGCTTACTTAACTTTGATTATGTTCCCTTATGAACCTGAGTCAGCTGGGGGCTATCTACTCCAGGATGGGTTCATATAGACAGAACTGCAGATCTGCACATTCTGGTCTGTTCCGCATGTGTCTCATCCTCCTTGGATCAGCAGATCAGCCAGGGCATGCTCTCCTTATAGTAGCAGCAAAAGCACAAGAGACCACACAGAACCATGGAGGGTTTTTTAGATTCAGAAATGAGGCCGGTGATGTGTATTAAGGAGGGCACACATTGCATGGTGCACTGGGTGTTATACACAAATAATGAATCATGGAACATTACATCAAAAACTAAGGATATACTGTATGTGACTAACATAACAAAATAAAAATTAGTATAAAAACTAAATAAATAATAAAATAAAATAAACAAATCAATTAAAAAAATTCAAAAAAAAGAAAAAAGAAATGAGGCATGATTTTTTTTCAACGATTGAAAAATATAGCTAACAGTTTGTTAGCCTTTTTTTTTTTTTAATGTAAATCAAACATGTACCATATTTTGCTTTCAGGGATGAGCAGACTGAATCAAAAGTCCCAGTATGGATTCATATATTTCGATAATTCACAAATTTTGCCCTTCCTTCCAAAGTTACTCTTTTAGGGGCGCCTGGGTGGCTTAGTGTCTGCTTTTGGCTCAGGTCATGATCCCAGGGTCCTGGAATAGAGTCCCGCATCAGGCTCCCTGCTGGGCGGGAAGCATGCTTCTCCCTCTCACACTCCCCTTGCTTGTGTTCCCTCTCTCACTGTCTCTGTCAAATAAATAAATAAAAATATTTTTTTTTAAAAAAGTTACTCTTTTAAGGGAGATATAAAGATAAAACACAGAGTGTATTAAGTTAGGCCCTGCTGTATTTAGGTCATGACTCTTATGGAACCCAAACTACTAAATTTACCCAATTGGGACAGAGTGTTTGTAGCACACACAACACTGTGTCACACATAACACCGTCACTTTCGATATACAGAATGTCCAGTGTTGCAGACCACTGCTTCTCCCTCTATCTTCCCTTTCCCTCTCACATAACCATTAAGAAATGAATATTGTTTCATAGGCTCTTTAGTATGTCTGATATGCATTAAAGTTATAAAAAAAACTTCATAGCACTTGTCACTCTTTTTCTATTTATAAATTATTTTTCAGACCTAGGTTCAACACTTCCATTGAAAAAAGCTATAGATTAAAAAAATAAGTTATTATACAGGAAAACAATCAAAACTAAGATATTTACAGTGAATATATTCTACAGCTACGTTTGAAAATAAGACTTCAACCTCTTTTCTTGTGGAAGCAACCTGTGGAATTTTTTTTTAAAGATTTATTTATTTGTGAGAAAGAGAGAGAGCACAAGCAGGGAGAGCAGGCAAAGCAGACAGAGCAGGTGGAAGGAGAAGAAGGTTCCCTGCTGAGCAAAGAGAGGGACTTGATCCCAGGACCCTGGGATCATGGCCTGAGCTGAAGGCAGATGCTTAACTGACTAAGTCACCCAGGCATCCCAGCAACCCAACAGCACTGATGTGGGGTAAACAATTATCATTTATTCAAACTGGCAGGTTTATCCCTGAGCAAATGTGACATTAGTCTGCTACTTATTTTCCTTAAATTATGAAGCAAAAACAAAAATCTTTTACCTAACTGAGAGGTCATCATCTGTTGCTAAATACATAAGTTGTTACAAATCACTTCATTAAATATACTGTCACTATGCAAATTATAGATCAACTAAGCAGAGACAGGCAAGAAAGACCTCTCCAGAAAATATTCTTCTCTTTCCCCAAATGGATAGACATAGAATCAGGCAATGTGGGCACTGCTAATTTATCTGTTTGTTTTATTTTACACAAGTGTTTGCCCAGACCATATTTTGTCACTAAGTCTGGTATAGAAATCCAAATTCAGCTTGAATTGAGAAAACAAGTCATTTGAATGGATTTTCTTCACTCCTTCATTATAATTATGCTGCACTTTGCTAGAGCCAAGGTGATAATAGAAGATGGATGGAAGAAGCAAAAGGAGAACAGTTGAAGGGGAGGAAAAAAGTGACAAGGATGTGATAGAAAAGCACCTGAGGAAAGAGAGGAGAATTAATATTGAAGAGATTATGGAAGGGCTGTTTTCTTTTTAATTGCCTACATCAAATTTGCCCTGCCCTAACTTATGATAAGAAAAGTAAAATGTTAGTATCAGCTCTTTATCCTTATCCCTATCCACAGCAAAGATACCCAGGGCTTTGTCTAGCACCTCCTGCTTCCAGGCATATCCAAATTCTACATCGTATATTTAGATTGTGTACATAAAAAACATAAAATTAAATTTGAGGGGACAGGTAAAAGGATTGATATAATAGGCTATTCTTCCAACAAAGCTATATGCTGCACAGTTTATATTATCTCAGTGGGTTCATTACAATCCCATCTCCTTTTAACAAAATTTCAAGAGTAGAATACTCAATATCATATTTACATCTTATGCCATTAGAATATACATGTACAATCAATGGGTGGCTATATCTACTAGAAGTATTTGTGGTGATATTGTGGAAAATGGAAAAAATGTGAATATCTGATCTGTATTAGCCGATAATAATAAGAAACAGTTGTACCTGGTTTTTATTATTAAGTTTAAGATCCCTTCAAGAAACACATACACAGAATGAGGAAACTGGAAAAAAAAAAAGAACAATAAATCTAAAACAAAATAAAATTTGAGTCTATAATCTGGTTTTCACTTCTCCGGTTCACATAATTTTTTTTGCCATTTTTATCACCACCTGGAATTAAAAACTACACGGCTAGTTGATGCTTCATGGCTCTTGTTTATGTTTCTGTGGGTAGAACCATTTATTTTCAACAACATTTTGATCCTGGAATCCATGGTGGCCTTTGTGTCCAATGATGAAGTAATCCGAATAAACATTATTCACAGGTCACAAAGTGAATGGATGGACCAAAGACAGATCTTGTTCGGTTACGTTCATGATTGTACTTGCAACCTTCAGCTTTCAATTTCTAGTGCAAATCTGGTTGATTCTCTAATGAATTTAAACTTTTTCTTCATTCTGTGTTAATAGGTCCTTTAAGGAGGCATAGAGTTGATTTTGTTAAGCTTTTTTTTAAATTTGAGGGTACCCAGTGCCACCCACAAATCAACAAGTATCTGGCTCATGTTTCAGTTTGTTATGATTTTAATCATCTGTGTCACTTTCTTCCTAATTTGTGCTATGTCCATATTAAACTCATATATTACCTAGGTTGCCTGTGTTGCCTCAAATTTCATAGAGGACGGTATGGTTGAATTCAGTCATTTAATCAATTTACATCCATGTTTATTTTACCAAAGGTTCTGAGCTTATATAATAAAATATTTCAATAAACTCATTAAATATACATGTATTTGGTGATTATTTGATGAACATTTAATTGCAATACTGACCCAAATTGCATTAACAGCAATAACAGTTAAAAATTAAAAATTAAAATTGTAGCTCATTACTGATGTGTAAACAGTGCAAGTATATGTATTTTTTAAATAAAAAAATAGCCATCAACAATTATGACTGTTAACTTCACAGTTACACAATAAGCTTAAGAAACAGCAACACCAAGAAAAAAGGATATTATTTGTAAAAATATAAGTGTGCTTTACTGCCACTCAGTAGCAGGGATTTCATAACTATATTTCTTTAAAACTACTGAAAGAAACAGAAGCTCTTCATGAGCTGACCTATCAGTCTATAGATAAACTAATTGAAAAAAAAATGTGTTTTATATTCACTTGACTCATCATCCTTTTAGACTTTCTGCTAAGGCTAAAATATTATACATTATTTGGTTCTAAGTAGATAGTTTCCAGTTATATACCATTGATTGCTTATATATGAGGAGATTTGCCTTAATTCCACATCTTTATCTTCATATCTATCAATAGTGAACTGATTAATGTTTCTAAGATGTTCATTTATCACATTATAGTCAGTCCATTTCACACTAACAGCAATACCACTCAATCTATCACTATTACTTCAGACAATGTTCTATAGATGTGTTGACCTGAAAAAGGGCATGTAGAAAAATGCAGAATAGTGTGGTTGCAAGAAATGCAAGGTCATAAACAATATGGTAACGTAAACTTTGCTCTGGATTTATTTCTCAATTTACCTTTTACTGTTCAAGTCATATCTGGTAAAATATTTAGGAAGAATCACTGGCAACAAAACTGTTATTACTTATGGGGAGAGATTTCCCCCAATCATAACAAGTCTGAATAATCTGCACAATCTCCCAATGGATGCTCACCATCACTGTGTCATTGTCTTTATACTACCATAATAATTTTATTCTGTTATAGAATGCATTTCTTTAGGGTTATCCCTAAATTATCCCATCCTGAGAGCCCAAATCTTTTAATTTGGTCTAAGCAAAAGAAGGGCTAACTACCTAGGCAGAGAACATTATTTTAAATCTGTTAAGAGTTGAGTATAATGCCTTATAACTGAAATCAATCATAACATTATAAGGGTGTGATTATTATTTTTTAAATATTTTATTTATTTATTTGAGAGAGAGAGAGAGAGAACGAGAATAAGCTGGGGGGAGGGGTAGAGGAAAAGGGAGAAGCAGACTCCCCACTAAGCAGGAAGCCTGACCTGGGGCTAGATCCCAGGACCCTGGGATCATGACCTGAGCCAAAGGCAGCCGCTTAACCAACTGAGCCACCCAGGTGCCACAAGGGTATGATTATTTTTAATTTATTCTTAACCTAAGAATCTCTGCCAATAACATTTTCAGACTTGTGATGATTGAAGAGTCATAAGACTTGTAATGATTTGGTAGTCATAATATTACCAATAAATTATTTCTTAAAGAAAATTAAGCAAAGAACATAAGCAAATGAACTAATTAAAGAATAATACGGAATATAAAGATCATTAGATAGACATTTGAGTAAGAAACTATTATAACATATAACTGAGTTTACAATAATTGATAATATAACTGTAGAGTTTAAAATAAATGGTAAGAAGTATTTTCTAAGGGGCGCCTGGGTGGCGCAGCGGTTAAGCGTCTGCCTTTGGCTCAGGGCGTGATCCTGCAGTTGTGGGATCGAGCCCCACATCAGGCTCCTCTGCTATGAGCCTGCTTCTTCCTCTCCCACTCCCCCTGCTTGTGTTCCTTCTCTCGCTGGCTGTCTCTCTCTCTGTCAAATAAATAAATAAAATCTTTTAAAAAAAAAAATAAGTATTTTCTAAAAATGCAGAGGAATAAAATAAAAACAGTTTCATTGACAGGGATAAAAATTACGGGTCATTATTAAAATATTTTAAGGTAACCATTTGAATAATAGAAGTAGAATATTTAATGTTCACACTACTGAAGGAAAAATATATATGTCATCAATTAAGAAAGGGCTACGCCTTTCCCTAAATGAAACACCATGCCTGAAATAAACTTAACAAAAAAAATCACATCTTATAAGTAGAATGATAAATATCTGTGTCTAATAAGATGTAATTTTTCTCAGTCTATGTTGAAATATCAAGCTATAAATTTACAAAGGAAGCATCAGTAATAGCACAATGTGGTTGAAAATACTGACATTACAAAGATGTAGAATCAGTCTGGCAATATCAATGAAATTTGGACAAATATGAACTTAGAGTAAAATTTTAAAATGAGACAGGGAGAGATGTTCTGTATTCATAAAAATTATAATCCACCAAGAAATGTTAACATTCATAATCTTTATGTACTGAGAAAATTCAGCAAAATTGAGATAATTTGACCAATTTGTAATTTTTTAGGACTCTTAAATATCTCTTATATTGCTCATTATATCATTTACATAAAAATTAAATGAGGGTACTAGATATTTGCAGGGTATAATTAATAAAAGTGATCACTGCACTAAAAAACAGAAGCATCCGATCTTCAAATATCTCTGAAATATTTACTTAAAAAGACTATGAATTTGTACCCAGGATGGAAAATACTAAAAATTTCCAAAAATTAGAAATTGTGTATTGGTGATATTTTCTGAGCATTCTGTAATTACGTTAGAAGTTAAAAATTAAGAAATAAGCAGTGTTTTGTTCTTGCTCTTTATTTTTTTTAATTTGAATTTTTTAATCACAAATGTGAAAAAAGCTTGACTAAGAAAAAATGTCAAATGATACTCATAAGTAGTTTTTTTATAATCATAATTATAATTAAGAAAATAAAATTAAAATAATTTTATCAAGATTTTACAAGAAAATAAAAAATAAATGTAAGAATAAAGTATTAATAATCATAAACTACAGAATTAATAAAACTGAACAGAAAGTCCCTTAACAAAAAAATGTTTATAGGAAGATTAATATAGACATGATTTTACAAGACTGATGTAGAGAAAAAGAAAATAAAAATGAGCATTAGCAAGAAAACTCCAGATTGAAGGAGATAGAAATATATTAAGAACATTTTGGTAGAAAATCATAAGAATTTTGAGAATGGACAACTAGGAAACTATAAATTATGAAAGTTACAAAAAATTTAAAAAGGCAAAAAAAAATGGGCACAGTTTTAGTCTTTACCATTTATATTTCACAGTTTTTCACATCTACTTACATTACAAACAGGACTATTTCTTAGTGATATTTTATATAGTGGCTTAGAACACCTCAAGTAACATAGAATAACTTTAAAACTGAACTGTATTTTTTGTATTGCATTGTTTTCCTACTGTCTGCTCTCGGAGAGTTACTGTTTCATTCCTTTAATAAATAGGCATGCACACTATAAAATGCCAAGATGTAATGCAGTAAGTAGGGTTGTTTGTGCTTTCTTTTAATTTTCATTCAGGTGTCACGGTTTATGTTTTAAATCTTCGCCCCACTGAACTTCACAAAGTAGAGAGAATATCACAGACTTATTAGGGGTCTAAACTTCAAATCAATTTTTAAAATGTGATTGAAATAAAGTAAAATGCAGGAATAAAACCAAGTGGGATATGCGACTATTTGTATTGTGTTATAGTCCACCTACTGCGTTACGTGATTGTGTATACAAGTGACCAAAGGTATTTATCCAGCATCTCCCTTATTTTAATGGATATTTTGAGCCTTTGCTTACTTTTGAGTATTAGGGAAATATTCCTGTGTGTCCAAAAATGTAAAATATTGTCATGTAGTGTCAGAGAATAGATAATTCCACTATAGCATGTTGAAGTTTATTTTAGAATGAATAAAAAGGCTTTGTGGGAGAACATGTAAAATTAATGGAGATCAATATAATACTAAAAAAAAAATCTTTCATCACACCACTTCTCTGAATTTTGTAATTTTACCTGGTACTATGAGAAAGGCAAGTAAAAGAGAAGGAAATTACAGATGACTCTGTCCACTGCTCTGCATGTCACATGGTGCTTTTCATTTGCATAAGAGTCAACAGATAATACTTAAGCCTTAACTCATGAGAAGAAACAATAGATTGAAAGGGGAAAAGATACAGGGCTGTGAGTAAAAGGATTCAGATCATAAGCCTGGCTCTACAGCTAACTAGTTTTGTACTCTAAATTATTTATTTAATTCCTCTAGACCCCAGTTCCCCATGCAGAAATTAGAGGATTAGGACAAAAGTACTTCTAGGATTCCTGTTAAGCTCAAAGTCTCCAATGTTGATGCTTTGGCGAGTGATAATACCAATTTTCCCCATTTTTTTTAGTCATTGTTTCACATACTCATTTTCAGTGGTTTTATTTACCTTATATTTTTGTAACTTCTCATTCTTATATACTAGAAAACTTGAGAAAAAAATGTTAGAATAATACAAGAAACTCCTGGATATCATTTACCCAGATCCACCTATTATTTATATCTAATCATTCTTTCTCTCTCTCCCCCCTCCTTCTAGTTCTCTCTCTCTGTTCCTCTCCCTCTCGTGTATGTTTGCTGTATGTGTATATGCATATTTTTCTGAAACATTTGAAAATTATTTTTCAAAGTTTAAAAGTATGTAATATACTTTTAAAAGTATGTAAATATACTTTTAACAAAACAAGAATATTCCGTTACATGACTACAACACTATTTTCTAATCCACAATCCATATTCATGTTTCATCAACTGTCAATTGTGTATTTCATAGCTATTTGTTTTCCCCGTCAGGTCCAGGATTTAATCTGGGTTCAGACATTACATTTAGTTGCCCTGTGCTTTTAGTTTCCTTTCATCTGAAAGAGTTCTTGAGCCTTTGTTTCTTAATATTCAAATTTTTAAGATTACAGACCAGTTATTTTGAATACTGTTGGTATTTGTATACTGTTTGCTGAAATGGTGTCTGATATTTATATGGCCTCTCCTGCTTTCTTTGGCTTAGAGTTAGCATAATGTATTTTTCTCCATCCATTTACTTTTAATGCATATGTATCTTTATATTTAAACTGGGTTTCTCATAGACAATGTATAATTGGGTCTTGTATTTCTAACCTCTCTAAATTTCTTTCTTTTAAATGGTGCATTTAGAGCACTGACATTCAGTGATTACTGATATTGTTGAATTAATATCTACCATATTTGTTACTGTTTTCTTTTTGTTGCCCTTCTTCATTGTTCTTATTTATGCATTCCATTCTTTTTCTGCCTTTTGTGGTTTTAATTGAGCATTTTATGATTTCATTTTTTCTTCTTTCTTAGCAAATGATTTATATATATATTTTTTACATTTTTACTGATTACCCTAGAGTTTATAATGTATATTTACAACTAATTCAAGTCCTTTCAAATAACACTATAGTGCTTCATAGGTATTGTGAGTACTTTATAATAACACAATAATCCTAATTCATCCTCTCATTCCTTTTATCAGTGCTGTCATTCATTTCACTTCTATTAAGCATACAGAAGCAAATACATTTGGATATATACACACATACATATATACACACATACATATATATACATATATATATATACACACACACACACACATATTTGAATACATTGTTGCTATTATTTTGAACAGTTATCTGTTAAGTCAATTAAGAATAACAAAGGTTTTGATATACTTTCACTTACTCTTTCTGAATCTCTTCCATTTTTTTAATATAGGCCTGAATTTCTGACCTATATTATTTTATTTCTAAAGAACTTCTTTTCACATTTATTAAAAGGCAAGAGTACTGGCAACAAATGCCCTCAATTCTTATGTGTCTGAGAAAGCATTTCTGTTTCATTTTTGAAGGACAATTTCACAGGGTACAGAAATCCTGGTTGGTGGCTTTCTTCTCGACACTTTAAATATTTCTCTCTACTCTCTTCTTGTATAGTTTCTGAGAAGTCAAACGTGATTACCTTTGTTCCTCTGTAAGTAAAGTTTGCTTGTTGTTGTTGTTTTCCCCTCTGGCTGCTTTCAGGAGTTTTTATCTTTAATTTTCTGCAATTTGAAAATGATATGCAGAGGTGGTTGGGTTTTTGGGGGTATTTTTTTGTGTGTTTTTGTTTTGTTTTGTTTTTCATATGTATCATGTGTGGTTTCCCTAGATCTGTGGTTTGGCATCTTACACTAACTTGAAAAAATTCTGTTATTATCATTTCAAATATTTCTTCTGTTCCTTACTCTTTCTTTTCCTTCCAGTATCCCCATCATATGTATACCTTTTGTAGTTGTCCCACAGTCCTTGATATACTTCTTTTCCAGTATATATATTCTCTCTTTGCTTTTCACTTTGGGAGGTTTCTACTGAGATAACCTCAAGCTCAGAAATTCTTTCTTCAGCCATGCTCACTGTACCAATAAGCCCATTCTTGTTTCTGTTATAATATTTTTGATGTCTAGCATTTGTTTTTGGTATTTTTAAAGTACTTCCTTCTCTACTTGCAGTGAATCCACCTGTTCTTGCATGTTGTCTATTTTACCCATTTGAGGCTTCAGCATATTAATTGCACTTTTTAAAAAAGATTTTATTTATTTATTTGAGAGGGGGGAGAGAGAAAGAGAGAGAGAGAGAGAGAGAGAGAGAGAGAGGGAGAACGCACATGAGCAGGGGAGGGGCAGAGGGATAGGAAGAGAGAATCTCAAGCAGACTCCTCACTGATTGTGGAGCCTGACTCAGAGCTCAATCCCACGACCCTGAGATCATGACCTGAGTTGAAATCAAGAGTCGCACACTCAACTGACTGAGCCACCCAGGTGCCCTTAACTACACCTGTTTTAAGTTCCTAGTCTGCTAATGCCAACATCTCTGACATGTCTGGTTCTGAGTTTGTTCTGTCTATTCAAATCATGGTTTTGGTTTTGGTTTTGATTTGTGCTATTTGGTATGCTTTGCAACTTTTTCTTTTATTTTCCTTTTTTCTTTTTTTTTAAGATTTTATTTATTTGACAGAGAGAGATTGACAGCCAGCAAGAGAGGGAATACAAGCAGGGGGAGTGGGAGAGGAAGAAGCAGCCTTCCAGTGGAGCAGAGAGCCCCATGTGGGGCTCGATCCCAGGACCCTGGGATCACACCCTGAGCCAAAGGCAGACGCTTAACGACTGAGCCACCCAGGTGCCCTTTGCAACCTTTTTGTGCATAGCCAGACATCATGTATTGGGTATAAAAAATTGTTATAAATAGGCCATTAGTAAGGTGGTGGTAGGGTATATGGGAGGTGAAGAATTTTATAGTCCTATAATTAAGTCTCAGTCTTTTAGTGAGCCTATGCCTCTGGACTATGAATTTTACAAGTATTTCTCAGTTTTTCCTCCTCTCTTGGATGGGGAATAGAATGACTGGAGTGGGCTAGAGCTGGTTATTTCCCCTCCTCGAGGACAACTAGGCTCTGATGCTACCTCACCAGAATTATAAACTGTCAGACTTGTCCTCACTGAGCCTCCAGGAATTTGTCAATTACAGTTTTTTCCTCCTCTGGCATTGGTTCCTACAGAAGTTTCCACTCATTTGACTCTGCTCCAGTGAGCTGTGACTTCCAGTATTCACTGTAGGTCTCCCTAATCTTGGTGCCAGCACTTTGCCCTTCAGCTTCCCATCTTTGGATATAAAAAGAACAGGTGATTTTTTGGTTTAAGCTTTTTACTTGTTGTTAGGAGGGAGTGGTGACATCAAAGTTCCTTACATGTGCAACTGGAAACTTTTTTCTCCCTAATTTTTAATGGTATGCTGACTACTGTGGATATTTGAGTTTCCTTAAGAAGTGTTGTGTTTTTGCTCACAGACAGTTCTTTCACTCATGTATCAGGGTAATCTTTACAAAAATACTTGTTTTTAAGCTATTTTAAGACAGATATAAATTACATAAAGGATGGCTTTCTAGCATGTAAACTGATTGTCCTGGATGTGAAATAAGCTCCCCCCCTCCCCGCCCCAGCTACTTAGAACTCCTGTATCTCTCAGACCTCTGTGGCTTTTGGAGTTTCCATTCAACACAGATCACTGTGTCCTCCCAGGACTATAGAGTCTTGAACAGTGTAGGCACAGCTTAGTATTTGTCAAAAGACAAAGTAACAGCATTGCATTTCTGGAATTCCCTTTTTGGGTAGCTTCCCTATCTTTGACACTCTGCCTTTTTTTTTTTTTTTTTAAGATTTTATTTATTTGTCAGAGAGACAGAGAGAGAGAGCACAAGCAGGGGGTAGGGGCAGAGGGAGAGGAGGAGGAAGAAGCAGACTCCCCACTGAGCTGGGAGCCCAGCATGGGACTCCATCCCAGGACCCTGAGATCATGACCCGAGCTGAAGGCAGACACCTAACCAACTGAACCACCCAGGCATCCCAACACTCTGTCCTTTTAATTCCTACTGCCATAGGAGGCCCAGACTCAATTTCTTTTTCTCTTGTTCATGAGATTCCTATGTTCTACTTGGATTCAACCTCTTTATACTTCATTCTGATTGGGCCCCAGACAGAGCCAGGGTAATTCTAAATTTCACTTTGCATGTTTTCCCTCTAAAAGAGATCACAGTCTTGTGTTGACGGTTGCACAAAATTTGAAAACATATGTCATATTTTACCTGGTTTTCTAAGTTACTATGGAGTGATAGTTCCATACTGATTAACATACCATGGCTAGAAGAATAATCAAGCTACCTCATTGATCCAATAGTTATTTCTAATACTTATTAGAAATTGCTTAATATAAAATATGACTGAAAACATAATATAGCTAAAATCCTAATTTGTGATGAAACATCTACAACTACATCAAAATTCCAGCAAATCTTTTAGTGTAGACCAAGATATTACTTCATAACAACAACAACTGAAAGCCCTTTCTAGTAATACTTGTCTCCAGACTTTACGGATAATAGTTCTCAAGAGATCAATCTCTTTCAAGAGAGTTCATTCTTCATTGATTGATTTTTTTGAAACCCCTCTATCTTAGGAGGGGGGAGATTTGCTGAGAAAATTGTTGAAGTTTATATTAAACGTAGCTACCTCCCAGATCATACAGTATCTTTATTTTACCAGAGAAATCTCTTGTTAAAATTACATTATCAGTGCCATGACCAATTTAAAAAGCTATTCCTGAAATGAGTGGATTGGTATGCAATTACCTTCTGAGTTAGATTGTTCCAATATTTCAAACCACATGGATAAGATTATAAAAAGTTCACAGAACAATTCATGCTAGATGCCCAAGGAAAATGAGTAACTCTCCTGTGTGCATAAACCAGAAAGGTATGCGTTGTCAGGTAGCAGAGGGGTGCAATTAGGGGAGGTTACCAGATAAAGCAAGATAAATAAGAGTAAGATTTGTTATATAGATTTAAATCTGTGGTTTCTCCATTATGGTGAGAGTTTCTGGTGAGTTACTTGTTCTTTCCTTCCTACCACAGAAAGGGAGACACCATTACAAATGGAGATTTAATGTAAATGTGTTTTACAAAAGGGTAACTTTTACTGTTTTCCGAGCTTCTCCTGAATCTGCTGTTTTTCAAAATAATCACCTCAAAATGATCCTTATGCCGAAGAGGCATATTTGGGGTGACATATTGTACAGCCCTTCAAATACAATGAAAAACAGAATGATTCATTTGTAAATGGATTATCTCTCACATTAATATTAATTAAGAAAAGGAGGCAAATTAATTGAGAATATTATAGATCATACAGTACTGAGTAATGGTGATCCCTTTGTCTTTCTACCTATGCTTATTATAAAGGGAAGATATCCCACATCTCAAAAGATCTGTTCTCTTCTTATAAACCCTTCCTCTTCTTCAGCCAGGAATTATTTTTCTGGTGTTCCTTATTCACAAGAATTGGAAGGCATATACAGCAGCACAGACACAAACAAATGTAAGCACAATAAAGACTCCTGGAAAAAGTTTCCTTCCATGTCTCATTGGCTTTGTTAAAAGATAAACTGAGGCATATCAAAAATTTTAAGAGTTTGAACAAAAATTGATTCGAATTAGGCAGCATCCAATCTAGCAGACAGAAAAAAGCTCCAAAGAGGTGAACAAAATGGAAAACTTTTATAGGCAGAAAGCAGCAGGAACAAAGAAGTTAATACTGGTGAAAAAGCAGGTTGGTTACTGCAAAGTCACTTTTCTTTAGGTAATGGCAGGGGTCTATCAGTGATGATTACCTAACTAGTCATTCCTGATTGACTGGTTTAGGATTCCATTTCTGGGAGAAGCAAAGCTGTAATTAAGTTGTGGTTTGGTGATGTGGGGTTTAGCATAAGTAACTCCATATTGGGCCTGTTGTCTTGTTTTTAACAAGTTACATCTAGTCTATGACTCTACTTGGTATTTATATGGTCCATTTTTATTTCAGTAGTTTTCTTTACCTGGACTTGATGTATAAATATTCTGGATCAAATTCTGGGGTAATGCTGTTCTAGAAGCAAGTAAGCAGTTTATAATTTGTATGTAACCTTGTTATAACAAACTTGTAATAACAAGTAGTGTCCTGTGGCCCTAGATTGAGGAAAATGAAATGGGGACATCACTCTAGTCCAGCTCTGAATTTTGATTTTATGAATGAACAAAAGATCCCTTTGCAAGTACAGTGGTCTCCCCTTATTCACTGGGAACATCTTCCACACCGCCACTGGATGCCTGAAACCACGGATAGTACTGAATCCTATATATACTGATTTTTCCTATTCATGCATACCTATGATAACATTTAATTTATAATTTGGGTACAGTAAGAGCTTAACAACAATAACTAATAATAAAATAGAATAACTATAACAATACATGCAATAAAAATTATGTGAAAGTGGTCTTTCCCTCTTTCTCAAAATATCTTATTATACTGTATTCACTCCATATTCTTGTGATGATGTGAGTTAACAAAACGCCCATGTGACTAGATGAAGTAAGGTGAATGACAGAAACATTGTGACTCAGTGATAGGTTCTTATTCACCTTCTGATGACAGAGAATCATCTGCTTCCAGACCCACCACTGACTGCAGGTAACTTAAACCACAGGTTAGAGGGGACTACCGTGCATGTGTGGCTGTCCTTTCAGGACAATTTGCCTTATTCCTAACATGTGTAACACTCAATTCAGGGATTTGAGTTAAAGGGTGATAACACTTCGCATTTTCTAATCAATTTTACATAATTTCCTCTTTTAAATTTCTCCACATTTTAATTTTTTCCAAACCCAGAAATGTTCCTGATCATTAGCATATACATAGTACATTTGAAAGAGGCAAAAGGAATGCAGGGTAGAGTTGCCTACTAGTTTTTCCAACTCATAATCATGACTGAAGACAGGTGACAAAAAGGGTGGTGAAGTCTTCCTAAGTCACATGAAAAACACTCCTGCCAGGGCTAAAAAGGGGTATTTTAAAAATTGGGCTCCAAAAGGAGAAATATAAATGGAGAAATGATTCCAAAAGACAAAGAAAAGACAAATAATGAACAATGAAAATGAAAGGCAGTTGGCTGCCACCTCCTACATGAAGCATTCCCCACGTTACAATAAGCGGTTCTCTCTGAACTACCAGAGCACATTGCTTTTTCTTTCATATGCTTCACCAATTCCAGTCTGGCTCATGGTATGGGTATTTTCATGTTCCTCTCCCCATTAGAATATAAGTGCTATATCTGTATTTTTAATCTTTATGTCTTCCCATCACGTGATAGAATTCCATCTATTTTGTTGATGTGAAATATGTGCAGGCTCACAGGTTAGTATACGATAAAGCAACATTAGTAGCCCTTGTATTTATTTTTATAAAGGTAATTTCAAAATACATTATAATAGAAATCTATCGTTAAAATAAAACAGTTACATGTTTAAAACAAAAAAATGTAAGGATGATGTCTCCACCAGATCTTTTAACACCATTCATATTTTGGTATACTTTCTTCTACATAGGGTGCTAAAAAAAAAAAAGAAAAAGAAAGAAAGAAAGGGAGGGAAAGGGAAGGAGAGAAAGAGAGGGAGGGAGGGAGGAAGGAAAAGATATTTTACACACACGTATATCTTTTAGGACTCGGACAGCCTAGCAACAACAAAACAACAACCTTTGATATTTGACAACCTTTGATATTAGAGCCATTGATAAATATTAATAGACACTTATGTTGCTCCTCTAAAAATTATCTTGTTTAGACTTTTCCTTTCATGACAACAGCCACCAGTCTTTCTTTTTCTCACATGCTCCAATTTCACATTCAATTTCCCAACTACACATTGTTATTCTTTGTTTTTTTACCCTTTCCTTTCTGACTTTAAGTTACCACACATCTAATACAAACATTTTGTTCTCCTGTTTTATTTATTCTGCATAATTAAATCATTACAGATTCTTTGAAAATATTTATAAAATCCTGACAATAACATTATACAGTAAAGCTTATTATTTACTTTTTGTAAATAAGAGATTGAGGAAATTCTCCAGGATCTTGCTATTTTCATCTAGATTTCTCAATATAGTCTACAAATCCTAAAATTCAACTCTAAACAACTTATATTTCAATTCTTAGAGAGTTCTCAGTATATCCATTTTCAATACCCATATCCCATGCTGATTCTCTTCCCTTTCAAATGGCTCAAAGGCCATAAATCTATTATGAATTTCCTAAATAATTTACTCTTAATTCAGCACATGCTATCACTACCCATCATTTCCTAGCATGTAATTTCTATCAAAACCTATGCCCTTGCTACTTTTCATTATTAAATTCCCAAGAAGTGCACTTAATTCCTTCACTTCCTTTCTACATTGTAGCCATGATACAGTAATTAATTTACAATAAGCAAATTAGCTCTCTCACTTGTTATACCAATATACATAGTCATTTCACCATTCAACTTCATAATCCTTTTAGAGTAATTTCTCCTTGCATTTACCACCATACTCTAAGCAAAAAGTATATTTATTCACTCCTCTTCCTTATCTCCCACTTTTCTTTGAGCTTATACTAATACTGTGTTCATCAGTAATCACTAAATCCACTCAACAGTTTCAGCAGTGATTTCTTTTACATGCAAAATACTGTTGTCTCTTTTAAGTTCTTCCATTACTGAAACTGTATGTCTGATACCAGAGTTGACCAGTCTCTCCTTGGTAC
Source organism: Ursus maritimus (assembly GCF_017311325.1). Lineage (NCBI taxonomy): Eukaryota > Metazoa > Chordata > Mammalia > Carnivora > Ursidae > Ursus > Ursus maritimus. The sequence goes on along the minus strand of NW_024426552.1, from coordinate 49,381,204 downwards.
ATTCTGTTGCCTTGTGTGAGTGACACTGATTTGCTTCTTTTTCCCTTTCCTATCAAACTGGTCTTTTTTTTACTTCCTGTTTACTCCTTCTCTACCTATGCCTTAAGTATATGATTCCTTAAATCTACTTCTTTGTCTCTCTTTGCTCTCCTTAAAGAATACATTCCTTCTGAAATCTAATTTACTTCCATTTTTTAAATTATAGTTGCTTTGATAATGGCATTCAAATTTATCCTTCTGCCCAACCACTCACTGGTACTTCAAGCATGAATTCCATTTGTTTGCATGACTTGATGCACTACTCTCTTGCTTGTTCCTCAAACATAGCAATCCAAAATGAGTTCCTTATTTCCAAATAAGTTCCTATACTACCCCAGATACTGCCTCTTCTTGGTTTCTGGTTAGTTGATGGTCCACTATTCATAGCTTAAAGTCACACTCACTCACATATTTATCCCGTCAGCAAAGGTTTTGTTCCAAGTACTAATCAATAGGTCATGAATGCACATGAAGGAAGATACTTACTGTTTATGAAGATAAATGCTGGAATAATTAAATGTAATGTACTCTGTGCTCTAGAGTAGATGCACGAACAAAGAACTACTGCAGTAAAGCAAAGCCAAAGTCATTCTGAATACATTTGTGTGAATTAGAAACAGACTCTTTTATTCAATTGTTCTAGAAATGCTATCTCACCAGCCACACAGTCCTGATCTTGCACTTAAGAAACATATCCAGCTTATTAACATAAATATTGATGATTGAAGCACTCTATTTAGTGTTCACTAAATGACAGGACCCTGATAATTGCTTTACTAATAATCTCATTTAATATTCAAAACAACCTGCGGAATAGGTGCCATCATCTCTAGTCTACAGACGAGGATTTGGGAGTTAGAAATATTGAGTAACATGTTTTAAGATCTATCAGGTTTTTATTAGTAAACTTAAAAAAAATCCAAATTTGTCTGACCTCAAACCTATGACCTAGTACATTAAGTTGCCTTCCCGAGTATATGGTTTCATAGATTATTTTTAAAGACCGAATTACAGATATATGTCAAAGCAAAATTCTTTATGCCTTAACTTATTATAAATGAAACAGATTAACATACATAGAAGTTAAATAAAAATAAAGAATATTCAAATCACTCGTATAAAAATATATTAAAATGCCATCTGAATTCAGTTCAAAATATTTAAAGAAATAAATGTCTGGAAATGCACTGCTAAATATTTATGATTTCAAAATGTTCCATATTGAGACAAGAAGCAACTATCAGCAATTCCTGAGTATTGAAAAATTATTTGTACCACATAAGCTGTAATATATATTGAAGTCAATACAAAGGTTTTTCCACTTCATGCTTTTAATATTTAATAAGGAATGTCAGGAAATACACAAGTAAATATGCAAGAAATGATTTGGAAATTAGAGACTATATTGATAGTCACTTTTCAAACCTGTAAGAGAATAAAACAGAATGGCAATTTCTACTTTTCACTTAGGGTAAAGAAAACTTCATTGACCATGACCATAGAAATAGTGAAAGAAATATTACTTGGTGAGAGATACCAATGATCTACATGTTTAGTACATAATTGCTAAATAAAAACATACTATTTGTTTAGTATAGAATTTTATGATAGTTTAGGATGGACTGTCAAAGTTTAACATAATCAAATGGATTAAGACTGTATTATGTGAACAAGCTCAGGATTATATAAAAAAATCAGTTGCCCAATTAGTTTGGTAAAGGAAATATAATCTTAAATTATAAAATTCTAGGCAACCAAACTAATTGCAGTATTGATTTCATATAAAACTTTTAGTAGAAAACACAAAACTGGCTAAATTTGACATAGAATTAAAAGCAAACAAATAAATAAAACCCCGGAAATTATAACACTTGAAAATTTAAAAAAAAAAAAGGATAACTTTGAACCATGGCAGGTTTGTGCAAAGTAGTTAAATATAAAAATGTAATATTTTAGCACTTCAGAGAAATTGCTTTCATTGTCCTCTTCCACAAAGGCCCAATATCTTCAACATATTTATCTACCAAAAAATAGCATATATAAATACTTTTCCATCTTTGATCAATCAATAACGTAAGATCAGATGATCAGAAATCGTATTACATGATAAAATTCCAGTTTTAAGTAATGAGACTTGATATGTTCTTAGAAGACTAAAATATGAAAAATAATGCAAGATTCTCATTAGTACATGTCGATTTCTAAAAGATCAAGTTATTCTATTTGTATCAGAGCTTAAACTTTCAAACCCTTAGTAGATTAATCATTCCATTTTATAACAGTATTCTTTCTTCTAATGCCTGAGAATTTGAGGGTTTAGGAAGGCATATTTACACATATTTATGACAAACTTGGGAGGCTTTTCTTTCATAAAAGGCATTTATCATTTGAATGGTGAGAACATTAATTTAAATAGAGTAACACATGAACTTGAATATTAACTCTATTCAAATACAATGAAATATTTCTGTACTTGATCTCTCCTGGTACCCTCTGTTAAACATACATTGCTTCATCCATGCCATACACTTAATTTTAATAGGTCTTTCTTTTCTATTTAAAATAAGTATCCTAATGTGTGGCTTTGCTGATAATTATTTCAAAGTGTGTTAAGAATAAAAAATAGAAAAAATAAATTACATTGAATATTTAATAAAGATAATATCCAGCTTTTAATTATTATTTTAAGAAATGTTATTATGCTTACCCTAATGAAAAATGTATATGGTGTGATAGGAAAGAATTTTTTTTTGCATAGTAGTTTGTACATTAGATTATGGATGGCTACCAAGCCCTCTTCTGAATTTTTCCTTTTATTGTGTCCTCTTCATTGAGAGTGAACACTGGTTGTTTTGTAGATACTGGCATAACTTGCAAAAACAAATTCTATCTGAGGAATTTCCCCTTTGACCTTCAACTTCTTCTCTCACCCCTGCTGTGATATTCAGGTCTTACTTTAAAAAGTTCAAAATTGCATTTTGGCATCAGTTTGAAAAATATATTCATCAAAAGTATAATAGTTGATAAAGCAGCCATCTCACTGAAAGAGACAAATTTATTTCCTAATGCAGGTGGTTAAAGAGAAGTCATTCTTCTCATGTCCAAAACATCAGGCTAAATTTCGGCTAAATTTCTTCTTAATATTATAATGTTTATTTTCTTTTGTATTATTTTATTTATTTTATATTTTACTCTCTCCCTCTTCTTTTGTTTCTCTTTTGTTGGCTAGGGATTTTTGTTTCTTCATAAGCTCTAAATATTAATCACCACAGTAACAAAATTTTGAAAGTTTCTTGCTCTTTTTATTTTCAACAATTGGAAGCAAAGAAAAACTGAAAGATAATTATAAGCAGGTCTTGAAAGTAGGAACAAAAAGAAAATCTTCGTCATCTATGTTAAATGTATTTTAATGTCTGTATGGCTAAACATGCCTATTTACCTTTTCAGGTCATACATACACCAATCTGATCTCAGAATTGAAACTTCACATTATCAACTACAATCACATGAAAACTTCACGACATTCAGAAGAAATCAGGGAATAACTTTAGGTGATGGCACCGCTAAATGAGTTTTCTAGAATTGTTCTGGAAAGGTGAATGGTTTATTTTCAAAATTTGAAAAAAAATAATTTCCATCAAAAGTAATACCAAAATGAAATCACTGATCAAAATGCGGTGATTTCTGCAGATAAGAAACATTAATGGGGACTGCACAGATAATGAATATACAAAGGGTATTTTTCATTAAAAAAGCATCTTGAATAAATATATACATTATATATTAGATATTAGTAGAGTTGAGTTAAACTTATCCACAGATTCTACCTTTTTAAAATTTAGTTTTAGTTTCATTTATTTCATTTTTACTTTTGCATTTTAATATTTAATACATTTATATCTCTGCATGGTGGAGATGGAAGAGAGACTGCTGATTCAACTTGTTAACTCTTACTGGAATCTAAAAGAAATAATAATTAAAAAAAAGGATTGTTTTCCTATATTGTCTAAAACTCTTTCAGTTATTCTTTTACAACAAAAAACTTGAAAGTCCTTAGGGACTTTGCCCTACACTGTCAATTTTCCAGTAGATAGAAGTAAACATAATAAATGTGTACATTGAATAATGAAATGTCTGAAATTTTGATTGATGATGGAAGCCATAGCAAATCAGAATGCAAATGGAAATATATATATGTATGTTTATATACATGCTTAAATGTTTATAAACATGTGTTTATATATGCCATATATATATGTATATTTGTTTACTTATAAAACATTTACTAAAGTTGGATATTAGAAGCACACTTCATTGTCCTCAAATACAGAAATATTTAGTATTATAGGCAACTTATCTTTTATCTCTGGCAATATCTTGTGACTCTTTTAAGAACACCCAAATGTCATTATTTAGTGACAACATTCTGATGATTTCCTCCTATCTTTACTCTCATAAATTATGTCTTTCCTTTACCTGCACCTTTTTCTATTAAAACATCAAGCCACATTGTAATTATTTATTTGTGAGTCCATCTCCCAAAACAGTATGGATTATTTCAGTCCTCAGACAGTAATAGCATTCCAGAACATATAAGTAAATATGCTCTTTACATAGAGTGGAAAAAGAAATATTAGCTAATTAATAATTAAGAAAATAAAAAGATGACTATATAACAAATGAATCTGCTGGTGAGGAAGTTGTGCTTAGCTTCCACAATCCCTAAATCCCAGTTCAGTAAGCTATTCCTCTGTATTCAGATGATTCAAATGATTGGGGAATAAAAATTCAATGAAGAAAAGTGTATCACTCTTTGGACTATGAAAAATCATATGGCTTTTAAAATCATTATTTCACACTGGTGAAATTTTGTAAATAAAAAATTTCAACTATATTTATATAGTGAGAACTTAATTTCCACATTTTTTGCTGATTTCTTTTTTTCTCACATATTTTAATATGTCCTAGTATCTCATTTTTAATCTTATCAATTTTTCATTATCCTGACATCTTCATTTCTGTAATTAGCACTTCCAAATTCATTTTACACACCATTACCTTTTAAAAAATAGAAAATATTTATGTGAACAAAATAATACATAACATATATATATATATATAATGATAAAACAAGTATAACATTACAATTTTACCCATAAAACGGCTTTAGGAATACAACATTACATTTCTGATAAATGCCTAGAAAGTTTTATCATATTGCATTTCTCTTATGCAATCACAAAATCATCATCAATCTAGGATTCGAGGGAAGATTTTGTCTACGATTTATACTCATATGTAAGCAAATCTGCTTTAGTAGAGTTTTAATTTTGTAGATTTAAAACATGCATGTCTAAGTAACTTAAACCTTTTATATAATTTATTTCAATCATTTCCCTGCTTTCTGATTTCTCTTTTAATTCCCCATTTATAAACTTTCATACTCATTGACTGACCCTTTGAAATTAAAATTGTCTGGATATGATTTTTTATTAGTTCACAGAGATATTTTACTTAAAAATTGTAACCTGATGTCAGTTAACAGTATTTTCCTCTCCCTTCTACCAATCATGATCCCACATTACTCTATTTCATTTAATTTCCTAAGCAATTTTATATATATATTTTTTTCTCATAACATCATTATCAAAATCATGTATTCATCTCTGTGAAAGTTTTACTACTAGAACTTTTTCTGAGATTATCTCTGTTTTCTACATTTCTCCATATTTCCGTAACTTTTAAACATACATTATAAGAAATTGACTTATCAGAATGAAAAATCCAGATGATAACAGGGAATTTCACATGTGTAAAATATAGATTATGTATCGCATATGTTCATGCTCACATATCATACTAGGAAAGCCACTGCCTAGGGAATTCACAAGTACAGATACGTAAAAATGTTGTGAGGATTCAGAAATTTTTGAAACTCCTAAAATGTTACCAGGGAACTCTGACAACTCTTACCAGCACCTAGGGATACCCCAGCTGTGAGCAAATAGAAAATTAAGGATTTGAGTTTCAATAACAGTCCCCCTAATATCGCAAGTACAAAATACACATCATCTCCAAACAAAACCACCCCATATGGTCTTCATTTAATTTGTGCATCAGAACATCCAAGGTCAACATATGAATACCAGCAGTCATTGAATTTTATTAAAAGGTGTACTTTCAGAAGCAACAGAAATTTTTAAAAAGGATTGCTTTGGCTCTACCCAAGAAGAGATAAAGCAAAACTTGATTTAACGTTCCCATTTAATTAAACACCCTCCATTTGATTTCCTAGGATCAAATGAGAAGAATAATTTGGCTTAATGCTAAAGATATCTGAAATTAATTGGAGTATAAATAGTTTCACCTTATATTTAGGGGATAAAATCAAAATCCAAGTCCAATGCCTCACTTTGGCTTTCAATGTTCTTAATAATATAGTTTAATATAATGACTTTATCTTTTCTTTCCAGCCTTCTCTACCATTATTGTTCAGTATTAAACTCTCAAACCTGTCAGGCAGAATTCCACACAGTCATTCTAAATTTGGGATTGTTGCACCATGGTCTATTGGCCAAATCTGGCCCACTGACTATTTCTAAACAGTCCTCCAGCAAAAAAATGTGATTTTTTTCTTTTTCATTTTGTTTGTTTCTTCCCTATTTTACCTTTTTTTTATGGTTGGGGGAAAGAAGAAAAATATCTGATAGAGGCTACATATGGCAGCCTACAAACCTAAAATATTTATTTCTGGAACTTTACCTAACATGCATATCTTTACCTTCTTCATTATTCTTCTAGAAAATCATGGTTCTCTCCCACATCTGCCAAGCTCTAATCACAGTCATCCTTTAAGACCAATCTCCATTCTTATCTTTAATGATGAATAAAGGGTAAACTGTACATATTTGACTCCTATTGCACTAGTTGCTAGCATTACAAAATACACCTTTAGAATATGTCGACCCTTTCAAATATATGTCTTGATTCTCCAAATAAGTTGTATGGTCGTCATGAGTTAAAACTGTGCCTGCCCCCAAGCAAACAGCAAGAATTTATTGAATACTTACTGAGGAGTACTCACTGACTTTTGAAACTATGCCTTTGCAATCATCATATAAGCTTATTTTATATATGTCTAACCCCTATCTTGTCTACTTAAAAACTAAAAACATCCTCCTTTCTAGCACAGGGGCCCAGAACAGGCCACCCCAAAATGTTTTACAATAGAATATTGATTACTTTGAACTGAAGCTACTTGGGAAACAGCTGGTACAAGGATATTCAGATCTTCCTTTGCCCCTCTGCAAGCAAGAAATAGATCTCCCACATGAAAAGTACTCTCCCTGTACTAAGAAGTACAGATATCCTCGTTACCAGAGATAAGGATTTTAAAGCTGAGAAAGCTGTAGAAACAAACCTTGTTACTTTTTACTAATCTACTACCTCAGCCCAAATTCTGCTTAGAATTCCTTACTAATTAAAGCTCCCAAAGATTTGTTTTCTTTATCAATTCCTACAAATTTATTATCTCTTTAACTAAAATGTATAAAAACTGCCTACCTTGGGAGGTTGGCGGGGAATGTATTAAATAGGTGATGGGGATTAAAGAGTACACTTGTTGTGGTAAGCACAGGGTGATGTATGGAAGTATTAAATTACTATATTGTACACCAGAAATTAATATAACACTATGTTAACAAACTGGAATTAAATTGAAAACTTACAGAAAAAAAGAAAAAAACAACAACATATCTTTATGAGGAAAAAAACCATGATTTTTATTTTAATGCTATGTAGTTATTTTGTAATCATGAAACTATGCTTAAATATCTTACATTTAAATGATTAAAGCTATTATTTAAATGAAACAACACCTGCCTTCCGTGATCATTTCTTGGTCTCAATTTCATTATTAGGCCTGTGTGAACTGGTAATAAAAGTTTGGTTTGTTATCCTGTTAACCTTTCTCATATCAATATAATTCCTAAACTAGCTGAAAGAACCTTGGGGAGGAAAAGGAATTTTTTCCCTTCTCCTACACTAGTCTAGAGACACACCAAAATGCTAAATATTTCTCAAGAAAATGTTGAATCCGTAAGGTAGAAACTATACATGAGAGTGGAAGGAACTCCTGGAGGCAGAGTCCCTGGTTCTTAAAGGGGAATGATAGAGACATGCACTGGAGGCAAGGACGGTGATTTTAAAAAGCTATACGTTATAAGCCCAGGAGCTCAACATCTTGACCTTGCAGCTTCCAAGACCTTAGACCTGACAGATCAAGAGCCACAGGTGCAGAGCATGCATTCTCCTCTTCCCTCTGCCCCGGGGTAACCCCTAGACTAATTATAATTCCTTTACATTTTAATACATTGGGGCTAAGGGAGAAAGACTGCCTTAACCTTATGGTACAAACAACCTTGTAGGGCCAAAAACTCCCTCTCCCAACCTGTGGGAGGAGTTTCCCAGATGATTGGAAGCAGCCTCCATTAGAGACCACCCCACTATGCTTCGCAGCTCCTCCCAGCCCAGAGAGCCCCAATAATATCCAATTTCAAAAAAACCCAAGGGGCCATTCCACTTTGACTAACCTGCCCTCTCTTCCACCTTTAGAGTGTACTTTTGCTTTAATAAACTAATTTGTTTTTGCTACTTTCCTTCTAGCTATCTTTAGTTGAGCTCAGATCTCCACCTAAATCTTCTTGTGGGGAATCCAAGGACCAAGCCTTCTTTTCACACAATGCAGACTCTCACACCTATAACAAATCCATCAATTCTCCTTTCCTCAAGAAAGGTATTAAGCATAATGTAATGGTTACACAAAAAATATCAATTCATAGTTTCAACTGAATGTATAGTTGTTTCCTGTATGTATTAACAGAAACAGCAGATGCCATTGATGATAGAAACAAATAATCCCTATCCAATTCCCAATAGTTTGTATTGCATGGGGCTTATTATTATTATTTTTAATTTCAAGTCATATTTTCTTTATGATCTAGCATGGATCCTCAAGAAGGATTCAAGTAAAAGAAATCAGGAGTTATCGATTGGCAGAATTTCTTTTACACAGGTAGGTAGGGGGATCAATATTTGAGAAATTAGAGGGCTTTACTCTAAAAATGAAGCATTTTAAAATATTTTTCTACTTGGGGGCACATGGATGGCTCAGTAGGTTGAGCATCTGATTCTCTATCTCAGCTCAGGTCTTGATCTCAGAGTCCTAAGCTTAAGACCCATGCGGGGCTCCATGCTGGGCGTGGAGCCTACTTAAAGCAAGCAAACAAACAAAGTGTTTTCCTACTTGGAAGGACTGCCTTTTTAGTTTTTTTTTTTACATCCTTTGAGAACTGCTTCCCATTTTGCTCTGTTTCCCATTTATGACCCAGCAGGATAAGTACTTACTTTCCATAGTGAATTGCAATTAGCCTAGAGATCATAAATCATTGCTGATGTTCAATCTCCTTGAAGAGAGAAAGGGAGACTGTTGACTAATTTTAAGACTTTTTAGGGTTGACCTAGGAATTGCTACAATTAACAACAGTTCTTAGGATGTAGCTTCACATGTTTCTTCAACTTAAATCTGATAAAATCTTCTTTTTATATAGTTCAGGAGTTCTTCAGATTTTATTTGAGCTGGCTTTCATTTCCTCAGGCCTTTTATGTTTTCATATGTTTGTCCTTGGGTGGATAGAGAAGTAGTTTAAATTCGTGGTTGGCCATTTTGAACTGAAAATACAAATCTGAAATTTAGACCATACTGATAGAAAGTGTATAAATATGATAGAAAAGGGCTAATATCAGAAGCTGATAAATCAGAAGACTATTGTATCAACCTAATTAAGAGACAATAAGAACCCGAGTTAAGGCAAAAGTAGTAGGGATAAATTAAAAAAACAGCTATACTTGGGAGACATCTGGAAGAAAACCACAGGGGATAGATGATTATTTTCTAAATTACTTGCAACAGTTGCGTGTAGGTGAAATATTCTAAGCATTGAATACAGGCTTGTAATAGAGCATGAGTGAGATATTTGTTAGTGGAGAAATGTATGAGTTAATTTCTGGGAATTTCTCAGGTTACATGTGATTTTAGACATACAGATATTGCTATCCAGAAGGTAGCTGAATATGTAATAAACTCTGGTACAGTGATGGGAAGATGAGTTTTAGCAAAAAGAAACACACAAGGATCCTATCTAAACTAAGGAATTTGGCATGGCTTCTATGACCCTTTTAAGCTCATCAATATTAGGATTATTAGCCATTATTAGCAGTAGAATTATTAGGATTATTAATTTATTCCATTAAATACTTCTGGGATTTTCTTGGACATAAATTGTTAGCACAAAGAAAAGAGGTAGCAGAACACTTGCTGAGATAAAAGCTGAAAGTAATTTTCTTAACTTTAAGCTTCATAAAATAATTGTTTGAACTTTATGTAAACGACAACATACATTTTGTAATCTATTGTGGCTTGTTTCTTTTTGCTCAAAATATATTTGTAAAATTCATCCATATGGTTGTAGGTAATTGTAATATATTCATTTCAGTATTATACAGTGTATGAATACAACAATCCATTCTTTTGTTTGTGCACTTTTGTGTAATTTCCAGTTTTCAAATATCATGAATAGTACTGCTGCGAAATTCTTTTATATATTGTGTGGTAAACATTTGCACACATTTCCTCTAGGTATTAATCTACATGTGGAATTTTTGTCATAGGGCAAGCACATATTCAGCTTTAGTTGATACTTCCAAAGACTTTTCCACTGTGGCTATAATTTTTTTTTTTTTTTTAAAGATCTTGTTTATTTGAGAGAGAGAGAGAGAGAGAGAACGCATACAGGGGGAGCGGCAGAGGGAGAAGCAGGCTCCCTGACCTGCAGGCAGTCCGACATGGGGCTCGATCCCAGGACCCCGAGACAATGACCCGAGCCAAAGTCAGACACGTAACCGACAGAGCCACGCAGGCACCCCCACTGTGGCTGTAATTTATTAACACCAGCAATGTATGAAATACCCAATTGCTTCACATCATTATCAAACCAAAGCAACCACTTCATCAGGGGTGATTATTCCCCATTACAAAGGCAAGATACTTTTGAATGATCTACTCAAGGTCTTGTGAGTTATAAAGCTGTATTGGTAAACAGGTGCTATCCCAGGGCTCTTGAAACTTTTCAAATACTGGTCCCTCTAATCTTTTTTGGGTGGTAGTTTTCCTCACTTTAGAAAGTTTCCTCAGATATGTGTATGATATGCTATTGAATAGTCCAAGAGGATCCTCTGCACATCTCCAGATTTCTCTATGTATGCAGTTCTCTCTTCTCTGGTACTCTGTCTTATAAAGTCTTGCCATCCAGATGTCTCGATATTCCTGGACACTCAGCTCTTTTACTTCTATTTAAGGGGTTGGCCAAGCTCAGCCTGGATTCCTCCTCTTTACCCAGAGCATGGAAACCTCTTCAAGGCAGTGAGCTGGGGGCATCTTAGAATATACTGGATTCGCTTTCTGGCTCTCAGAGATTACTCTGCTTCATTGCCTGATGTGTTGTGCACTCTCAGCCTCTTGATAGCTATGCTATTGGCTAGGAATGCCTAAAAGCACTCACCTGGACCAGGTTCCTGGGTTCCCAGTTTGGGACCAATGTTGTGGCTGGACTGGCCCTTATGGTTCTTATCATAATTGTAAGCCTCCCTTAGTTACAACCATCAGGAAACTTTGAAAGAAACAAGGCTTATTACTCATACCTCCTGTAGCATACATGGGGCCCCAAATGAGGTTGCTGGTTGGTGGGGAAGAGAGAGCAAGTGAGCAGGCTTAGGATTCTGCTTTTACTGGGGTTAGAATTAGAAGGCCTAGAGTTCATGGATTCAACTCTTTATTGATGAAATTAAAACATAAGAGTGGAAATTAAAGCACAGAAAGAAAAGGAAAACAAAGTATCTAAATGGTCAGTTATCTAAATCAACCAAAAATTGATAAACAAAGGAATATCAAGGGGGCAGCCTGCCTGACTCTTTATCTATTGTGTGGATGGCAATGTGTTTATTTGAGATAGCTGTCTTTAAAGTGGATACTTTGGCAATAGAAACTTAATTAAGACACTTGCAAAACAAAAAAGAAAAACCAACTGTCGGGGCTTAAACTACACCTGATGTTCAGTATTTTCAAAACCATTAAAAAAAAAAAAGGAGAAAGAGACAAACCAAGAAACAGACTCTTTTTAACTATAGAGAATAAACTGATGGTTACCAGAGGGGAGATAGGTTGGGGATGGGTGAAATAGGTGAAGGGGATTAAGAGTACACTTACCATGATAGAATTGTTCAATCACTATATTATAAATACATCTGAAACTAATATAACACTATATGTTAACTACACTAGAATTAAAATAAAAAACTTAAAAAACAAAACCCAAAAAACTATTGTTTCACATAGCTTGCCCAGTTTCTTAGATGTTTCCTGCAGGAGGGTAAATCCAGACCCTGTTGCTCCATTCGGTTAGAAGCAGAAATTGGATATATTATATAATCATTATCAATCATTTCAACATATGCTATAATTTCTGCTGTGAATTTTTTAAATCTATGATTACTTGAAAATAATTGCTTAATTTTCAGTGTGGCATTTTCTAGTATTTTAAAATGTTATTTCCTTCTTATTTCCATTTTTTGTTCATTGTGGTGTTCAGAATGTTTACATCTTTATAATTTTTAAATTTATTCTTTTATTTTTTTTAAAGATTTATTTATTTATTAGACAGAGAGAGACAGCCAGCGAGAGAGGGAACACAAGCAGGGGGAGTGGGAGAGGAAGAAGCAGGCTCATAGCGGAGGAGCCTGATGTGGGGCTCGATCCCTTAACTCCGGGATCACGCCCTGAGCCGAAGGCAGACGCTTAACCACTGTGCCACCCAGGTGCCCCTAAATTTATTCTTTTGATCAACTTTTGAGAGAGGGATATTAATGTCTCTAATATGGTTATCAATTAGTCTATTTTTTTTTTAATTTTTGCTTTATATATTTTTGAAGCTATGTTTTTGGGATGAATACTGACCTAGAATCTTACTGATGGATTAAGTTCACTATCATTGTAAAATAGCCCTTTTATTAGCCAGGATTCTCTAATATACTATGTATTAATATATATATATATATGTGGAATTGACTTACATGAATATAGTGGCCAAGAAGTCCCATGATCTGCTGTCTACAAGCCTGGGGTCCAAGATAGCCAGTGGTATAATTCAGTCTGAGTGTAAAGGCCTGAGAACCAGGGGAGCTGATGTAAATCTTAGTTGGAGGACCTGAGAAGATGAGATGAGATGTCTCAACTCAAACATGCAGGCAGGAGACAAAAGCTTCCCCTATTAGTTTGCTCTATGCAGGACCCCAATGGATTGGACAGTACCTACCTATGTTGGGGAGAACAAACTGCTTTATTGAGTCCACCAATTCACATGCTAATTTCATCCAGAAATACCCTCATAGACACATCCAGAAATAATGTTTAGTTTGATATCTGGACACCCTATGATGCAGTCAAGTTGACACATGAAATTAACTGTTACATCCCTTTTTATCTGTAGTAATGTTCCTTGCCTTATATTTACTTTGCCCAATGTTCTACTTGGACTAATTTTCTACTATATCTTACTATAGCTACTATGGTTGATTCATCCAGTTACTGTTTCTTTCATCTCCTTTCTTGGTCTTTCTTTTTTGAAGGATATTATTTTGCTGGTTATATCATTCCAGATTGGTGCTTTACCTACAAAATTTTTTTTAATTTATTCAGATTTTCTAGTGTTCCCAGATGGAAGTCTTCCCCAAGGTACCTCATCTTACTTGTAACTGGAAAATGGACTGCATTATTTTATTTTCAATTTGTATGTCCAATGAAGAAAAAAAGGAAGTCTCTTCTTTTTGTAATCTAATCCATCATCACCTTCTTCATAATTCTTTCCCTCTGAAAGCAAAATTATCACTGTTTTCTGAATACAATATTTTATTGCTTCTATCAAAATGAACATTTTTCAATTATAATTTCTATCTGGTTATTTTTCTATATATAAATGATAGTGATTTTATAGTCTTTATTTTATATTTGGCCAGCTTTCTAAAGCACTATAAATTTTGTGAATTTCTCTATTTATTCCTCTTAATTTTGCAATTATACATATACATTAACCTGTGAAGTAATTATATCATTATAATTATAACTCATCTTATATCTTTAGGTTTATTCAAACGTTCTTTTAATCAGACAATGTTCTCGCTAAAATTATTTCTAAGTGCGTCACAATTTTTTTCCTGAGGCTCTTCTGAATATTTTGTTAATAAATTTTCTAGGTTGGTATTATTGATAAATAAAAAGTTGTTTAAATTTGGGGTACTTATAAATTCATCAATTTTATTCATTATTTTTGCTGTTTTTGATTTTATAGGTAGATAATTATGTCATTGATAAATATAATTTACATTTATTTTGATATTACATGATTAAGCACACAATTATTCACATACCTTTATATAGTTGCCAGTGATACAATTTTTCATTTCAGAGATTCAAATATACAAGAATGAGAACGTTTTTTCTTTTAAGCTTTCAGAAACTCAATTTGTTTTATAAGTCACCATTCCTCTCAGATATCAAAACTTAATCCAAATCAATGTTGGGCTCCATGAGTATTGATCTTTTCCACTGTTTTCCAAGAGGACAGATAGAATGTCAAATCTTTATTAGGATGTAGAGTGAGGAACACTGGATTTCTTTTTGCTAGGCACTTTTCTACACTGGCATCACTTAGAAGGTCACTATTTGAGTACGTGTCATTATACCATATAGTCAAGCATACCAGCATATTGCTGAGTTACGTTGGTTCATAACAGCAATTTCTATAAATTCAGAAAGCATTGTGGTTCTTCAGTGCCATGTTTGGGCATACTGAAATCACTGGTTCTTACTCAACACTAGGGGTCAGAAAATTCTGTGGATTTAAGGGTCCTTTACATTACAGAACTATTTATCCCATTGAATGTTGATACAACAATCTACCCCACAAGTGATAGAGATGTTCCTTACTCTTAGATTCCAGAAAACTGTGACAGCTCTGCCACCATTCTCGCTAGCATGTTCTATTTCTCAGGGACCTCAGATTTTCTACTCCCCAGAGTAAGAAACCTCTATATATTCTCGAGTTAGAAAAGTTCTGACTCATTAGAATTCTTTACAATTTAATGCCTATGCTCTAGAAAACTTTCTGTTCCACTGAGGCCTTAGGCTTTTCAAGGGCAGATTGAATCACTGACTTTTCCATCTATCTCTGTTTTCCACCACACAACTCTTTCTCTAAAACATCAATTAATATAATAAAAAATCATGCCCTTTCACTCATTATATATCTATGCTTTGCCTTAATTTATAATTTTTTTCCATTTTCTTTTCCGTATATACGTGCATGTGTATATAGTAGGTGTGCTTTTTAAAAATGTAATAGCAATTATAATTATCAACATTGTCATCATCATTATCTATTGAGCACTTAATTTGCTCTAGATTTTTGAGTAGTATGCAATTGTAGAATCTGAAGATTATTAATAATGATAAAATTTCACATATATTCATATATATTAACAATTAATATGCTAATAACTTTGTTTACCACTTCTATATTCATATATTTTTTGCTGTTCATTTATTTTCTATTTTTTGTGCATTATCACTGGTTTGTTTTCTTTACTATTAGACAAATCTGAGAGGTATACCATGTGCTTTTAATCTACTTTCTCTTTACAAAAATATCCTGTCTTTACCTATATTTCTGAATTAGAGTGTTCTAATTCCTCTCTGCACAGGAAGGAATTTAAAAGAATTTGACTTCAGTTATTTTACTCACTAGACCATTCTATTAGTTTGGTTAATATAAGACCTTTGGTTCACCATTACATAGGGTTTTTAACTATATGTTCATTTTTTGGCAATTAAATTAAAACTTATGCCTCCATGTAAAACAATTGTTTAGATTTTTCTTTATTCATGTCACTTCATTACTTAGTAAAGGTATCATTTTTTTGGCCATACTATATCATTCCTGGGTTTGTAATTTGGTATAAGAGTCAGGTCAAACACTACTTCAAAAATGTCTTGTTTTCTAAAAAACATAAGTTTTCATAACATTTTCCGTAATAAATTTTAAATTTTGAGTTATAAACTTAGAAAATATTGCTGACAATGCCCTACTGTCTTTGAGTATTTACCAGTACAGGTGGGATATCTTTTGTATTTATTACCTCTTTCATAATTTTACTTCATTTTTTTCTCTCCAGTAAAAGCAAATGTTTAACCTTACATCCTATGTTAGTTAGGATTTTATTACCTTTAGCATGGACATATTACCCATGAAATTTGAGTTTTCTTATAGTCCTTCCTTATTTCGCTGAATTTTCTTTATATCTTCTTTATAATCCCTGAAGGGAATTATCTCTTAATTATCATCTTTGTGAGAGACAGGTAGGCTTCCCACTCCAGTATTTCTCTTTATGGGTGTCAGCTCTAATTTTCAAGGAAAGCACCTTGTCTTTTTGCATTATTTATATCATGCATAAGGGCACCCAGATCACTTGCGAAGACTTCAATCAGTTCGCTGCTGTCACAGAGACCATCTCCCTGCTGGTGGGGTTCTCCCTAACCCAGGTGCAATACCTGAATCTCAACAAGGACACCAGCAAGCTATTCAATGAGGAATGACTGATGGACAAGAACAAGAACACATCCGAAGTGCTGCCCGAGACCTACAGCCTGTCCCTAATATCACCTTGGAGTGGCTACTGGTACCTGTACAACGACAGACTTATGCACCTGGGCCAGCTCCGTACACAGCCTGCTGACACGGGGCCCAGGCTTCGGTGTCTACACCGCCCAGAGCAAGGGCCCCGTAACTGGCCAAGGAGGCGCTGGGTGAGGGACACCGAACAAGTTTGCCTGCAGCCCACACACTGCCTAGCCTGTGTCAGGCGGAACTGCTGCTAGAGCTCCTTGCACTCTCACTCCCCGCTCCTATGCGCACTCATAAAGAGCTACTTTAGGGGGCCTACTTTGCATGTTCTGAAGCCTTGACAGCTGTTCTGTGGTGACAAGTGGCAAAGATGACCTGGTGACCATGTGGCCAAGGGCCACGTGGTGACGTGCACCTTGGCCACTGGTCCTGAGTCAAAGCTGTGGCCTCGGCCCTCTACTCCTTAAGGATGTCATGGGCGGCGGCGGCCACAGGTGATGGTAATGGAGTGAACAGCGGTAGGAAAGAGCTATGGACTGAGGCTTGGCTGCTTTCTGCTCCGCCCAAAGCACCTCCACCACTTACCGTGTCAGCTCCCGCAGGCCAGGACGCACACGCCGGTGAGAGCTCACGTAGGATGAGCTTTCTGCTGAGGCTCAGCCGCGTGCCTGCGTGCCTGCGTGCGTGCATGCGCAGTCAGAACACGCTGCCAACACACTGCGCATGGCCGCGGGTGACTCCCGCCCTGGCTCCCAGCCTGCTGGATGTTCTGCTCTCGCAGACCCTGAACGCAGCGGGCTGCTGAAGAGGACGCTCTTTTCAGTGTTGGCCTGGGCAACACCAGCCTGGGCAGCGGTGGAAGCGTGTACAGGGATGACACGCCAGGAGTCCCGGTGCTGCGTGGCCCGCTGACCCCAGCCTAGGTGCCGGCACAGCGCTGTGTATCCAGGAGGTGCCGCTGCTGGAGGCCCTAGAGTGCGCCAAGATGGGCCCTTTTTCTGGAGGACTGCGTTGTCGCTGCCTGTCCTGAGGGCCTCGTCTGCAGTAGAGCCTGGACCTTCACAGAGGAGAGGGAGCCCAGGCAGGAGGAAGGAAGCTGGTTCACGTCACCCAGAAAGTCGATGGTAGAGGGCATCTCCTCCCAACCAGGTAACTCCAGGCAGCACAGTGATGTGAGGTCGTGATTGTCGGGGTCCCCCACCTCATGCTTCAGCCTTCTATTCCTGATCCTACCGGTTGACCTCAGTGATCAATTTATTAACAAAACTGACCACAGCCTATGAACTGTTAGGGTACCCCCATCTCTGCTCACAAATTCAGGGAGTGGACAGAGGATCCCCAGACTGGCCCTGACACACACTGGAGGTATGCAGTGGCAATATGGCCTCAGCTTATCCTCATTCACTGCCAAGAAAAATGACCCTTTTTTTTTCTCCCGTTCCCTAGCCCCAGCATATTGGTCCTGGGGGAGAAGAGACCCAAGAGCCCAGCTCTCTGTGTGTGCGACTCTTTATCCACTGGGCAGAGCAGGGGGTGGTCTACCCTTTGCTACTACTGTCTGTGCTTTCAAAGAGTATGAAATTATGGAAGCCCCTGTGGGCCCTCCCCTTTTCTCCCCACCTCTTATTTATATTAAAATTTCTCTGTTTTTGACATTATATTCTTAATATGAATTTCCTCTGGCTCTTCATGATGATGTGTCTTTTTCTTATGCTTCAGTTTCTGTCACATTCTTGCAAATTTAGGCACTTGCCAAGAGATTAAGTGATTGATATAGCTTTAGAAAAGCTCCTCGAAGGGCTTGGTTGCTCATAAATCTGTCCACTTTGCAGCTAAAGAGAAGTTTGATGTGACGAGGTCATGTGCATATTTATAATTATTAGGAGGATTCACATAGACCAGGTCCATAGGACAGATGTCCTAACACCTTCCTCCCATTCTCTAAACCAATGGATTATATGGGGGGGGGGGAGAAGAAGAAGAAGAAGAAGTAAAAGAGAACAAATTATTGCGTTCTAAGACTCTTCTTATAACTCCTTTCTCTCTTTTCTACAAATATTACTTATGAGAGACAAATAATTATGTTCATTCTGAACCTTACTTAACTTATCCATAATCCTGACATAGGACAGTTTGCCAATCTGTCATAATATCTCTGCACCTCTCACTGTTATGCATACATAAATTCTGTGTCAGTTTGCCCCTCAGTAACTACAGCCCTCCACCTCCAACCCTGCCCACTATTCTCCTGGCCTCTGCTTATGTTCTTCTCCAATTTGTTCTCTTCATAAAGGGCTAAATATATTCACCTAAAGTATAAATCCATATATATATCATTTATTTGTTGAATATCTTTTATTGGTCCACCTAGTAACCTAGTAATCTAATAAAAATGGCACAGGAAATGAAAAATGACTATCAATCCAGTCTCATCTCTTCTTCCTAAGTAACTGATTTGTACCTATTTACACATAAGGTTTGCTTATCTCTTGGGTATGTACACTATTTACACTGCAGTGATAGTGCCAAGAAGTAGATGGAGTATTAAATTCTATAATCTCCATTAATTCATCCATTACAATACCCCAGAATATACAATCTATGTAAATACAGAGTAATTGCTTTGCTCAACCATCTTCAAAACAAATCTTACAATCCTTTCCTTCAAACCAGATTTTCAACCTCAGATAACTGGAAACCTGGGATTGTTAAATCTCACAAAAATTGGAATTCCTAGCCAATACTAGAGTTTACAAATATTTCAAAATTTCAGAAGTAACAGTAAATTTGAAACATAAGGTAAAGAAGTGTGGAGGAAGTGCAGGACTCCCCATAGGCTCCCCAGATTGTTTCTTGCTGTATTAGGATGTTTTCTGGTTTGGTTTTAACATCTGTGATCCCGAAGTGATGCATGTAGATCATCATTTACACAAAAGGGAGCTGTCTTGTTCATGAAACATCTATAAGTTATACCTTGGTAATTGCTCAGTTTATATTACATTTCTCAAGGAGTTTCACAGATCCTAAAATACCATGTTTATTCTCCACAAGCAATCCTGAAAAGGCTAGGCACGTCTTGGGAAAGGATTTCAAATCTAAGGATTCTCCCATTACCAAGTACCACACATGAGTGATTACCCAAAGGGCTGTAATTAGCCTGTTTACAAGGGATTGGACCAGGTCATCTTTCTTTTTTCTTTTTTGCAGTATTCCTGCAGGTAAAGAGCCAATGTACCCTTGTTTCCAACATTTTGTTTTCTACCCACTGTCTCCTAATATGTAGAAATTTCATAGCATCCATGATTGATTATAGTGATTGTGTACCTGTCCGTCTCACTGCTATTAATTATGACGTACATGAAATTCTACAGCATATAGTTTTGTATAGGTGATTTATAAATGTATAATTGAATAATCATTAGGATCACAAAATTTAACTAGCTGGAGTAACAGAGGATGAATGTAGACCCTGGCATTTCTGATTTTTATAGTGCTTGCTATCTGCTCTTATTTAAGACTACTTTGGAATTTAACATAAAGTGATAATAGAAATTATTAAGTGCGTGGATCATTTATTTGTCCGTTATATTCAAATATTTTAAAAAAGGAACTCCTACATTTAGAGAGGGTAGCTACCTTTCAAATGGTGTATTTATAGGGGTGCCTGGGTGGCTCAGTCAGTTAAGCATCTGACTGTTGATTTTGGCTCTGGTCATGATCTCAAGGTCATGAGATTGAGCACCATGTCAGTTCCACACTGGGCCTGGAGCCTGCTTAAGATTCTCTGTTTCCCTCTACCTTTGTCCTCCACTCCCCACATGTGTGCTCTTGCTCTCTCTCTCTCATTCTCTCTCTCTCTCAAAAAACAAAACCAAAAAAAAAAAACAAAACAAAACAAAACAAAAAACAAAAAACCAAACCCAAAACGAAACAAAAAAAAAACCACAACCAAACAGGGAGGGGGGAAACCCATAAAATGCTATATTTATAGGAAAACCCTCTTGCCCTGTGTTCTAAGGCTGTGTTTCTGATTTATCATGTGAATTGGGCAGGAATAACTTCTTTGTACTAACAGCAATATCTATGTAGATCTTTTCCTTTTCCATCTTTTTTGTCTTTAATCAAAACAAAACTCATGATATTTGAATTAAAGTAGTTCGACTGAGATAACTTGCTGTTTCCAAAAAACCCATGCCCCAGTAGAACATTACTATGAGAAAGGAAACTTCCATTGATTTGACAACTTCCTTGTTAATATAAAATCATTTAAATTTTTTTTTCTCAAAAAAACCCTTCAAATTGCTGCTTTGATTTACTACCACTTTAAATAATACATTTGCAAAGTACTTACGAACTCGTCAAAATAAGAATATTCTGTGTTGTTTATTAATTATTTTATCCTATTTTACATAATCTGTAGACCTTTATTTTTTCTTATTACATCTTGGTTCACAACTTTTCATTAAATTAATTTGGATAGATACCTATATATGTATGTATGTGTGTGTACATCTTAGCATATATGTTAAATATTGAAATATGGATTTTACACAGTGAAACATTTCTAATATGAACTTATAAACAAAACCATTTTATTGAGTAGGAAACCACCCCTAGATTTTCATATTCAATCAATAATTCTGTCAAATTGAGTAGAACATTCTTTAGCAAGTGTTCATAAAGAAACATTGTTTTCAGTTAGAGATGTTACTTTGTTTCTATAGTAGTTTAGAATATATAGCTTTACTTTTGGCTCACATTGATTCTTTGTAAACTTTTTCTTATTCTCATTTTAAAATGAGGGACTTTGGTTAGCTTACAGTGAAATTTGTGCTTATTTTGATTCTCAAATATTGGCTTATTTTTCTACTCACAATTTGATAAAGTTTAGTCTATGTGCCTCTTTATAATGGCACAAAGAATAATTCCTGGAAAATAACTCAAAAGATTTGCTTTGAAGGGGCACCTGGGTGGCTCAGCATCTGACTCTTGATTTTGACTCAGCTCATGATCTCGGGGTTGTGAGATCAAGCCCCACTCAGGCTCCATGCTCAGTGCAGAGCCTGCTTAAAACTCGTTTCTCCCTCTCCCTCTGCCCCTCCCCCACTTGCCCATGCCTGCCATCTCTCTCACTCTCTCTCAAATAAATAAATTAATTAATAAAATCTTTAAAAATTGTTTTGAAGCTTTACACATAAGTACTATGGCTTACCAAATCTGTTGAGATCCCAGTCTCCTTAATATTATAAATGAATAAGCCAACTAATTAAATAACTAATCAAATGCTCTTTTGTTAGGTGTCATTAATAGGTAAGAGGGTGGGGAAAGGACAACAGACAGAGAGAGGAAGGGTGAGAGAGGGAAAGAAGAGAGAAGACAAGATGGGAAGGGAAGAGAGGAGAGGGAAGATTAGGCAGGAAATCAGACAAATGAGCATACATGAGCAAGAAGAGGAGAAAACTAAAAATTTCCTACATAATTAGTAAATAAAATCAAACGAAATTATGACTAAAATATAAGAAGAAAACATACTTCACGGCGTAGTAACAAGCAAGTTTCTTCTTGTCATGCCTAATTGTCCTTGCTAAGCTAATGCAGAGAAGAACTATATTTCCATGCAGAAGGCATACAGTAAAAAAGTAGGTGGTGTATCTAGGTGTTACATCTAAGATTTTCAATATGGAGTATATATCTTCTGAAAAGCAGTAATATATCCCTGATGCCTTCACATGGGTGATGGATGATATCCCTTGAATCAACAAAACAGATGCACCCATCCGTTTCAAAACTTAGTGAAACTTAAAAAACACAAGAAAATCTAACTCATGGTAATTTGGCAGCTTAGCACACCTTCGAGACAAGACAAAATGAGAATGAAAGTAAATTTTACAAGATTTTTTTTTCACTTAAAAATAATTTATGATATAAGTACATTTGACATACAATGTTACCTTAGTTTCAGGTGCACAACAGTGATTCCACAATTCTATACATTACAAAATGCTCACTACATTAAGTGTAGTTACCCTCCATCACTATACAATGTTATTAAAATATTATTAACTATATTCCTTATGCTGTACTCTTTATCTCCGTGACTTATTTATTTTAAAACTGAACTTCGTACCTGTTAATCGCTTTCACCTGTTTTGCCCATCCCCCTACCCCCCTCCTCTCTGGCTACCATCAGTTCTCTGTAATAATGCGTCTGTTTCTGGTTTTTGTTTTTTCATTTATTTATTTTTTTTTTATTCCACGTGTAAGTGAAATCATATGGTGTTTGTTGTTCTCTGTCTTATTTCTCTTAGCATGATATATATGGTAATACATTTTAGAGGGCTCTTTGTTGCTTTTGTTTTCAACCTCCTAACTGTGCATTATAGCAAAAACATCAATTTGTTAAGATATTTATGATAAGCTTTTAAATTTTCCAGTGTGTTCCATATAAAAGAATCAGGTGGTCTTTGCAGATGACAGGATATTTGCCTTAACCACCCCTTAAGTGAAGTTATCCTAAGGTCATACAATGTAAATTTCTTTGCCAATTACATTTCAGTGCTTTGAAGACTAACCTACTAGTTTGAAATCACAGCAGGACTTTTACTGGATAAAATGTTATCATCTATCTTGAAATGCAGCCAGAGTACTGAAGCTAAAATTATTTCATATACTGAAAATAGTAGTGATTTATCTGGCTAAAGGAATATAATTAAATATTCACTATTTCATTACTTATCAACCAAACTAGCATATTCGAAGTAGAAGAGATAAATAGGTATGTTACCCACTATTATAGGAGGTGCACCTGCATCTTTTGGTTTTTGATTGTACCTAAACATTCCTTTTTTCCACCTAAATATTCTTAAAACACATTTTTGTGATTATAACCTGTAGATATCTTTTTTCATGACAAGTATATAAAGCTATTTGTTATATTTCCTCAACCAGTGACAAAGTTGTTGAAGGTATATATTTAAAGACCATGGCAAATAATTGAGTTTGTTTGTTTAGTCTTTTTTTTTTTTTTTATTTTTTTGACAGAGAGAGAGAGAGAGACAGAGATTGAGCATAAGCAGGGGGATAGAGGGAGAGGGAGAAGCAGACTCCATTGAGCAGGGAGCCTGATGCGGGGCTTGATCCCAGGACCCTGTGATCATGACCTGAGCTGAAGGCAGACACTTCACTGACTGAACCACCCATGCGACCCTGTTTAGTGTTTTTCAACTGGTGCCAACAGGTGGAAATTTGGTCATCTAACATTGAGTTATTTCTACTGTATAGTTTACCTTATAAACTAAGTAGAGAGTAATACAATAATGGTGTTTTTGTCATCATGGTCTACTGTCTCTCCAATTAACTTTATAATTGAAGTCTTAATGAGACCTATCTGTTTTCTTTACATTTGTAGATAACTAAAACCTTGATATATAATGAGTGTCCAACATGGAAAGGCATATCTGAGAAATACAGAGAATTGGCTAAAGTAACACATGTTGAATCCAACTTTTTTTATCTGCATTTATTAAATATGTTTTTTCTTTCACTTATATTAAGCCTTTTAACATTTCAGCACCAGTAATTCACTGACACATCTTTCACATTAAGTTATCTATAACATCTTTGGATATATGCCCATGAAGATTACCTCCCTTACTACCTAAGCAATTAAAATGAACATTTTTCTAGTGATGAGATTTTTACTCCTACTATGTTGGAATACAGTTTGATATTTATTATCCATGAGACCAGAGTGAGTTTTAAACTAAATAAAACATGTTCCTCTCTTCTTAATTAAAAAAAGAAGTTTTTTTTTTTTTTTCAGTTTTCTATTTCCTATGTTCATATTGCAGAATATATACCAAACCACATTCTGTTTGGTTACATTATGATTACTAGATTCTTCTTATATATGTCCATTAAGTTTGTTTCCTCATTTAATATATGTTACAATGCGATTGCAAGAGGTCTTCATGGTGTTTTCAGATTATGTAACAATTATTTAATAAAATATTCTGATTCCCCAAATTTGACAGAATGCTTCTGACAGTATCACACTCACACCAAACCAGTAGAAAGCCACGTATATGGTATTCCCAAGAAGCTGTGTCATTTATGCTAGTTCTTACAGAGACATCAGACATTTCTGCCCATAATGAACTAGGAACAGTAGCTGGTGATTGCTCATTGACATGAATGAGACAGCCCTCCCAGAAGCCATTTTGGTTTCCTTGCTTCCTTTTGTGTGGACAGAAAAATCTAATTTAAGACCTAGAAGTAAATGAGTCCTTGTCATTTTATTTCCTGATTCATCATCTTATATTAGATAGACTTGGAGTTATATTCAAAATGATATTATGTAACTCAATGAAGCACAGCATAACCTGTCATATCCTAATATAATAAGATATGATGTATTGGAAATCATTTAAAGCAATCACTTCATTTCAGGTTGGGTACCTACTATTGATTCATGTGGATTCTTATCCTGAATTAATTTTGATAAGAGTGAAACAATGCTATTAGGATAAAAACTCATCTCAAGTCTTTTTAGTTGACTGAATGTTTTCATGTGTTTGTTACAGCTTTATTAGTCCCTTGGGTGGATATAAACACCCACTTTAATAATAGAAGTATCTTGTGTATATCTTTCCTTGTCACCTTTTCTTCTTGTTTACTGTACATCTTTCTTTATTTTATTTTTTTCTATAGACATTTGAATGAAAATGGCAAAAATTCAGTAAAGAGAACAATGAGAACATACCATATATGAATATTATTTAGGGATTTTTTAAACTACTGCTGTCTTATTGGACTTAGGATGATATGAGGAAGCATGTTAAATCCACAGTAATGACTAAACTGTGGTAAGTAGTAAATCCCTTTAAAAAGAAAGAGCTAGTCCAATGCAATTCTCCTGGCTAAGTTTAAGTAAATACATTATAAACAATTTAGTATTATGTTTTATTAAAAGTTATTTAAGCTATTAAATTCTTTGATTTTATGAATGAAACTTAGCAACGTTTTAGACCTAGCATTTTCCATATGGAACAAAAGGGCAAAAGAGTGCTTAAAGGATAGTGATATTTCTCAAAGATTATTTTTTTGGTTTGATTTTGGTTTAGTTTGTTAATTTTTCTTTTTTCTTCATGAAGGGAAAAGACAGGAGACTCCTTTTCTACATATGACATGTTTTTGCATGAAGATAGATATCTCCGGAATTTCTAAAACTAACCATGAAACGTAGTAGGCCCATGTCAATAATAGTCTTGTAGTCTTGTTCCTGCTTTTCAGTTGTTTTCTTCTGAAGTCTTTGAAGATACACTTGTATGCTGAATAAGCATGAAACCTAAAGTAGCACTGTCTATTTGGGAATTATACTTAGAACATAAACTTTCTCGAGTTCCTTCAAAAATAGAAACATTATGAGGTGTTTTTTGTTTGTTTTTTGGACACACAAACAGATTCTGTGGTCTTTATACATTGTTCTTTATCCAATAAAATGATACTATCAAAATAGATAGATACATGGCCCGAGGTGAATTTAACACCTCCGAAGTGGTCTCATTAGCATAAACTATGTAGGGGCTTACGGTAAGTCAACGTTTTAGCATAAACTATCCAGTGTGGTCCCTGGGGGCCCTCTGTGAATAACAAAGATAACTCTGGAAATTTCTGGAAATTTCATTCTGTTTCATTCTGGAAATTTCAAGGGTTTAGAGGCTTTGTCCCAGAAGCAAGGGACAAATACCAGTCAATTTTTCTTCTAATTGTACAACAAATATTTACTAGCTTCTTGAAATTGGGAAAGATTTAACTTTTGTTCCTCAGTTTCATCACTTTCAATATGGTGATTATCTTAGTACCACTATCAAGGAGCTATTGTGCAATTTAGATAAGTTAATATGTATAATATATAATTAATATATGTTAAACATTTAGAATGGTGCCTGGCATATATAAGCCCTATTAAAATGTTAATAATTATACTAATCATTATATTTATTTAACAATAATGAATATTATTGTCATTTCCTAAAATGAAGTGATTTTTCTCCATAGTCAAATGCCATGCAAACAGGATAACATCAAAAGTTCTCTTTTAAAGCAAGTGAATTTGGTTAAATAAAATATCCTGTTGCGGCTCAGTTGGTTAAGTGTGGGACTCTTGATTTCCTCCCAGATAATGATCTTGGGGTCCTGGGATAGAGCCCGGCCTTGGGCTCATGCTCAACAGGGAGTCTGCTTGGAATTCTCTCTCTCCCTCTCCCCACCCCACACTTCCTCTCTAAATAAATAAGTAAAATCTTAAAAAAAAGAAACCTTTAAAAAAAAATATCCTGTAAAGAACTTATACTTTGTATTCATTAGAAAAAGTAATCACAATAAGCCCTTTAAACTGGGAGTTAATACATATATTTGTATTAACATATACATTAATATTATCCATCTCTATGGATGCACATATTAGCATGCACGTCCATATTTTCCATCTCTGTGATTATAACAGTATAAAAATCCCATCCCAGATGCAAAATATCCTTATAAATTGTACCATAGAGGAAAGATCTTACATCCAGATCAGGTGACTAGTTTTGAAGACTGTTTAAAGCTATCATTTTATACTATTCTTTTGTGGCTTTGTTGAGAGGTAAATGGTAAGGATATTGTCAGTTCTTGTATTTTTAACTGAAGGAAGTATTTAATTGTCAAATTTCTAGTCAGTTACAGTTCATTCAAAAGGTACTATTTTTATGATCTTTATTTTATAAAGCAACATTTAATTTTTCCCTCATTTTAAGATTTCGTACCTTTTGATATAGTTAACATCAATGATGCTGTGTAAATATGAAAATATTTTTGTCAACGAAGGACTGAATGATAATGCTGAAAATTAGAAATACTGTTTGTTTATATGTTGACAATGAAAAACATACAATGTTGAACAGAGTTTGCTTGCCATTGCAATTTCATCAGCCTCGGTTTCCTGAATATTGGAGTTCCATAGGTGGGGCTAGTAAGAAAGTTGTTACCTCTACAAACCAGGGAAAATAATTTACAGTCTCATTTTCAAGTTACATAGAGGTGTTCATGCAGATTCACTATGGTAAGAGTTTTTATTTATTTATTTATTTTTTTATTTAAAGATTTTATTTATTTGAGAGAGAGAGAGAGAACACAAGCAGGGGGAGTAGGAGAGGAAGAAGCAGGCTCCCAGGGGAGGAGCCTGATGTGGGGCTCAATCCCATAGCGCTGGGATCACACCCTGAGCCGAAGGCAGACGCTTAACGACTGAGCCACCCAGGCGCCCCCACTCTGGTAAGAGTTTTAACTTCATTCTATTTTTTCCATTTCCCAACATATGCTCTTCTTATTAAAATTTAGCAATTTACTGCCTTCCTCCACCCCTGAAATGTAAGATTCCAAGGCTTTTTACCATATTTTGTTTTTCATAACAGACAAAATTCTATCAACCCTATTAGACTATTTCTGTTTTTCTTAAAATTTGTAGTATTTTTATATTTTATCATTTTTAAATTATCAGAAAAAATTTTCTTCTTTGGTTTAGGGAAAACGAAGTCTTGTTAACCTGTGCAAGACAACTTGAGTAATGTACATTGCAGCAAATTTAAGAGGTTAAGGTTATCAAGAGCAAAGTTTGGGGCCTGCAATTTATCGGAGAAAAAAATTTTTTTTAATAAGCTGTCTGTGTATTCTCTTGCTTGCAATCTGAATTATTATAATTTTCTATTTATTTTTGTTTGAGCATTTTTAAAAGGATATGGAAGCTTCCAATATATGTTACAATAACTGATTTCTGATATCCATACCATCTTGTTAAAATACTCATGAAAACACATAGATTTAAGAGATTTAACTGCCCAGGAATATCAATCAGTCATATGTCAGAAACCATGAGAAGATTTTATTCAGGGAACAGGAAGCTGTGGGCTCTGGCAGAAAAGTGATGGAACCCAAGCAATATTCTGTAGAAAATTTTGTCTTCCCACTTTCATTTATCATCATTATATCAAAGAGATGATGCTTTTCCTACTGAAAGAAGGTGAGGCTCTTCGATAATGTTCACAGTTAGCTTCCCAGGCAATTAGGGCTTTTTCACCGTGCACTATAATCCATTATTACCTCTCTTCTATAACAAATATTTGAGTGTGAATCTTAGACGTGTTATCTAAGCAATTATGGAAGTGAATAATGAGTGATGTTGTACATTGGGAGAAGTTAGCAAAAATAAACTACTAACCTTTAAAGAGCCATTAGATTATCGGAAGGACATATTTTGCCCTACATTTGTTCTCTAACATATTGAAATGCCTGGCACAAGCTACTTCAAATTATAGGCCTTATAATATCATGCAAGTGGAAAGTAAGTATCTGCTTAAGCCATCACATTTCTTGGAGCTAAGTGATTTAAAACAAAACAAACAAACAAACAAAAAAAAATCCCAAGAAACTTGGCTAGGGGATGTGCGTAAAATTGAGCCTTCTATTGGAAGATGTGAGAAGGAGATTCTAATGATAAATAAGTAAATAAGAAAGAAAGACTAAAAATTCCACTTCATTCTTCAGCAATAAATTGCAGACCTGATTAAGTGTACTCTCATTTCAGGACCAATAACACCCATGAAATATTCCTAACTTAAAAAGTATTACACAGTACCACTTCCAACCAGAGATGCATTTCACAAATGTATCATGTAGAAATTAGCAGTAATATGGATAATTTGTATGCTAAATAACAGTGAAGTATATTGGAGTTAAAAACCTCTATAATCGGTGTTATAGAGCACTATCAGATTGCCCCTTCAGGAGGGAGGCACCCATTACCCCCACCTTCCAGGACTGTTGTCTACTGATAGCCCACAGCTAAGTCTCTCCCTAGAACCCGGCCCAAAGAATCTGCTTCTCAGTAAGATGCATCACCTGCAGGGAGGCAGCCCACATTTAATGACTGATCCATGCAAGAGTATAAAGATTGATCCTGCTTGCCTTGGTTGCAACAATTCTGAAGGGACCTCTTAGCTTCAGAACTCTCTGTGGGATCAAATGAGGTCTTTATGCAACTCCTCACTTGCCTTTTTTGCTTCTCTGACTTCATTACAGATGTTGTTTCTGAGTTCCTTCATCATTAAATTTCATGGACACAAATCTCCCTCTCACAGTCTGGTTTCCAGGGAACCAGACCTATGACAGTTGGTGCCAGCAGTGGTCTGAGGAAGCACACTGTAAAGGGATTTTGAAGCTGAATTACCTCCTGGTTGCATGGCAAAGTAGCAGTGTAGTTGTTAGAAGTTGGAAAGGTTTTAGGTTGAGATGGCATACTAGTGAAAGTGAATGTGCCTTGGAGGTCAAATGCATCAGACTCCAGAATTATGGGGGAAAGTTATTATAGGGATTGTAGAATTAGTTGATTATTGCTAGGGGCAATAGATGCTTTAGCAAAAGGAAATAAAAGTCTGAGGGTGATTATTAAGCAGTTAAAGGCTAAGTGTGAAGTTGCTTTAGCAAGACCCGGTAAATGCAACAAAGACAGATAAAAATTACTTCTGATACACAGGAGGAATATTTTTGAAAATCTATTTTTGAGGCTTTTGTGAATAAAATAATTTGAACATATTTGGAGGCTAACAGTGTCATTCACAATATGCTTGATTTATATTTATGAATAATTTGCATATATTAAACTGAAGATATAACATTCTGAACACAACTGCATTTAGAAAAAAAATTTCCTTGGGGTGCCTGCGTGGCGCAGTCGTTAAGCGTCTGCCTTCAGCTCAGGGTGTGATCCCCGTGTTCTGGGATCGAGCCCCACATCAGGCTTCTCCACTAGGAGCCTGCTTCTTCCTCTCCCACTCCCCCTGCTTGTGTTCCCTGTCTCGCTGGCTGTCTCTCTCTGTCAAATAAATAAATAAAATCTTTAAAAAAAAAAAACAAAAAAACTAAACCTCTCTCCATTCAGTGTCAGAATGCAGTCAATCCTCTTTTAAAAAAAAATTTCCTTGAATACTAAATATGGATTTATTGAAAAATGCTTAATGTATTTAATAACTTTGCTTGAATTTATAGTAATTTTAATTATTCTAATAACCATGTTCTAAATTCTTCAGATGCTGGCTTATAGGGAAAAAGTGATTAATTCACCTGTGTACTGTTTAGGTTGAGGCAAACTCTTCTGCCACTTTCTATTCACCACAGTTATCTGGGATGGGAAGGGGTGTTGCTCCTGCTGCATGTAGTTGGAAGAATTACCGTAATGAACCTAAATAGTATATTGTTGTGGCAATTTTTATTTGAAATACCCTGATGAAAATGTCACACTTGCTTTGTTGTCTCCTATTCTTTGCAATTGTTTTGAGAACATACATGATGATATCAGACTAAAGTATGCTATTAAGTAATGTGGAAATAGTGTCTGCTCATCATCCCTGAATATTTTTGAATTTGGTAAGTGGTAGAACCTCTTTTTCATAAAATGTTGATAGTTCTGCAAATGATTCTGGCCATAAAAATAAATGCAATTATGTGCAAATCCAAATAGAGCAGTGAATTTTAAGACTTGAAGAAAACAGTCCAGTCATTATCCAAGTCTTTTTCTTTTGGAAATGTCTTTGCTCAAATGCCAAATAAAGAACTTATTTTAAATGGGAAGAAGATAAAGCAGTCTGTAAGAAAAAAAATTCTGGGAAAAAGACTAACTAGATGTCTGATTTATCGAACAAACTGATCACCAGGAGTGATAGGGACGCATGTAACTTCAGAAGAGATACAAATTATATGAAAACATTGTTATTGCTCAGGGTATTTGAATGAAGCAGAAGCTGAGGATGTTAATCCAAACAGATGAAGAAATCTGAAAAATGAAGGATTTAGTCAATGATATTAAAAATCTCTCCTGTAAAATTCACAAATACTTTTGTGGTATAAAACACAGACACTGAAAATCAGAGCTAGAGGGATACATTGACAATAAAAGATAGCCCAAAGAGAGATGTAGGCTTTTGAATATATATTGCTGGGGTTATACCCAGCATTTTGGAAATATCATGTACAATGGCATGGTGGAAGGGGATCATTTCACTGTGATAATCTGTTGTTTGCCAGAGCATCGTTTTGTAGTTTTTAAAGAAATAAGATTATCTTCCCACGTTAAATCACTCATTATATGCTGGTAAAGAAATGTTTTCCCTAGGAAAGTAATATAAAGTCTTATTTGATGGGACAGCATAATGTGTCAAAAGTCATGGGGCTCTTTAAGGTATTAATTAGTTTACTGCTTCTATAAATATATTTTTGCTGGCAGGTGTTCTGTGAGCCATATGTTATGTTGACTGCTCCAGTGCAATTGCAAAACCACCTACAAAGGAAGTGTAATTATTTATTTTATTGAGAAATAAAAGATAGCTTCACTGTTTTCCATTTTAAATTGACCTGTCAAGGATATAGTTTGACATTTTAATTAGTTGAAGTTTATTTATTCAAACAAATAAATCACTTAAAGCAATATATTAAATTTATTCTTATAATAAATATCTATAAGAAAATATCCTTACTTAAAGTTGGTAATGCTATAATTCCTTGATCTACATGATATAAATCTAAAGTTGAATTTAGGTGTTTTTTTTTTCAAGTTTTAGTTTGCATAAATTCATATTTATTTCATAAACAGCCTTTATCTATTCAAGTTTTTATTTAAATTCAAGTTAGTTAACATACAATGTAATATTAGTTTCAAGTGTACAATATAGTGAACATAGCTTTTAAATATCTATGACAGTAAGACCATTAATACGGTTTGTAAGATATGGTATATTCATCAAATTTGGGGTGTTTAAATATATGTTACATTGGATTTGCATTACACTTACATTTATATGAATCAAATTTAACAATATTTTTTTCTGCCAAAATACATAGAAAGATGGAAAGATAGGAGGGAGGACTTTAAAAATAGTTGTGTCAGTCTATTTTAGGGAGTTTATGCCTATAGCAATAGATAGATTAATCTAGCTTGAAATAATCAGAAGGAAGCTAAAACTTGATTGACTTGATTAAAGGTTCCTAAAGTATTGACTAAGAAGAGAAATGCATTGTTCAGATTCCCAAGCAAACGTGAAGTGATAGCACCCTTGACTTTGTTGAGGAAAAAATAAATATTAATTGAAAGCCAATGAAAAATAATAACAAGGAGTTGAGAGGTTGATAAAATATGTCTACGGACTTGAATACAAAATTTACCCAGATATAAAATGTTCCACTATTAATAAGATAATGTCCTATTTATAATGTCAGCTTTCCAGTTCAAACAACTAGCCACCAAGGTGTTTCCTGGTGCTCTGGGGTATGGTACTATAAAAAGGATTCGTGCTTTCTTATTGCTGCTCTCAAGGTGGAACAGAAGTATAATTTAAATACTTGCCACCATTGTTACATAACAGAAATTCAACTGAGTAAATTTTAAAGACCTGGTTGGTTTTATTAAAGATTCATGAATTGAGTAGCATCACACCTAACAAATTGAAAGGAGCTCCATTGAGCTGCAGAAAAGGACAGGTTTTTACAGGCAGAGAGGGAGTGGGAGAAAAGGAAATTATTAGCAGAGAATGCATTGTTTTAGGCAAGGTCACCCTCCTAAGGGGAACAGAAAGGGTCTATCAGAAAGCACATACTTTCTAGTGCTAACTAGGAAATTCCAGGTTGGCTGGTTAGAGGTCACATTTATGAGAGAAGCTGAAGCTGCCAGGTGGGTTACATATTAAGTCTTGGTGGGGTTTAGCCTAAGGAGTCCATTTGGGGCCTGCTATCTCCTTTTAAAGACCATAGACAGTTTATCTGTTAGCTCCATGAGGATGAAACAGGCTTACTGTGAAAGAGGATGATCGATGTTTCAAGTATACAATATTATCTGCTGGACTGCTTTTCAGTTATATGTAAAAAGAGAAAAGAATGCTTTAACATACTACCATGAACCCAAGTCCCCAAATGATCAATATTTTGATAGTCATATTTCATCTAGGCCTTTAGGCTCCCCTCTGATCAAGGAGTCCAGTGTTGGACTTGATCCCGGGACCCTGGGATCATGACCTGAGCTGAAGGCAGACACTTAACTGACATTTATAAACTCCCAACTCTGACACTCATTTAAAGCAAAAGCTCCAAAAAGTGCCTTAAAGGAAAACAGAACATCTTCATGAACCCAGGATAGGCAAAGATGCATTAAACGGGGCAGAAAAGTGATAGTAATAAAAGGGAAAAAATTACATATTGGGCTATTTTAAGAGTAAGAACTAAACATCATAAGACTTTACTAAAAGATTGAAAAGCAAGAGAAGCACAAAGCAAAAGAAGTTAATTGCAGAGAAGCATCCAGAGAAGAACTATATATGTAGAGAACTACAAATCAATAAAAAAATAAAATAAAGAGAATAAAACAAAGTGGTCAAATAATCTAAAATGATAGTTTTAAAGAGGATATCTATGTGGCTGAAAAATGTATGAAAAGGAATTCAACTGTTTAGAAAATACAAATTAAAACCACAATCTGAAATTACTGTTCTATTAACAGAAGAGTTAAAATGAAAAATACACAAAACTATTAGAACTGTAGAATAACCAACTTGACAAATACAAGACTAACATGAGAAAAATCATCCATTATTAGAAAAATAAATATTAGAAACTACAACAAATGATATTCTCAGTAGCGATAGAAATTATATAACAGGGATGCCTGGGTGGCTCAGTTGAGCAGCTGACTCTTGGTTCCAGCTGAGGTCATGATCTCAGGGTTGTGAGCCTTGTTGGGCTCCACACTCAGCAGGGAGACTGCTTGAAATTCTCTCTGCTCCTCCCCCAGTTCGCACGTTCTAAATAAACAAATAAATAAAAAATTTTAAAATTGCATAACAAATATAATACAAAGACCATTATTGAAAAGCAGTGTAAACTCTATTAAAATAATTAAAAGACATGAATAGGAAGATAGATCTTTAGTATCAATGCATGCTAATTTTAAAAATTCAGCAAAAGTTCACCTAATGATGCTAAAATACAGGTAAACATATGTAGTCTATGGGTATCTAAAACAGTTCTATAAAAGAATAACAAGACATATTACTATAGACATATTAATTAAAATACTGGATTATGAACAGACCTGGAACTTGTTATAATAGTTACACACATATACTAATTATGTAATAATTCGCAGTATGTGGATTCCAGAGCAACAGTATCTCCAGAGAATTTGTTATATATGCAAAGACTTGAGTCTCACCCAGATCTGGTGAATCAGAAAGTTTGATGTTGCACTCCAACAATCTACCTTTAGAAAGCTGTGGTGTCTTTGTAATGAGTGAACTTCACTAGGTTGAAGTAATTTCCCAGAATACTCTTTTCTCTATGTTTGTGATTAGGGAGGGCCAAAACAGAGATTTTTTTATGAGATTTGTAGGGGGATATTGGAGCGGCAGCCATTTTGTAGCTCACACCTCTTATGACTTACCTGCTGGCTCACCTCATTGGCCTGAAGCAGTATGTGTGCTTGCAACTGCCCTCCCTCTCCCTTCCCTGGATCATCCTTCCACTTCAACTCCAGGCAAGGTATGTGTGTACTTTTAGTACCCACTCCACCATGGTGAAAGGTGACAGGAATTGTTCAGGTTTCACCGCCTCCCTGTGATCTCCATTTTGTGCTTGGGGAATCCAGTTTGTTCTTAATCTTTTACTTTACATATAACTTTATTTCTGATCACATGCTCTGTGGACTTAAGCTTCAACATCAGACACAGAGAAAATAGTCTTCCAAGGTGCTTAACCAGCTTCTACAATTATGTAAGGTCAAGTTCCTGTGACAAATCCCTGCTTTTCTGACTGAACCCTAGCTAATACACAAACACTCTGGTGATTCTGTTGCATGCTAGGATTGAGAACCACTACTATAGTCATATTACAAAGTGTGAGAGAGATTATTTAATAAAACGTGTTTGAGGGAATTGGCTCATGTTTAAGGTGAATAGCGACTGTAACATACTTTGGGTAGTTTAAAGTCCACAAGCAACACACTTTGGGTAGTTTAAAGTCTTAATATGAAAAGCGAAACTAATACTAATGTGGATAATATAAAAGCATTGCCCCATACCAATGGACTGATAAATAGTTTTTTTTAAAGAGTAATCTAAAAACACAAATTTTAAGGGAATAAATGGTGGATTTGACTTCATAAAACTTAAAAATTTTGTTCAGTGCAGGGCACAATAGACAAAATTAGCAGACAGGTGAAGACTATTTTTAGTGTTTCTAATTGCTGAAAAATAATACAAAAATAAGGACATAAGAAATTCTTACAAATATATATGTTAAATGCAGAAAATCCCAATTGGCAACATATATGAACCAGTCATTTATAAAGGTGAAGCATGAATGTGTAATTATTTGAGTATATTCATAACCTCAGAAATAGAATACAAATTAAAAGCAATAATGAGATATTACTTGGATTGGCATTTTATTGCTCTCATAATAAAATACCACAACCTTCATAGCTTAAAGCAACACATACCATCTCACAGTTATGTCAGTCAAAACTTGGGGTTGGCTCAACTGGCTTTTCTGTTCTGGGTTTCACAGGCCAAAATCAAGGTGTTGGCAGGATGGGATTTTATGGAGACGCTGTGGTAGACATCTGCCTTCAAGCTCATTCAGATTATTCGCTGAGGTCAGTTACTTATGATTGAGCGACTGAGGTTCCCCGTTTCCTTGCTGGCTGCCAACCAGGTGGCTACTTTCAGCTTCAAGAGGCCACATGGATTCCTTGGTTCCTGATTCCCTCTTCTGTCTTCAAAGCCAGCAACAACAGGTGAATCTCTTTGACTTCACTTCTGCTTCCTCTTCCCTCTGCCCTCTACCTCTCAGTCTCGACTTTTGCTTTCTGCGGCTATTAAGATTTCATGTGATTACATTAGCCTTGTCCAGAAAACCCAGGATAATTTCCCTACTTTAAAGCCAACTATTAGCAACCTTAATTTTATCTGAAAAGTCACTTCACAGCAGTACCTAGATTAGTGTTTGAATACCATGGGGAACTTGGGAGGGAACATCTTTATAACATGAGAAATACCATGAGAAAGTGTTTCTGCTGGAATTGTGAATTCTTGTATCCATATTATTTTATTTTTTTTAGAAAGAGAGGAAGAGAAAGAATGGGGAGGGGCAGAGGGAGAGAGAGAATCTTTTTTTTTTTTATTTTAATAATGATTTTTTATTATATTATGTTAGTCACCATACAGTACATCCCCGGTTTTCGATGTAAGGCTCGATGATTCATTAGTTGTGTATAACACCCAGTGCACCATGCAATATGTGCCCTCCTTACTACCCATCACCGGTCTATCCCATTCCCCCACCCCCCTCCCCTCTGTAGCCCTCAGTTTGTTTCTCATAGTCCATAGTCTCTCATGTTTCATTCCCCCTTCTGATTACCCCCCCTTTCTTTATCCCTTTCTTCCCCTACTGATCATTCTAGTTCTTATGTTCCATAGATGAGAGAAATCATATGATAGTTGTCTTTCTCTGCTTGACTTATTTCACTAAGCATTATCTCCTCCAGTGCCGTCCATGTTGTAGCAAATGTTGAGAACTCATTCTTTCTGATTGCTGAGTAATATTCCATTGTATATATGGACCACAACTTCTTAATCCAGTCATCTGTTGCAGGGCATCTTGGCTCCTTCCACGATTTAGCTATTGTGGACATTGCTGCTATGAACATTGGGGTGCATATGGCCCTTCTCTTCACTACGTCTGTATCTTTGGGGTAAACACCCAGTAGTGCAATGGCTGGATCATAGGGTAGGAGAGAGAGAATCTTAAGTAGGCTCCACACCCGCTGCAGAGTTGATGCCAGGCTCCCTCTCACAACCCTGAAATGATGACCTAATCCAAAATCAAGAGTCAGATGCTTAACTGACTGAGCCACCCAGGCGCCCCAATCTCGCATCTATTTTAAAGAGCATTTAAATATCTTGTGATTTTCTTGTATGTGTGTATATGTATATATACATATACACACACAGTGTGTGTGTGTGTAGTGTGTGTGTGTGTATTAAAAGTAAATTTGGAAGACATACATTAAATATATAATGTGTATAGGGGATGAAGGAGGAAGAAAATAAACAAAATATAATAAATGAAATAAATAAAATAGGAAGGACATGACATGATTATAAAAGTGTGCCTTAAATTGAGAACTGTAGTCAGAATGATCCTGTGCACCTAAAGGACACAAAGAATCACACAAAGAAACATTAACAAACCTTTCTGAGAACACCAAATAACTAGGGAAAAAAATGTGGAAAAACAATTATTTTTTAAAATTTTACCTCTATTTCTTGTCCTTCCTTTTTCTTTTTCCCCAATTCAAACATATATTTAATGCTGTGCTTACAGGTATGAAACAGATGGAAATCAGAAATATATAGCAAACCATTCTGTCTTTTGTCTTTCAAATGCCAAAGCATTTTTTTAGAGGAGATGAATGAAGGTGGGGCCAGGTACCAAAGGAGGTCAGAGTTGGGGATCTATGGGCATAGACTGAGTTCCTTGAAAGAATAGAAAGAAGGAGCTTTTTTTCATTAATCTTCAAGTTTTTTCCCCCATGGGTTTGCAAGAGGAAAAAAGGGAAAGGAAGATAGAAATCATTGGCAGAGAGTTCCCAAGATCTTTCATAGAAGTATTAAAGGTAGTAAGATCCCAGGTACGTATTGCAACCAGTCATGTGAGAACTTCAACAGCCTTACAACTGAGATAGAAAAATCAGAGAGACACTAGACTTGAGGGAGCCCTGTGAACATAGACTAAATCCATCACAGAACCCATGTGGATTGTTATTAAGGAATAGTTGGGGCATCGGATCCCCCAAATGCCTTGTGATTGCATGAGATCACACAATTCACAATTCAAGGATGTAAAGGCCGTCATAAAGGATAACAGTGGTTACATTTTTCACTGGTATACTGAAATGAGGTCCAGAACTCAAGTAAAGATGCCATTAATAGAAAATACATTTACATAATTATACATATAGATTTTTGAATCGGTATTCATCATCACCACAGATGTTTTAAGAACAACAGTGTGACCAACAGTGTCAAACTGAATATTCATTGAATTTTGCAATGTGGTCATTGGTTATTTTGGTGACAGCTAAAATAGAATACACTGTAAAGTAAGAAGGAGGTGAGAAAATGAAATTCATGATAACTATCTCTCTAAATAATATTGTATCCAAAGCACAGTAGAGAGATTAGGCAATGGCTGGAGAATGATTGAGAACTGAACTATCAGATCTCATCTACAACTAATGTATGCCAGTGTTAAATCTTAAATCTCTTTCAAACCTGTTTACTTTTCTCAGTTGCTTCCATATCAACGAAAGCCTTATAAAAGCTACTATATTCTGCCATCTAGAGTATAAGCAATATTTTCCTTAGTCTAAAAGTTCCTTAAAAATGTAAAACAAGAGAAGATAAAGATGGGAGACTCAGACTCTGATTGCAATTTATAGCATAGGAGGTAGTGCACAAAGTTCTACTCTTCCCGAAATGTTACCCACTCTTAAATACCTAATAGAATCACTATGTCCTGTTGTACAAATATGAAGAGCATACTTATGGGGCTCTCAAGAACTTCCAGCTTTGCAGTGAGTATGAAATAAATGCGTAATGCTAGGTGGATTAGCCAGGAAAAAGAAAGGAGGGAATTTGAAGTAAATGAATTATTCAAGCAGAACCAAGAAGCCCAGAAAATGAGTGCAGCATTCAGAAAGCAACAATATACTGGACAAGGGTAAAATAAACACAAGAGTATAACAAGGATAGCTGGACATGGGGTTTCATCATAAGTTTTGGAGAAACTTGCAAGAGGTAGAGAAACCTGTACTTAATTCAGTTAGAAATAAGGGAGTTTCAAAGATCATTACAGGGAGAAGTCATAAAAGTATTACACATTGGCAAGATCATTCTGGCATTATCCTATATGATTAGCCTACTGGATGATCATTGGAAAGTCGTAGCCAAAGCCCAGCTATACCTTAGTTATATATAAATTAGGGTGGAAGGACTTAAAGGAAGAATTGGGTTCAAGAAAACAGAAAATGTTGAAAAATAAATGATGAAATCTGGAGAAAAAGGATACAAATAGTTAAAATAATAAGTAGAATGCAAAATTTAAACCCTCACTGATGGGGCGCCTGGGTGGTACAGCGGTTAAGCGTCTGCCTTCGGCTCAGGGCGTGATCCCGGCGTTATGGGATGGAGCCCCACATCAGGCTCCTATGCTATGGGCCTGCTTCTTCCTCTCCCACTCCCCCTGCTTGTGTTCCCTCTCTCGCTGGCTGTCTCTATCTCTGTCAAATAAATAAATAAATAAAATCTTTAAAAAAAATAAAAATAAAAAATAAAAAAAAATAAACCCTCACTGATGATAAATTTTATTTGCCCAAGAAGTGTAATGGACGATGTATAAATAAAATAGGTATTTTATATATATCTAGATATTTATTTATATCTCTATATATCTATTATATATATATAAATATAAATCATGTTTACCTTATTAATGATGATGTCATTTATGTCTTACATGATGTTAGGGTTTTATTTGTTTGACCATTGGATTAGTCATGAGCTGGGAAAGATAAATTTGTCTCCATAATACATGTTCTGCAATTCTCCTTGAATCTCATTCAATTTCTGTTTTATGATTGTTGCTGCTAGGATAATTTGTGCATGAATATTCACAACTATTATATCTTCATTTATGAATTAAACCCTTTAGCATTCTGAAGTGGCCTTCTTTGTTTTATTCAATGCTTTTCATTTGATTTCGATTTCCATTTTGCTGGTATAATTTTATTGTACAAATTTTGCTTTTGCCTTTAATTTCACACTTTTATATACTTTTGAGTTAGATTTACTTCTTGTATGAAAACTACAGATATTGCTCTGTAATTTAATGTGAAATGAAAATCATTTTCAGTTAATAGGGGGTTAAGCTATTTACGTTTTAAATGACATATACTTGGTTTTAGTTCTCTTACAATATTTGTTTTGTCTCTTTATAGTATTTTAAAAGTCTGGTTTCTTTGCTGTTTGTATATGTGGTTGTTTCAATATTTGGAAGAGCATCCATTTTTGTTGTAGTGATTGTTCTTATTAGGGTCTTTAATCCTATATTTTCTTAATTCCCTCTGAGAGTCTGAAAATTAGCTTCTTCTCCTGTAACCCCTCCTTCTTTTTATAATATATAACATTAACCAATAATGTGATCATTTTGTGATAAACTTTGTACTGCCAAATATGCTTATTCTTCTACTTTCATTCTCATTTAATGTTATGGTTGGACACACGCAAGTATTACAATGCAGTGAGAAAATCTACTCTACCTACCACAATCTTTTTGCTTTACCTCATAATTTGTATTAACTGAACCATTACCATGCTCTTATCCTATTACAAAATTCCCTCATTTTTTAAGAATCCAAACTTTCATTTATCATTCAGTGTTCACTGTCAGTCATTTTGCCCTGTTTTCTTAGGAGAATTCGGTTTACCTGAGGTTCATTCTTTAATAGTTTCAGTCATTTTTTCCCCATGGCTCTTGGTATAACCTTTTAGTATATAAATTCAGTATATAAATATACATTTGATATATGAATTGTTTACCAAAATATATTCACTTGAATTGTATCTTTAATATTAAATTAGTTTTGTCAAATAATAGTTTCAAGTAAGTTTTTATTTCCTAGGGACTACTATTTGTAAGTATTAGATATCCTTTGCCTACTTTCTCTACAGTTTTCTCAAGAACACTTCTTTTTTTCGATTTCTGCTTTATTTAATTCACTTTTCTGATGTCTTTAAAGGCTTTATCTCTATTTGACTTTTCCATGTTTGTTGTCTTTATTTCTGTGTTTTGGGGGTTTTTCTTCTCGCTCAAATTTGGATGATTCAAATTTTACATTTTTCCTTTTTTTTTGTCTATCTTTCATGAGTTTTGCATTTCTTCTGTGTAGTTTTACTTTATAAAGGCATATGTGCCATATTTTTTGGTTTTTTAATTCATAATAAAATAGTCACTATTTGACTCTCTGGAGACAGCATCTTTTTGGCTTTTTTTAAATTTAAATTCATATAATTACATTAACATATATACATAAATACATTAACATATAATGTATTATTGGTTTCAGAGGTAGAGGTCAGTGATTCACAAGTCTTATGTAATACCCAGTGTTCATTACATCACACACCCTCCTTAATGTCCATCATTCATTACCCCATCCACCTCTCTCCCCTCCAGCAGAATTTTTTAATGGTGATCTTTCACTGTGAGCAAGTTGGACTGAGTTCCCATATTGCTTTTTCTTTATGGCACCTTTATGTCAAAGTTGTATGTGTGTTTTTTATTGTTAACCAATTAATAATTTGCTCTTCTTCTGGCCAGCAGATTTTTATAGGGAGCAGAAGTTTAGAAAGGCCTGGGAGTGCAAAGGTTTTGGAGAAAGTAACAACTGTGAAAGAAGAGGGGCAGAAGCAGGATTGGGCAGGGGGAGAATTCAAATCTCAATGCAGGCTTAATTCTGCCTGCCCATGAGGGTGCTCCAGAGCAAAGACCATCTATTAGAGGAGCTTCGTGTTTGTGTGTGTGTGGGAGTGGGGAGGGTTTAAAAGGTAATAGGTAGGATAGCTAGGTCCTTATTCTACCCCCTTGCTTAAGAATTGATTAAGGCTATTATACCTAACTGCAGTTGAATGGTGAGCTCTTTATTGTGGGGACCCTGGCTTGTTGAACCAGAACCAGATACTTATTTATTTGTAAGAGCTCCCTGGCACTCATGCAGTGTACTCTTCCTGGTTCAGAAACCAAAATACTTTCTTCCTGTTGTTCCAGAGACAATGATTCTCAGTATATTAATATAGTCCCTCTGCCCTATGCTGGGTTCTAGCAAATGCTGCAAAATAGTGAAAAGTTTTGTACTTCAAAATTAACCATTCTTTTTTTTTTTTCCTTGTGTCTTCTAAAAATTCTCACCAGGATCCCTTTTTGAATTTGTCTACTTCTTTGTCCAATGTGGGTTCTTAAGACTTCAGCCATTTTGCGTAACCTTCATATATATAGCAGTCTAACGATTATGTTTATCTTCCAGAAGTAATTAAGAAAAAAGGAGTTTGATTCTTTTTTCTTCCTGCTGTATTTTTTTTTTTATGGTATACAAGAGGAGAAGAGACCAAAACAAAACATAAAAAAACGCTGACTGATGTATCTGTATTTTAAAATATTGTTTTTGAATATTGTTTTGGAGTATTTTCTGTTATTTTTCATTACAGTCCTTCCTTTAAATAAAACAAAAACAAAGCATGGAGATTTTGGAAGCAAGAATATAGCTGACTTGTTACTACCAGTTAAATGTAGAAAA
This sequence comes from Ursus maritimus, assembly GCF_017311325.1. NCBI lineage: Eukaryota > Metazoa > Chordata > Mammalia > Carnivora > Ursidae > Ursus > Ursus maritimus. The sequence continues at coordinate 49,337,884 of NW_024426552.1, read as the reverse complement.
AGAGAAAGGAGTTAAGAACGAGGTTGCTGAAGAAGGAAACCATGAGAAGAGATCATTCTGATCTTGAGAAAGTTTTCTCATCAAACACGATAAATCCAACAGTAGCATGGTTCATATCTCATATAAATCAATACATAATCAAAAGGGTAAGAGTAGCACAATGTAACTAATCAGATATTTAACACAAGTGTCTAAGTGTTTGGTAAATGGCAGTTACCTAAACAAGTTTGTCATTGTTAGGATACTTGACTAAGATTTTCTAAGCAGAAAAACAGGTATTGTGGTTAGAAGTGCTTAGGTATTTGAATTATATTTATAAGTAAACCATTCTTATTAGAGTATTGTGTCTTTTTGAATAGATAGCTGCAATTGTGATGCCCACATTGAAATAAAATACAAATGAAAGTTTAGTCAAGTAGTGCATTACTCAAAGATACGCTACCAAAAACAGTGATATTTAAAGTTTCATAAGACACTGTTAGCAATATATTTTTACATTTATAAGAAGTTAAGTTAAATTATTAGTTCTTTGTGTTCTCAAATACCAGGTAGAAAAAAAAAATAAAGCCACCTTATTTTAAATTGAATCTGAGTATTGTTCATGTAAATTTGAACACTCACACTTTTTGTGCCCTATTCAAATTAATCATTACTAACAATTATTCACGATTTTGGAAATTTTTTGAGCTTAACCTTGAGACTCTTTTTATTCTACTTTTTAAGAAGTATGTGTTTTACTGTTTTCTTTCTAGAATAATGGCTTAGTTCTTCCAAAATACATAGATATTTTATTGAGCAGCCATGATCCTGCAACACTAGAGTTAATTTATAATTTTCTTTTTTAAAATATCAAAATTTAAAACATAATTTTAGTAAAGCTTGCTATATCTATGTAACTTTCACTGTTTCCCCTTCCTACTATAATTTTTCATTTTTCATTATTGATCTCGTTGTAATTTGTTAAAGTGTCAGTTCTGTTTTTTCACATTAATGCATTGCTTTGTTGACAGGAAAATACATTTCTTATGAGTTTAGACAGACTACACAGAAAAATTGTATATATGCACACGCACACATAAGATATCATATATGTTATATGTGTGTTATATGGTATATGTGTGTATCTCTGTGTGTATGTGTATAAAATGCATAAACACAAAAGTAAATGCTGTGGTAGTTGTCTTGTATGACTGTGGCTCCAGCCTTACAAGTTGTATCTTCGGCTGCTTTAAGCCAACCCTATAGGGACAGAATAAAGGGTGAGAGTTTAGTCCATTATAATCTCATAATTACAAGAGAAGAAAATGGAGATACTAAATTGAATCAAGAGGAGTTGTTGATTTTTCTCTTCTTTCCTCCAGTTACTTTGAATCACATTTTCTCTTTGTAGTTATATTCTTACCTTCTTTCAACGGCTTATTAAGAAGAGTCCGAACATACATTTCTAACTGGCGAAGGTTAGGAAGCCTCTTTTTATTCTGACACTTAACAGATTTGTTGGGGATTCATACCTAATTAGATTTTTGTCACCATCTCCAAAAGCCTTCTTCAAAAATGTAACATCTTTCATCAGGGTATTATTTTTGCCTCTTCACCTAATGTGTGAAAGCTTATGTGGTATAGAGCTGTAGTTATTTTAAGTGCTTCCTAGTTTATGAATCATACATATGATCCTCACTATTACTCCCTATCCATCAAGCAATGAAGAAAAGAAAGTGGGTGTGTCTTCCAGTGACATTATTGAGATTTATATGGCTAAGTAGTTCTCTAGTTAATAAGATGGACACAGCAGAGCTGCCAGATGAAATCAAATTGAAATAATACAGTGTACCTATCCTATTTTCCAATCGGTGGCTAGGCCTGGCAATGGAATTAAATCATATTAAAGGAATCTGTATCCTACAAGTTGAGACCAGAACTCAGATAGTCTGACTTCGGCTCTACTTACCAGTTGAGCCATTGATTTATTTCTTTTACCTTGATCCATGTGAGCATCAAGAATGACCACAAACAAAGAAACCAACAAAAAGCAAAACAAAAAAGTAGTTTTGAGTGACAAAGAGATAAAGGCTTTTAAATAAATATTTGTTTAAATTCATTCACTTTCAATTTACACATTGAGAACAACTAAAATATTTATTTCTATACAATTATAGTTCTTATCATCTTACATTGTACTGGCAAGAAGGGAGAGTTGTATTTTCTCTTTTTTACAGGAGGACACACAAAGCATTCTAAGTTCCATTCTGCTCTTACTTTTCCCTCTACAATGGAGAAAACTATGTCATTTTGTAGGAAAATGTCAAATAAAAGGCACTAAATTGGTTTCTGAACCTTAGCACCAGTATCTTTAGTCATTCTCTAAAAATATTTCAATGTTATTAGGAGAGAAGTCTTGAACCACATCAATCTAACTTAAAATTTTAAATAGCAAGTTGTATTTTAATTATTTGAGAAGTAATGCCCATGTCTTTTTTAATCTTACTGACAAGATCCATGTAGACATTTTAGATGACATAAAACAGTATTGTTTGTGCATTCAGAGATAAATAGCATGAAACAGGAGCCAGAGAAGTCTACTCATTTAAATTACCTTAGATCCCCAAAATATTTTCTCCCCTCTTCACTCCCACATGATGACATTGCTCCTGGTTTTACTGAGAAAATAGAAGCAACTGTAAAAGAAGATCTACTTGTCCTTCCAAACACATCTACCAGTCCCGATTTATTCCCATATATTCTACCTTCTAGCTTCCTACATTTTCTTAAATTTTATGATTGACTCCTCTAATTTTGTGCTGCAACTCCTTCACTCTTTTTCTCCTAGATCTCCATCTCCAGCATCATCAAAATTTTCCTCTCCTTTTCATCAGCATAAACATAATGTCTTACATTTTTCGAGCGCCTTCAATGTAGTAACTCCCTTCACCTAGCAAACAATTTCACTGCTTTATTCTGCAGCATAACTCCCAAAGTAGCTGCCTTCACTTCCTCTCCTAACCCTTTCTTTTAAAGCTGTTCTTCATGACCGTTGTTCTGAAAACACCCTTAGTTACCAGTAGTCTCCCCATTATTTAACTCAATGGAGAATTTTCAGTCCTCCTTATATTAGACCACCAACAGTATTTCACACGCTTGATCACACATTTCATTTAGTTCAAAATATTTTAAAATTTATTGAGATTTCTTCTTTGACTTATGTGTTATTTAGAAGAATTTGTTTAATCTCCAAGTACTGGGGTTTTTTTTAGTTATCTTTCTGTTATCGATTTCTAGTTTAATTCTGTTGTGGACCGACACCAGACATTCTGTGATTTCTATTCATTTAAATTTGTTGATGTGTGTTTTGTAGCCCAGAATGTGGTCCATTTTAATGAATGTTCCATGTGAGCTTGAGAAGAATGTGCATTCTGCTGTTGTTGACTGAAGTAGTTTATAGATGTCCATTATATCTAGTTGATTGATGGTGGTGTTCAGTTCAACTATATACATACTGATATTCTGCCTGTTACATCTGTTCATTTCTGATGGAAAGGTATTGAGTTTTCCAAACTATGATAGTGGATTTCCCCTTGCAGTTCTTTCAGTTTGTGCATCACATATTTTGATTTTCTGTGTTTAGGCACATAAACATTAAGGGTTGTTATGTCTTCTTGGAGTATTGACCCATTTATCATTATGCAATGCCTGCTGTCTTTATCCTTCCTAACTTAAATTCTGAAATCAGCTCTATCTGAACTTAATATAGCAACTCTTGCCTTCTTTTGATTAGTGTTAAGATGGATTATCTCTTTCTATCCAATTATTTTTTAAATATGTTTTCTTCTTTTAAAGTGAGTTTCTTCTAGACAATATCCAGTTGGGTCTTGTTCTTTCATCCACTTGACAATCTCTGTCTTCTAATTAATATATTTGGACCATTGATGTTTAAAGTGATATCAATATAGTTGGATCAATACTTACCATATTGGTAACTGTTTTTCATTCATTGCCTTTGTTCTTAGATACTATTTTGCCTTTCACTCTTTTTCTGCCTTTTTTTGGCTTCAAAATTAAGCATTTTATATGATCCCATTTTCTTTTCTTTATTAGCATATTGATTTTACAATTATACTTTTTACTTTTCTTAGTGGTTTCCCTAGAGTTGGCAATATACACTTATAACTGATACAAGTCTGCTTTCAAACAACATTGTACTGCTTCATAGGTAGAGTAATACCTTATAATAAAAAGTATTCCTAATTCCTCCCTCCTGTTTTTTGTATCATTGCTGTTATTCATTTCACTTATATATAAGCATATGTAAGTATATGTGTGTGTATGTGTATGTGTGTGTGGTGTATAAAATAGAAGCATTGTTGCTATTATTTTGGATAAAGTTCTCTTTTGGATCAATTAAGAATAAGAAAAATAAAATTTTTAATTTTACCTCACTTAATTTCTTCTCCCATGTGCTTTCATTCTTTATGTTGATCTGACTTTCTAAACATGTATCATTTTACTTCTCTTTGAAGAACTTCTTTTAACATTTCTTGCAAGGCAGGTCTACTGGCAACAAATTTCCTCAATTTTGTTTGAGAAAAATCTTTATTTCTCCTTTACTTTTGCAAGATAATTTCACAGGGTGCGGAATTCTAGGTTGGTGTTTTGTTTTGTTTCTTTCAACACTTTATGTGTTTTACTACATTCTCTCCTTGCTTCCATGTTTTCTGAGAAGTAGGACATATTTCTTATCTTAGTACTGTGTAGGTAAAGTGTTGTTTTCCCTTGACTTCTTTCAAGATTTTTTTTCTGTATCTTTGAGTTTTGGCAGTTTGACTATGATAGGCGTAGGCATAGTTTGGCATTTATCCTGCTTGCTATCCTCTGAGCTTCCTGGATCTTTGGTTTCGTGTCTGACATTAATTTGCAGAAATTCTTATTCATGATTACTTCAAATATTTTTTTTGTCCCTTTCTCTTTCTTACCCTTCTGATATTCCTATTATGCATATATGACAACATTTGTGTAGTTGTCCCATAGTTTTTGGATATTCTATTCTTTAATTTTTAGTCTCTTTCTCTTTGTGTTTTAGTTTTTATAGTGTCTATTGGCATATCCTTAAGCTCGGAGAATCTTCCCTTAATTGTATCAGTATACTAATGAGTCCATCAAAGACCTTCTTCATTTTTGTTATAGTGTTTTTGATCTCTAGAATTTTTTTCCTTAGAATTTCCATCTTCCGGCTTACCTTACACATCTATTCCTGTATATTGTCCCTTTTCTTGATTAGAAGCTTTAGCAAATTATTCAGTTTTAAAAAAATTTCCCTGTCTGGTAATTCCAACATTCTTGCCATATCTGAGTCTGGTTCTAATGTTTGCTCAATTATTTCAAACTGTAGCTTTTTAAATTTTTTGTTTTGTTTTTGATTTTGTTTTGTTTTGCCTTTTAATATGCTTTGTAATTTTTACTCAATAGCTAGACATAATCTACTGGGCAAAAAGAAGGACCATAAATAGGTCCCATTACTAATGTGTTGGTAAGGTGTTGGGGGAGGGGAAGTGTTATAGAGTTCTTTGATTAGGTTTCAGTCTTTTAGTGATCCTGGGCCCCTAGACTGTTAGCTTCACAAGTGAATGTCAATTCTTCCCACTTTAGCCAGGACAGAATGTCTGGGGCCTGGATGGGGGGATGGCGAGGTGGGGAGTGTGTCTCTTCCTTTACATAGAAAGTTGGAGCTGCATTTGAGTGTTTTCCTTCCCCCATGTCACAAAAGCTCTCATAAAACCTCAAAAGGTTTGTCTCTAGTAAAATAGTTTCTGTTGGAGGGCAGGCCTTACAAAGAACAAAATGCTCGGTGTATTTCGGAATGCTTGCTTTTCCTCTCCTCCTAGAAGCCTAAGGGGATGGAATTTTTCTCTGATCTTCAATGCGGGGACCTGATTGTGCTTCTGGGAGTAAAACTCAAAAAAGTGTGAGGACCTCCTATAATTAGGCCCCCACTAGAGTTTTTAAATCTCAGATTTGTCCACACTGAGCCTCCAGGAATTCATCAGTTACAGTGCAGGTGTTCCTACCCCAGTACTGGTTCCCGTGGAGGTTTCTACTTCAGTTAAGTTGTGTTTCTCTGAATCTGCCTGGCTGTCTCTCCAGTTTTGGGGGATGGTGGTTTGCCCTGTGACCTCAGTTCTCTGACAAATTAAGAAGTCTTTTTGATTTTTCAGTTTCTTCAGTTTTCTACTTATTGTTAGAATGAAGTAACACTTTCCAAGCTCTTTATATGACAGACTGGAAACTGGAAGTTCTACCTTAATTTTTTAAAGTATATTTTGACCTTTGAGAGTAATTCTTCTTTGAGTAATATGAAGAACATTTCTGTCTGCTTTTCATTATCTAGTAGCATGCAATATACATGACAAGAATACTTAAAACAATCTTGTATTTGGGAACAATATATTTAAAGGGTTCTTCTTAAAATAACTATGTTTACATCTTCTTTTAAAAGATTATTTTTCACAGTAGAATATATAGACAATTTCAGAAAGACCACCAATAGAGGCCAGTTAACTGGGTAAGAGATTGCTGCCAAGCTATAAATTAAATTGAAACACTGGAAGATAAAATACTTTTTTTTTTATGTGTTGTCTCTCATACCAGCTCAGTACCTTCCTCACCATGTGACCAGTTGGGGCCTTTATTGCTGAACATTGAGTAATGACTTGGTGACACTTATTATATAAATTAACTGATATGTTATCCTTCTGTAATCTCTTATAAAACGGTTAAACAATACACACACGTGCGCGTGCACAGAGCCTATTAACTCAATTGATGGTCAATTTCCAAGCTCACCTTTTGGAATACACTTGTGATTAACAGTTTCTTTGGCTTATGTTCACGTTCTCAAGAGCCATCAACATTTCTTTCACAGTTGATATTAGAGATTAAGAATATACATTTAGGGGGCACTTGGGTGGCTCAGTCAGTTAAGTATCTGACTTGATTACAGCTCAGGTCATGATCTCAGGGTTATGAGATGGAGCCCTGAATTGCGGCCCCATGCTGGGCATAGAGCCTGCTTAGGATTCCCTCTGTGTCCATCCGTCCCTCCCTCCTTTCCTCCTCCTCCTCCTCCTCCTCCTCCTCCTCCTCCTTCTCCTTCTTCTTCTTCTTCTCTCTTTCTCTTCCCCCCCTTTCAAACAATCAAAAAAGAATATGCATTTAGGATTTCATGTATTTCCTGAGTTCTTTTTTCTTTTTAAGGAAAACTCATTTCTCTATATAATTACTGAAAGTAAAACACATTCAAAATACTTGTCCACTCTAGTGGACATGAGTTGATTTGCCCTCAAAAAAGAATATATACCTTTAGCAAAATTAAAAAAAAAAAAATCTTTTTGCCAAGTGAACAAAAATATCCCTGATACTTAAGTAATATTTTTGTCTACTGCAAGAAGAAAAGATTGAACCAAAAGGGGAACTTTTCAATAAAGGCAAGGAAACATACTAAATTAGAAGCATGAATCTTGATTTATAGTGTTAAGATGTTTATATTACTGATATTCATTTTCAGATTGAGATATTTGTGCATTTATGTGAAAAGTCATCTAAAATATGTCATGTAGGTGGTTGTGGAAAATAAAATGTATTTAGTAGTTTTTTGCCAAAATGTCAGCTAATTCTAGTATATGTCAGTTATAAACAAACATTTGGATATAAAAACAATGCTCTTTCTCATACTTACCAATTCAGGGTGGCTTAACTTTCTAAAATCTATTGACTGCCACAAAAACTTAACAGTTTGAAGCAAATCTAATTTCATTTTTCCCATTCTTAATATTGATTTGTTTCATTCTGTGCTAGCATTTTCATTGTCAGTAACATGTGATGATTTGCTATGATTCTCTGAAAGAGACAAAATCTAATTGCTTCTTGAGTAAAAAAATAAAACAAAACAAATTTTGACGCCAAATTGTCCAGAACTTACATAAAGTCCAGAAGTGATTGTTTTGTTGGGTTTGGGGAAGTTACAATGTCAAAATGTAGTCCAGTTCTCCTCTTCCTTATATGCCAATATCATTAGGGGTAGCTCTCAAGTGCAATCTAGATGAACTAAACCCTACCAAAGGATTCAGGATAATGTTTTGACTTCTTGCCACGCTGGTCTTCAGATGACTTTCCATAAATAACCTGAAATTGTTCATAGAATATGAATAGTCAAATCCATGAAGAAATTTAGGAAAATATTTAAAGACACATGTTTCCCATAACCAGATATTTCCAGAAATTTTCTAATAGGAGTATCATCCTGCCAACCTACAGAAAATACCTTTTATGTTGTTTATTGAACAGATTAGAATAATGGAAAGAATGGCAGTTTAAAGAGTGTATCATGAGAGAAAATGTAACTGTGTTTGTTTGTTTCATGGCTGTAGGAGCTCATAGATATTTCCTGAAGAGAGCAAAGAGTATGGAACCAAGCTCAAGTTGAACCCTAACACCAAGAAAGAGTTTCCCACATTTTAAACCCTGTGATATTGAAAGCTACACTTAAGAAAATTCTGTATACAGAATCATGGTGTGTGTTTTCCATTGTTACTTTCTGAAAAGATTTCATGGATAAAATTATTAGTGAGACTGTATGATTTTCTTATCAGTCATTTACCTGGCATGGAAAGGATAATGTATTGTTTCACATTATTATATTTTAGTTATAAAAATATATTATACTGTCGACTAAACACATGACTTCAAAATACATTAACACTACCATTTACCAAGAAAATTGTTCAACACTGTACAGCAAACAGATGTACAGCAAATTTGGGGAGATACTGATTTGTGCTTGGAGGATTAATTTAAAACTGTCAGGTCTTGGCATTGGCAGTTTTCCTTTAAAAATTTTTCAGACTTATGAAACAAAGATCTTTGAGGAGGGCATTAATTCTGTCAATAAAGCCCCTAGATATTAGATGAATATTTATAGATTATACACAACACATATACATGCAAATTTCCTTTTCCAGGGTTATTTGTTTCATGCTTGTTAAATAGGTTTTCATTATATGATCGGCCAAGGAGAGAATTGATGTTTGGATTGACTGATTATCCCAATTCTCAGGTTGTTGGGAAGGATTTGGCACATGTTTCTGCTCTGAACAAAAGCATAACCAAAGAAGGGAGGATAAGACCCCAAAACGGACTTAGATAAGCAAAGTTTCAGCTAAAATTATAGTATTGGTTAGAATGCTTCTGATTGCAGTCAAAAGAAACCCTAACCAAAGTGGCAGAAAAATAAAGGCATTATCTAGGATAGGTGAAGGAAGGATGAAGCCTCTAAGACTGGTAGCTACACCACTGGCTCCATAATACCATCAAGAAGCCACACACTTTACTTATCTCTTCTTGGCCTTCCTAGAAGAGATCGGTTTCCGTATGTAGTGAACAAAACCAATACTGCATGCTTCCTTTATCATATTCAATGGAGAGACAGAGTCTGACTTCATAATGTCCCTTTAAAGAGCAAAATGATAACTTTTTCATCTATAATAACTGTTTCCTCATATCTTATTGATCATCTGTATCATGTGGACATTTTTTAACTGATACCTGGCTAGTTGCATGAGACTACCTTTAGTCCAGTATACCCTACTCCATAAACTAAGGTTGGTTTTTCAGATTGCACTGGTGCTATTCAATAGGTGAGAAATTGAATGAATAACAGGAAATCAATGCTTTTGTTACCTGCAAGTTCATTCCTCCACCATTACTATTTGCTGAAGTTTTCTGTTTTTCTAATTAGAATATCATTGCAGCCAGCCTGCAAGGAGAATCCTCTTATGTTGTTTATTGGGTAGAGTAATTGCAGAAAGAATGAGAGTCTGAAGGGATGCATCAGACCCAGTTTCTCAGTCACCCCATCAACTATGTAATATACATTAAAATAATGAATTTAGGAGGGAAAAATAGCTTCATAACAGGCTTCCTAACCTTTATCCGAACAAATAGTTTCCCATATGTATCTTCAATTTAGAAATATTGCAGCTACACTTGGTTGAAAATTGTCACTTCAGTTATAGTTTTGTAGTTCTGGAGACCTCTATTGGAAAATATTTCAATTCTGGTTTTTTGCTTCAAGTCTTATACCATTATACCATGTTCCCTACTTATATCAGTCTGCATTATTTTTCTTAAAAAAAAAAAAATTCATGCTTCTCCCTTTCTTGAAATTCATTGAGGTCCTTTGTTTGCTTTCAAGCGATATTATCAAGCATACCCCCGTGGTAGGGCATACAGTAGTATTGTGTCCAGCTGACACTGGGTTACCTGAATCTTATAACGTGATATGAAAAGAGAAAGAAAATAACACTGATGTTGTCAATGCTGTTCTTCAATACAATGAGGTGAGATGGAGCTTCAAAATATAAATTCAGTTAGGTATAAATAATAAATATCAGCAAAATCTATACCTACGTGTTTATAGACATTGATGAAGAAATTTTGTTCAGGTGATCAAAAAGTATATGATGATGACTTCTTCAACAGTCTTGAGAGAAATAACTAAAGAATTAACTTATGAGCTTTGAAAACTTAGAAGCATAGATTATCTACATAAGACCAGTATAAGTACAAAATAGGAAAGGACAGCCAGTTAGAATCTTCAGTAGTTTGTTGAAATATTCCAAGGGATAAAACACTTTAAGTACTTAATTTCAACGTATCCTTCCATGAAATTATATCATCTAAATTACTGGATTCATTATACAGGTTTACCTACATGTTACTATGTTGGACTACCTAAAACAATGGGCCATGTATTTTATGGTTCATTGGAGAGATTTTTAAAAGGATGTTTGGACTATATTCTATTTTTTCTTTATCTATTAGCTATAAGAACAAATTACCCATGAAAGAACAAAACTCAATATTCAAAGTCTTTTCAGAACCAAGTCTTTCCCTGCCTCTTCTTTCTTAAATACTGGTCTCTCTGCCCTGTTTTGAATATTTTTTAAAAGACTGAAACTCCCAATGCTTAAAAAATATTAAATGTAATTTCTCCTTGCAGAGGTTGTGGGACTTCTGGGACTAGGGCTAGACTAAGTAAACGTACTTGGAACCCATTTCTCTCCAATTCTTACTGAATGAACAGTGCTTCTGCTAAAAAAGAATGAATCTGTAACTATGTGGAGAACCTAGGAAGGAGAACAACAAAGCAATAAATGCTAATAAAACTTGTTAGAATAGTGATAAATTAGTATTTTTCATTGGAAAAAAGCTCTAAACTCAGAGTAAAGAGTGTGAACATGAATCAGTATAGCACTTTCTAAAAATTTATTATTCAACACTGTTGTTTTTTTAATGTGTGCTTTCTGAAAAAAACTATGTGTAAAATAAAGGTGTTTTTAAAAAACAATGTTAAAATTAAATAATCTGATACTTTTTCTAAACCGTAATTAATCATTATGGAAACCATAGGATTATGAGCCTTATTTTGTAGATCATAGGATTATGGAGAAGAGTTAGGAATAGTTAATTCAAGGACTATATTTTGGTGTTCAATTTATTTCTCTGCTCCCTATATGCAGCAGGGGTTGCCAATCATTATGATCTCATCATGTTTGCAGAACTTCATTCCTAAGGGAAGGGCTCTTTGGAAAGAGACCTACGCAGTAACAGAGGAATCCCAGGCCTGTATTTACAAACCTAGTATAGACTCCCATTTGTACATGTAGTTGGATTGACAGGTACACTGAACATTTGAGGAAAATCAACAGAAAGACAGTGCTAGATGAAAACATGTAATAGGTCTCAGAATAATGAAATGGAAACCAGGCAAGAAAAGATATTCTTTTAAAATTATGTCACTGGAATTTGAAGGAAAAAAAAACGGCTAAGTCATTCAAAATGCAAGAAAAGACCGGTATAAATATGAGACACCATATAATAGAGTTGTTAGCAATAAAAAGGGTATAATTGCTGTAATGAAAAAAATAAATAAAAGACTAAAAAATGAAGTTAAGGAAATTACCTAAGACATGTGATTCTTACAATGATAGGGCGAAAGCATATCCATTTTCTCTCAAAGAGAAGAAAAAGTAATTAGAAATCAGTAAAGGACCAAATACAAAGAAAATAAAATAAGTTCTAATTTAGAGCAACTGTTGAATTGTTCATGAGAAATGCATTTACTTTAATACTTGGAACATCTTCCTTAACACAATAGTTTAAGCATATCTCTTTTATTCTCATACACATTACTTGTTTTCTGTCTTAAAAAAATTAATCACATTGTTTCTGGTTTTACAATTATAGTTAAAACGTGGTGGTTGTCTTAAACAAACTGATTATGTATGTGCATGTGGATGTCTCAGTTATGAGAATGTTCTGATATAATGGACAGCAAACGGAATTCAGAAGCAGAGAAAACTGGGTGAGAGTGGCATGATTGACATGTTTGTTCTACTATGAATAATCAAGATTTAGAGTAATATGTTTATAATTAAAGGATAAAATGGAGATTTAGTATATATTTTAGAATTATAAAGACAAAAGATCTGAAAACTAGGTATAATTTTAAAATATTGGGAGGAGACGAAGAAATAAATGTGGGGTATAAGATTAATTAGGTAAATTCTCAAACTTCAAATAGGAGAGTTCATAAATAATATATAAAATTAGTAATTCAATAAAGGGAAGTATCTACTTGAAAACTCCAAACCAAAAGAGATTAAAAGTGTCTAATTTGTGGATTAGGACTGAGAGTCAGAGATGACATGGTCACTACTTTTACACTTTCAGTTTTTCACTCTTCTGAAACACTTCGAATTTTTTGAAAACTTCATTCTTGTATTAACTTTATAATAATTTTTAAATTAAAATTTATGTGACCCCTATGTTAAGAATATTGTGGAGGGGCATGAAAGGGAGAATTTTCCATTCCATTTTGTTTGCAGTTTTAATTAAGGGGAAAAAAAGAAGGATATCATAAAATAATATTTTCAGCATTTAAAATGCAACATTCCCTATCAATATATTTAAGATTGCTCCTTTCTCCCCTATTTCACAGTTTCTCCGTTTCCACTCTCACTTCCAGTATCAAAATGCTCCTGTGTGCCTTCAACTAACACCATACTTGGTATTTCATTTCCAGGACAAATAGCTACCCAATAGCTCTTTAAAGAACACAGTGCACAAGAGAAAGACAATAATGTTGCAGGAGTGAGAGAAGCAGGAAATGTTCTATGTTTAAATCCTGCGTGCGATTTTGTAGGAGATGGTTAGTAACAATTTCAGAAATAGTGCTGCCCTCTTCCTTGCCTCTTTATATATATTTTTTTCTTTCAGAACAAATTCTACACTCAAAAATATGCCCTTTTGGGAAACCGTACATAAAGTTTGATCAGAAGTCATTATCAGGGAAACCACTTTCCATTTTATTAGCTGAGGCAGTGTCACCCAAGTAAATAGCTCTCACTTTTTCAGAGAATTGCTTTTGCTGCCCCAATTACACTATCATAGATGCTTCTGATGTTTGAAACCAAAACTGTTATTATTTAAACATTTGAAAAAGTAGTAATACTTTCAGCCTAAAATGATTGATATAAACACAGATGAAAGGAAGACCAGAAGCTTGGGAATTATATTAGGATCATTTGATAGCAAGCATATTTTGTAAAAGAAAGCTCAAGAATAACCTTTTATCTTTTTTTGTATAGAAATTATTTGGAAGTTGGACTATGACTTATGTAACATATGCAAGGTTTAGGATTGTAAATCATGGGACCGTATTCAAGTCCCATGTACATCATCATCATGTAACACAGCCTCACACTCTTCACTTCTTTATGTCCCTTTGTTACTTTTCCCTAAAGAAAGAAAGAAAGAAACTAATGCATATGCACGATTTAAAAAAAAAATAATTATATAAAATGGTGGGAATTCTTTTCTGTGCAAATAATTCCCAGGCCTACTCTAACTTCCCAGAAGAAATCATGGTTAAAATGTTCAAGTTTAATTCTTCTTCTTTTTTTTTTTTTTTAAGATTTTATTTATTTATTTATTTGACAGAGATAGAGACAGCCAGCGAGAGAGGGAACACAAGCAGGGGGAGTGGGAGAGGAAGAAGCAGGCCCATAGCGGAAGAGCCTGATGTGGGGCTCGATCCCAGAACGCCGGGATCATGCCCTGAGCCGAAGGCAGACGCTTAACCGCTGTGCCACCCAGGCGCCCCCAAGTTTAATTCTTCTGATACGTACCACTATTTTAAGGTGAAATAATGCATTTATATTTCTATTAATAGATGCATCAACTATAGAAATACTGAGAGTCCAGACTAAAAGCATAAAATAGGGTAAACTACCTTCAACCAGTTTTGTGTCAGGGTCTACTTTCCAAGATAGTTAAATGAGCAAGTTTTTAATAAAAACTTTGCCTCTAGATTAATTCTAAATATTGAAAACAAAATGTATATTCAACCAGAAATTCACACTTAGTATAGGATCAAATATTACTTATTGTTTATTATTGGAATTATAGATTAGGAAATGAAATCTATTGATTAAAATAAATTTGAGAATTTTTTAACACCTACAGTGCCACGGATCCCTTTAAAATATCTCTTATTTCTTTCAAGTTGCAACATCCTAATAATCCTTTGTATGATATTTTTAAAATAAGGAGAATCCAATCTATTAAATACTTTGCCTAGGTCATCTAAAAGGTACCTAATGAAACCAAGAAGTAGGATACATCAAGTCTCTGACTGCTTGTCCAGAGTTTCTTTATGTGTTCTTTTCCTTTCCTTCTCTTTCCTTTTGGTTTTTGGTTTTCATTTAACTTATTTTAAGACACAAATTTATAGTAACTTATAATTCTGTATTTTAAGTAATTTATGGTTTTGTGGAAGGGTATATGTAGTCAGTTATGAATTATTTGAATTCACTATTTAAATTAGATTTGGGAACAACTTCCCAACCAGTTTCAAATGAGTGTAATTCTTTTTTTTTTTTGTTACTGTGTTCAGTTAGCCAACATATAGTACATCATTAGTTTTTGATGTAGTGTTCAACGATTCATTAGTTGTGTATAACAAGATAGGAAAAACAAATGAGTGTAATTCTTACTCTTTATTAGGAAAACCTCAAGATATCTTCCTGACCTAAGGACAAGGGGGAAAAGATATTCAGATGTAAAACATGACGGACAGCTATAGACATAGTTCTGCTCTCACAGTATATATGGCTGCACATTTTGTTAAACCATTTGCTGCAAAAGCAGAGAAAAGTAATAGGTTGTGTAGGTTGATCCACTGTGCCATGTGTTGGTGCAGGGGACTTTAATCTAGACAGACTTTACTGGAGGTGGTTGTACCTGGAGCCTTATCTTACCCACTTTTGTTGCTTTGGGGAAAGTTAAGTGGCCTGGCTTTTGTGCTTCTTCCTTCTGCTAGATTTTCTATATGACAGTAAAATGTAATTATAGAAAGATGTATAGATTTTGTAAAAGAGAAAGTTAATATACTTTATGGCTCTATTATTTAGTAAAAGTAAATTTAAAAATAACTTTAATTTCATTTTTTTCATATTTTTATAAGTTGCAAGGCAGCAGTAAATGCCATTGCATTTATTTTATTCTTGAAGTATAGTTGACATACAACAGTATATTAGTTTTAGGTGTACAGCATAGTGATTTGACAATTATGTACATTACTTGGTGCTCACCATGGTAAGTGTAGTTACCATCTGTCATCACACAAAGGTATTGCAATATTATTGATTATATTCCCTATGCTGTAATTTTTATCTCCATGACATTTATTTTATAGCTGAAGTTTTTACCCCTTAATTCCTTTCACCTATTTTGCCCATCCCCCCACTCCCTACCCTTCTGGCCAACAACTACCAGTTCTCTGTATTTAAGAGTTGGGTTTTTTTTGTTTGTTTATTTATTCTTCTATATTCCATATACAAGTGAAATCACATGGTATTTGTCTTTCTCTGACTTATTTCACTTAGCATAATGCCCCTTAATAATATCACAAATGAAAAGATACATCATGCTCAAGGATTGAAAAATTAATATTGTTAATATGTCCATACTACCTAGAGCAATCTACAGAGATAATGCAATCCTGATCAAAATACCACTAGCATTTTTCACAGAATTGAATAAAAAATCCTAAAATTTGTGTGGGACCACAAAAGACCTTGAATAACCAAAACAATATTAAACATTTTTTAAAGATTTGATTGATTGATTGTTTCATTCATTCATTCATTTATTCAAGAGACAGAGCGCATGAGTGGGGTGAGGAGGAGGGAGAGAGGGACAAGCAGACTCCATGCTAGCATGGAACCCACTCTGGGGCTCGATCGCACAACCCCAAGATCATGATTGGAGCCAAAATCAGGAGTCAGATGCTTAACCAACTGAGCCACCCAGATGCCCCAGTAGCCAAAACAATTTTAAGAAAGAATGCCACTGCATTTCAAACCATACCAGGGCTGGGAACCCAGCACACTAAACTAGGGTTGACCCTGTTTTTCTCAAGGACAACAGTCACAACATGTAGCATCCTCCCTTGAATAATAGTGGCTTTTGGAATCAACAGTATATTAGTATCTAAGTCTTTTTATTGTAAACACTTACATGCTTGTTTCATATACTTATAAAGTATTTGAGGCCAGCCATCAGGTTAGCTTGCATTTCTGGGAGCCTAAACATATTTGCCTTAAATATAGATGGTGCTTAGTATTTGTTGACTAGAGCTGAATTTATCAATTCAGATTATTAGCAGTTGATCATTAGAGAGAATTAAAGCTTCCAGCTTTCATTTTCTATTTTTCATCTTCTTTGACCTGTTTTTTACCCCATGATTGGTAATATTCTCCCCAGTTTCAGAGACTTCAGTGACTTCGTCCTATCAGAATCAGTTTAGGAACTTTAAAATATATACTAGTGTACTGATTCTAACCTAGACTGATTAAAATTATTTATATATATATATATATATATATATATATATATACACATATATATATATATATATTTTTTTTTTTTTTTTTTTTTCCCCAGAGCTTCACAGCTCATTGCAATTTACAGAGTCAGGAATCAATGATATACATTGTTAGACAAGCTCCACCATCTCCCTTATCTAGCTCCATGACACAAATCTTCATTCTGAGCTTTTATTGTACACTTTCTTGCTCCTGAAATTTTTGTCTTCTTTGCTAGACATACCATGAATTACCTTTATTAAGGGCTTTAAATGAGTGCTCACTGAACAAAAATTGTGTATATGTGTTACTCCATTTTAGAGGTATTTTTCATAATGTACAGGAAGTGTAGAGTCTTTGGGAGAGTGACTTACTCAAGGTAAAACAACTAATTATTGTGTTATGCTTTGAGGATTTTGCTTGCTT
The DNA here is from genome assembly GCF_017311325.1 of Ursus maritimus. NCBI lineage: Eukaryota > Metazoa > Chordata > Mammalia > Carnivora > Ursidae > Ursus > Ursus maritimus. The sequence goes on along the minus strand of NW_024426552.1, from coordinate 49,320,482 downwards.
TCTTTCTTCCTTTTTGATTGTGTCTTAAGGATCTCTTCCACCAATAATTCTTGAGCCTTTCTTTCGATAATAGTGGAAAATCTTCATATTGCCTTTTTTTCCATTTCATACCTAATACAGAAATAACTGAAACAATCGTTGATCTCTCATTTTGATTTTAACTGTATTATGGACATATTGACAGTTAAATCTAGGATACCGCATTTTTTATCTGAATTATCTCACAGTTTTTTGGAACATAGAAATAAGAAAGTAAGGTACAGGGAGAATACATGATTTCTCCAAAGTCACAAACTTGGCAGAGGCAGAATTGAAACTGTCTTCTTTGTTTTTCTTATGAAATACCTCAAACATATGTACAGTAATATATATAAAAATAAAATAGTCATATTCCCACTATGCATTTTAATAAGACCTAGCATTTTTGGCCATATTTGATTCAATTTTAAGAGAAATGCTATATTATAAATGGCATTAAAGTCCTGTAGGAAGCTGTACCAGATTCCGTTCACATCCTTTTCTTCCTCCATTCCTACTAGTACCAGATCTCTTAAATTTGGTGTTTATTATCTGGACATATTACTATTAAAATAATAATATTTTAAATAATAACGATATCCACATTCTTTTTAATGTTGCCTCTGATTTTATTCATACACTTAACAGCATAGGACTTCAGCAAATTTAACTCCCTACCAAACAGTACTTACTGTGTTTGCTTTTACTTTTTTTTTTCTATTTTAGCCAAAAAAATTAATCTCATATGCAATGTTCAATTAAATTTACTCCATAACACTCTCTGTATAAGCTAAATATTAAATTACTGTTGTATTGGACTCTAACAAATCTTGATTCTCTTATTTCAACTATTTCAGTAATAGTAAGTTATTTCTTATATCAGTAATTTCTTGTATCTGTCTTCATCTTTTCTCTATAATTTTCTAATATCAAATCAAGTTTAAAATCTAAAAATGGGACTTAACATGACCTGATTCTTTTTAGTCATTTCTTTTTTATTTTTTACCACTGTTTTGAATGTTCTTACTGTTATGTTCATGCTAACATTAGGACATACTGGTATATCCCCACGCTTCTGTTGATACTATATCTATCTGAATCAAGCTTTCATCTTACCTCTGATTAGAAATACTTCCACCCAATGCTATGTTATTTTAAGGGAAAAATTACAAGTAACCAAATAATTTGAGAAACCAGGGTCTGATTTTACATTCAGAAGAATATTTATCTAAACTGATCCTTCAAAGTAATTTAGTGGGCTGTTAGCCAGGTTTCAGTGGTATACCACCAGCTCTATTAGAAATGCTCTGACCTGTGCTTTGACTTAGTTGCTTGAATTATACCCAAAGATATACTTCCTCCTCCTGAAAGAATAGAGAAATTCTTTAAACTCACTAATTCTTTGAGCACGTGTGAGTGATCCTTCAGCAACTAAAAACAGTCTCCTTTGAAGACCAATGCACATGCACTAAATGACAAAGTATCAAAATACATATCCAGGCCTCCAAATACTTAACCTAGCATTCGTGATATTTAATTTTTCTCTTCAGTTACATTCAGTGTAAAAGAGTAGATAGATGATAGATAACATAGATATTAGTTAAATCATATCCTAAGTTACTTTTGCCGGTATTGTGATTGTGTTATAGTTATAGAATGAAGAATCTGAAAAAATAAAACATGAAACTAATGACTATCAACAGTGAATATTAGCTGTCCTAAATTTCTGGGTTTCTCTAGGCAAATGTCAAACTATTGAGTTATTTTAGTCCTTTATTAGAAGAGCAGAAATATTGCGTTAGCTGGTGATACATGGTTTATGGACATTCTAAACGAACTAAAAACCAAACCAAACAATGTTTTTCTAGTTCTAAGGCTTTTCTGTTAATGGTGGCACTTTGTAGAAATCAAAAGCAAAATTATTTTGAAATATTGAAACTGAAATTATATCAGAGAAAAGCCCTAATCCTATCTTTGTGGTAGGATAATGTGTTGGGGTCAGATGGGGAAGGAGTATAAAAGCTTGTGTGATGAGTCTTATCTGCAGAATGAAGATCTACATACTGTGCTGATGATTCTAAGTGAGAAATAGTATCCCAGGTTATTATAGTCTCAGTTGATAAGGGAAAACAGCTGTGTCTTATTTATTAAGAAATAAGATTACATATGTTAAAAATAACAACACTGAGGCAGTTGCCAGCATTGGGTTGGGTCACATTATTTTTCTGCTCTCTTTGTCAAATTAGCCAGGAGGCCACCTCCAGGACCAGGAGGCAAAATGATATTGTACATACCTCAAAAAGGAGACAGTGGAGACAAGGAAGCCTCTGTGGTATTTGGCTAAGCAGCATTCATGTAATTGGATCTGGGGGATGACAACACTAATGCACTCAATGACAGGAGGTTATGGAGGCCCATCTGTGCTTGGCCTACTGAGTTGATCAGATCAAGGAAACTGCTGGTCAGTTTTCTGAGAGTGACTCAGAGCCAAAAATTAGGTTGCTTAAAATTTCCATCCACCTAATATGAAGACGGAAGGAAATCTGCTGCTGTATGAATGAAAATAAGTGTATTAGGTATATTGAGAGTCTGTCTTAAATTATATGTAATTTTTAACTCATTGTTTTGTCAAAATACATTCTCTACCTAAAATTTTTGAAACGTACTTATTTATTCACTTTTGGATGAATTTTTTTCATATTTTGATTCCCTAATCTTTTGTCTTTTCAATGAGACAGCATGGCAAAGTTACAGTTTAAGCCCATAACCAGACAGCCTAGACTTACATCAGCCTCTATGTCCTTATGAAATATGTTTAGCTTCTCTATGCCACAGTGTCATCTTTAAAACAGAGATCATAAATTTTTTTTTGCATTAAATACTGTATGTGTATGTCCTATTAAATACTTTGTAGCATTTCAGGCACATATTACAAGATTCATTCACACAAATGCAAACATTGTTATTTAGCAGTGTAGGAAAAAGAAAATATGTCAGACCTGATTTTGCCCCGTCTAGCTTATATGATCTTTCTAATGAACTTAGGTAAAGAAATAGGACTGTATTCTCTTGATCTTCTTCATACAAATAAATGGGTCCAATGGCATTCTCTGAGCTAGTAGGCTCATCAGGAATAATTATCATTAGCTAAAGAACAGTGTTAATTTTTCATACTCTCTTCTCTGTGTAATTTTTATTGGTCCTGTTACTGCTTTATACAACTTTACATTATCTTAAATTCTCATGCTGTCTTTCTTCTTTATCTTTCCTTGAAACCTACTCTCAGAACTTTAAAATATCCTAAATTAGATATGACCAGTGATAGTTTACATTTCACAAAGTTACTGGCCCTTTAAGACTGTATAAAGGGTCAAATTGAAAGGATGCAATTGAGAGGACAGAGTCAGGTGTCTGTTATAGATGTCACAAATTCTTCAGGGTGTAAGACCAGGCTCCCTCCACTGCTTGCCTCTGACTGACCTACCACTGGGACTGCACCTACTAGTTAGGCAGCTTCGTGTGAACAGATGAGAAGCTCCTCCTTGCTACAGGGCATATAGTTGGCTAACTCTTAAGAAGAGTAAAGGAAAAGATATAAAAGAGATAGTTTCTTTACTCCTTTTATAGTGCTGTGCTTTTCTAACTCCTTTAGAGGTCTGAGGGGATATTTATAATTATATACCATATCGCTCATGTAATTACCTTTATCATTCTTTTGTATAATAGCTGCTTTTGAGAGGTGAGGCTTATTATTTTCCATAGTTTAATTTATTTTCACTCTGTCATTCCTGAGCACAACTTGATAAAGCTGTCTCAGTTCAGAATATCTGTTTTCTTACCAGTGAATAAAAATAATTCAATAAATGGAAACAGATGTTTGTGGATCCTCTTCCATCTGCCCAACAACTTTCCCCTGAAAAAACTCTCATTATGAGCTAAGGCCAATGTGGGGATTTCTTCATGCTCAAGCTACCTGGGTGGAAGTTTAACCCCATTGATTATTTATGTTGATCAGAGCACTCTGCCCTGTACTTAGCAGATATTAAGATATCCTGATGTTGCCATACCCCAGAAATCACTTATTTGAATTAGTATGGATTTTGTTAACCAACTAGAAAGTACAAAATCAAGAAGAGTGTCTTGCATCTAGTTACCATTTTAAATAAATGACATATAGTGCAAAAAATGCCAAAGAGAAAAGGATTTATTGATCAGCTCACCTAATCACCTTATCATATGAGCAAATTGAAGCTCAGACCCTTAAAATAAAATTAAGGACTTTAAAAAAAAAAACTTAAAACGAGACACTGGTTTGAAAAAAATAAGTGAATGAATAGAATAATAAATGAATACCAGTTATGTTGCACTATTATATTCCTTTAGGAGTATGAATTAGATCATCTCCCTCTTTTTGATTATTTTGTCTTAATCAGTACATTCCTCTTTTCCAAATGAGTTTCATTAGGAATAAATTATCCATGGAACTCATGTGTATATAGTAGCTAAATCTCTCTTCAGTTAATTCAGATGACTTTTTCCCAGACATCGGATGTCAAATTAGGTCAAGTGAGTAATAATTGAATCTAATTAGCTTTCCCACAAGCTGTTAATTCCCTTACCTGGAGCCAAATAGAAGACTAGTGGTAGTTTAACTGCCTGTGTGAATGTATAGTGTCAGCATGAGGAGCAACAATCTTCTTTGCCACTGAAACATGAAAATATAAATTTGTTTTTTTTATTATTGCCAAATAACATTGAAACAACCAACCTGGATTTGATACCTTGGTACTAGTAACAAAAATACGTGTGAGAGTTTCTGTACCATGTTCCTTCTAAAGGACAGTATATACAAATAAAATTTAGAGTATTTGTAATCAAGGATTAATTTTTCTGGACATGATGGGTTTTTGCAATGTAAAAAGCAATAGGGCTTATAAGTTTTATAAATGAAACAAAAGTCATTCAGAACACATTCAGTGTAAGGAACTAATCCCAGTTGCACTTGTCAGAAAAAAAATAACCTTTTGACAAAACCTGCTGTATTACTTCGCACGTATTATCAACTGTTCCCATCTGGATTAAAAAAAATAGGTAAAAGTAGAGGGTATGGAACTTTAGAAAGGTGATGAGAATCTTGATTAATTGAAATAGAAGAAAGGCTTACCACCTAACCGTACATGATTTCATCTACTGCTAGTTCCTGAACTTTATATTCCAAATTTTAAATTTCAGCTTGGTTGAGGTCAAATATATATTCCTGAAAAATCAGCTAAGAAAAAAAATGCAGAGTTGTGATCATTGGGATCTTACATATATCATTCTAAAGTCTATTCCCAGACAAGGGAGGTTGTTTTAAAGTAGATAGCTAGTTCAGAAGGAAGTCTATCTCAGCTGCTGTGGTTATATTTAATTGTGGTAGGAAGGGCAACATCTGGAAATGAAATATAGGCTGGGATAATTAGGAGTGATTGCAAAACTAGTTTTGATCTCACTATGTTTTCCCTCACATCAAATCGGAAACCAAATCTGGACAGCCTTTTATTACTTTTAATGATGTGGTTTTTATATTAAAAAATATGATGCCAATCTTATCTCTGATGTGTATAATTGAGTGTAAGATTCTGTGTTTGATAACTCTATTAGGTAGTGCTGGGATTATACCAAAGAGCAAACAGTTCTTATATTTTAAGTGCTTACCACTCTACATATGGGTTTGAGAGTTTAGTTGGGCTTGGGACCAGATCATCTACATAGTCAGGGACTCATGGTAAGAGAGAAGGGGAAAGATATTTATAATTTATCACAATAGAAAAAAATAAGCTGATTGCAAAGCAGTTTTCTGTATTTACCAGGCACCATAATTTTAATGGAATGCTACTCAAAGGTATAAAATATTCAGCTGAAAGACACAATTAATTATGGAGAATTGATTTAAAAAAAACTTATGACATTTACCTATATCAAATAATATAAAATCAGCCTCTAGTAAGCAAAGCCAGCAAAATCTTGAGTAATTACAGTTTTTCTTATTTGTCTTCATATAAATATATTTACTCATTTGTGTTTTTATAGAACATCATTGGTTTATACTAACAGACATTTTAAGACTCATTGTTTTCTGCTGTAAGAAATATGTTTAAGAATTACTGCAAATTCCTCATAATGAGGGTGTTTGAAGAAATATACTTCTGTCATAATACTCTTTCCTTGAGTAATTCGTGTGGTTTTTATCATTAAACACTCTAAAGTTATTTTACTGATCTGGTCTTCCTATTTGGATTGCTGCTAAAAGTTCAGAGACAAATTAATGTCCCACATCTAGAAAATGTGTAACATTTCACTGTATTTATTTCTATTTTAGATGAATCCCCTTCTCTATTACTGTTCATCTTGTTTTCCTATTTTCTTTTTCAGTTAATTTTCATTAAACTCTTTTGCTTTGCCCTAAATCTTTTCTAGATCACGACAGGATATCCATAAACAAATACAAAACATGACACACCTTTGGACAACTTGATTGATATCCTCGGACCCGCCCTCTCATTTTCACAGCAAGGAGTTCAAACTACATTGATTTGTCTAGCTTATTTAAGATTTAACATGTTATTAGGGATAGAGTCCAACAACAATGATGGGGCCAACATGAAACTATTGAGATAAGGGAACCATTTAGTTAGTGCATATTTTAATCAACACATTGGAAGTGGTAAAAACATAAAATGAATCAACCAGTAGTGCCTGCTCAGGAAAAGAAACCACACAAGGAGAAAACTTACAACCCAAAGTAGATTTCAGCAGATATTCTTAGATATCATAAATTGAACAATTAAGAGGCAGAACTACTCAAAATAGCGTTTTTACTGTTATACTGAAATCCTTATGTGTGTGAAGCTATGCCCAGTCACAAAATTCTCTTACAAGAGTTCAGAATCAACCATCCTTCGACATTGTTTAACATGGAGATCAACCCTTATTCAGGACTCTGAACAAGTCAAAACTCTTGTAAGAAACCTCCTAAGTATCAAGCCTTCTGCATCAGTAAGTAGGTTAAATGGCTTCTCTCAGAAGGAAGATTGGGAGCCAGGACCCTTATATTTCTTAACAGTCAGCTCTGCTCTCTATTAGGTGTCTTTTTCAATCTATTGAAGATCCAGTCTGCATAACAGGCACACTTCAGAGATCTCAAACTTAGAAAAGTTGTCATCTTCCTCAGTTTATGTCGATTTCCATCAGGAAAAGCTGACAGGGTGCTACTCATTATATAACTGGGTACAGTCATTCACAACTGTGAGCACTCCTTTTAAATGCCCATCTCTGAGCATCTGCCATCTAAACTGTTTTTTAGATTTAGGCAGAGACACTTTTGTTCCCTTATATTTGAATACACAATAAATTGGCTTTTAATCAAATAAATATTGACTCTCTTGAGGCTGAAGATCTAGAACTTTCAGCACACCTACTAATTTGTATTATTTAAATTATTTTAGTTTTCCATTTTTACTAATTTTTAAACAAAATAATAGGAGTAAAATGTTTTAACAGGGTCAAAGAATTGTCCCAAAACATATATTTCTGTTCACCTAGCAAAGGTTTGTAAGCTGAACTCCTGGCTAATAGGAGCCATTGTCTTTCAGAAGCCTACTGATATACTTATATATCAGAGGTACCTTAGAGGTGACACTGTAGAGTGTAAAAGTATGAGCATGCTTTGTGGTTAAGGCCAGCCTTCACTTGAGCATGTGAACATTTGAGTTACCTTTGAGTTTGTGGTCACTAGACCTGCCCTGCAAAAAAATACTTAAGGGAGTCCTGAAAGGTAAAATGAAAGCATACTGGACCTAATTTAAAACTATATGGAGAAATAAAAATCTGAATAAAGGTAAATATATAGGCAATTATGAAACCTAATATTGTAACAATGATTTGTAACAGTTACTTTCTGTTTTCTGCATGATGTAAGAAACTAATAGCTCTAATGAAAAAAATAGTGTAAAAGCTGGTGTTACTGTAACTTTGGTGTATAATTCCAAATTTTGTTTTTGATATAATTTAAGAAGCTAGCACATTTAAAAAAAATATTTAAGTAGTCTCTACACCCAACGTGGGGCTCAAACTCTGACACCAAGATTAAGAGTTGCACACTCTTCTAATTGAGCCAGCCAGGCACCCCAGAAACTAGCACATTTAAAAAATTATTAGTTTATGTTTAGGGCACACAATATATAAAGATGAAATTTTGTGACATCAACATCTAAAAGGGGTAGGGACAGAGCTATAAAGAAATAGGCTTTTTGTGTGTTATTGAAGTTAAGCTGGTATAAATTCAGATTAAAATGTTACAACTTTAAGATGTTAAATATAATATTCATAGCAACCACAATGAATATAGCTACAGAATATACACAAAAGGAAAAGAGAGAGGAATTTAAACATTGTATTACAAATATTCAGCTAAACACGAAAGAATACAGTACTGCAGGAAATGAGGGTCAAAAAATGCTATAAGGCATATAGAAAAAAATAGCACAGTGACAGAAATAAATCCATAATTTAAGTGTAAATGGATGAAACTCTCCCCTCAAAAGACAAAGATTTGCAGAATGGATAAAAACACATGAGGCAACTGTTTACTGTCTACAAGAAACTCATTTGAGATCCAAAGACGCAAAAAGGTTGAAAGTGAAAGGATGAAAAAAAAGATACTCCATGCAAATAGTAACCAAAAGAGAACAGGGGTGGCTTTATTACTATTAGTATTTAATAGTAAATAATAAAATAGTCTTTAAATAAAAAATGGTTACAAGAAACAACATTATATATTAACTAATAAGTTTCAATACAGCAAGAGGATGTAACAATTATAAACATTTATGCACCTAATGATAGACCATCAAAATACATGAAGCAAAAATTGAGAGAATTGAGGGAGAAACAGATAGTGCTACAGTAATAGTTGGAGACTTCAAAACCCCACTCACAATAATGGATAGAATAACCAAACATTATAAGCAAGGAAACAGAGGACCTAAACATCACACTAAGTCAACTAGATATAACAGATATAAACAGAACACTTTACCCAACAGCAACAGAACATGCATTCTTCGCAAAAGCACATAGGGGCATTTTCCAGGATAGACCATACATTAAGCCACAGATTAAGTCTCAAATATAATTTAAAAGATAGATACCATAGTAAGTATCTTCTTTGACCATAATGGGGTAGAGATAGGAATCAACAACAAAAGGAAAACTAGAAAAATCATAAAATCATGGAAAATAACATACTTTTAAACAATCAGTGGATCAAAGAAGAAACCACAAGAAAAATTAGAAAGTATTTACAGATGAATAAAAATGGAAACACAACATACCAAAACTTACAGGACACAGTAAATGGGATGCAAGAGGGGACATTGATAGCTATAAATGCACACATTAAAAAGTAAGATCTCAAATCAACAACCTAACTTTACAACAAAAGGAACTAGAAAAAGAAGAACTAAATTTAAAGCTAGCAGAAGGATGGAAATAATAAAGAGGATAGCAGAGACACATGAAACAGAAAAAAAAAAAAAAGAACAATAAAGAAAACCAATAAAACCAAATGTTGGTCCTTCGAGAAGATCAATAGAATTGACAAACTTTTGGCTAGATAGGCTGAGAAAAAAAGAAGGAAGACAATTTAGTAAAATCAGAAATTAAAGAGGGGACACTACTACTGATAATACAGATATAAAAAGATCATAAGAGAACATTATGAACGGTTGCATACTGACAAATTCGATAACCTAGATGAAGCAAATTCCTAGAAACACAAAATCTAAAAAGACTAAATCACAAAGAGTTGGAGTATCTAAATAGGCTCATAATGAGTAAGGAGAAGGAACAGTAATCAAAACTATCCCAACATAGGAAAGCCTGTAACTTGATGGCTTCACTGGTGAATTCTACAAAATACTTTAAAAAGTAACACCAATCCTTCTTAAACATTTCCAAAAATTGAAGAGGACAGAACACTTCCAAACTCATTCTATGAGGCCAGAATAACTTTGATACCAAAGCCAGACAAAAACACTGAAAGAAAAGAAAATTACAGACCAGTATCTCTTATGAACATTGATATAAAAATCCTCAATAAAATACTAGTGAAGAGAATTCATCCAGAAGCTTTCTGAACCCTGTCCTTTGGGATTTTTATGGGAGATTTGTTACATAGACATAATTGATTAATCATTGGCCACTGGCAACTGATTCAACCACCAGTCTCTCTCTACTCTCCAGAGGTCAGGGAGGTGAGATTGCAAGTTCCAACCTCCTAATCACATGGTTGATTCCCCTAGCAACCAGCCTCATCCGTAGGTGCTTTCCCAATGTCACCTCATTAATATAAACTGAGTTGTGATGGAAAGGGGCTTGCTATGAATAACAAGACATCTGTTTCACCTTAGTGGCTCAGAAGGGATTTTGGGAACTGAGAACAGACCAAATATGATAGAAGATACTCTCATTGCTCTTATTGCTCAGGAAATTCTGAGGATTTGTGGACCTATGAGCTTGGAACTGTGGATGAAAAACAAATACATATATTTTGTCATTCAGATCTTTATATATATGATAGTGTGTGTATATATATATGTACATATATATATATATGATATATGTGTGTGTGTGTATGAAAGAAATATATTTCTTATAAATAACAATATCATAATCCACCCCCTGGTCTTTGAGCATAGATCCATTGCAATAAAGGAATCATAAAAGTCAAAAGATACTGGCACGTTAGTATAATACCATTTAGTCACTAATATCCAGTCCATTATCACATTTTATGAAAATTTTTTCTAGAGTGAGCACACTCAAGTTTTCAGGCTTTGTTTGATCTGGTCAGGTTCCAAAAGCAGAAGTGGTCTTAGCAATACATGGCTTTATTCTTTCAGGTATCTGGTATAATCAAGCTAAGTAAGAGACAGACAGTATGATCTTCTGCTCTGAGCCTCTTTTGAGGTGTTACTGTAATAGATTTCCTCATTACATGACATATTTATTAATTCCTTTACCCATAGCTACTTACTGTTTTTCTTCTCTTCATTTATACTTAAACTTTTTCCCCTTTGGAAGGGACAATCCCCTTTCCCATCCCTATACCATCTAGTGGAATTTCCATTATTTAAATCCCAAACTATAGGGGATGTAGAAATTTTAGTCTTAATTATTGACCACTAAAACTAATGTAATATTGTGTCAACTATACTCAAGTAAATAAAATAAAATAAAATATTACCAATAATAGATTTTGAGAATATGGAATAGGATATTTCCTCTGGTTTTATGCTCATAAACTCCTACTTAATAACTGAAAGTATGTAATCTTTGCATCTTGGAGAATTAAAAATGTTGAAATTTATAAAATAAAGCTATATTTTTTGAACTCGACTTTTAGCTTTATTTTATACAGTTAACCACTATTCTCATCGGCAGATAGTATTGGCTGTGTTTCGGAGCTAGCCCCTCTTTCCAAAAAATCACTACCTCACTAAAATTCCCAATCATCTTCATTTCCTAGCAATGTGTTCAATGTTCTGATTGTGCCAATAAAAAGATAAAGGTACTTTAGTCATTGATTTGTGACTGTTTTAATGTTTTTCACTCTAACTTCACATGCCACCAGTGAGTTTACTGACAACATGACAGTCATCAAAAGAAAATCTCTAGATACAAAGCAGAGCTATGAATCCAGATAAGTTCTGTCCAATTGTATACTTGAGTCTGATTTCAAATATGAGTAGTAGAAACTGCATAGGAACAGCAGGGCAATTTTTTACAAAATGGCACTCTTTGAACCTCCTTAATTTAACAAAGAGGCAATCTATCACCTTCTCTTGAGACTATATTTATATGTGGGATTTAAATTACATACTCGCAGGCAATAATGGTAATTGCCTTCTCTTACCCAGAAGGGTTGTTTTTTAAATGGCTATATACTGTTTTAAACCTCGGTGTGTAGTCAATACAGCACTCAGGTGGCATATGCTAACATAAATAATATGTCAAGTATATGGATATAAACACATAAATATAAACTCAGAATGAACTGCCTCCAAATAGCAATTTCAAGGACAGTTTGTATATACATATATTCTTTGCAGATTTAAGGTCACAATGCAGTTGAGCTAACCAGTGTTGAAATTGTTTTAGATCCAATTCAATATGGCTTCATTAAAGGGTAGCATCATTTGTGCAACAGATGAAATATATAGTTCTGACCAGTCTTTCACTGATTTGTAAGAAGATGATTTTTATAGCCCCACAGGATTTAGTCCAGGAAATTCAGATGATTCTCAAAGGATAATCACAAAGAGATAGACACAATAAGGCATGAAAACAAATCTTACATTGGAGAGTACATGCCTCTTACCCTAAATACTATAGTGTATGTTTCCATAAAAACAGGGACAAGGGCATTCTTTTAGAAAGCCACAATGTAATTATCAAAGTCAAAAATTTAATATTGATTATATATTATCCACAGTTCATATCTAAATTTAGTCATTTGTTCAATAACGTTCTTTAGGTTTTATTATTTCCCTGGTCCAGGATGTAATAGAGGATTATTCATTGCATTTAATTGCTATATTTCTTTAGTACTTTTAATTTCGAAGAATTTTGAATTATGTATTAGTTGGTTTTTTTTGTTTGTTTGTTTTGCTTTGTTTGGTGCATTAGAAATTACCATAACAAAGGTTTCACACAACAACCATTATTAGCACACAATTCTGTAGGCCACAAGTCCAGCACAGAGCATTTAGGTTTTCTTCCCTGGAAATTGTAACCAGTGCCCAGGGGTGCAAGAGCACCTTGTTCAAGGGGTCCGTCCCAAACAGATCAGATTCAGCCACTCACAGCTGACAAAATACAAAGACAGAAAAACAAGTGGTGATAAAAAGGAATTTATTTTAGTGAGGCCTGCACGGGGAAGACAATGGACTAATGTCTAAAAGACTATCTGCAAAGTGCTGAAAATGCTTCTAGATGTATATAAGGAGAATTTGGAACCAAGGTCAGTGGGTATGTGCAGGTGGGCAGTAAAGGCCAGGTTGAACATTGTCTTGGGGACAATCATGCAGGGTCTTGCTGATATCAGGGCAGTCCTTATTGACTGAGGGGTAGTTTTTGTCCCCATCATAGGATGATTTACCTGCTGGGTCTTTTTCCTGAGTTAAAGCTGGAAAGAAGAACTTGATCAGTTAGAAAGTACAGCCTGAGTTCAAAATGGGGGCAGTTGAAGGCACAACTGGATCCTCTTTAAAAATAATAAAGCTGAAATCAAAGTATTTGCTGGGCTGAGTTCTAGTCTGAACCTTTGGGGAAGAATCTGCTTTTAAGCTCATTCAAGCTGTGGATAGATAATTCAGTTGCTCTCCGTGATAGAATTTAAGGCTCAGTGCAGAGTCTGCTTGAAGATCCTCTCTCTCTCTGCCCTTTTCCTGACTTGTGTGTGTGCACAACAGCGTGCTCTCTCTCTCTTTCTCTAAAATAAATAAAATAAATCTTTAAAAAAAAAGTTCCAATCAATTGACCTTATGTTATAGAGATTATCTGAGGAAGACTGACCTAATCATATGAGTTCTTAAAGTTTTATCAAATTTGATCTCTGATCTCCAGTTAGGAATTTTTTTTTTATTGATTTATGATTCATTAGTCTTCTTTTATGCTGTGAGTCTAATATGCTATTAAATTTATCTATTTATTTCTTAATTTCAGTTGCTTTATTTCTCCTTATATTTCTATTTTATTATTTAATATGGATTCCAGAATCTGGTGGAATTTTCGTTCTTTTCTTTCCCCTATATTTTTTCTATAGTCTATTAATTATAGTATTTCTCCATCACATACAGTTCAGTTTCCTTTTTCTCTTTTCTTTTTCTTTCTTTCCTTTTTTTAAAATATTCTGCCTTTTTCTGTGCCTAGTCATTTTTCCTTAAATACTTGCCATTGTGTTTGAAAAATTTTAAAATATATGGATTGTCTCTTCCTACAAAGAGAATTCACTTTCTTAAAGAATAAAAGGAATGTGGGCTGCTTAAATCAATTTAATTAGAGCATAACCTGATAGGATAGTTTGTATCTGGATCCTTAGGGTATTTCATGAAGCCGGATAGCCACTCACACACACATAGGTCCTGAACTCCAATCATTTTTAATCACTATCTTCCCAGCACTGCAAGACTGTCAGAATTCCTGCTCTGATTTTCGTAGGCATTTTGATTGGCCTCATGCTTTGTGCAGTTTCAGTTTAACAAATATCTGGGTAGAGAGGTACATTAGACAGTTTGAAATAGAGTTCTCTTTTCTTATTGGACAGCTGAAGCTAAAAACATCATTGCCATCTCTGCTGGTTTCTCTGCCTCTTGGTAGAGGCCTTTTATTCTTTTGCAAACATCTTCAGTCGTTGGACTCAGAATTTTAGTCCAGTGGCCTAATAGAGAAAACAGTTGTTGACTTTCCTCTCATATATTAGTATGTTTACATTTCTCCATAAATTATTTACTTCTTCATGTTATTTTGACTTGACAATTTTCAAATACCTTTAAAGTTATTGTTATTTATTTTTTAAATTTTTATCTGGATTTTTAAAGCATTCTCTGTGAAAGCACTGGTCTACTGCAAGCTACTCTTTTTTTTTTAAAAAAGATTTTATTTATTTATTTAACAGAGATAGAGACAGCCAGCGAGAGAGGGAACACAGCAGGGGGAGTGGGAGAGGAAGAAGCAGGCTCATAGTGGAGGAGCCTGATGTGGGGCTCGATACCATAATGCCGGGATCACGCCCTGAGCCGAAGGCAGATGCTTAACCGCTGTGCCACCCAGGCGCCCCTGCAAGCTACTCTTTTGTACTGAAATTTGGATGCCTGAAGGTCTAATGCTGCATGGAATATACATGAAAATGAATAAATGTATTCATCATATATTTCAATGAGATTGAATAGATGTTTAAATACTACCTTTATCACTGCCATTAAAATGGAAATGAAATGTCAGCCATCTAAAAATAATATTCTTACTTAAAACATATTTTTCATTTGAGATTCTTAATGCACCTTGTGTGCAAGGACTTTACAAGATTTCTTTTTTGTCTTAAAGTAAATAAGTAACCTGAGGTCTCATGAGAGATCTTCTTTCTAGTGAAAGTGAAGAACATGCTTAGAAAAATAAAGTCTAATGCAAAGAATGGTTTAAGGGTTAATGAAGAATAAAATTTAATTGGAGTCATTTGCCCATTATTAGTTAAATTCTACCTCAGCTAAATTTTGTCCTTGAAAATAAAATTATATTTTGTTTTACTTGTAAAATTTACAATACTGCTCCTCCCCCTAATTTAATGCATTTTACTTTTTATAATGAAAGCACAGCATTTGCTTATGTAACTGCCATGATTGTAAAATTTGAAGTAAACAATTCTCATTTTCAAAAATAAACAATAGAGATAATTGAAATAAGTACCTTGTTCTCTTTGCCAAGTTTTTTTTGTTGTTGTTGTTGTTTGCTTTGTTTTATTTTGCTTTTTCCTTCAGTTAAACGGGGAATTCATAGTTCACACATAATGGGGTTAGTTAGTGTCTGAGTCCATGTAGATTATTTTATAATTCAGCTGCCTAAGTTACTATTAAATAAAGACAGGATACAAATAGATAAAGGATTAATTCACCACTTTTTTCAGTGTTTGCTTAATGAAAAGTATATAGTTTTTATTATGTATGCATTTTATAATCAGAGTTCTGATTAGAATTCCCAAAAATTTAGAAGAAATATTTTGCTATTTGCAAACAAGTAATATTTTTAAATTATTTGTGCATCCACAAGAAGTATCACTTGCTTGTAAAATATATGAGATAAATCGTTGTATTTCTCTAACAACATAGAGTATAATAAAAACTAGAAGAGGTGAGTGAGAGAGAAAAAATATAACTAGGTTGTTCAGGATTGACTGTTTAGAAAGTAATCTTTAATTTGGGCTTTATAATAAAACATGTATAAGCTTTTAAGATATTCTAGTTCAAGAGTCAATAAGGCAAAGACAAATATATAGGAAAGAGTACTTGCTATCTAAGTGAAGTACAGTAGTCTTATTCAATTTATATTTTGAATATAAATAAAGGGGTGTTTTTAGGTAGAACTAGAAAAAATGCAGTAAGATTATGGAAGGTCCTCACTGCCTGACCAAAGTGGGTAATGCAGGGTATAGAAAAGAAACAAGAAAGAAGCAGACGAGAGGTATAGTTATGAAGAACTGGAAGCAGGTAGATAGGTTGTATAAGACAGTGAGAAACTTGATGAGCAGAGATTAGGTCCACTAGTTAGGGAATTATACTAAAAATAAGTGCTTATAAACTCATGAGAACTTAAAGCAACACAGTAATTGTGGGAAGGCAATCATGTGAGGTAAAAGTTATTAATAGCTTTGAATTGATAACTGTAGAAGAACAGAGAATGAAGGGTGAAAGATTATTCTAAGATTTTAGGCTTACATTTTTAGAAAAATAATTTGGAGATACAGTCATAAATGGGAGAGTGAGAAGAAAACCTAGCTTTGACTAATTGGTTAAGGAAGCAGGTGAGATAATGGACCTTCTGCAAAGTCAGCTTTGATGATCCATCAGGAAATGAAAATTATTACTACACTTTTGCTCATGCAGAGGAGACTCCTGAAGTCTGAGAAGCCATATTCAAAATTTCACACACAGCTGGGTACTAGAGGTTTGCAAATCAAAGATGAGGGAATGTGTGGAAGAGGGCAGGAAGAATGAGACAACAAGACATCTATTCCTCTAAGGGGCGATTTGAGAGGAAGAAGAGGAAGAATTTAGAATGTGAAATGAGGGCACGTATTGCATGGTGCACTGGGTGTTATACACAACTAATGAATCATCAAATTTTACATCGGAAACCAGCGATGTACTGTATGGTGACTAACATAATATAATAAAAAAACATTAAAAAAAATAGAATGTGAAATGAGAAAAATGAAGGCCAAATTCCTGTTTAATTTTTTTTCCAATTAAAAAAAAAAATCAGTGTCTTTTTTGACATTAAGTCACTGGTTAGATAGAAAATTAGTTTTGGTAGACCAGAGGAAGGAGCTTCTTATGAATCTTTGATACGTAACCAAATTACTGATACATGTGTGTTTTCGTAAACTGTGCTTATCATAGCAATTTATTTATTGTGTAGCTTTACCAGTTACATGTCAATGACTCTTTAAAATTTTCCACTCACATGACTTTCTATTGAAGAATAATATATACTCCATTGCCTAGGATCACACGGTAAGCCCACAAAATAAAACATGCAACGTCATTGGTATGTTCTTTCTTTTCTTAAACTACTGACAGGAAAATCCCTCGCTGGTCTTAAAGGCCACTAGGGCAACATGAAGATATTTCTTCTGAAGCATAAAGGTTAAGAAAAATGTATTTCCCAGAAAGTAATGGATATAAACAAGATTAGGACCCCATAAGTGAGTTCTAGCAATCATTTTTCTGCTGAAAACCCATAAAACTAAGTGTCTTTCAAGCCATGTAATATCCTTTCTAAATCTTCTAGAGCACACATATCATTATACCATTTGGCAATCTTTAGACCAGATGGGGATCAATGTTTTCAGTGTGGTACATTATACTTTGCTGTTATAGAAGCTCTAGGTAATAAATGTTTCTGCAACCAATTTAAAGAGAATCCATTATGCAAATATAATAATACCTGCATAAAATCCTTGATGTTATAGTTTATTATCATGTATCAGGCTGACTTAATGATTTCCTAAAAATAAGTTTGTTCAAATGAGGGAAAAAAATAAAATACAGTTAACTTGTGTGTAGCCGTTGTAATGAAAGGGAATAGTAGCACTTAAATCTCCAGAATTTCTCTTTGAAAATTATTTTTATTCTGAATATGATTAAGGCAGTCTTCTATTCTAGTTTTTGACAAAAAGACATTTTTTTCTGCATGGCTTTGTGACACCTTTATTTTCCCCCTGAAATATCTGCCCACATATCACATGAACATATGTAAAAATAGTATTAGTATATGTATGTATATAGACACTTGGAGACACACATGCAGAAATATTTCTTACATTCTACTTTTCCTCTGGCTAATTAAAATGATTGACTCTTTGTTGACATATTCTAGGATGGATATATTAAGCTATATGTTAATTTTTTTAAGTGACATGATACTATCAGATAATAGATTCAAAACTTTTAAGATGAAAAGTTAGGGATAAAGCAGAGAAATATTATTTTCAGTTTCTAGAATAAGCATTAAAAAATTATCTGATGTCCAACATAGAAGTCTCTGTTACTGGGTCTGACTCACCTCTGCAAGAGTCGTTTGGTAGACCCAGAGGCCACCCCTTTACTGACTTTCATGCCTCCCATAGTACAAATTCAGGAGCTCCAAACTCTGTAGTATTCTGGAAAGACCCCAGTGTTCTCCTAACATTCACAGCCTCACAACATTATCAGCACAAGTACTATTGTGCTCCCTGCCTCTGTTTTTTATCAATCTCTCATCATTGCAAGAAAATACAAGACTCCCAGGCCTTTCCTTACTCTTGGAATCTAATGTCCTTTCCGCATTGCCTTTTCTGTCCTCTCATTCCTCTTGAACTCTTAAAACTTTCTACTCTGCCTTTAGGAACCATCAAAATCTCCTTAATTATTTATCTCTTTTGTGAAAGGTCCCCTGCACTCTTCCTCTAAAGAAAACTTGACTGTCCAATCCAACTTGTACAAATGATGATTTTTTTTTTCAGCCATACTTTGGGGACCACTGAGCCTAAAAATGAATATTATATTATCAGATCACTACCTTCTTTTGTGAAGTATGTAACAATCCTTAAGCACTTCCTGGTAATACTAGAATCTTTAATCGCCTAGCTGACTGTCTTTCTCCATTTGTACTGATACCTTTCTTGGTGATTTCAGTGTCCATGTAGATGATCTAGCTAATGCTGTACAATCAGAACCATGGCTTTCTCTGTTTCCGTGACTTTCTGCTACTACTCTCCTCCAGCTTACTCCATTTCAGCCCTTCTGGCCTCCTTTTTTTTCCTAGGATACACTAGGCATAGTTGCACCTTAAGGATATGGACGTACTACTCTTTCACCCCAATGCTCTCCTACAGATATTCACATAGCTGGTTGCCTCATCCTCTGCAAGGCATAATTTGTCACCTTCTCAGTGAGTGTTTTTCATGCTAATTTAAAACTGAAAACTCACTTGTCTCTGAATTCCTTCTCTTTCTTCCTTGATTTATCTTCTTCCTATAGCAATTCTCACCATCGGATATACTATATATTTTACTTATTTTATCCATTTTTATCGTTCACTGTCTGACACTCACTTTACGACAACTTCCACAAAGGCCATTTTTTTCTATTTCATTCACTGTTATATCTTCAAAGTCTAGAAGACTTCCTGGCACATGCAGATTTACAAATGAGAATTATAAGTAATTCTTATTTATACATAGTAAACATTCCATATAACAAGTAACTTTAAAAAGACTGTTAGTTTACTCACTGGTTGATTTATAAATTAATGAATCCATCTATTAAATATGCACATTTATCTTATTTTCTGAATAACACATTTATCAAAATAAATCTTCAGAAAATTGTTTAAACCAGACAACTTGAATGATAAACCTGAATCTGTTACTGTCTTTTCAGTCCAGCCATGAAAGAGATTAAGGTTTATATTCAGACTAGACTGAGTAAATGATACTCAACAGAACCAAATAGTACTGTTTTCCAAGACATTAACTGAAATGATAAGAAAATAATAAATAAAAAAGATATCATTTCTTAAAGCGTATTTCACTTTCTAACAAATTGTAAAAATATCCAAATGAAATCCAACCAAACTGTGAAGTTTCTAGATAGTGCTCAAATAACTCAGTCCCTAAATACTATAGTTTAACATTAAGGAAATCTTTCTATACTTATGTTAGCTAGATGGATACAAGTACTTATAGACAGCTAAATAGGACTACAAACCTACTAACACTTATTATATATAGTTCTTGATGTAAATTCCTAATTAGGAATGCACCTAACTAATATTTCTGACAGTAACATTGAGATTTTGTAAAATCCCCAGTTGTCTATTCCTCTACCCTAGACTTATCCAAGACAAATTTGAGAGGTTGTTTGCTATAACCTCTACACCTATCCCTTTTAAGCATGTTTCCTTCTCCCGCATTGCAGCAGTTGATGGCCTCATGTTGGGCCCTTGGTGCCCTAGGGGTGGGGATGCAGAATTAAGCAAATAATATGCAAGAATCCCAGTTACATTTAAATTTAGATAAATAACATGTATATTTTTAAGTATGGTTATATCTCATGTAATGTTTAGGACACACATACTGAAAATTATTTACTTTTCATCTGAAAATTAAATTTAAGTAAATTTACTCTTCACATGAAACTTATATTTAAACTTCAGTTTAAACATAAACTTAATTTACTGGGTATCTTTTATTTTATTTGGCAGCCCTATTTGGCTGTCTTATAGCATTATCCCCAAGTACTCCATATATGTAAGTTTTTTCTTCTAACCCCTCAAACTGAATTATCTATGCCACATTTTCTTAGAGGCCTATGGGATATTGTCTTATGTGACATGTGTTTCAGTCTAGTATAAATCAAAATGGAGGTTAATAAATGAAGCAGATCATTTAAGCCTGCTAATAGATTAAGCAATTAATTGCCCATATTTCTGACATTGTATACTCTCCCCCCAAATCAGATGGATCATAAAACACATAAATGAATTAACTCTGTATTTCTCTTTAAGGAAAGCCATTAAGAATTTTTTAAATGTAATTTTAGTTATGTTTGTAGCCAATTAATGCAGATATTTTTGGTTTAATGTAAGAATGAGATTGGAAATAGTATAAGCTAAACATTTTTGGCGTTCGTTAAAAAATTATTGAAAGCAGTTGCCTTCTAAGTGTCCATCATAACAGTATGGCATTTAAAACATGAGTATGACAGAGCCTTATCTTGAAAACATTGGAAAATTATCCATATATTGATTTTAAAAAGCAAACAAAATTTGACAAATGATAAAATATTTAACTAGTCAATTCCCAGTAATTATTTTTGGCTTCTGTGAGAAAAGCCATAAAAAGAACCAAATTTAGTAGACATTTAAGTTCTGGAGAAGGTTGTAATTGATTAGTGTAAATTAAACGAGCAAATACAGCACAACTATATATGAATATATTTAACAGAAACATAGATCTGCTAAAATGATCTACCAACAGATTAACCAAAGTGTCTTTAATAGCTTAATTTCTAACATCTTTGAAAAAACAGTGCCATTGAAATGCAGGTCCTTTTTGAAGAAACTCCAAACTTGAAAGATGGATACACACACACAGACACACACACACACACAAACACATATATACACACAAACATATACCTATACATACTCTCAGGTATATATACATACACACACACACACACACACACACACACACACACATATGCACATACATACTTATTTTGAAAATTTACAATTAGAATTATCCCTAGGAAAAACTTTAGGAAGGCGAATTTAATTAGACTTTTGAGAGTTTGCCCCAGGGCTTCTCCTTTCCTTCATTTCTAATTATACAATATGTTTGACAGTTGTGATTTTTGTAGGCATATATCATAAAGAATGACTGAGTCAACTCATATTCTATCAACACTCTATTCTTTGGTCTCTCCTACTGACACAATCAGATACACATGTGTGCGTGTACACACACACACACAGTATATAATGGCATTCCTTCCTATGATGAGAGAAACTTAAATGAAAAAATCTCGGGATTCTTTGAAGAAAATGTTAATGTTCTTTTCATTTGAAAAGAAAGAAATATACTTTGATTTTATTCCTTCCTACTTTTGATTGAACTCAGATTCGATACATCATTTCAGTAATCATGTGTCTTTCTTATGTTTAGTGACATCTTTTCTATGTTGCATTCTGCCATTGAAATTTCTCAGAAATCTCACTGAAATCTCAAGAAACTGTCTGAAATCAGAACCTGATAAAGCCCAGAAAACTATTCATGATATTTAGGTCCCTTTAAGATAAACAAAAATAATAACGAACAACAAAATAACATTTTTTTTCTGGTATGTATTCCAGGGCCAGTGCTTCTCACAGTGCAGCCTCAGAGAAGTCCTCAACCCAAACCTCCTAGTGCAGGCTTTCCATCCTGTGGGTGAAAGAACTCCAGAGGAAACTGAGGTAAGTGCTGGGCTTATGGTATGACAGAAATCACCGAGATTTTAAAGCAGTTGTCACTCCTCCAGCAATACTGCTGTTCACATAACTCACATAATTCTTTGCATCGGTCAGTTTAATCAAAAACAGTATTTCTCCCAATAAAAGGAGTCAAGTTACCCTTTCTGCAGTTGCCAGTGACTTGTGTTCCTCATCCTTTTAGAGGTATCTTTTTACTGGCAGCTTGGGAGATATTATCACTAAGATAGTCTGAGATGCCTGCTCTATGGTTGCATTTCATACACGCAGTCTTACGTGACCATCCTTAGGAGCCTCCATTTATAACAGAATGATACATGTACCTCCCACCATCGACTGAACAATATGTTGTATTTGTGAGTAACTCAGGAGTTTCAACTACTGCTCCAAACAAAGCTTTTAACTTAGGTCATTTAAGAGTTTTCAGTTCCAGAGGCACCTGGATGGCTCAGTTGGTTAAGCAGCCAACTCTTGATTTCGGCTCAGGTCATGATCGCGCTCACTCATGCCTCTCTCTCTCTAAATAAAATAAATAAAATCTTTTTAAAAAAGAAGTTTTCAATTCCAACTTAGAGAACACTAGATCAAGTATTAAATTATTTCAAAATAAGATATTATAGACAAACAAGTACAATTAAATAAAGCCAATGACATTAAGGTCATCATTTTCTTTTATCTTATATAATATATAAATAATATATATTATATATTACAAATATATTCAGTATTTTTAAAAAATGCTAGTCCATTCCCCACTTTGTCTCCAGTGAAGTGCTTATATACGTATACCCTCAATCAATTAAAACAAATATATATATATATATATA
>NW_024426552.1:49241964-49297295 GCF_017311325.1 Ursus maritimus | reverse complement strand
ATATATATATATATATATACATATATATATGTATATATATATATATTTTTTTAAGTAGGCTCCACGACCAACGTGGGGCTTGAACTGACAACCTTAAGATTATGAGTCACGTGCTCTACTGACTAAACCATCCAGGCACCCCTAAAACAAATATTTCACTGTGGTTTTAACTCGAATTTCTCTGATGATTAGTGATGCTGAGTATTTTTTTATATACCTATTGTTCATTTGTATGTCTTCTTTGGAGAATGGTCTACTCAAGTGCATAGCCTATTTTAAAATTAGGTCATTAGGGATTTTGCTATTGAGTTGTAAGAGTTTCTTACATATTTTAGAAATTAACCCCTTATCAGATATATGGTTTACAAATATTTTCTCCTGTTCTGTAGATTCCTTTTTCACTCTGCTGATTGTTACCTTTGCCGTGCAGAAGCATTTTAGTTTGATGTAGCTGGTAAAAATGCAAAATGGTAAAGATGCTATGGAAAATAGTATGTTAGTTCCTCAAAAAATTAAATATAATAGTACTACATGATCCAACAATCCCACTTCTGTGAATTTTTCCAAAAAAATGAAATCAGGGTCTTGAAGAGATATTAGCACACCCGTGTTCACTGAAGCACTATCCACAATAGCCAAGATACGGAATGCTGTACACCACTGTAACTATTGTTAACAATAACGCATTCTACATTTAAAGATTTCTTCAGAGGGTAGAAATCATGTCAATTATTCTTTCCACAATGAAATAAAAACTTAAAAATATGTACTGATCACTTTGTGTTTAACATTAGAATAGCAACTATGTTAATATAGAGGTAAGATAAAATATTGATTACTATTGTAGATTTTAGGTCACTACATTTCTTTTCTGGTTGATAACAAAAAGTTATTAACTGTATTATGGATGTTTATATTTTTCCTACATGATAAAAACCATTTGCAAATAAAAACTAAATACGTCATTTATAACATGCATTTCTCCTTTTTATTCTAGAAGCATAATTAGTGTAAGAAATATTTGAGACCATCAAGGTTTTCTTTTTTTTTTTTTAATTTAAGATAAATTTGACGTAGAAATCTTGTCAGAATCGCATTTGCCATACAAAGTAAAAACCTACTGTATTCTACTTCTGTACTAAGATCTAAGGATATAACTTAGTGGGGACGGCAGACAAAAACAAATAACCAGTCAAATAAAATAACGTATAGTGGTAATAACTAAAAGGAAAGAACCAGGCAGCTGATGGTGAACGATGGTGGGAGAATGAGGATGAAGGAGTGCTAGGTAAATTAAGACAGACTTGCTTAAGTGACTAGGCAGATTCTCAAAGGTTAAGAAGAAGGTCATGTTAAGATAAGGAGGGGAGGGGACATCCCTAAAGCAAGATTAAAAGAAGGTTGTATGGGCTAACATTTAGAAAGTTGCACTGTATCAAATGAGAGAGATTGGTAGATCATGCAGGACATCGCAGATCATGAAAAACAGACAAGATTTTCTTCATGGTACTGTGGTTTAACAATGATGCAAGAGAGTGACAGTGTCAAGATATGTGAATAGTTGGAGATTTTACCCACACTTGCAAGCTGATAAGTAAGCCTGTCAGAGTCAAGTAGATTACTGGTAGAGGACTTGAGACTCTTCAGTTAGAGACAAAAGACAATACTGTTCATGGCACAGCAAGCAGTGATGATCAACGTTATTTGTGCCAGTTTCCCTTGCCTCCAGTTCCCATCACAGCAATGCAGATGGGCTCAGGTGGGTGCTTGAACAGACAGACAATGGATTGTGTTGCAGGAAGGGGGCCCTGCACTTACATAATATTAATCTTTTGTAATGGATAATAAGAAAACCAGGAAAAGACATGATTTTTATTATATTGAATAATAAGCATGCCTGCTCTTTTCTCTAGTAGGAGACACTTTCTCTATCTTTGAAAAGGTAGTCCAGACCAAAGGGATATCAGTGTTTCTGCTCACAGGACATGTAGAAATGCAAGAAACCCATGGGTAATTGCCTTCCAACAGTCAGAACCTGATTTATTATTAAACACAACACTATGATTATGGAGTAGAGAAAGAATTGAGGGGAAGCAAGTGTTCCTGTAGAATGGCTACAGGGATGTCACTACCTTATTACAGGATGAGTGTGGGCAGAAGAGTAGATAATTCTGGCTTGAATTAGGCATACGCCTAGGAAGATAGACAAAAATTGAATAAGTTGGTATATGTTTTGGAGATAAAATTGGTAAAATTTGTTGATTTGTGCTTAATTGTATGTATGGGATAATTCAGAAGGAAAGAATTTATTGGGATAGAGATGACTATGTGATAGAAGGGGACACAGCCATTTTTATTTAATCATTCGAGAGTTTAGTTTGGGATATGGCAGGGTTAAGATAAATGTAAAGTGATGAAATGAATGTGTATAAGATGGGGCTCCGATGACAGGCCTAGGTGGAGATAATTTTGGAGTCAGCAAGTAGATGTTGTATGAATCCTTGAGACTGGATAAAATGACCTAAGGAGTTTATAAGAGAAGACAAGAGAAAACTCAACTGAATGTTGAGAAAAACTGATTCTAAGATATGGGATATAAGAGGGAGTACCAGCAAATTGAGGAAATAGAGGTAATAAGAAGATTATTGTGTTAAAAAACCAACTAAGTAAAGTATACAAACATCTGGTTCAGATGGTCCTGTTTAACAATTCTCTTTGTCATGAATTTGGAAAGTTTAATGGAGTGAACTTTTCTAACAGGTACAAAGAAACTGTGTTTTTTTCTTCAAAAAATAACTTATAACTAGAATAAATACTGGCCAAGAAATTCAAAACTACAGTTGGAGTTGTTTCAAATTTTAAAATTCAAATTCCCATCTAGCATCTCTCTACCACCAACAAAACAAAACAAAACAAAACAAAACAAAACAAAACAAAACAAAACAAGACTTAATTACAAGTGAAGTACAACATATTATAAACCATGTCAATATAAAAGCAATAGTATAGAAGGCAGTAGTGAAGGAGACTAGTGAAGTGGAAAAACCCATGCTAGAATAAGGGCATTACGTTTTTATTCTTACATAGTAAGGAATCAAGAGACATGGATTGAAGTTCGTGAAACAGTAAACAAAGGTCAATGTATCCTATTTAAAATTTTGGAAAAACCAAATAGACAAACTACAAAATATAATTAACCAAATTAAAGATACCATAGTTTAGATAACAGTATCCTACTGATGTTACTTTTTTAGTTTTGATAATTGTACTATGGTTATGGAAAGTATTAACATTGGAGGAAACTGGGTAGAGAGTGTGTGGAAATTCCCTGTACAATTTCTGCAATCTTTTTTTCTAAATTTACTTCAGAGTAAAACATTTTAAAAATTAAAGGTACCAATGGGAGGAGAGAAAGCATAAGTATGTTATTCTCTGCTGTTATGTTGGAATCTATAATGATGTTGATTACCAACACTGCCCATTGCCATTGTTTCGCTTCCTAATCAAGTGTCAGTACTGTTCAGGTATTTACATTGTCCTTGAAGCCATGTATCTCAGAAGAAGCTAACTTCACTGTCACATCCAAGAAAGCATGGATTAGTCAAAGTGTAAACCAATTATTCTTCACAGAAATTAGTTTAAGAATGAGCATGTCACTTAATTCCAGCCAATGAGTAGTAAAAGGAAAACTGTTCAGGATGTTGTGAGAATAACTTCACTCCTAAAAGAGATGATATGACAAGATGTCCTTTCTTCTTCCTCTGGATTTTATGTGAGCTGTTTGATGCCTACTACCTGACTAATCAACTTGCTCTATCTAAAAATGAAATAAATTCAGTGGTTAGCTAAATAGATTAGAAAAACCCGAGTTCTTGATAATATAACTGAGCTTCTAAAATAATTAATCCTGAGGCCTGTGAAACTATGAAATCATGAAGTTATGTGAAATAAAATAATAATAATATACATGTTTTAAGCCAGATTGAGTTACATACATGAAATTGAAAGCATTATAGCTAAGGAAATTCATCATTGGAAACCATGCAATGATGGAATTCAAGAAATGAATATAGACTTAATTATTTAGAATTATCTTGGTAACCACTGAATAACTAAGAACAGAATTATGTAAAGAAAGCTAACTCTAGTAGGTGAGGGTAGAATTATATGAGGATTTATTTTTTAATTTTCATTTAATGTCATTCAGTGCTGTTTGATTTTTCCCTTGTAAACTACCTGCACTCCTGTATGTGTGTCACTTATATGATTTCCAGATATTCAGAGGCAAAAAATGTGTATACATGTATAATAGGTAAAGTGTGTAAGTGTGTGTGTGTGTGTGTGTGTGTGTATGTGTGTATAAAGTTAAAGAAAGAACTAGACTGGAGGAGTGGAAATGGATGATAATTAGCAACTCACCATAGAATAAATGTAAATGCCCAATGCACTTATTAAACGATATTCAAAATCATCAAAGACAATAAAATTAAAACAATATTGAACTATTTTTTTTATATTATTGGTATTTGATGGATGAAAGACTAAGACATACTTTCTTTACCAGAATAGAACAAAATAGATACACAAAAATTATTTTGACTGTAGGGTTGCTTGCTCACATCAATTTTGAAAGCCTTACTAATCCCTCTCAGTGCTTTCTGGAGTGGGTTTTGATTTTTCCTCATATTAGATAAAGAGGAAACAAAAGCATGGACATGTTAATAAACATTCTCAAGTTCAGATAGGTTACAGACAAGCTGTGTGAACATTTTTCTTTTTTAAGACCTCTTGATTTTACCTGTTGGAGTCAACCGTAAGCTTTTGCCTAATATTTACATAAGAATACTTGTATGAGAGGAAGACTGTTATTCGTTCACTGATGGATGAATTTGTACAGAGATAAGCATACTTTTTGCAGACACTCTTAACTCTCTTTATGACTCCACTGTTCACAGACAGGAAAATTTAGTCTTCTAATCCAAATTTCACTATTTTAAAGTTGATATTTATTTCCACCTGCTGTACTTTTATTTCTGTCTCCCAAGAAGGATCCAGAAAAAAATGTGTGTAATATAATTGTCCCTGAAAACTGCAATTTTAATCACTAAATGTTTCTCCCTACAGCTTTCTTTTCTGTATGAGAGGAAACTAATTGGGCTGATAAGTATCAACAGCTAGAATAGCAGTTGGATGGTGACATGCAAATAGTGTTTTGAAATTTTTTTTTTAAGATTTTATTTATTTGAGAGAGAGAGAACGAGAGAGGGAGAGAGAGTTCACGGGAGGGGGGTGGGTCAGAGGGAGAAGCAGACTCCCCACTGAGCAGGGAACCTGATGTGGGACTTGATCCTGGGACTCCAGGATCATGACCTGAGCCGAAGGCAGTCGCTTAACCAACTAAGCCCCCCAGGCATCCCGGTGTTTTGAAATTTTAGTACTAAAGCAATCTCCTTTTTACAAACCTTTTAGATTGATATAAAGTCAAATATTTTAATTACAATTGGAAAATTAAAAGATCTATGTTTATTTTTATTTTTCAGGTTCTTGGCTTAAATCACTATTGTCTTTAATTAAAATCCTTCAGTTTTATTAATCTTCCCATATTGGCATATAAAGGTAGTGTTTGATTTTGCTCTTCCTTCTTCTCCTCTCTCCTTTTCTTTTTTAAATTTATGAGGGAGGACAAGAGGTCCGTTTTGTGTTCTGTGTTATAACTTTAAATATTTATAGAAGCTTTGCTTGCAAAATATTTATCCTTGGACTGTTTTGTTCAGTGAATTGCCAGACAATAAACAAGTACAAAATATTATCACCTTGCGATATTTCTTAAATGGCTGTCATTACATTTCTGTTTTCCACCTAGTAATTCATAGATAGTACTTTAATTAAATAAATTATATTTCCTTCCTCATCTTAGTTTCTGAGTATTAGATCAAGACCTAGGAACAAGGTAATTTGAAATGAGTATATTAGCTGTGTGGTAAGCTTGAGGATTTTGGAATTGATCAAGGAAGAGACAGGACCAGGAGAGGTAGTAATACATAGCAAGATTCATTGGTCAGTGCTTGGACAGAGCTGTATGAGAGGTGATGTTTCTTCTAGGAAAAGGCTTTCCAGTGACAGTGGCAAGAGGAGCCACTTGGAAGGGGTAGTGGGGAAGAAAGTAGACCTCTCCAGAAAAGGGAAAATCAGAGAGGGGGCAAATGTGTCTCAATGTCACTCAGCAGCAAGTTGGAGAGTTTCCACGTCATTGTTCTAGAGGGCATCTGTAGTTTGGGGTTTTCCATAACCAAAGTGTTTGTCTTACCTATGGTTATGAGATGTTAAGCACAGTTTTGAGGGGCATACAAAGTAGATAGACTCTAAATAGCTAAATATATATTTATTTGGACTATGTTTAAAATGATTTGATATATAAGAATATGATTTTGACACCAGTAAGCTTTGGCCTAACAGTCCTGGCTGCCATGAAAACATAAGCAACATGCATCCATTTAGGCCAATACACAGGGGCCCTCCGTGGCCCATTTATAAAACAACCTCTAAGTGTGAAACAAGAATATATGTACAATTTATTTTGTTTCCTTTTCTATTTATTGAATGAGTTAACCTGTACTGAACAATAGACATGTTCTTTTAGAAGGCACATAATATAATTTTGTCATTGATAAATTCATCGGCAGGTAGCATACACTCTTTATTATAAATTGTTACAGACTAAACTGTTTTGCAGCTTTAGCATAAAGTAAATTGTTCGAATATCAGTAAAATAGAAAACCATTCCCTGAAGCCAGATATTGTGGCCAAAAGTTTGGAAAAGGTTTTTGCTTACTTACTTATTGATAAATTAAGCATCAATATTTAAAGGGGAAAAAGAAAAGCCCAGAATGAAATCATATTTACAAAATGCCCAAGGTACTAAGGAGGAATATATGATATTATTCTGAAATGTTCTCTGAAAATATCTGGGTTTTACAAAGAGAAATTTAAGTTGTGGTGCAAAGGGAATGGTGAAATTGGATAAAGCAATGCCCTTTTCTAAAATAAAGTGATATGTTACTAACTACAATAAAAATTTTGATATATTCATTAGAAGAATTTCTGGGTGCCTATAAATGACTGTTATCCTATTACTTCTTTCATGCTTTAGGCATGAAATTTGAAATTATTATCGGTAAAATTCTAGTAGGTAGCACCTTGTTGAAACCATAGATTTGGATTATTTTAGCGCGAATACTATCTGCTGTACACATGGGAATTTAGTACATCTCTTTCCAAAGCAAATATTCCCTATTATATAACAATGATGCTAAACTGTAACTGTTGACATTCAATAAAATAAACCTCCTTTTCTCTGTTTCACTTGCCAAAATAGAGTGAGTGAGATATGCTTTTGTCTTGCCCAGTATCACTTTAAGAAACCGTTCTGTTCCTGTTGTTGGATTAAGTGGTTTGAATAGGTTGCAGAAGTAACCTGTGTTACTGGAATTTTTTGGTTCAACATACTATTAAATAAAACTAGTCTTGTCATTTGAGTAGAAATTTGGTTCTTTATGAAAGGGGAGAAGGAGGAATTAAAGTGTGCAAGACAGAGTAATACTGCTTTTCCTTTTTTGACTGGGAAGCTGCCATATAGAAGGGGGATAATGACTGGAACAACAGTTATAAATTGTTGAATATTAGACTGAAATGGCTCCTGGGAATTCACTAACCAAACATCTTCAACTTACAAATAAGGGAACTAAGGCCTTTAAATATAAAGAGCTAGGTAACTATGGTCCATCCTTGTCATATGACAGTGTTCTAGGCATTATTGAACAAATAAATCATTATGAGAATTTCATCTTTATCAATCACCAAGTATAATTTAGGAGAAGGGAGGAATGGGGAAACTGATTTGGTACTGAAAGGTTTAGTGGAATTTAAAATTTCTTATCATAAGATATGCACTAAATTTGAGGTTTGAAGGTAATAAAATGTACTCATAACATTACAATATAATGAAATATGACTGGCATTGAGAATACAATGAAGATGCCAAAGATAACCAGGTGTCACTACATGCACCTGGTAAGCACTCAATAATTATTAATTTCTTTCATTACTTTCTTTTTCACAACAGACAATTCTTTGGGAAATATATGAGTTCTCTTTGTATAGCCTCCTGCTAGCTGCTTAATTTTTCTGGCACTTTGTCTGTCCCTTTTGATAATGGGGATAATTACACAGTGCTTGCTACTTATGTAGCATATTGAGTTCCTGTTGCTAAATGATATAGATCCATGGGTTTAAGATATGTCCGTGCACAAAGTATTATCATTGACAATTTTATGTTTTTTATAGTTTCACAAAGAGTATCTTTGTGATCACTTTGAAAGATTTATAAGGTTTATTATCATTTGGAAATTCTTGTCTGAGAATTAGCATGAATGGTGCAGGGAAGCCTAGGGGCTGTTAGACATTTTAAAGACAGCACTATAAATGGTAGTTACTAGCTTAAACATGTATTTGTTCCAGTGAAATATAACCCTCCATTTCCATCCCATTTCTAGCTGTGAAACACGACTTTTCTATAAGCAGGGAGTAGGATTTTTCAACACCTGCCAGAAATATATATAAGATACATTAAATTCATGAAGAAAACAGTGTGAGTTCTAAAGGCAAATGAAGTAGTGTTCTATATGGTGTACATGGAAGAATAATATTTCTTTATTATTTCATCTTACTATGAGCCTAGTGATAGAAGCCAGTGAAGAGAGGAGGCTAATGAGTGGAGAAGGTTCAGAAATTGAATTAAATAAAACCTTTGGTTAATTCTTACTTACAAGATTATTAGTAATTATATTTTAGAAAGTTTTTCAAGAGAATAGTTGTCCAAAGCCCCTCACAGCTTTAAAAAGAGATCATCTTTTTTGAATTTAATAACAAGATTAAAAAAATACAGTTACTTTGGGGGCGCCTGGGTGGCGCAGTCATTAAGCGTCTGCCTTCAGCTCAGGGCGTGATCCCCGGAGTTCTGGGATCGAGCCCCATATTGGGCTTCTCCACTAGGAGCCTGCTTCTTCCTCTCCTG
The DNA here is from genome assembly GCF_017311325.1 of Ursus maritimus. Taxonomy (NCBI): domain Eukaryota; kingdom Metazoa; phylum Chordata; class Mammalia; order Carnivora; family Ursidae; genus Ursus; species Ursus maritimus. The sequence goes on along the minus strand of NW_024426552.1, from coordinate 49,288,222 downwards.
CTCTCCCTGCTTGTGTTCCCTCTCTCGCTGGCTGGCTCACTCTGTCAAATAAATAAATAAAATCTTAAAAAAAAAAAAATACAGTTACTTTGAAGGAGCTAAATCATTTCATATGGTTTGTGAAATCAACTTTGAGTTTTTGTATGGGATTGCATGGGGGAAAATCATGCACACGTTGTACTTCATTGTATGGCAGATTGCCTAATATGTCAATAGATGCCTTTCAAATATTAGATGTTATTAAATCATACTCTTTTTTAAAAAGATTTTATTTATTTATTTGTTTGTTTGTTTATTTATTTATTTTAGAGAGAGATAGTGAGTGGAGGAAGGGGCAGAGGGAGAGGAAAACAGAGACTCTCAAGCAGACTCCAAGCTGACCACAGAGCCCAGCAAGGGGGGGCTCAATCTCTCTCTCTCTCTCTCTGCCAAAAAAAAATATTATTATAATAATAAATAAATTTTAAAAATCAACACATTTTAGAAAAATAAAGGAACAAAAATATGTGCAACCATAGCAATAGTGCCTGCAAGCAACAGGTATTGCTCCTGAATAAATTCTTCCTATCATAGCACAAACAACTCTCTGTAGGAAAGCTCCAAAATCAAGGATAAAATCTTAGCTAAATGAGAAAATTTTAATCCTCTCCAAATTGGCTAATAAAACAACAAAGAAAATTCACTATACATGGACATGATGGTTAACTAGAGCAGAGGTCAAGTCAAATAGAAACCAGTGTAATACATATCTTTTCAAAAATTGTACATGAAGCCAATGACACAAATTTCTTCTCCCATAAAATATTAGTTTCATGTATACTTTTCATTATTATAATCTCAGAAATGGGTTGGAGTGGAGGCAGTTCAAACATTCTTCTGTGAAGTATGGATTCCGCTAATGAAGCCAAGAATACTGAAAGCTCATTAGAAACATCCTTGCATTCATCATGGGGCTAGAGTAAGATTGTGCCTCTTATTTGGTGGTTTAGAAATGAATGGGGATAAATATGTAGTCAAGCATCCCTAAACCAAAGCTCTCCATCAAATAGGATTTCTCAGCTCCTCTGAAACTTAGGCTGACTCTTAGTGTTCTGTACACTACCATGGAGTGAATTAGAAAAGTCACTGAAAAGAGATAGCAGGCCTGGAAAGAGACATTCTGGCTAAAGATGAGATATTCTATAGCAAGTTATGAAATGACCATAATTAGCCATGGACTGGATGGAGGATGGCTGAGACCCAGAGGTGTTTGCCTTGCTGAAAAAGCCAAACTCCGTAGCATACAAGAGCCAGTAGCAGCATGTAAGAAACTTGGAGGTCACTATTACATCTTACCAAGAAGTAAAAAACTGACTAGACTGAAAAACAACAATTCTTCTTAGGAGACTAAGAGAAGTGAAGTCACAGGGTAAACTGCTCTTCCCAAGTTGGAGAGACAGACAGGCATATACAAAGAATCGCAGCTTGGCTGAGCTGAGGGAAAACTTCCATGGGAACCAGTGCCAGGGTAAGAAAACTTGAAATGTAACTGACAAATTGCTGTTGCCTCAGTGAACAGTAAATACTCCAAGGGAACCTGGTCGTCTGATGGTTCCAGTACTTTTGTGATTTACATCTTGGAGTTCTACTAGGTTCACAGTGAACACTGGAGAAAAATCTCATGCTTCCAGCAGGGAGAGAAAAAAAGGAACAATTTTGAAAAAAAAGCCAGAGCATCCTATTCTTAACGGAGTATGCCCTCAGGAGAAACTATTTAGCCAGAACCTAACCTGCAGTGGTTTTATCAGAGCCCAACTGACTTGGGAGAAGGGAAATAATCAAATCCAGCCAGTGTTAACCTTCCATTTGAGATGAGAGATATACCTAACTCCAGCCAAGTCTAGACTTTCTGCCCCACCTAAGGACAGGAGAGAGAAGCACTTGTAAAGTTACAGTCCAATGGTACAGGCTTTATAACAGACTGAGACCTAATCAATGGACTACAGAACACTTTCCTTCCCACCACACCTCACCACCACATTAATAAAGGCCTATTTATAGCAGTTCCTTTTAACCAGCATGTCATGCTCAGTGATCAAGAAAAAATTACAGAGCATACTAAAGGATAAAAAACACAGTTTGAAGACACCAAGTGAGCATCAGAACAAGACTCAGACGTGGCAGGGATGTTAGACTTATTAAATTGGGAATAAAAAACGAAAAACAGTGATTACTATGCTGAGGGCTCTAATGGATAAAATACACATTATGCAAGAACAGGTAGGAAATATGAACAGAGACATGGAAATCCTAAGAACCAAAAAGAAGTATTAGAGATAAAAAATACTGTTGCAGATCTGAAGAATGCCTCAGATGGGCTTATTAGTAGATTGGACATGGCTAAGAAAAGAATCTCTGAACATGAGGATATATTAACAAAACCCTCTAATACCAAAAACCAAAGAAAAAAAAATACTAAAAAAGAAATAACAGAATGTTCAAGAACTGTGGGACAGCTACAAAATGTGTAATGTACATGTAATGGGAATGCCAGAAGGAAAAAAAAAAAAAAACAGAAAGGAAAAGAAGAAATATTTGAAACAATAACAACTGAGAATTTCCCCCAAAGTAGTGTCAGATACCACACCACAGATCGAGAAAGCTGAGAGGAGATCAAGCTGGATAAATGCCAAAAATCTACACTTAGCCATAACTTGAAACTACAGAAAGCCAAAAATAAAAAATCTTTAAAGAAGCCAGAGGAGGAAACACATCTCATCTATAGTTGAGCAAATGTGAGAATTATATCCAACTTCTGTTCAGAAACCACCGAAGCAAGAAATGAGTGAAATATTAAGGAGTTGAGAGAAGTGTGCGCGCACACACACACACACACACACACACCCATCCAAAACAAGAATCCTGTATTCTGTGAAATTACCCTGTAAAAAAATGAAGGAAAAGAAAAAATATTTATTTTCAAAGATTGAGAAAATTTTTTAGTAGTAGATCTGCATTACAAGAAGTGTTAAAAGAAGTTCTTTAGAAAAAAGTAAAATGACATAGATTAGAAACTGAGATCTATGTAAAAAAGGAAGAGCATCAGATAAGTGATAAGTGAAGGGAAAATAAAAAATATTTATTTTTCTTATTTATTGATCAAATATTAACAATTTGTTCAAAAATAATAGCAATTTATTCAATTTTATATACTTATCTATGTATATATGCTTTGTATGATTATGTATAAGTAAAATGAATGATAATAGTGACACAAGGGACAGGAGAGAGAAACTAGGATTATTTTTTCATAAGGTACTCTCACTACCAGGGAAGCAATATAGTGTTTTTTAAAAATAGATTTGGATTAGTTGTAAATGTATATTGAAAACGCTAGGGAAATCACTAAAAAAAAAAAAAAAAAAAAAAAAATTTTTTTAAGAGGAAATATACCTGATACGCTAAGAAGGGAGATAGAATGGATTTATATAAAATGCTCAATTAAAACCACAAAAGGCAGGGGAAAGTGGAAGACAAAATAGAAAGAACAAAGGCAACAAATAAATATAGTAACAAATATGGTAAATATTAATCTAACTTTATCAATAATCATTTAGAATGTTACTGGTCTAAATGCATCGATTAAAAGAAATGGTCAGAGTAAGTAAAAAATAAGGCTATACATTGTCTACAAGAAATCCACTTTAAATGTAAAAATACATATCGATTAAAGCAAATAGATGGAGAAAAACACACCACCCTAATATTAATTTAAAAAAAAGGGTAACTATATTAAATTCAGGTGGAGCAAGGAATATTATAAGGAATAAAGAGAGAGGGATGTTGCATAATGATAAATGGGTCAATTCTCCAAGAAGATATACTACTTAACATGTCAAAATGATTGAGGCAAAGATTGATAGAAATAGATGAATTCACTATTATATTTGGAGACTACAACACTCCTATATCAGAAATGGACAGCACTGGACAGATCCAGCGGGCAAAAAATCAGTGAGGACATAGTTGAGCTCAATAGCACCATCAATCAACTAGACATAGTGGACATCTATAGACTACTTTATCCAACAACAACAGAATACATATTCTTTGCAAGCTCACATGTAACATTCACCAAGATAGAACCCATTCTGAGCCATAAAAAAATGCATTAACAAATTTAAAAGAATAGAAATTATATAATGTCCATTCTCTAAGCACAACAGAATTCAGCTAGAAACCAATAACAGAAAGATAGATGGAAAACTCAAAATATTTGGAGATTAAGCCACACATTTCTAAATAACACACGAGTCAAAATAGAAATCTGAAGAAAAAATTTAAAATATTTTGAACTAAATGGAAAGGAAAACACAATTTATCAAAATTTGTGGGATGTAAAAAAATAGTCTTATAGGGAGATTAATAGCATTGAATGAATATATTAGGAGAGAAGAAAGATCTAAAAATAAATGATCTAAGAGTCTACCTTAAGCAACTGGAGAAATAAGAGCAAATTAAATTTGAAAGAAGCAGAAGAAATGATAAAAATTACAGCAGAAATCAATGAAATTGAAAACAAAATGAATAGAGAACATAAATGAAATCAAAAGCTGGTTCTTTGAAGAGATCAATAAAATCAATAATCCTATAGACAGATCAATGCGGAAGAAAAAGGAAAATTCAAGTTACTATTTTCAAAAATGAGAGAGGAGCTATAATTACAGTCCCCATGAATGTTAAGTGGATGAAAAAGAATATTTTTGAACAACACTTATCCCCACATATTTGATAACCTAGATGGAATGGACCAATTTCTTGAAAGAGACAATTTACCAAAACTCACAGAAGGAGTAGACAATCTGAATAGACCTATATGTACTAAAGAAATTGACTAAATAATAACCGTCCAAAACAGAAAGCCCAGGTCCAGGTGGGTTCACTGGAGAATTTCACAAAAAAATTAAGAAATAAATTTTATTGGGGTGCCTGGGTGGCACAGTTGATCAAGCGTAGGACTCTTGGTTTGGGCTCAGTAGTGATCTCAGGGTCATGAGAGTGAGCCCTGCATAGAGCTCAGCACTCAGTGTAGAGTCTGCTTGAGACTCTCTCTTCCTCTGCCCCTTCTCCTAGCACATGGGCTCTCTCTCTCTGTAAGAAATAAATAAATCTTTAAAAAATAATAAATTATATCAATTATCTACCATCTCCTTCAGAGGAAAGGAAGAGAGGGAATACTTCCTAACTCATTCTATGAGGCCAGCACTACTCTAATACCAAACCAGTCAGACATTACAGGAAAAGAAAATATAGACCAATATTTCTCATGAATATAGGTACAAAAATCTTCAACAAAATATTAGCAAATCAAATCCAACAATGTATAGAAATAATTCTGGGCCACAACCAATTGGGATTTATCTGTTTGTACTATACATTGAACATAATCCCAAACAAAATTCAGGCAAATGATATTGACAAACTGTTTCTAAAGTTTATATGGAGAGGCAAAAGACTTAGTATAGCCAACACAATACTGAAGAAGAACAAAGTCAGGTGATGGACTACTGGATTTACTATAAAGCTACAGTAATCAAGACAGTGTGATACTGGTGGAAGAATAGACAAATTAATTAACAGAACTAAATAGAGAACCCCAAAATAGACGCACATAGATATATTCAACTGATCTTGAACTAAAGCAATACAATGGAGAAAGGACACCACATGCAAAAAGATGAATCTAGACATAGACCTTGCAGCTTTCACAAATTAACTCAAAATCAATGATAGAACACGTAAATTCAAAGGTATAAAACACATAGAAGATAAATTAGGAAAATATCTAGATGACTTTGGGTGTAATGACTTTTTAGAATTACTGTTAAAGGTTCAATCCATGTAAGAAATAATTGATAAGCTGGACTTGATTAAAATTAAAAATGTCTGCTTTGCATGAGATGCTGTCAATAAAATGAAAAGGCAAGCCACATACTAGAAGAAAATATTTTCAAAAGTGACAACTGATAAAGCACTGATACCTATAATATACAAAATACTAAAGCTACTCTATAATATATAATGCTCTTATAAGAAAACAACCTAATTAAAACATGGCCAAAGACCTTAACAGACATCTGTCCACAGAAGATGTACAGAAGGCAAACAAAACAAAACAAAACATATTTTAAAAATGTTCCATATCATATGTCATTAGGGAAATGCAAATTAAAACAACAATTAGATACTACTATACAACTGTTAGAATGACCATAATCCAGAACACTGACAACACTAAATGCTGGTAAGGATGGTGGAACAACAGAAACTTTAACTGCTTTTGAGAATGCAAGATGGTACAACCACTTTGGAGTACAGTTTAGTGGTTTCTTACAAAACTAAACATACTACCAAAGGGGTAAAAAACTCATTCGCACACCAAAACCTATACACAGATGGGTATAGAAGCTTTAGTTATAATTGCAAAAGTCAGAAGCAACCAAGAAGTCCCACACTAGTTACTTCTGGGTCACTTGGTCCACCTCCCCGCCCCAACCAACAGCTGGGGAGTGTGAAACCAGGAGCCCAGGGCCTGGGACTGGCTAGCCAGCATCCCCCGAGTCCCAGCCACTACCAGGAGCTGCAGTCCAGCCAGTTGTTACAAAGCATGTCAGTTGGAAGCCCAGCAGAGATAAATGGATAAATAAACTGGTACATCCAGACAATGGAGTATTTTTCAGAAATAAAAAGAAATGTGCTAATAGGCTATGACAAGACCTAGTAATATGTATGTAAGTTTCCTCTAAGTGAAAGATACCAGTTTGAAAGAGCTATATACTGTATGATTCCAACTATAGGAAATCCTGGAAAACAGTAAAATGATCTGTGGTTGCCAGGGGTAAGGGATGGAGGGATGAACAGAAGCATCACAGAGGATTTTTAAGGCAGTGAAACTACTCTGCACAATATTATAATGGTTGATACATGCCATTATATATTTGTCCATGCCATTATATATTTGTGCAAATCCTTGTCTTGTGACTTTGTTAAAATAACATTTGTTAAGTAGAGCCCTGGGACTTTGGATGGTGAGCCAGTGTTCAACAAAAGACCATAAGGGGATGTGAAAAAGAGTGTTTTGTTACTCACAGGTCCTGGAGGAGGTACACAGCACACCTTGAAGGGTCACATGAGGTCAAGGCAGGGTGCAGGCAGAGAGACTGGGGCAGGATCTTGGGTACATGTCTTTTATTAAGGTCTATGGTTAAGGTGCTTTGGGGTTCCTGGGCCCAGGCTAGACTGGTTAGTTCAAATTCAAAAAGAGCCAGCTTTTAGGAAGCTTTGCAGGGATCTTATCTAAGGAAGGCCCTAGGAGGCAAGGGAAAGTGCTTATCACAAGGGCAGTTTGAGAGTCATATCAGAATCTGTGACTCTAAGGCAATTTTCTTGGGCATGTGCTCACCAGAGGGTCTAGGTGGCTGTTCAAGGCCCCTATAGGCCACTTGGCCACACAAAAAAATGAATGCTGAAGCAGCAGTGTTATGGAGCAGCTTAGTTAAACCCTCAACACCTTAGAATGTACAATACCAAGAGTGAGCCCTGATTTAAACTATGGACTTTGGGTAATGAAGATCTGTCAGTGTAGGTTCATTAATTGTTATAAATGTCCCAGTCTGGTGGGGGATGTTGATCACATGGGAGGTCACGCATGAAAGAAGGCAGAGGGTATACAGGAAATCTCTACTTTTCCTCTCAGTTTTGTTGTGAAACTAAAACTACTGTAAAAAGTAAATTATATTTTTAAAAAAATGGAGGGTTAGATCTGGGTTGGAGCAACCAGTACTCTCTACTCTGGTTACAGATCAGGTCCCAAGTTTTATCTGAGTAACAGGTTATAGTAACATAAGCGATTACCAGATGCATCAAATAATCATACCACTAAGGCAGTAAGAATTCAGAAGTCAGCATGATAGTGGTGACATCTTTTCCACTTCACCAGAGAATACTTGATAATTACCCTATTCTGAGACCTGGTTTTGGAAAAAAAATAATTTACCTGTAAAGTCAGGGATTCAGCAGATAAAGAGTACACTTTCAAATTGGGTAATTAAAGGACAGTTTAAAAAAGAACTATTATGTAATATAAATATTGAATAATTATGTGGTGTACCTGAAACTAATATAAAGTTATATATCAATTATACCTCAATATAGGTAAACACATACATAAATGCATCAATAGATAAATAAATAGAGCTATGTGCCAAGATATTGGCTGGAAGTAGGAAAAGCAAAAGGAGTAGTGCAGAATTTTAGAGCTGTCAATATCTTTATTACCCCTCAGACCTGAACAAACATGAGAATAGAGCTGTTACCACAATCTGGAAGATGATCTGTTGTAGAGGGCCACTGTTGGGGATGTTATGGGCCAAGGTGATCTAGCAGGGAGGGGCCAGAGGAATAAATATCCTCAGTCTCACTCTTCTTTCTCCCTTAACTCTTTCTAGGCTTCCAGTAGCAACCCAAATAGAACTCAGAAGGCTGTGATTCCTTTCTGACAATCCATACAGGCCAACCTCCAAAATAGAGACTAATGTGTAGACAAAAGGGAGATTAGATCAGAGGATGCCGTATGCCATATATGAAGAGAGAGCACTTGAAAAAAGAGCCTCAGATCCTGTGAAACTGTCTCAAACCTGAAAAACAACTCAGATGTCTTTTTCAACTGAAAAGTTTTAGTGTTTGTTGTTAACTTCTGGCTTTGTTTTATACTACCATCAGCAGAAATATAAGCTTCTGAGCTTGCCAAGATACTTTAAGAAAAAAATTCCTTATTTTTCCACATTAGTGGATAGAATGTAAAAATTTAATCTGTGTTATACTAGGTTTGGAAAGATCATTCCTGGGGCAATGAGAGAGAAAAATCAGGCAAAAAGAGGGCCCCTTAATGAAAATACTTGGCACCAATTTATTTCCCAGGTTCCTACAGTATCTGAAAAGTCTAAACAAAAGATAGATGATAGGTGAATAGATAGATCAATCTATCTATCTATATTACATATATGAGATCATAGGAGGACTTCAAAAACATTAAGATAAACAGTGAAAGGACACTGAAAGAGCTCATTTCATGCCATTTGGTCAGGCCTGGGGATACTTGATCTCATTTAAGAGTGAGTAAATGACAATGAAAGGCAACCTGGAACCCATGACAAAGTTGAATAAATAAAGGTAAAAATTATATGCAAAACATGAAGAGCGATAATGAGAAATGATTATAGTCTCAGAGAAAAGGATATATTTTTGGCATCATTTTAGTTCTCTTAAAGAAATGAAAGAGATGAGAGAGGAGATAAGAAAGTCAGAGACAGAAATTAAAAGATTGGCAGAGTTAGGAAAATAATGCAAAAAAATTAGATTGTTAGAGGAGTGAAAGTTTTAGAAATTGGCAAAAACCAAAATCTGTTGTGAAGCAAAATGAAAAGCATGAGGGACACAAAGAACTTTCGGAGTAAAGGGGAAAATATACTAATAAAATAATTCACATATTTCTTGAACACCTAACTATTTTTGGCATCCCTACCTAATAGGGATATGGATAGTTGTTGACGGGGGAGGAAAAAATGGAGAGACAGAGAAGGGAAAAATTCCTGTCCTCATAATGCCTTCATTCTTGGGGGAAAAGTCCAAATTTTAAGTGTTATCAAATAAGAAATTAAAAGACTAAGCCATATGTCAGCAGGAGGTGTCTCCCATTAGATGGAATGATTAGTAAATGTTTCTCTGTGAAGACATATACACGAGCCTTAAAAATGAAATAACATTATACACACACACACACACACACACACACACACACACACACACAATGAGGGACAGTGGGACAATATGGGCACCATTCTGGAGGAAAGAGCTTGGGATGTATAGGAAGCTTAAAAAAATACTAGGTACTATAATAAAATTTCACATATGTTTAAACTAAAATTAACTATATATTTCTTTCACCACAACTCGATAAAATGAAGATTGTAGATATGGACACTGATGTTGAAAGACATTCACTGACTTGTCCAAGGCAATGGAGTTATTAAATGGCTGATTTAAAATCAGGTCACCTTGACCCCAAATCCCATAGAGAACAAGTGACAAATACCTGTTTTTTTTTTTTTTTGGAAAATACTCCTAGTAATAATAATTTTAAAATTTCCATCAAGAACCTAGTATGTGTGTGTAAGGACCTTGCTTCAGTCTAGTTTAGACTGTGTACCTCTTCTCAGGAATTGTATTTCTAAACACACAGAGTACATTGGATTGCAAAGGATAATAATTTACTAAAACACTTACTAAACTATTGTAAAATATCAAATTTGTGATGTAAAAATATCTGTGGTTATTTATTAATGTATCAAAATGATGTTAAGGATGGATTTAAGAACTATTGTAATTTCAGAATACTGATTAACAGTAATATTTCAAAAATCTGCAGTGATTGTAAGTGATATGAATATATGTGTGATTTTTATTTCAAGTTCTAAAGTCACAGCTACTGCTTTTATTACTGTTGATTTTTACCTACATTCATACTTGAGGGAAATGGTAGATTTCAGTTCAGATTAAATGAAAATAGAAATCTATTATTTTCCCATCTACAACCCTAAACTCCCTGAATTTTTTCCCTGTGATAGGGGCCATAGAACCATGTTTTGTCTTTGGGATATGATTTTCTTTGTTGGTATTTTTAAATAGATGTCTTTAAAGTTACAGAATGAATTATTTAAAAACAACTATTAAAAGCAAGGAAATAACAGAAATCTAGTCAGAATCACTACTCTCTGTCTTTCTCTTTTCTCTCCATTCCTGGCTGTCTTTGTCCCTTTCTTTCTTTGTCCCTTTTTTTCTTTTCTTCCCTTCCTTCCTTCCTCCCTCCCTCTTTCTCTTTCTTTTTTTTTCCTTTCCTTTCCTTTCCTTTCCTTTTCTTTTCTTTTCTTTTCTTTTCTTTTCTTTTCTTTTCTTTTCTTTTCCTTTCCTTTCCTTTCCTTTCCTTTCCTTTCCTTCCTTCCTTCCTTCCTTCCTCCAAATTCTTTTAGTATAAAATCATAAATGAAGCATCCTGGTAAGTTACCTTGGTGTGAGACTACATGCTCTTTTCACAGAAAGAGGGATATAAGAATTATAATTTATTTTCTTTTATGGAGTTTTTTAAATGTCACCTTTCACTCCTAAGTGTACATACATGAAAAGTATTTTAAAAACAAATTCAAATTCTAAAGTCAGGAGAAAAATTAAGAACAATATCGTCATGGGCTTCCAGTTTCAACTCTGAAAGTAAGGTACTTAGAAATCACCACTGCAATTCTTGCAATAACTTTTGAACAAACTGAAATTCGAACAAACTGAAGATCAAGGACTCTTCCTGGACCTAACAGAAAATAGAGATCACTGAGAAAACTGCCACCCTGAAATTTAGAGAGACAGGCAAATCAAGATTGTCACAACTAAGACTTACCTCCTGTAGGAGAAGCTGCTAGAGCCATGAACTGGTAGAAATCCTTTCATGACAATTTTGATGAATTGCTGGAGGCTGAGTGTGGACTGGTGTGAGAGTGAGAAACTCCTGGAGACCACTATCTCTGTTAGTCCCACACTTTTCCTGAGTTTTAACTCTAGGAATCCTGGTAGGTTCTTGAAACAAAGAATTAAAAACAAAATCAATTTTTCCCTCTGGTAGAGGGTGGGGAAGAGTAACCATTGTGAATTGCATCTAGCACATTCTTCACTGCAAAGACTTACTCTCCAGTGTAAAAGGCTTTAAGAGAGACTTATTCTATTGGGGAAAAGAGGATTTCTACTACTCCAGTCTCCTTTAGCCTTTCTGTCACACCTAAGTGGGAAACAAACAAATAAACAAAACCCCAAAATACAAGCTATAAACACATGTGAAGGTCACAGCCCAAATATACAAGTTCACAAAAAAACTGAGATTTAAACATAAAACTATAGAATACACCCCCTCACTTACACCTTAATACTGTACTAACAGGACTTCGGTTTAGCAACAATTAATTATATGTGAAAGAACTGAAGGATGCAGATTCCCTGTGGATGAGTACTTAGGAAAGCCCAAAATCAACAGAGGACACATAAACCAGGACACCAGCAGAATTTGAAGCCGCTTACACTTACCATTATAGCAAACATTAAACATAGTCCAACTGCTAGCCAGATTAATAAAATTTCATGAGAAAGTTTCATTATTTTTAGCTCATTTTACCTGATACATCATGTCTGACTTTCAACAGAAAATTACAAAACATGCAGAAAGGCAAGAAAAAACAAAGTCTGAATAGACATAGTAGGTCTCAGAACTACATGAAGATATGATGCAAATGTTGGAATCATCAAACAAGGAAGTTAAAATAACTAAGATTATTGTTTAAAGGGCTCTAATGGGAAAAGTAGACAAATGGAAGAACAAATGTATAGTGTAAGCAGAGAGATGGAAACACTAAAAAGGAATCAAAAGAAAATAAAGGTGATGACTGATGAAATGGACTGAGTCCTTGAAAGATACAAACTGGAGGGGTTTCTGGGTGGCTCAGTTGGTTGAGCAACCTACTCTTGGTTTCAGCTCAGATTGTGATTTCAGGGCCATGGGATTGAACCCTTCATCGGACTCCACACTTAGCACATAGTCTGCTTGGGGCTCTCTCTCCCTCTCCCTCTGCCCCTCCTCCCCTGCTCTCTCTCTCTCTCTCTCTCTCCCTCTCTAATAAATAAATAAATAAATAAATAAATACATCTTTAAAAAGAAAAGAAAGATATAAACTAGCAAAACTCACACAAGGAGATATCGATAATCTGAATAGGTTTATACATACTAATAAATTGAAAAAGAATAGCATTACAAAAAAGAACACTGCATCGAAATGATTTCACTGGTGAATTTTACCAAACTTTAAGGAAAATATATTATTAATTCTCTATAATCTCTTCCTGAAAATACAAGCAAAAAGGCATACTTCCAAATTCATTCTATCCGGCTATCATTACCCTAATATCAAAACCATGCTACAAACTGACAAGGAACACACAGAATTAGAAATTAAAAACAAAATACAATATACATTAGCAGACAAAAAATAAAATAATTAAGCTATAAATCTGGCAGAATATATACAAGATGTATATGAGGACAACTGTAAAACGTTTAACAAATAAAATAATAAAAGAACTAAATAAATGAAGGAATATTCCATCATTGATAGTAAAACTCAATATTGATTAGATAGCAGTTCTTCCCATTTAATCTATAGATTCAATGGAATCCTAGTCAAAATCCCAGCAAGTTATTTTATTGATATTAACGAACTTATTCTAAGGTTATATGGAGAAGCAAAAACCCCAGAATAGCCAAAACAATATGGAAGGGGAAGAACAAAATTTGAGAACTGAGAACTTCCCAACATTAAGACTTACTATAAAGCAATAGTAGCCAAATTAGCATGGTTTAGTAAAACATTAGACAATTAGATCAGTGAAATAGAGTAGAGAGCTCAGAAATGGACCCCCAAATGTAGTGAACTGATCTTGGACAAAAGAGCAAAGGCAGTACTATGATGCAAAGATAGTTTCTTCAACAAATGTTGCCATAACAGCTGGACATACATATGAGGAAAAAAAGAAAGAAAGGAAAGGAAAAGAAAAGAAAAAAGAAAAAGAAAGAAAAAAAAGAAAAAAACAAGTACTGAGGCACAAACCATACACAAACTTTATGCCTTTCACAAAAATTAACTCGAAATGGATTATAGATCTAAATGTAACAAGCAAAACTGTAAAAGTTATAGAAGATAACAGGAGAAACTTAGATGACCTTGTATATGCTGATGCCTTTTTAGATACAACATCAAAAGCACAATCCATGAGAGAAATAATTGATAAGATAGACTTAAGTAAAATGAAAAACGTGTGCTCTGCAAGAAATAATACCAAGAGAATTAGGAGAAAAGCCACAAACTAAGAGGAAACATTTGCAAAATACATATTTGATAAAGAACTGTTGTCCAACATATACAAAGGACACTTAAAACTCAATAATAAGGGGCGCCTGGGTGGCTCAGTTGTTAATCTTCTGCCTTCGGCTCAGGGCGTGATCCCAGGGGCCTAGGATCAAGCCCCACATTGGGCTTCCTGCTCTGCTGGGCGCCTGCTTCTTCCTCTCCCACTCCCCCTGCTTGTGTTCCCTCTCCCGCTGGCTGTCTCTGTCTCTGTCAAATAAATAAATAAATAAAATCTTAAAAAAAAAAAACCTCAATAATAAGAAAACAAATGACCTGATTAAAAAATGAGCTAAAGACTTTAATAGACATCTCACTAAAACAAGTATATAAGCTTATGAAAAGATACTCCACATCATACATCACAAGGAAAATGCAAATTAAAATAGCAAGGAGACACCACTGTACAACTATTTCAGTGGCCTACATCTGGAATACTGATAGTACCAAATGCTGACAAGGATGTGGAGCAAGAATAACCCTCATTCATTGCTGGTGTGGATGTAAGATGATTCAGCCACATGTTGAAGGACACTTTGGTGGTTCCTTACAAATCTAACCACACTCTTACCCTATGTTCCATTAAGCATGCTCCTTGATATTTATCCAAAGGAGTTAAAAACTTATATTCACACAAAAATCTGCATGTGGATGTTTATAGCAGTTTTATTCATAACTGTCAAAACCTGGAAATAACCAAGCTGTCCTTCAGTGGGTGAATGGATAAATAATTTGTATATTATTCAGTGCTAAAAAGAAATGAGCTATTAAGACTGGGGGAAATTTTTTTTTTTAAGATTTATTCATTTATTTGAGAGAGAGAGTGAGCACACAGAGGGAGAAGGAGAAGCAGACTCCCTCCTGAGCAGGGAGCCCGATGTGGGGATCAAACCCAGGACCACGGGATCATGACTTGAGCTGAAGGCAGGCACTTAACTGACTGAGCCACCCATGCACCCCAATGGTGAAGTATTTAATGCATATTACTAAGTGAAGAAAGCCAAGCTAAGAAAGCTTCATACTATATGATTCCCACTACAAAATATTCTGGAAAAGGCAAAACTATCGAGAAAATGAAAACGTCAGTGGTTGCTAGTGTCGTGGGTAGGGAGTGATTAATATGTAGAGCACAGAGGTCTTTTAGGACAGTAAAAGTACACTATATGGTGTTATAATGATAGATATATGTCATTATACGTTATTCAACCCTATAGAATGTATAACACCAAGAGTGAACCCTGAAGTAAACTAAGTATGTTGAGCAATTATGATCTGTCACTGTAGATTCATCATTTTTTTTTTAATTCCATTCTGGTGAGTGATGATAATGTGGGAAATCTCTGTACATTCCTGTCAATTATGTTGTAATTCTAAAACAGCTCTAAAATAATTTAAATAAATAAATAAATATTTAAATAAATAAATAAGTAAATAGAAGTTATCAATACTCTACCACAGTAAAGTAGAACAAAAAACAAACAAAACAAAAAAATGTATCAACAGACCCCCCCCAAAAAATTAACAAAAATCCAACACCTATTTATGATAAGAGCTTTACATAGACAAGGAATAAAATGGAACTTCCTCAACAAACAACATCTATAAAATTCTTACAGTTAGTATATCTAAAGATGAGAAGCTAGATGATTTTTCATTAAGATTGGGAAGAAAGCAAGTAGCAAGTATGCCCTCTCTTAGCACTCCTAGTCAACATTATAATGGAAATGCTAACTAATGCAATAAAACAAGTAAAATAAATAAAAGGTCTACAAATTGGGAAAGAAGAAATAAAAATATTATTGGCAGATGACATGATTTTCTATGAAGAAAATCCTAAAGAATCAGCAAAAAGATCTTGGAACTAAAATGCAAGTATAAAAACCTCACAGGAAACATAGTTAATACAGCAGAGTCAATTACTTTCCTATATAGGTTCAATGAACAATTGAAATTTGAAATGGAAAAAAAATAGCACTGAAATTAAATATTTGGTTGTAAGTCTAATAAAATATGTACAGGATATATTTGTGGAAAACTATAAAATTTTGATGATATAAATCAAAGAACTATATACATAAATAATGTGTGTTCATGGATTGGTGGATTCAATATTGTTAAGATGCCAATTCTTTCCAACTAGATCAACGCATCTGATATCAACAGATTCTAAAATTTATATGGGAAAAATATCCAACTCAATATGGAAAGAGAGTAAATTTGGAGGATTAACACTACTCAGTTTCAAGACTTACAATAAATCTACAGTAAATGAGACCAAGTGATACCAGTGTGTGTGTGTGGGGGGGTGGACAGATAGATTAATAGAACATGATAGGGAATCCAAAAATAGATGGATGTAAATCAACCGATCTTTAATAAAAGATCAACTATAGGGCAAGGATAGTTCAATGGAGAAAGGACAATCTTTTAAACCTATAGTGCTGGAAAAATTCAATGACAATATGCAAAGAACCAGAGCACAGAACTTAAATGTATCATAAAAATTGACTCAAAATGTATTATAGACATAAATTTAAAACAGAAAACTGTTAAGCTCCTGGCAGGGGGGAAACTTAGGAGAACATCTAGGAGACAATGGGATTGGTGATGAGTTTTAGATAAAACTCCAAAATGATCAATGAAAGAGAAAAATGATAATTTGGACTTTATTAAATTAAAAACATCTGCTTTGTGAATGACACTCAAGAAAATAAATAGCCACAAAGTGGGAGAAAATACTTGCAAATCATATATCTGATACAAGACTGTATCCAAAATATATAAGGAACATTAAAAATATAATAAAAAGAAAACAATTTAAAAAACAGAAAATATCTGAACAGACATTAAACCAAAGAAGATATACACATGGCAAATATGAATATGAAAAGATGCTCTACATAATTTGTCAGTAAGAAATTATGAATTAAAACAATGGCATACCACAACACACCTTTTAGAATGGCTAAAATCCAAAATATTGACAATCCAGTTACTGGTGAGATTGGGGGACAAAAGGAACTTTCATCCAGAACTGATGAAAATGCACAGTGGAATAGCTGGGGAGACGGTATGACTGGATTTTTGCAAAGGAAACAGTCTTAATATACAGTATAACAATCACTCTTATGGGTATTTAACCAACTAATTTTTAGACATCTTTGTCTCTATAAAAATTTGCACATGGAGGTTTATAGCAGTTTTTTATTCATAACTGTGAAAAACTGGAAGCAAGCAAGATATCCTTCAATAAGTGAATGGATCAGCACATTCTGGTGCATCCATACATTGGAATATAACTCAGCAAAAAAAAAAAAAATCAGTTATAAAACCATAAAAAATTAATAAATCTTAAATGCATATTGCTAAGTGAGAAAAGTCAGTCTATGGTACTGTATCATTTCAACTATTTTACATTCTGGAAAACGTAAGACTATAGTGGTGGTAAAAAAAAAAAAAAAGTGTTGCCAGGGATTCCTGGAAGATGGGGAAAAGTGCTGGCTAGGTGAAGCAAAAGCGAATTTTTAGGGTAGTAAAACTAGGTTTTAATAATACTGTAATACAGGATATATGATGCAAGGCCTGTCTCAATCATATAAATGTACAGCACAAAGATTGAACCTTAATGTATATAAATTTTAAAAACAATTATGTAGGAGGTCATGGGATCCCTGGTTGGAATGTGGAGTGCAACAAGGTATTCTAACTGTATTATAGACGTATGAAACAACCTCACTGAAGGTCATTGGGAAAAATGGTGCTGACAGTATCTTTGGAAATGAGCAGAATCTATAAGACTAAATCAGAAGCTATTGTACATAAGTACTGTACTCTAGTTGATAAAGTTATTTCTCAAAGGGGAAACAGTTTAGCAATTTTGATACTTTTAAATATGTGTACTGAAATTGAATAATCAAGTAAATTGATGATGGATGGTGGGGACCAGGTTTCTTATTGTTGGAGTGAGAGTTAATTTTTTATTGTTTTAAAGATTTTATTTATTTATTTGAGAGAGAGAGAGAGAGAGTACGAGTTGGGGGATGGGCAGAGGGAGAGGGAGAAGCTGACTCCCTGCTGAGTGGGGAGCCCAATACAGGGCTCTATCCTAGGACCCTGGGATCATGACCTGAGCCAAAGGCATATGCTTAACCAGTTGACCCACTGAGTCACCCAGGCATCCCTGGAGTGAGAGTTCATACATAAGAAAAGAAGGAAGCTAGAATGATGCATTTATAATGCATTAGAACTAACAAAATCAGTATTCACTCATATAGGTTAATATAAATATAGATGCTTACACATAAAAATTTTAGAGATACATGCACACACATAGTTAGTATATACACATGTAATTCCTTACTCTGTCATTTGAGAGGGGCTAGAAGCAATGACACCCTCCAGTAACAATAAACACAGCTAGTACCCAAATCTTGGTTTATAACTTGATTTTTTTTTTTTAATTTAAATTTTAGTTAGCATACAGTGCAATGTTGGTTTCAGGAGTAGAATTCAGTGATTCATCACTTACGTACAACACCCAGTGCTCATCACAACAAGTGCCGTCCTTAATACCCATCACCCATCTAGCCCATCCCCCTCCCTCATCAACTCTGTTTGTTTGCTGTTGTTAAGACTCTCTTCTGTTTTGTTTCCCTCTCTTTCTGTTTTTTCCCTTCCCATATGTCCATCTGTTTTGCTTTATATTCCACATATGAGTAAAATCATATGGTATTTTTCTTTCTCTGACTTATTTCACTTAGCATACTACACTCTAGCTCTATCCACATCATTGCAAATGGAAAGATTTCATTCATTTTGATGGCTGAGTAATATTCCTTGATTGTCATTTAGAGAAACTAGAGTTCTTTAGCGAAATGACTGATTCTAAGCCTGAGATAGAAATGCTCAATATGAATATGGAGTGCCTTTCAGTACCAGAAAGTAAGGAAGTTCTAAACAAAACAAAACACTATGGTGTTGATATATCAAAGAGATACAGTAAGTAAATAGTAGTCATCTGTAATGGCCAAATCTGAAATTTTGAACAAAAAAAAAGATATTATGATATTGGATTATTGAAAGGCAAAATAAAAAAATAAATAACTATGAGTCCATACTGATATAAATAAATGGTTGAATAAATAAGTAAATAGGTGAAAATAGACAAATCCATGAAAAATAATTCCAAATAACTCATGTCGATACTCTACCTTCAAGGGGGTGGAGTTTAACTACTCACTGCTTAATTATAGGTTATGCATAGTAAATTTCTTCCAAAGAATAAATTATGGAACAAGGGGAAAAAAGAGTCATTTTACAATGGAAAAATCTGATAAACACTCCTGAAGACATGTGATCAAGGTCAACATCAACAGTGAGGTTATGTTGATAGCATAAAACCTTGATATAATATGATGAAACTACCACTTTCCCTCTGTGCTCTTCCCTAGAACAGATAACCCAAGTCTTCTCATGAGAAAACTATCAAACAAATTCCAATTAAAGTATAGTTACAAAATACCTAAACATTTAGGTCAAAACCATCAAGGTCATCAAAAACAGAATTCTGATAAATTATTACAGCCATGAATAGCCTAAGGAGACATGACAACTAAATGCAATGTCATATTCTGAATAGATCCTAAAACAGAAAAAGGAAATTAGATAAAAACTAAGGATACTTTAATAAAGTGTGGACTTTACTTATGATGTATCAATATCAGTTCATTAATTGTTACAAATGTACCATACTAAGGTAAGATGTTAATAATAGGGAGATTGAGCATATTACTATCTTTGTATCTTTTTTTCTGTAAATCTAAAACTGTTCTAACATAAAATGCTTATTGAAAAAATATAACTCTGGAAAATTTGTATTATTTCATTAAAAATTCAAATAATTTATTATAGT
This sequence comes from Ursus maritimus, assembly GCF_017311325.1. Taxonomy (NCBI): domain Eukaryota; kingdom Metazoa; phylum Chordata; class Mammalia; order Carnivora; family Ursidae; genus Ursus; species Ursus maritimus. The sequence continues at coordinate 49,268,278 of NW_024426552.1, read as the reverse complement.
TGTCATTGGATAAATAAAATGGCCTAACTATACAGAAACACTTCCTTTGTAAAGAATTCACTTTTAAGCTCATTTGACTTTAATTTCCTATCCTAGTGCAATAAGGCTCTGGGGACAGAGAATATTTTGTTGATTATCTTTTTATTTGCAATCGGTCTTCCAGCTATGGCTCCGTAACAGCAGCCATAGCATGCAATCATTTCTTTAAATGTTCTGTTTGTTATCAGTAGGGCTAATAGAACAAGACAAGAAACATAGGACTTTGTTCTTTTTCCACCAAACAGACATCAGAAAAATACCTAGATCTTTAAGAAAGCAAGGAGTATAATTTACTAGAGTTGTTGCTTTCTGTTTCCTGTAGAGATTTTTGTTTTCTGAATGTTCATTAAACTTCAAGATAAGCCTGATTATACTGATTGTATCACATGAACTAGCCACTAAATAAAAGACAATTAGATTTCTGACACTGAATTGAACTATCTTTATCATGGAGAACAAAATATATTTGGGAATTAATAGAAAGTCTTCTAATTAAAGTCTTATAAAATAATGAAGAATGTGTGACAGCAAGGGTAGAGCAAAACATGGTATTCTTTTTTCTTTTTAATGAATTATTAATCTAAAATCAAGTGTAAATGTGAAGGTGGAAGTCAGGTAGGGACAAGAGAGGCACACTGAAATGGTAAAGGTTGTAGAGTTGGTAGTAGACAGATTTTATATGAACAATATATTAAAAATGTCTTATATTTATTTCTTCTGGGATAATTAGTCACAAAGTGATTTGAATATAAACATGCTATGCATAATTGAATCCAAAATTGCTGATCATTTTTATTGGCAGCAAGATAACTGTGGATATCAGAAAAACTCACTTTGGATTAAATTCACCTTATTGGCTTGATTTATGGACTGTAGTAAATGATAGAATATTTTGATACTACAGTTATGCTAGAGATTAAAAAATTGAATTATATTCTTCCTTGCCATTTTTACCTTACTGGTGCCTGAGGGACTTTTTATTGAAAGATATATTACTATTAATTGCATTATTATTGTTTTTTCTAATGCAATACGTTTTAGAGTAAACTTTATGAAACAGGCAATAAATAATGATTAAACAATTGTTAGTTATTCAAACACTTGGGTCGTCTTTCCCTTATAATTTTTTTTACTGTATCTATACATGTTACATGGACTCAAATAATTGATGTTAATGAAGTGTGTCTTTAGGAATGGAGTTGGTCTGTCTTCATTAAGAATCTTAAATAACAAACTGCTTGAAAGGCACTCAAGAATCAGGAAAAGTACTTTTCTTTTCAATCCAGAAGATTTTTTTTATTAGACTTCCTGAATAGCTACTAAAATTTGCAGAACACTGAATGGGATGAATTATTACCAAGCCTTTTCAAGATTTATTACATAAAATTTAGTTTTTCATATTCTGTTAGAATGCATATGTCACTATAGGTTGCACTTTCTTTTTAGGGGAAACAATCCACTTATTGATGAGTTAGCCTGATATCAGAAATGTGATGACTCAGTGTGTAGGTTAATGGAAAATCATGAAGATATCTTATTAACAGTAGCATAATGTTAGGTTGACCTTAAAGCCACATAATTTTATAACTTCAGATTACTAATGGCCTAATAACCATTTACAAGCTATGACTCATGTCAGCTGCAGCTAACAGAATTAACATACCTTTGCATTTGACTTAGTCTGTGTTAGGTAAGGGTAGTATCTCTGACATTCTTAGCTGGGTGGCCATTTATGCTTCTTTTTAAACATCTCTATGTTTCCTCCTTTAGTTCCCATTGATATTATCAAAGAAGCATAGTACTGCTAGTGAGACAGTACCATCTTTAGACTCTGGCAAAAAGAACACTTTCCTGGGGCCCTGCATTATTGAGGGTCCTGCTCTGGATATCCTTTCGCTGGATGTCCTGATGATGTAAAGGGAACAAACACACCGAGAGTTGGTTTCCCCATTCTATGTTTTGGTAGATTGGGACAAAGCTAAATGTTTGTTATTTGAATGCATAGTTTTGCTTTGTTTTTTCATTTTTTCTTACTCATTAAGCATCAAAAAATAATAGCTTAAAGCCATGTTAGAGCTGTGCCCTTTAGGCTACCAATCAGTTCTCAAAAAGAAATTCTACGTATGTTAAAAAATAAAATTATATTCTAAGATATTCCTGCAGTTATTTAGATAGTGAATCATAAATTTACTCATACTACTTTTCAACCTCTTAAATGAGCAAAAATAATGTGGTAGCTTTTTGCTGGTTATTTTCTAATAGCTGGACTGGTCTTATTCATAAACCCCCAAGTGTACAAATAAACAACTAGAAACTTTTCCACCTTTGGTATCTTAGTCTTTTCAAGTTGACTTTTTTTGCAGACTCATACAGATAAATGTTTGGTGCTTCATATGTCTGCCATCATTTTTTCCAAGTAGGTATTAAGTACCTGGAGTAGCTTTTGTGACTCCATAGAAGCCAATGAGAGAAGAGGTACAATCAATTAGGAATACCTTAATCCCTTGCTCTTCTTTGATGCAAATGGCTGATCTGTTTTGGTCTTTTAATTTATATCTGCCAAGTTATGGACTAATCCTATCTAATCTTTTGGGATGATGTGATGCCCACTGTTGACGTCTGGGCCAACAGAGATTTGCCTCTGGATTGAAAGACTGTTCACATTAAGGTCCCTTTAACTTAAGCACTCCATGTTACCTTCCTGTAGCATTTAGGGATTTCTTTATTAGTTGCTGCTGCTTCTTGAAGGTAAGGGGAAATTAGAAAAATTCCTTTAGTTTACTTCTTCCGCCAATGGGGCAGAATAGTTCCCATTCCATATTAAATGGTCCTAAATGCTGGTAAATATGTCAGTGATGGACAACACTAACTCAGTTGTCTTTCCCCATACAAACATGGATTTGAATAGCAGCAACTTTCTCAAACTCTAAAGTAAAACTCCAGAATCCCATCTGACCTGCTTGCCCTACTTCTATTTCTGTCCTCCTTTCAGTACTTCATAAATGGTGAATGAAACAGTTTTTCTTCTTCCTATGTGAAAAGAACTTCTTTCCCATATTCTATTCCTTAATGAAGTGGCCTTCATGCTCTGTCTTTCTGTAGAGCCATAATTAAAAAACAAATTGTTTTCTGTTAAGGAAAGAAGCATCGCAAAGTACCTTATTGCCTTGGCTGTGAAAACAACCAGATTGTGTCACTCTCCAAGGCTATAATATGTATTTTATCATCATTATTTAAATGTTAATGCCAACATCTGAATCATCTGTGGGTCTGCTTCTGTTGAAATTTTTTCTCTTAATTATGTATTGACTTTCCTGTTTTTCCATACTTCTCACGTTTTCTCTCTTATTTTCTTGATAATGGGTATAAAGCAACAGCATAGGTATTATGGAAATATGACATTTTCTCTTTGCATCCATGACCTTACAAGCTCTCTCCTTTTTCTAGCATCTAGAATAAGAATCTAAACATTCAGATGCTACCAATTTAGGTACTGTATTTTGTTGTTGTTGTTTTGTTTTTGGTTTTGGTGCTGTTTTTAATTAGATTTTTTCTTTTACTTTTTGTTAATAAACTCCCTTTCCACTCACACTACAGTTGCTGAAGGGCTGATCTCTGTAATCTTGTAAAAATTTGATCAGGCATGTTATTGGAGTGCTATTTTAGAGAGCTTTATGTCAGGATTTATGAATCTAGTTTCTTTAGAAATCATCAAGACTTCATAAATTCTCTGATTTCTAGCTACTCTTTCACTGCTAATTTTTCAGCAAAATTCAGATGAAAGGAAATATTTTAGGTTGAGTGATTTAATTTTACATTTGAAGCTTTTTTGGATTCTAATTTATCTTGCTATTTCAGATTGTCCTTGAATCTGCCTCAGTGTTTTTTTTCCTTAATAGTTGTGGCAATCTGCTCACCTATGGAAGACATGATCCTCTCTGGAATATCAGTTTCTTAGGCTTCCTTGCATGCACTACTCTACAATAGCTTCCTATAAAAGTCTATTGTCTTTTAAATGTTTCATCTTGTTTTTGTTCTGTTTTATTTTGTTTTTGCTATCATGAGACCACAGTCCTAATATCATTCTTCATCCTAACAAGTACTAGTAGCACACAAGTTTATTTTAAAGCATGAAAAATATAATAATTATTTAGTCATGCCTATTTAATTCTAAACCTGAATTTCATGGAGTCACTAGAAGTCTGTGTGTGTGTCTGTGTGTGCGTGTATTTAAGTTATAGGTAAATGTAAATTTAAAGTTAAAATATTTTTAAACTAAGTTAATGTAGGTGATTTTTTACAATTGAAAGGTAAATCAGTGATGGAGGATTTAGTTTAAATCCCCCATTTGATTTACTCCCACCCAAGAAAAATTTAGAATCATTACCCAAAGACATAAAATATAGTTGGGCAGAGTAAATGCACTTGTCTCAGCAAAAGTAATGACGTCAATGTTTCTCACACAATGAATATGTAAAAAAAAAAAAAAAAGATATACAGAAAAGTAGGAAGTTGTTGTGAGATACAAAAGAGTGTTTTCAAATAATTAATGACAATACTGACACATAATTTCTCATAGAAAACAATAGAAAAATATGATTGAATATAATATTTAAAAATTTGGGGTGTATTTGGCTGGGGAGGGCCTTCTAGTCTAGATTCTTAGCTAAATTATTCTCAAAAAGAAAGAGGAAATAAAAAGTTTTGTTCAAAAAACAAGCTGAGAAAATGTACCACTAGGATTTCTGATGATAAAGCAAGTATTAAAGGGTATTCAAGGGTTGAAACAAAATATAAATGAAACCAGATAGAAGATCAGATAATCAGGATAAGATAAAGGATAAGGATCTATAAAAGGGAAATATTTGGAAAAATCAAGTGAATATTAACTGCTTAAAATAATGTAGTGATATATAGGGGAGCTTAAAAAATTTAAGGTATACAAGAGAAAGATAGTATAAATTCTGAAAAAGATAAATGGAGCTAATGTAATCCAAAGCCTTAGATATTTCCATATTGAAATTAGATATTTTTTATTAGATTATGATAAGATAGAGATATATAATATGATCTGGAAACTACTAATATAATGATAAAAGAATGAGTATATGGGTGATATAAGGAAAATTGAATGATTTTGTAAAAATAAATATAACAAATCAGTGATGAAAGAAACACATAACAGGCAGAATAAATAGAACAGAAATAGTAAAATGGTTTATTTAAACCCCCAATATCAGAAAGTGCAGTAAGAAATTTATGTTAAGGGGCGCCTGGGTGGCTCAGTTGTTAAGTGTCTGCCTTAGGCTCAGGGTGTGATCCCAGAGTCCTGGGATCGAGCCCCACATCAGGGTCCTCCACTGGGAGCCTGCTTCTTCCCCCCCCCCCTTGCCTGTATTCCCTCTCTTGCTGGCTGTCTCTCTCTCTGTCAAATAAATAAATAAAATCTTTAAAAAAAAGAAATTTATGTTAAAAACAATTATCAAACATAAAAGAAAATAAGTTTTATACTACAAATAAAAGAAACATAAAAAATAAGGAGCATTCAAAAGTGGAAGCATAGAAAATCAAATACTGTGCAAATACTAATCAAAAGAAATTGATGGAGCTATTAATTAGGCACATTTGAATTTAAGGGAAAAAAAGGGAAATTTCATGATGATTAAATGCTTATTTAATGAAGAAAATATAGCAGATTTTAATTTGTAGTCACATAATATAATGTCACAACAAGGCAAAATTTGACAAAACAAAAAAGATAAATATAAAAATCTATAATTATAGTAGATTTTAACATACCTTTTTAACTTGATAGAACAATCAGACAAAAAATGAGTAAGAATATAGAAAATTAGAGCTCCTTGATGAGCAATCTTGATATAATTTTTTATCAGAAGACTGCTTCCAACAATTGCAGAAAATACATCTTTTTTAAGTACACATGGAACGTTAATAAAATTTCGCCATATGATTTGCCACTAAGCAAATGTTGACATACTTAAAGGATTTAAATCATTCAGAATCATTCCAATTACAGAATAATGGAAGTAAGCTAGAAAGTCTTAACAAAATATAACTTGAAAACCACCACATGTTTAGAAATGTAAAGCTTTTTCTAAATAATCCACAGCTCAAAGAAATAAATCATAAGTGGAATTATAAAATATTTTGTACTAAATGATAATGAATATATGATATATCCAAATTACAGAGGAGAGGAACAAAGGTATTTCTTTGAATTGACAGGCAAAAAGTGATAACTCTAAGAATGGAGAGGAGTGTGGGGAGAATTTTTTTTTTTTTAAAGAACTAAACACATAAAGAAATATACCACATCCATGGAAAGAAAATATTGGAAAGATGTCAATTCCCTTTAAATTGAGCTATAGAATTAAGATACTCCCGAACAAATTCATGTGTAACTTTTATTAAAATTGGCCAATAATTCTAAATTATTATAAATTCAAAGGCCCAAATTTAGCATGACTCTTGAAGAAAAGGAGAAAGTTAGAAAGGGGTTATTATTCTGAATATCAAGATTTACTATAAAAGTTATGACTGTAATATTCTTGCAAGGGTAAAATAAAAAGTAGACTAACAGAACGAGTCTAGAACACTTAATATGAATGCTTCCTTCATGAAGAGATGACAGAACAGCAGTGGAGAATAAACTTTTTTAAAGTATTTATTTATTTATTTATTTTAGAGAAAGAGAGAGAGCATGTGAGGTGGGGGAGGGGTCGAGGAAGGGGGAGAAAAGCAGACTCCCTGCTGAGTGTGGACTCCCCCACTCCGCCCCCAGGCAGGCTGATCTATGAAGCTGAGGTCATGACCTGAGCTGAAACCAAGAGTTGGAATTTAACCAACTGAGTTACCCAGACACTCTGGTCAATAAACTATTTTATAATTTTTGTTTTATCAATTGAGTTGCCATATGGAAAATTATTTGTAGTAGTCCCAAACTGGACACAACCCAAGTGTTTAACAAAAGTCGACTGTGTACATGAATTGCTGTGTAGGAAAAAATGCAATGTTATATGAGAATAAAATAATGAACATGCATTACATATTCTTACAAACATAATGTTGGATGAAAGAAGTCATTACAGAAGAATACATGCTAAATGTTTCTATTTATAAAAGGCCCAATACAGGCAAAACTAATCTTTAATGTTACAAACTGGTTAGCTTTGGTAAGTACAGAGTGGATGAAATATGGAAAATGATGGGGGAGGCAGTGAGGCTTCTAGTTTGCTAGCATTATTATATTTCTTTTTTTTTTTTTTAAGATTTTATTTTATTTATGTGACAGAGACAACCAGCGAGAGAGGGAACACAAGCAGGGGGAGTGGGAGAGGAAGAAGCAGGCTCCCAGCAGAGGAGCCTGATGTGGGGCTCGATCCCAGAACACCGGGATCACGCCCTGAGCGGAAGGCAGACGCTTAACGACTGCACCACCCAGGCACCCTGCATTATTATATTTCTTGAACTGGATTGTAGTCACATGGGTATGTTTATTTTCTAAAAATCTGTTGAGTTGCACACTTAGGATTTGTGCATTTTTCAAGATAAACTTTCTTTTTGTTTTCAAGTTTTTATTTAAATTCTAGTTAGTTAACGGATATTGTAAATTGATTCGAACCGTAGAATTTAGTGATTCATCACTTACATGTAACACTCAGTGCTCCCCACAAGTGCTCTCCTTAACAACCATCACCTATTACCCATCCCCCTGCCCACCTCTCCTCCAGCAATCCTCAGTTTGTTCTCTATGATTAAGAGTCTATTTTATGGATTGCCTCTCTCTCTTTCTTTTTTCCCCTATGTTCATCTCCTTTGTTTCTTGATTTCCACATACGAGTGAAATTATATGGTATTTGTCTTTCTCTGACTGATTTCTTTCACTTAGCATAATATACTCTAGCTCCATCCATGTCATTGCAAATAGCAAGATTTCATTCTTTTTGATGGCTGAGTTATATATATATCCCATTATATATACATGCATATATACATATACATACACATATATACATACATATGCATATGTATATATATATATATATACATATATATATTCCATTATAATACACACACACACACACACACATATACATACATGCCACTTCTTTATCCCTTCATCGGTCGATGGATATTGGGCTCTTTCCATAGTTTGGCTATTGTTACAATGCTGCTATAAACATCGGGCTGCATGTGTCTCTTTGAATCAGTACTTTCGTATTCTTTGGGTAAATACCTAGTAACAGTTGCTGGGTCATAGGGTAGTTCTAATTTTAACTTTTTGAGAAACATACTGTTTTCCTCAGAGGCTGCACCGGTTTCCATTCCCACCAACGGTGTAGAGGGTTCCCCTTTCTCCTCATCCTCATCAACATCTGTTGTTTTCCTGTGTTGTTAATTTTAGCCATTCTGGCAGGTGTGAGGTGGTATCTCATCGTGGTTTTGATTTGTATTTCTCTGATGATGAGTGATGTTGAGCTTCTTTTCATGTGGCTGTTAGCCATCTGGAGGTCTTCTTCGGAGAAATGTCTATGCGTGTCTTCTGCCCATTTTTTGACTGGATTAATTGTTTTTTGGGTGCTGAGTCTGATAGGTTCTTTATAGATTTTGGATACTAGCCCTTTATCAGATATGTCATTTGCAAACATCTTCTCCCATTCTGAAGGTTGCCTTCTAGTTTTGTTGACTGTGCCCTTTGTTGTGCAGAAGCTTTCTATTCTTGATGAAGTCCCAACAGTTCATTTTTGCTTTTGCTTCCCTTGCCTCCAGTGGCATGTCTAGTTTAGAAATTGCTGTGGCCAGTGTCCAACAGGTTTTCATGTGGCTATTAGCCATCTGGAAGTCTTCTTTGGAAAAATGTCTATGCATGTCTTCTGCCCTTTTTTATTTCTTATTTATTTTTATTTTTAAATTTTTTTAAAGATTTTATTTGTTTACTTATTTATTTGAGAGAGAGAACAAGAGAGAGCAAGAGAGGACAAGCAAGGGGAGTGACAGAGGGAGGGGGAGAAGCAGTCCCCATGCGGAGCCCGATGCAGAGCTCAATCCCAGGACCGTGGGATCATGACCTGAGCTGAAGGCTGGTGTTTAACCAGCTGAGCCACCCTGGTGCCCCTTCTGCACTTTTTTAAGCTGGATTGTTTCTTTTTTGGGTGTTGAGTTGGTAAGTTCTTTATAGATTCTCCCACACCAAAGGTCGCCTTTTAGTCTTGTTGACTATATCATTCACTGTGCAGAAGCTTTTTGTCTTAGTAAAGTCCCAGTAGTTCATTTTTGATTTTTTTCCCTTACCGCCATGACGTGTCTAGTAATAAGTTGCTACAGCTAAAGTCAAAGAGGTTGCTGCCTCTATTCTCCTCCAGGATTTTGATGGTTTCCTGTCTCACATTTAGGTCTTTCACCCATTTTGAATTTATTTTTGCCTTGGGTGTACAAAAGTGGTCAAGTTTCATTCTTTTTCAGGTTGTCGTCCAGTTTTCCCAACAGCATTCGTTGAAGAGACTGTCTTTTTTCCATTTGATAGTCTTTCCAAATCCTGCTTTGTTGAAGATTAGTTGACTGTATAGTTATGAGTCCATTTCTGCATTTTGTCTTCTATTCCATGGATCTATGTGTCTGTTTTGTGCCAGTTCCATACTGTCTTGATAAGAATATGTTTGTAATATAGCCTGAAGTCCAGAACTGTGATGCCTGCAGTTTTGCTTTTCTTCTTCAAGATTGTTTTTGTTATCCATGGTCTTTTGTGGTTCCATACAAATTTTAGGATGGTTTTTTCTAGCTCTGTCACAAGATAAACTTTCAATAAAGAATTTAATTAGTATTTATATCACTGGATATTAACATTTTATGTTTTATATATATACATGTCCAAAGTTCTAGGTTTTCTATATTACCCAAATATGAGGCACTAAAAGTAAGTCCATAAATGTTATTAAGTAAGGTATGGATATATTTATATGAAGAAAATCAATTAAACACACACAAACCAAAAGATACTTTTTTAGACATACTTCAAAACAGTAGCTATCATTCTAACCACTTTTTCCCAGAATATAGCATAATGCTGGAAAAGCAGCATGTACTTAAGAAATATTTATTATAAATTAGAATTAAATGAAATTGAGAGTCACACCAGTGAGGCTGTTCATAACCTTCTGATCTTGACCAAGTTACTTGAATTGTCTCCTTAGTATCTTGATTGGAAAAATCCATAAACTTTCTACCTCTTAATAGATTTTTTTTTTATAAGTGTAAGGCATTCTTTTTTTTTTTTTTTAAGATTTTTATTTATTTATTCGACAGAGAGAGAGACAGCCAGCGAGAGAGGGAACACAAGCAGGGGGAGTGGGAGAGGAAGAAGCAGGCTCATAGCAGAGGAGCCTGACGCGGGGCCCGATCCCATAACGCCGGGATCACGCCCTGAGCCGAAGGCAGACGCCCAACCACTGTGCCACCCAGGCGCCCCTCTTAATAGATTTTTAATAATTAAATGCAATAACTTATGGAAGAAAACTAGCACTTAGTAGGTTTAATGCTAATAAACATAAAAATAATAAAATAATATCAATACTCCAACCATAATTTGCTAAATTAACCCCTAAGGAACTTGTCTTTTAAATTTTAAAAATTCACATAATTATTTTTGTATGATAGTGAAGAATGATTTTTTTCTGGTTATTTTTCATAAAATTTTGAGTTTGACTTGTAAGAAATCCATATCAAATGATTTGGTAAAAATATTTCTTTTAATGAGATTTTTGCTAACTTATACTTCAGGTACAACTATTTCAGAGGCACATAGTTACGAGCAGGTTGTATGTTAAACAACTGATTACACATTCCCACCTCCCATCACAACAGTCTCCAGTTGGAGAAACACTGGATCTAAATTATGTTTCTATGGTATTTCTATTTGGCATAGATTCTGAAGTTCTGTATTGCTAATTTTGCGTTAAAGAAAGCTCTGAGATCTTGAGACATTGACTTAATCTTCCTGACATTCATTGATTTTATCTTTAGAGTATAGTAAGAATAATTATTTAATATAATTATTGAGAGGATTAAATTATATAAGATTTAGGTGATTAAGTAGTAAAGCTTTGAGGGAAATATTTTTTTAACATTGTTGAAGACCTTTCCCTAAAATTTTAATTTGCCCACCTAAGTTTTTCTATTCGTCACCTCTCACATCTAATTCATCAGCAAGTATTTTTAATTTGGCTAACAGAACACATTGCAAATATGCCTGTTTCTCTTTGTATCAACTGATACCATCCTAAACAACCATGTCTCTCCCTTATAACTAAGGCAGTGTTATATTTTGCCACCTTTAATTCATTTTTCACAACACACAGATTCATTATCATAAATTCAAATAAAATGAGATTACTCCCTTATTCAAAACAAAACAAAACGAAAGTTTCCTATTGTTCTTGGTATAAAATCTAAACTACTTAATTTAATTTGAAAAAACCCAAAACAGCAAGAACAGAGAAAGAAAATGTATTTCAAGTAAGTCAAGCTTATTCTCACCTCCAGAACTTCATCCTAGTCATGGACTGAAATGTTTCTTCTTCTGATTATCTGAAAAACTTGTTGCCAAAATTCAGTTCTCAGCTTGACTATCATAGCCTTTAAGAGGATTTTTTTCATGACTTGTTTACAGTAATTCTTCCTCAGATAATATTTCTGTGAGTTGCTCTCTATATCATTATTATCATGAGGAATTACCTTTTTACATAATATTTTTCTTATTTATGTTTCTTTAATAAAAATTTTATGAGAATAGGGAACTTGTTTGTCACATTGAATGCTTTGTTTTTATTTAGAGATTAGCCCTGAGACAATGATTGTTGAATAAATATCCAGTGTAATCACTAGCCAACAAGGCAGAGAGCACATAAACCAGATGGAATCCATGATCAAAGGGGTTTGCATGTTCTGTCGTGGCATGATTCTCAATTTTAAGAGGGGACACTTTAATCATTCACTATTAAATTAGTAGTTGTAAACATTAAAATATAGATACAGAAACAAGCTAATTTTATTAGTGTGAGAGCTTATATACACAAACATTAATATGTTCATAACATTAAGGTTGTACACATGATATAAATATGAAATATATGTATTTGACATTATTAACAACTGACCAATTTCAGAAACAAAAATGGCGGGGTTTTTGTAAAAACAGTAAAATATAACACAAATTATATGATATAATTAATATAAAATACGATTTGTCATTAGGAGGAATTCAGTTTGAACTAGAGTTATCACTTAAAAAATTCCTGGAGAAATTAATAAGTGACAATCACTGTCACTGATTAAGAATATTCAGATAACTGAATGTTTAAGGTACAGGTTAAAATTTTTCCAAAAGAACTTGAGAACTAAAAACATGTCTTTGTATTAAATTAGGTGAGTTTTATATAATTTTCTTTCTTTTAGAAAAAGCTTTTTTTTTTTTTTTAAGTGTAGCCAGTTAAAGCAAAGCATAAAGCTTTTTTTTTTTTAAATAAGTAATCAATTATTAAACTAGGCCACTGGCATCATTGTCATTCCAAGCTGTACAGGAAACAATTAAAAGTTGCCAGCTGCACAAGGCTTCAACTGGCAATACCAAACCATGTTGAGTGAGACAACTTTTCAGCAAACATAAAATGTCATGCCAAAAGTATTGTCACAAGTTAAAGAATATTGAATTGGACTTGGCATCTGAAATGCTCGATAGGACAGCATTCCACAATGTGAGTGTTATGGCACCAGAACATTTCACTGCAACCATATTCTTGTTCTGTCGTTAAACATCGTAAACTTAACCGTATTGACATTGGATGACCATTGGACTCCTAAGTGAGCTGTCATGTGAGATATATTAACTTCAAAATAGTTGACTCTGAGCATTGAATTTAATTTTTTATTCATCAAATACATAAAAAAATGTGTTTATACAAGTAAAAATGACTGTTCAAAGTTGGCACATAGCTCTACTCTTCTTACTGAATGTTTTCCATTACTTTTGTGTGTATAAGCTGTTTGAAAGAAAGCTATTATACAGAGTGCCTAGGACAAAATGGATTTCCAATAAATAGCATATCTATTATTAGTAGTAGTAATAATATCGATGCTATCTATATGTTTTGTACAATACTATATGTAGCTAGCTTCTTACCATCAATGTTGTTTGATGATGTCTCTGTTGGGATCCACTCAAAAAAAGTAGAATTTATGCTAAGTAGTTCATACAGAAGGTATTCATACGGAAGCTATTAAATAAATACTGGGAATACTGTGTAACTTAAGTAACGAGAAATTAATAATTTCAGGAAGCTTCTCCCATACCAGATGGCTGGAAAAAACAAAGGGAGATAGTGTTTCCAGAGCCCAGGTGTACATGTTCCCTTGACCCTGCTAGACATCGCCAATTCCAGACCCTCCAGAGTCAGCTGGGCCTGCAGCTACTCACTGATATATCTTTCAGTGCTGCTGAAAGCCTCTGCAGCCTGTGGCCCCCACAACTGCTGGTAGTTACCCCTACTACTGCTGCTGGAATACCAAAGACAGTCTAGTCGGTCACCACGCACTTGTGTGCTGCTGGTCCTTCCTCCTAAAATCCGACCAGTGATCTCAAGGGCATTATTCTGAGTAAAGTAAACAAATCCCAAAAGGTCACACACTGTATGATCCCATTTAGATAGCAATCTTGAAATGACAAAATGATAGATACAGAAAACATAGTGGTGTTTGCCAGGGGTCAGAGATGATGAAGGGGCAGGGCAGCAATGGGAATGATTATTAAAGGATAAAACAAGGGAGATCTTTTGTGGTGATGAAACAGTTTTATGTCTTGATCAAGGTGGTGGTTACACAAATCTATGCATGTGGTAAAATGAAAAAGAATTGTATGTACATTTTATAAATGTCAATGCATGGAATTGATATTATACTAGAATAATGTAAGGTATAACAGTTGGGGGAAACTGTGTAGAATATACTGGGCCTCTCTGTGCTTGCTTTCTTTCTTTGCAAATTACTATGAAAATATAATTATTTCAAAATAAAAAGTAACAAATAAATGCATAAATAAATAAATCTTGCTAGTTCCTCTTACTAGCCAATACTAACTGCATTCCAGCTGGCAGAAGAGTCTAGGAAATTTAATGTTTCAGGGTTCAAATTCCTTCAATATAGAGCAGAACAATGGGTGATAGGAATGAAATTAAGTACATGTAGATGAAGAAAAAAATGGTAGAGTTTCAAACATCTCTAATAAGTGCACATTGGTTAGCAAATTGAATTTGAGATTAAGATGGAAATTAAGAAGTAGTTATAGAACTAAACATATTTAATTCATTCATCCCATAATATCCAGTATCAATACTGATGGTATTGAAGGCTCTAAAGAGGTAACTGGGGAAACTAGTACTTGGGGGAAAGCTTATATTGTATTCAGAAAACGATATTCAATCCTTATACTTCTTCCGCATACTACTATATGATCAATAATATTTGTCAAGTGAATGACTGAAATTAATTCCTATTTTAAGTAATATTCTATTATGATTATTTCAGTTTAATACTGTAAGAATTTTTTTTTAATTTTGTTTTTGCCATACTGTATAGCTGGGTTCTTGGAAGATTTATGTAAAAACCTACAGTCATAGAGGTGACTAAAAGGAATATTGTCTTACTCTGAATTTCTAAACAAGCAAAATATATGTTCCTCCTTTATTTAGCTCAAACACCAAATTTCATTTCTCTTTTTTTTTTTCTTTCTTAGACATCACCTAAACCAGCAAATTTTGGGTATAAGTGAATAAGAGCTAATGTTTTTTATATTATTACTTTATTTGTATTTTAACTTTATTATAACACATTTAAATCTAAACTACCAGATATACATCAGAATAGATGGGACAGAAATAAAAATACAAGTGGAAATGTGTCATACTCCAGATAGCCATCTCTTTTTATTAGTCAGGGCTACAGTTAGTAGATCCTGACGTGATCAAAGACTGCTACTTCACTGAGAGTTTGCATCATTAATGGATGTTGAATTTTGTCAAATGCTTTCTGTTCATGAATTATTATGACAATATGATTTTCCTTCTTTAGGTATTTGATATGGTAATTTATATTGACTGATTTATAAATCAATTGACCCACTTCTAACTATTTATCCTATAGAAATGAAAACTTACATGTATACAAAAAATTTCAAATGATTATTTATAGCAGCAGTGTTCATTATTGCCACAAATTGTAAATCCAGATATCCTTCAACAAGTAAATGGATAAATGGACTTTGGTACATCCTCACAATGAAATATCACTCAGCAGTAAAAAGAAACAAACTAGCAATACGAATCTCAACTGCATTATGCTAAGTAAAAGAGGCCAGCCTGAAAATGTTCTATACTGTGTGATTCTAGTTCTATAACATTCTGAAAAATGGTAAAACTACAGCAGCAGAGGACAGATAAGTGGTTGCAGGGGACAGATGATGGGGGAGGGTCTGAATACAAAGGAGTTGTTCTGTATCCTGTCTGTGATGGTGGCTATGAGTCTGTGTAAGTATATAAACTCAATATATCTGTCCAACAAAAAAAGTGAATTTTACTGTGTAAATTTAAAAAATAAAGAAATAAAAAACAAACAAAACCCTTTTCCTTATTAAACTCTCCTCATATAATGAAGCTCATGGAGATTGTTCCTACTAAAACACAGTTCATACAAATGGCCATCACATTTTAGCACCCCTTAGAATCTTCAAGGAAGATTGAAAAAGAAAAGCTTAATTCCTTGTATTTCAATATGCATATGCAGATTTGAAATAAACCTGGTTTTTCTGGTCTTGTCACATTTATTCATACAGGGAAGAAATGCATTTTATTTAATATTGAGATATTAGGAAATTTTACAATCCCTACTCAATCTTCATATTTTGTTCAGTATGTTTAGTAACCAATAATATAAAACATGTTTTCTAGTATTAACTATCTCTGATGCTCGTTTTTATCACTAAGTATACTACAATAATATAGAACTTTCTTTGTATTATAACTATGTTGTCTCTAACGTAGAATCAAGATCAACTCTCAGCAAAATTGTGAGGTAAGTTTTTATGAACTCTTCCCAGTTGTACTTTTTTTCTCCTACACTATATGTTTTATTGAGAATTGCTTTTTTATTTCTCTCTTCCCCCACCCTCTAAAAAAACCAAAATCAATTGCAATTTCTCATAATAAATGATCTGACAGTGTAAACTAAGAAATATTGATTGTATACCCATTGTTTACAGGAAAGTATAAATGAATGAATAAAATAGTGAACCCCTTTCTTAGGATATTTGCATTTTAATGAAAATGAAAGTCAAAGCACCAGGATCAGACCAAAGGAATAAGTATCCAATTTGTAACTTTAAATATCAGTGAGCTCATTTTGGGTCTCCCTTTTTTGTTTTTGTTTTTTGAGGTTAGAGGATTTACTGAAAATCACCACAAATAACTGTATGACCCTCCACATTCCTTTTCCATAAAGGCAGAGTCACATGTTCAAAATATTTCTTTTAAGACCTTTTTTTCCATTTAAAAAAATGAGTAACTAAAAAAACGATGACTGCCTAAAATTAAAATTTCACTAGTGTAGATTATTTTACTGGACATGTATAATATGAGAAGTAGAATTATTTGCTGACTTTAACTTAAGTTGATATAATGGCAAAAAAAAAAAAAGGAAAGGAAAAGATAATTTGGTTTACACAGATGATGGTGGTAGTTTTGCAAATTAAACATAGGTCTACCTGACAAAATATTTAACTTGGTCGGTTATGTCACTTAGCCACTTCTTCAGTACAGAAATTTCTAATTAAAAATATTTATTTGAATGCTTGATCTCTCTAATGGCCTCTTGTTCTGGCTTGCAACTCGCTCTGTTCTTTCCTTTTATAACCTATCATATTGGAGAAATAGGTTTGAGGGACTATCAACGAGAAAAGGAATGCTTGTGTTGTGGTAGTCAGTATATATCACATCCCCTCAATGTGTATAATCACTATGGGTTCAAGTCTTTTGTTAGAAATATTTTATATTCTGGGATGCCTGGGTGGCTCAGTCAGTTAAACATCTACCCTTGGCTCAGGTCATCATCCCAGCGTCCTGGGATCCAGTCCCACATCGGGCTCCCTGCTCAGTGGGGAGCCTGCTTCTCCCTCTGCCTGCTGCTCCCCCTGCTTGTATTCTCTCTCTCTTTGACAAATAAATAAATAAAATCTTTAAAAAAAGAAATATTTTATATTCTGATTGCTGAGGCCAGGATTTCCAGTAGTATGTTAGATAATAATAGTGAGAGTGGACATCCCTGTCTTTTTCCTGACCATAGACAAAAACTCTCAGTTTTCCACCATTGGGGATGATAGTAGCTATGGGTCTTTCATATATGCCTTTAAGATGTTGAGATATGTTCCCTCAATCCCCACTTTGTGTTGAGAGTTTTTATCAAGAATGGATGCTATACTTTGTCAAATGCTTTTTCTCCATCCATTGAGAGGATCATATAGTTCTTATCCTTTCTTTTATTATTGTGGTGTGTCACATTAATTAATTTGGGAATACTGAACCACCCTTTCAGCCCAGGAATATATCCCACTTGATTGTGGTAAATGATTCTTTTAATGTACTGTTGGATTCAAATTGCTAGTGTTTTGTTGAGAAATTTTGCGTTTATGTTCATTACGGATATTGGCCTGTAATTCTCTTTTTTAGTGGGCTCTTTGGTTTTCGAATCAAGGAAATGCTAATCTCATGGAATGACTTGAAGATTTCCTTCTATTTCTATTTTTGGAACAGTTTGAGAAGAATAGCTATTAACTCTTCTTTAAAAGAATTCCCATGGGAAGACATCTGGCCCTGGACTTTTGTTTTTTGGGAGATTTTTGATTACTTATTCAATTTCGTTGCTGCTTATAGGTCTGTTCAAGTGTTCTATTTCTTCCTCCCTCAGTTTTGGTAGTTTGTATGTTTCTAGGAATTTATCCATGTCTTCCAGATGGCCCAACTTGTTTGCATATAATTTTTCATAATATTCTCTTATAAGTATTAGTATTTCTGTGGTGTTAGATGTGACCTCTCCTCTCTCATTTGTTATTGTATTTATTTGGATCAATCCTCTTTTCTTTTCAATAAGTCTGAGTTAGAGGTTAATCAATTTTATTAATTCTTCAGAAACAAGCTCCTGGTTTCATCAATCTGTTCTGCTGGTTTTGTTATTCTCGCTCTCTCTGTCTCTCTTTTGTTTCTGTATTTTTTTTTCTTTAATATTTCTTGAAGGGCTGGTTTACTGGTTATGAACTTTAGTTTTTGTTTTTCTGGGAAACTCTTTATCTCTCTTTCTATTCTGAATGACTGCCTTGCTCTCAAGTATTCTTGACTGCATATTTTTCCCATTTAGCACACTGAATATATCATGCCACTCTCTTATGGCCTTGCAAGGTTCTGTGGAGAGATCTGCTAACCTTATTTGTCTTCCCTTGTAAGTTAGGGACTACTTTTGTCTTACTACTATTAGGATATTTTCTTTATCTCTATATTTTACAACTTTTACTATGCTATGTTTTGGTGTTGGCCTGCCTTTGTTGATTTTGATGGAATTTCTCTGTGCCTCCTGGATTCAGATGTCTGTTTACTTCCCCAGATTAGGCTAGATCTGATACATGAATTCAGTGAAGTTGCAGGATACAAAATAAACATACAGAAATCTGTGGCATTTCTGTACATCAGTAATGAAGCAGCAGAAAGAGAAATCAAGAAATCGATCCCACTTAAAATTGCACCCAAAACCATAAGATAACCTAGGAATAAACCTACCCAAAGAGGTAAAAGATCTATACTCTGAAAACTATGGAGCACTTATGAAAGAAAGTGAAGAGGACACAAAGAAATGGAAATACATCACATGCTCATGGATTGGAAGAACAGAGATTATTAAAATGTCTGTACTACCCAAAGCACTCTCCACATTTAATGCAATCCCTATCAAAATACCACCAGTATTTTTCACAAAGCTAGAACAAACAATTCTAAAATTTGTATGGAATCTTAAAAGGCCCGAATAGCCAAAGCAATCTTGAAAAACAAAACCCAAACTGGAGGCATCACAATTCCAGACTTCGAGCTATGTTACAAACCTATAGTCATCAAGACACTATGGTACTGGCACGAAACCAGACATACGGATCAATGGAACAGAACAGAACCCAGAAATGGGCCCACAACTCTATTGTTAACTACTCTTTGACAAAGCAGGAAAGAATATCCAATGGAGAAAAGAAAATCTCTTCAACAAATGATGTTGGGAAAACTGGACAACAACATGCAGAGGAATGAAACTGGTCCACTCTCTGACACCATACACAAAAATAAATTCAAAATGGGATGAAAGACCTAAATGTGGGACAGGAAACCATCAAAATCCTGGAGGAGAATAGAGGCAGCAACCTGTTGGACACTGGCCACAGCAATTTCTAAACTAGACATGCCACTGGAGGCAAGGGAAGCAAAAGCAAAAATGAACTGTTGGGACTTCATCAAGAATAGAAAGCTTCTGCACAACAAAGGGCACAGTCAACAAAACTAGAAGGCAACCTTCAGAATGGGAGAAGATGTTTGCAAATGACATATCTGATAAAGGGCTAGTATCCAAAATCTATAAAGAACCTATCAGACTCAGCACCCAAAAAACAATTAATCCAGTCAAAAAATGGGCAGAAGACACGCATAGACATTTCTCCGAAGAAGACCTCCAGATGGCTAACAGCCACATGAAAAGAAGCTCAACATCACTCATCATCAGAGAAATACAAATCAAAACCACGATGAGATACCACCTCACACCTGCCAGAATGGCTAAAATTAACAACACAGGAAACAACAGATGTTGATGAGGATGAGGAGAAAGGGGAACCCTCTACACCGTTGGTGGGAACGCAAACCGGTGCAGCCTCTGAGGAAAACAGTATGGGTTTCTCAAAAAGTTAAAAATAGAATTACCCTATGATCCAGCAATTGCAGTGCTAGGTATTTACCCAAAGGATACAAAAGTACTGATTCAAAGGAACACATGCACCCTGATGTTTATATCAGCATCATCAACAATAGCCAAATTATTGAAGGAGCCCAAGTGTCTATCTACTGATGAATAAAGAAGACATGGTATATACACACACGCACATGCACGCGCGCACACACACACACACACACACACACACACACATATATATGCAGTGGAATATTTTGTGTGTGTATGTATACCCATATATATAGATGCAATGGAATATTACTCAACTATCAAGAAGAATGTAATCTTGCCATTTACAATTATGTGGATGGAGCTAAAGTGCATTATGCTCAGTGAAATAATTCAATCAGAAAAAGACTAATACCATATGATTTCACTCACATGTGGAATTTAAGAAATGAAACAGATGAACATAGGGAATAAAAAGAGACAGGCAGGGGCACCTGGGTGGCACAGCGGTTGGGCGTCTGCCTTTGGCTCAGGGCGTGATCCCAGCGTGATGGGATTGAGCCCCACATCAGGCTCTTCTGCTATGAGCCTGCTTCTTCCTCTCCCACTCCCCCTGCTTGTGTTCCCTCTCTCGCTGGCTGTCTCTATCTCTGTCAAATAAATAAATAAAATCTTAAAAAAAAAAAAAAGAGACAGGCAAACCATAAAACAGACTCTTAATTATAGAGAACAAACTGAGGATTCCTGAAGGGGAAGTGGACAGGAGTATGGGTAAAATTTGTAACGGGTATTAAGAATGAGGGCACTTGTGATGAGCACTGGGTGTTATATGTAAGTGATGAATCACTAAATTCTACTCAGGAAACTAATATTATGTTAGTTGTTAACTAACTGGAATTTAAATAAAAACTTAAAATTTTTTTTCCTCAAAGTTTGATTGGGGAGATTAATGTGATTGACACAATAATGGCCCCTCAAGTATGTCCTATATCCAAATCCCCAGAACCTATTAATATGTTACCTTACATAACAAGAAAGACTTTGCAAGTGAGATTGAGTTAAAGATCTTGAAATAAGGAGAGTATCATTGATTATACAGATGGGTCCAATATAATATCAAAGTTCTTGTAAGAGGGAGAGAGGAGGATCAGAGTCAGAAAAGGAGACAAGATGACAGAAGCTAAGGTCAAAGTTACTCATAACCATGAGCCAAGGGATGCAGGCAACCTCCAGAACCTGAAAAGGCAGGGGAACTATTTCACTCCTAAAAGTTCTAGAATGCATTGAATGTAGCCCTGTTGACTCATTTCAGACTTCTCATCTCCAGAATTATAATACAATTGTGTTGTTATAAGAAGCCACTAATTTTTGGTAGTTTGTTACAGCAGCAATAGGAAACTGATGCAGTTGACTTAAAAACAATAATGGTAATACATTTTGATAAATGTTACAATACGGGGAATGGATAATAAGTTGGTGGCAAAAGAAAAAAAAAATAAAAAGCTTTGCAGAGATGGTGATCCTTGGGCTAAATCTTAAAATATGAGTCAAATTTAGCTAAGGAAATATAAGGAAGAATGACATTTTAGTTCTCCATAAGTAGGAAAGAAAGTAATTTCAGAAGAGAATTGATACACTGACATACAAGGAAAGGGTGGTGGGTTCTATTGGCCATTTTAGAAGTGTATGTGTATAGAGATTTAGGGTCAAAAATCTGAATGCATATTGGATTATGTGTAGAAAGTCTTTTAAAATATCTATGTCTCTGGGCCTGGTTGGAGTTGTGTGGGGATTACATATTCTAGGTGGTCTCACATCTTGTTATAATAGATACTGCCTCCTGGAAAAGCATCTGTTAGAAGCCAGTTTTTGACTTCTCTAGACATGGGACTGTGTAGAATCTAAATGATGGGTTAAAATATCGTTAACCTCAGGTTGCACAATTTAAACACTTCTACATATTGTGAGGTTTCCTCGAGTGCATTTTTAAAAAAATAGCAAAGTAGAAGATCCTTCGAAAGGACATTTTTGGAGGCCTACTTAATAATACTTTTACTTTTCATTTTTATTTTTTTTTTAAAGATTTTTATTTATTTGACAGAGAGAGAGACAGCTAGCAAGAGAGGGAACACAAGCAGGGCGAGTGGGAGAGGAAGAAACAGGCTCCCAGCAGAGCAGGGAGCCCAATGCGGGGCTCGATCCCAGGAACACCCTGAACCGAAGGCAGACGCTCAATGACTGAGCCACCCAGGCGCCCCATGAATAATACTTTTAAACACTCCTCTTGAGTGTTTTGTTGACTGGGAGAGAAAAACTGATAAATAAAAAGAAAGAATAACATAAATTTGGAATGATTTTTTATAACTTTATTACATAAAGTAAGTTGATACAAGTTTTAATTTACATCTGTTTCCTTGAATCTAAGGCACATTGTAACATTCCTGAAATTGGGGTATAGGGACACGTAAGAATGATAAATTTTATGCAATTATAATTGGCATTTTTTAAATTTCATAGTGGTGTAAAAATATAATGGCAACTTAGAGTCAATGAATAAAGTAGTCCATTTCATCTTGCTTTGATAATAAATAGAAAAATAATAAAAACAAATTTCTTTTTTTAACAGATTTTTTTATTTACTTTAAAGAGAGAAGGAGAAAGTGAACATGCAGTGGGGAGGGGCAAAGGGAGAGGGAGAGAGAGTGTGAAGCTGACTCTGCACTGAGCACAGACAGAGCCATGACCCTGAGATCACAGGACCTGAGCCAAAAACCAAGAGTCAGACGCTTAATTGATTGCACCAGCCAGGTGCCCCAAAACAAATAACGTATTTAAAGCACTGACTCTGGGGACAGTCCTTACAGATGAATATAATAACGTTGCCAATGAATAAATGTGAATTCATAGAATAAATGTAGTGTCTTGAAGTGATGACATTCCTGCATGTCAGACCCTCAAACGAAGATCTATATCAATACATTAAAACTGAAGGTTACCAATAATAGGGAAAAAAGAAAAAACAAAAAAACAAGAATCAGCCATAAGGGAAAGTGCAATATTTGCACTCTTATTTCTGTTTATTTTTTTGTCCTAGATCGTAGGTAAATAATGAGCTAAAAAGGACATGTGGAATCACCATGTTTAATCACTTTGCCTTAAAAATGAAGAGCTTCAGATGAACATAAATAAGCCTAGAGAACATTTTTTTCACCTACTAGCAAAATTATGACAAAAACGTGGTTCACTGGACTCAGTTTCCTGTTTTTGTTCCACTCCATCACAGCTTTGCCTTTTCTACTCCACCAGGTGACAGCCTTAATCTGTCAGTATTTGCTGTGGTGTAGATATTCAGATGAACAGTGTGACTGAGAAGAGAAAGTGGTTAAAAAGGAACAAACTAAGGTATTTTAAACTGAGTTCACAAAGTCAAGGAAGCTAACAAAGGCTTTAAAACTATTTTCTGTTGATTGTGGCATCATTTCTGTCCCTTTTCCAATATTATGAACAGTAAGCAGCAGGAAAAAAAAGGTACCACAAATATACTTCAAATAATAATTTGCTTTAAGTAAACAATTTATTCTACTCTGCAAATACAATGTCAGTTGATGAATACTTTCCCTTGAGCATATTTCGGAGTTTGTAATCAGACTTGGAGAAGTCATTATACCTTCTCAAACAAGTATCCATTTCATTATATCCACACTGTATGCAGTGCAATGAACAATAACATTAATATTACATTTTCCAGCATGTTAGAGTTAACAAACATTTTTAGGTACATTATCTTGTTTAATTTTCACCAAAGTAATGTAAGATGTCAGGATAGATACTATGACACTCATATATTACAAAGAAGGTCTGATTCTCAACTGATAATGATTAAAATAATTCTTTTTTTTTTCTTTTGATGAAATCTTTTAAGATTTACTCTCAATTTTCAACTCTTCAATATTATTAACTATAGTTGTCATGCTATGAAAAAATCTTATAACTATTTATGGTGATGAATTTTAACTAGAATTATTATAGTAATTATTTCAC
The DNA here is from genome assembly GCF_017311325.1 of Ursus maritimus. NCBI lineage: Eukaryota > Metazoa > Chordata > Mammalia > Carnivora > Ursidae > Ursus > Ursus maritimus. Next base: position 49,244,152 of record NW_024426552.1, on the reverse strand, counting down.
AATATACAAATATCAAATCACTATATCATACACCTGAAACTTATAATATAATGTTGTGTGTTAATTATACCTCAATAAAAATAAATTTAAAAATTCTATTTTATATCTATATATCTATGACAGCACAGTGAGAGCTAACTAGTTTTATAGGAGGTGAATATTTAATTTCTTTAGTTGTGGCTATAAAATTATACATATCCATAATTTATGAAATTTGCAGTTACTGTACATTCCTGTCAATACTTAGCAATCATTTTCATTTTACTGTTGTAGTATGCATATAGTGGTATCCAATTATAATTTTTACTTGCATTTTTAAAAAAGATTTTATTTATTTATTTGAGAGAGAGAGAGAGTGCATGCACATGCACAAGCAGATGGAGGGGAAGAGGGAGAGGAAGAAATAGACTCACGGCTCAGCAGGGAGCCCAATGTGGCGCTTGATCCCAGCACCCTGAGATCATGACCTGAGCCGAAGGCAGACACTTAACTGACTGAGCCACCCAGGCACCCCTTTACTTGCATTTTTTAATGGAAATGTTGTTAAACACCTTCTCATGTGTTTAGTTGCCGTCAATATATCTTCTTAGGTAAAGTATCCATCCCAATATTTTACCCATTTTAATTGGTTTTTTTTTCGGTTTAAGTTATACTAATAACATATTAGTATTAAGTTATTAGGATAGATAGATGATAGATAGAGAGAGAGATAATATATTCTGGAAATAAGTCTTTTATCAAATACACTATTTAAAAATATTTTCTCCCTGTGAATCGTCTTTTATTTTATTTTATTTTATTTTATTTATTTTATTTTATTTTTTGACAATGCTTTTGAAGTGCAAAGGTTTTTACTTAGAAGAAAAATAATTTACCAATCTTTTGTTTGTATTTTTCATGCTTTGGGGGACATATCTAAGAAACCTATGCCTACCCTCTACAGGAAGAGATTTCTTTCTTTTTTCTTCCAGTAGTTTAAACATTTTAGCCATTAGACTTAGGTCTATGATGCATTTCATGCTGTTTTTTGCACATGTTAAATTAAATTTGAGTTTTAATTTTTCCATATGGATATAGATTTTTCCAGCTTCATTTATTGAAAATATTTTTCTTTTCCTTATTGAATTACTTTGAGAACTTTGTCAAAAACCAAGTGACCATATATGTGTGAATCTATATCTGAACTCTGTTGTATTAACTTCATTTGTTAAAATTATAAAACTGTTGTTGTTTGGTGTTGAGTTGTGTAAGTTCTTTATATATTTTGGATATTAACCCTTTATCAGATATATCATTTGCAAATATCTTCTGCCATTCAGTAAGCTGACTTTTTGTTTTGTTCATTGTTTCCTTTGCTGTGAAAAATCTTTTTATTTTGATATAGTACCAAAAGTTATTCTTGCCTGGGAGATATGTCCAGGAAAATGTTGCTAAGGCCAATGTCCAAGAAGTTTCTATGTTTTCTTTAAGGAGTTTTATGTTTTCAGGTCTCACATTTAGGTATTTAATAAATTTTGAGGGTTTTTTTGTGTGTGTGTGTGCATGGTGTAAGAAAGTAGTCCAGTTTCCTTCTTTTGCATGTAGCTATGTAGTTTTCCCACATTTACTGAAGAGATTGTCTTTTCCCCATTGATATTCTTGTCTCCTTTGTCATAGATTAATTGGCCATACAAATATGGGTTTAAAAAATAGGCAGAGGTCCTGAATAGATACTTTTCCAAAGAAGACATACAGATGGTCAACAGACACATGAAAAGGTGCTCAGTATCATTAATCATCAGGGAAGTGCAAATCAAAACCAAGATGAGGTAGCACCTCACACCAATCAGAATGGATAGTATCAAAAAGACAATCAATAATGTGGAGAAAAAGGAACTGTTGTGTACGGTTGGTGGGAATGTAAATTGATGCAATCACTGTGGAAAACAGTATGGCAGTTCCTTAAAAAATTGAAAATAGAAACACCATACAATCCAGGAATTCTGCTTCTGGGTATTTAACCAAATAAAACAAAAACAAAAGAAACAAAAAGAAAAAGAACACCAATTCAAAAAACTATATGCACTCCTATGTTTATTGTGGAATCATTTACAATAGCCAAGATATGGAAGCAGCCCAAGTGTCCATTCACATGGGTGAATAGATAAAGAAGATGCGATACACACACACACACACACACACACACACA
>NW_024426552.1:49238522-49241954 GCF_017311325.1 Ursus maritimus | reverse complement strand
ACACACACACACACACACACACACACACAGAGGAATATTACTCAGCTTTAAAAAAAGAATGAGATCCTGCCATTCGTGGCAACATGGATGGACCTAGAAGGTATTATGCTAAGTGAAGTAAGTCAGACAGAGAAAGTCAAGTACCATATGATTTCACTCATATGTGTGGAATCTAAAAATACAAAATAAACAAAGGAACAGATTCATAAATACAGAGAACAAACTGGGGTTGTCAGCAGGAAAGATAGTGTCAGGATGGTTAAAATGGGTTAAGGGGATTGGGAGGTACAGGCTACTAGTGATGGAATGAATAAGTCATGGGAAGGAAAGGTTCAGCATAGGGAATATATTCAATGGAACTCTAATAGCATTGTATGATGACAGATGGCAGGTACACTTTTGCTGAGCATAGAGCTATGAAATCACTATGTTGTATACCTGAAGCTAATATTATCATTGTGTATCAACTATACTTCAATTAAAAAAAAACTATAAGATGTTTATAATTTTTGGAATATTTAAACTTCATTTTCCAGTTTTTTCTGCTAGTGTATAAAATATTATTGCTCCCTTTAATTAACTTTATATCTTTTGAGTTTATTATAATTTATTAGTTGTAACATTTGTTTTGTACATTACTACAGATTCCCTACATAAGTAATGAAATCTACTGAAAATAGAGTTTTATTTCTTCCTTTCTGATTTTCATGACTTTTATATCTTTTTATTGACTTTTTGCATTGGCAAAATTTTATAGTGCATGGTTTAATAGTAATGGTAAAAAATGGACATTCAGTCATTTATTCTAGCCTTTCAAAAAGCAGTTTGGGGGGAAAATGACTTGATAGTTTTTCACTAAATATGATGTTAGCCGTAGGCTTTTTGTAGATACCCTTTATCAAATCAAGTAAGTTTTCTTTTATTCCTAGTTTTCTGGGTATTTTCTCCTTCTTCTTCTCCTCCTCCTCCTCCTCCTTCTTCTTCTAAAATGAGTGAATGTTGAATTTTGTTACATGATTTTCTGCATCTATTGAAATAACCATCTTTTTTTTTTTTTACCTTGTGTTGTTACCATAGTGAATTACTTTGACTTTTGAATGTTCAGCAATTCTGCAGTCTTGTAATAAACCCCAATTGATCACAGTAGATTACTACTTTAATATATTTGTGAATTAAATGGGCTACAATTTTACAAGATCATTTTCATGTATAATAAATAAGGTTACGTCTGTTGTTTTCTTATATAATGCCTTTGGTTTTATATGATGATAATGCTGGGCTCGTAAAATGAAACGGAAGCTCTGTCGTACTTTTCTAATTATTTCTGAAAGATTTTGTATATAATTGGGATTATTTTTTCCTTAAATTTTTGTAGAATTCACCAGGGAGACCATTGTGGACTGGAGTTTTCTTTCTGAAAAAAATTTTTAAAAGATTTTATTTATTTATTTGAGAGAGTGTGAGAGCACACGAGTGGTGGGGGGAAGGGCAGAGGGAGAGGGAGAAGCCGACTCTCCACTGAGCTGGTAGCCCACTGCAGGGCTCAATCCCAGGACCCCGAGATCATGACCTAAGCCGAAGGCAGACACAACCAACTGAGCCACACAGGCGCCTTTTTTTCTGAAATTTTTTAAATGATGAATTTGATTTATGTAATAAATATAACATTGTTGAGGTTATCTATTTCTTGCTGAATGTTGGTGGTTTGTGTCTTTCAAGGTAGTTATCTATTGAACTAATTTATAGCACATGTGGAATTTAAGAAACAAGGCATGGGATCATAGGGAAAGAGAGGAAAGAAATGAAACAAGCCAAAACCAGAGAGGGAGACAAACCATAAGAGACTCTTAATCATAGGAAACTAATTGAGGGTTGCTGGAGGGGAGAGGAGTGGAGGAATGAGGTAACTGGGGGATGGACATTAAGGAGGGCATGTGATGTAATGAGCATTGGGTGTCATATAAGACTAATGAATCACAGACTCTGAAACCAATAATATATGTTAATTAACTGAATTAAAATAATTTTTAAAAAAGAAAAGAATTTGAAAGAAAAAAATTAATGTCATAAATAGATTTTCATTTGTAAAATTAGTGGCTTTCTAAACAGTATGTTGGGGCGCCTGGCTGGCTCAGTCAGTAGAATATGTGACTCTTGATCTTGGGGCCATGAGTTCAAGCCTTACATTGGCATAGACCTTGTTTTAAAAAAGTAATAAAATAAAATAAGCAATAAAGAAATTGTATCACAGACATCAGTTAAGTTTGCACCATAGAGGTACTGATGCCCTTTTATCAGGTCAAAGAAGTTCCCTTTTACTGAGAATTAGGATCGCCCCTTCTCTGGCAATTTCTCTTCTGATGTTTCTCGTTAATTATCCAGTAGCCCCAATTTATTAGCCTATTTACCTAAGCTCATCCATCCAGAAATGGGTTTGAATTTACTATCAAATCTCTATTATCTCTTTCCTCCTGCTCTAACCCACAAAACAAAATGAACCAAGACAAAAACTGGAAGTTACTTTGTGTTGGTCTCTTGCTTGAAGTTTTGACTTCCTTCAGAAGTCTGTTTGCTTTTGTGCAGCCTCCAGAGTACTCATAGAGTTGTGTTTTGTACTTTGTCTAGAGTTTATGTCTGTTACTTTCAGGAGATTCAGTTTGTTAGGAACTTATTCCTTTATATTATGAGCACAACTCCAACTTAGTGGATTTTTGAAAGGAGGTTAAATTTCACACCTGTAATGACATACTTCATTCAGGGGAAGAAATAAGGCAAGTAAGAGACTTCTTGGAATTTGCATTATTATTGGTAAGAGTTTGTATTTCCATAAATGAGTTTGGATATTGAGGGTAATTTTGACCAAATCTCAAGAGGCAGTGATTCCCAGCTGATATGTATATTTAATTAATTTATTATAATATAAGGAATTTTAATGTCTCTCTACTGTGGAGAATAGAGTTGCCATCTTATAGATACAAACAAGGCTTAGAAAAGTGGTAGACAAACTCCAGGTGCCTTAAATAAAATGAATTAGATCTAAGATCCTTACTCTAGTTTGTATGACCATAACTCTTCTGGAGTATAAATCTCAAATCATGAGTACAGTTTCAGCTCGGAGAAATAAAAAGCTGGAAAGAACATTGTTCCAGTCTTTATTTCAAACATAAAACCTGAACAAACTAAAAATTAACAAACTTTCTTGTATCAGTCAGAAAACTGAGATCACAGGATAAACTACTAATGCAAAATTTGAAGAGAGACAGGTACCTCAAGGAAGAAACAGCACCAAGAACAACTGTATGCCTGGATATGATTCTGCAGCATGCCACACAAGGTGATAGGAAGCTTAAACTAACAGTGTTTAATTGATCGCTGAAAGCCCAGTGTAACCTCACTTGACAGTGTGAGGGCTGTGGTTCTCAGGCATGGGAG
>NW_024426552.1:49152399-49238514 GCF_017311325.1 Ursus maritimus | reverse complement strand
CCTCTTGTAGCTTTTCTTCCATGATTACCATCATGGTAATCAAGAAAAACTGGGGAGAATCCATGTTAAGATTTCCCCTGGAGCTGGTTGGGGCCTGGAAAAACAGTACCCATTGTTGAAATCTGCTTAGAGTTATCTTAACATGTTCACTACAGAAAAGAAAAAAGAAAAGAAAAGAAAAGAAAAGAGAAGAGAAGAGAAGAGAAAAAGAAAGAAAGAAAGAAAGAAAGAAAGAAAGAAAGAAAGAAAGAGAGAGAGAGAGAGAGAGAGAAAGAAAGAAAGAAAGAAAGAAAGAAAGAAAGAAAGAAAGAAAGAAAGAAAGAAAGAAAGAAAGAAAAAGAAAAAGAGGGGGTCTCATTAAATCTGTATCCTGGGGCACTAAAGGAATTCTGTTGTGGCTGGGAGGGGAGTGGAGGCCCTCCACTAAAAGTTCACCCAGATTTATCTCCTCTACCTTCCTTAAGTAATAAAAAGCTTTAAACTGAAGTTTAAAGAGCATCTGTTTCATAGCTTGAGAAAATTGGTAGGTGCTCATTATAGTGGGTTAGTAGAATGAGGGGAAACAAAGCTTTTTTCCTAAAGGAGGGATGTGGGCTCTTACAAAGGCCATACTCAACAAACCTAGCTTTGTAGTTCCTGCTTAGAACTAGTTTTAATCAGAACATTGGAGAAGACAATTGCTTCCCCAACCACCTCTGGTAACAAGTCTTTAGTAATAATAACAGACGGATACAGTTGTTATAATAGCAAGAGGTAGACTTCCCTTGGGGAATAGGGTGATGAAAAGACCCAATCCAAGTAAGGAAAAAAAAACCCAAAAAACCAAAAAAAAAAAAAAAAAAAAAAAAAAAAAAAACCCAAAGTACTTCAAATCTAGTAATTACATGAGCAACAACTTCAAACCCAGCCCAATCAATGACTAGATTAGTAAAAGCCTACACTGAAGCATACCAGGAGTAGTTTGCTTTTTTCCAAACATAAAAAAGAATATTTACCGTACTATTTACTGTCTCATATAGCATGTCCACCTTTCAGCGAAAATATTATGAGGCATTCCAAAAGAGAATTAAAAAATAGATTTGTGCCAAGTGAATGAATTATTTTATTTGTGATAAATCAGTTCATCATGTTAAACAAACTATACTATTTCTGAATATTGTTTAAAAACAAAACATTAAAAAACCTCTCATTCTTGTCAGAAGAGGACCTCGAGAGCATTTATTACACTGAGATTAAATCTCCATGGTTCTCGCCATTGTACTTGTCAGGTATAGAGAAGCAGCTTAAAAGCACTGACATTCTCAAGTGAGAGTTTTGGTGGGAGGTGACATTTTACTTTGGGATGGAAGTCTTAAAGGAGTACACACGTATCAGAAAACAAAAATATGTTCATGGGTATAGAAAGATTTTTAAGAAGATAAATTATAAACAAATAATTAAAACCCTAACAAATAAGAATCCTAGAAGCGTCTGGGCTGCTTTTGATTTAGGCTAGCCTGGGGAGAGACCTCATTATCCAAATCACAGTAGCAATCATGTCATTACAAAGTTAGATTAGAACTCTGAATTTTATGTGGCAAAGGTGTATTAAGAAATGATACAAAAATCTAGAAGGAGAGCATATGTTTTGCACATGCACTGGGGGAGCGTCTATGGGCTGCAGCTAAATTCTTTAGATGCTCCAGGGAAAATTCATAGGTAAACGCAGATGATTCTACCTTAACACAGTAAAAGATGTGAATGCATTTGGCTAACTTTCTCTATTTTTAAAAAATACACATTCTAAATAAATTATCTGATGTCTTTTCAGGAGCATATGTTTAAACAAACCCACAGAATTGTTACTTATTGCTATTCTCACCCATGAGTATTCCATTCACACCTGTAAACACATATTTTGAATTTCACATTATAGCATTTTTATTTACAAAATTATTGGTGTTACAAAATCTAAAATAATACTGCCACTCAGTTTTTATTGAATTGTTGTTTACCCATTACAGATCCTCACTTTTCTGTACAACTGCAAGTATTCTAAGACAATATATAGATGGAAGAATAGGTGTAGACATTATAATAATTATGTGAAGTTACAAAACTCTCATCTTCAATAAATCTCAGAATACATTATGCATGTCATCTGATTAAGTCTCAGTGTTTTGTTTTGTTTTGTTCACCATGAAGGGAGCTAAGTGATAGGTGTTTTTTCTTTTGCATACTAAGATTCTTCAGAGAGAGAGAGAGGGAGGGAGAGAAAAAAGAGACTGACTTAAGAATCTGGTGACAATTAAAAACCTTTGTTATTTTTAGCAATCTGCATTTACAAGGAAGCTAGAAATTCAGCATTTATTATTCTTTTATGTTTTCATGAACATTATTATTTAACATGTGTTTTGAATAAGTAAGTCAAGAACATGATACAGAATTCAAATGGACATAAGCTTACACCATGAATACCAAAGCCCTGTCTCTCTGCCACTGGCAGCACTCAATTCTCTATCTGAAACATATTTTCTGTTGTTGATTTCTTTAGTGAATCCATCCAGAAATATTCTATTTAAATACAGACATACAGGAAACCATTCTTTCATGTTCACACCAATATTTGCTTTCTATGCACAGATATCAGTGCCTTATGTTATTTTTTGTCTTAAGAATGTATTTTAGAAGTTATTTCAGATCAGTGCATACAGAGTCACCTCACACTTTTTTTTTTTACACCACACTTTTTAATACTTGTTTATGATGCTATTGAGTGAGGTACCATGATACATTTAACTGTCCCTCAATTGATGGACATATAAGTTGTTTCCAAGCACTTGGTGTTGCAAACAATCATGTACTAAATACCTAGTACCCTATTTGGAGTGTATTTCAAGGATAAATACCCTAGAGAGATTACATTTTAAACTTGATAGATACTGCCAAATTGCCCTACAAGACTTGCTATCAACTTTCATTCCATAAGTAGAGTATGAGAATGTCTGCTTCCCAATAAAATATTTTATTTTTTGTCTTTGCCAATCTGATAGAAAAAAAAAAACTGTTGTTTGTTGTGAGAATTTTTATGATATTTATAAGTGTAGCTGAATGTCTTTTCATATGTTTATGATGCTCTTTTTTTTCCCCCATGTTGAAATATTGGTCTTTTCTTTTTGGCTTATGGATATTTTTAGGCCACTTTACTTAAGACCACAGCATTTCACTTTGGTGCTGCAGAATTTAACTTGCAGTTTTTTTCAAAGTTTTTATCAGTAAGTCTAGTAGCTGTAGAAAAACTCAATAATATTCATGGGCCATGACTGATTCTTGGTAACATTAAACTTTCTGATGTGCTTGAATTGTCATTGAACAATGGAACATTCTTGCCTGCTTGTGTTTTAGGCTTCATTGATCCCAAAATTGTTTTGATCATGTATCTCCTTCTTTAGGATAATAGAAATTAATAATGGTATTCAGTAAAATTTCTATGCCAGAAGAAAACTTGTTTCTCACATAAAATATTGTCTTAACAGCTCCAAATCTATAGTTGGTTAAAAAGGAAGCTGTCATAAATTAAACTTTATACATAAAATTTTGGAGCTGATATAGGATTCTGTAATATCAGTTATATTTCATAAGTATATGGGTCTCTTCTTTAATGTTCCCTTTTTACATATTGCATCTATAACTTTGTTTAACATTATTTATGTTTCTTTATAGCCCCTAATAAGTATGAGCTAATAGGGCAAAGCTCATATGTGTCAAAAGATGGAACAGACAGACCAGATGTAATTTTTCAAAAATGTTTTTTCCTAGTGTTAGAAATGGACAAATTGTATCTTTCTAGACAATCAGGATAGAGTTTATGTAAACTTTCTGATAGCCAGAGCAGATCTGTATAAATTGGAAGATTACCATCAATATTCCTGGATAAAGTGAAATTGCAAATTTCCAGGGGACAATGAAAATAAACAATGCAGATGGCTGACTGTCCCTTCAACTCTTCTCTCACAAACAACACACTTTGTTCATTTTTCTCCTATATCTCCATTATCTGCTCTTTCCATTCTTAATCCCATTACTTTAGATGCACATTGGTATCTCTTATCTGATTGATGATAATAGTTCCTAAATTTTTCTCTGTCTTATAATTTTGTATCCTTGAATTCAGACCCCAGTTGCCATTGGGGTTGCTTTTCAAAACTCAAATAAATGAAGTTCCTGTTCAAAACGTTTGATTATGTGCCCCCTCCCCCAAAACAGAGATTCAGAAACCAGAAATTACTAGTATGACATTCAAACTTCTCAGTATTTTGCTTAACCCGGCTTTTCTCATTAGAATTGGTTGTATCTTCCAGTCAATCCCATTAATATAGGTTCACCAAACCATTTATCATTTCTCAATACATCCTGCTTTTTTCTATTTCTGTACTTTGGCTCATGATGACCTGTCAGTCTGGAAGTCCTTTTCCACTTAGTAAAATAGTGCTTAAAAACAGCAAAACTTTTTTGGTGGCTTACTGTCTTAGGAACTATTTTAAGCATTCCACCATCAGAATACCACAAAAAAAAAAAAAATAGGTACTATAATATGTGTATAGATAGATCTATATCTATATCAATAGGCACTCTTCCTATTTTATAAATAATGAAATTGGAGTATTGAGAAATTAACTAATATGGACTTCAATACAAAGGAGAATTTCAAAACCGGCATTTTCTCTCTAGAGTTGGTACAGGAAAGACTTGATTATCTTTTATCTTCCACAGCATGTTATACATTATTTGTACAGTGCAGGTGCTAAATAAATGTTGTTTAAATTGAATGTTTTATTCAAATTATAATTTGGGCTTGAATGATCCAGAAAATTAACTTAATTATCCACTTGAGAATGTCAGTGTTGTCTTGACCCATTTTGTTGAGAATGTTTTTTTCCCTTTTTTCCTTAAATATTTCTATTTTGACATTTGTAGTCACAGCAGATGCTAATCCCAGAAATCGAAACAAAGGCAACCAAAACACAGCAGTGTAGAGAGCAGTGTATGATGACCCCAAATGGTGGCAATTATCTAGAAGCGCTGCAGTTAGTAAAGTGACATGCAACCAAATTTGCTTTCCTTTAAGGGAACTTAGAACGTAAAAGTGAAAAGCCATAACTGAGAAAATTGACATTAAAAATGTAGAATAAATACCTGCAGACTTCAGTTTCTGTGAGTCACAAGAAGTGTGGTTAAAAGAAATAGGAAGACATTATTTTTCCATGTAGTAGTCTTTATTTGATAAAGCTAAATTCTTTATCAAATTAATAACCATTTATATTTTAATCACAAACTATACATAATATTAAGAGGAAACTGTTCACAGCCTTCATAGCCCTCATGGCAATTGAGGGAGATGCAAATTTCAACTACAGACTAAAATGTACCCTATGGAATTGGAATATTAAAAAATAAAAATTAAGGCCAATGGAATTTCTTTACCTTTTCCTAAGAATTATAAAATTAGATTTCAGTGTTAGAAATGTATGAAACTTATATATCCATGCAGCTTTAACAATATAAAAAAGGTTCGTTTGGTAGAAAAACATATTTCTGTGTGGTACTTTTCCATGTTAACCTTTCTGAAATAACTGTTCTGAATGTGATTATTCTTTAAAAGAATTGTATCATGGATTTACTTAGTGGCTAATATTATACCATGTTTCCTCAACCTCAACACCATTGGAATTTTGAATATGTGGCTGTCCTGTGAATTATATGATGCTTAGCAGCATCCCTGGTCTCTAACCACCAGATAACACTAGCACTCTTTAAGTTGTAATAACCAAAAAGGTCTCCAAACCTTGCCAAATATACTGGGAGGTGGGGGAGTCATACCCATCCCCCCACTCCCATTGAGAGCCACCGATTTGACTCATTGCCCTGGGAATTTTATATTAGTCATCCCAAAGGACTCCTCAGACAGCAGGCTTTCAAGGAAGGAGTTTGCAATCCATGCCTTCTCATCATTTCTTTTCTGTATTACATTAAGAGTGCTTATCCTTTATCCCCTCTTGGTTCTAATACATTTCTTTTCTCCTATCTGCCATATATAGCACGGGGGGACACAATGCTTACATTTAATGCAGCACTAACTACATACTCAGACTCTTATGCCACAATTAGCTCTATGTAGAGATCTTGCTGAATTCCAGTGTAGGGAGGAATGGTTGGGCCACAGCTCATGCTCTTGTCCTTAATTAAGCAGCACAGCATCAGGAATTAATGAAGCAACGCTACTTTGTGAATTCCTTCTTCTCAAGCATCAGCAACTGTTCATTCTATAGTTTTGAATATTATGCATTAAAGCAATGCAGCATAAACATTGGCCCGAGTTCCCGCCTTCATTTTGGACAACCTTATACTACCTGGAGAAATCTCAGCAGGTAGATGTGTAGCCAGAGGATAAAGGAAGCAGTGAACCACCAGGATATTTTTGTTTGATCCAGAGGCAATAGCTGCAGCGGCAAAGACCTGGAGATAGAAGAATGCAGCCTGAGTAGTCAACAAACACAGAGTACATGGAGATACCATGCAGGTTTCGTAACACCTTTAATGGCTTATACTCATAGTCTTTAAAAAATAAACTCAATATATATTGTTCAAGTATTCATTTCACCAGTTTGTACAGTTCTTGGTTTTCTTTTATAGTCTTCCTCCCTTTTGCTGTAATATTGATTTGGTCCTTTGGGGGGAAAAAATCAGCATGCACAGCAGGTTGTCCCAATGCTGAGCATTTAAAAATGCTATCAGATCTCCCAGCAAATTAGTGCTCTCTGAATGGGGCATTGACATTTCCCTATTTAAACTGCACTCCCCTAGGGAAGGCTCTGTCACCAGAGTCATTAACTGGGATCTAGATCTAACTACTACATTGTACTGTCTGTATCCAGATGGTATAAAAATGGAAATTTCTATATTTTTAAGGTGACCTTTAGGATGACAATCAATTTTTTCCTTTTTTTTTTTAACCCACTTGCAGTGTCTTATTCTGCAAAGTGATACTTTCTAAGCATAAAAAGCAATGTAATGATTTATGATAGTGTAATAAAAATGTTGACCTCCATGTATTTGTCAGGATAGATCTTTTTCCATTGGATCATTATTCTATGCCGCTTCATTGTGACTTGCCCTAATTGCAGTGTAACATTCTAAGAATTTCTACTGATCACTCTTATTTCTTGTCATCACTTTTTGGTTTTGATAGAGATTTTTTAATGTAAATTATTTGGAATTCTTAGTATATCTCTGTTTTTCTTAAGTTAGTCAATTACAAATACAAACCAAGAGTAATACTTAAGAGACTAGAGGAACCAAGGTTTAAGTGAACAGATTTGGGAATCAAAATCATTATTGTTAATCCAGTTTCAACACTTCACATTTGTTTGTTTTCAGATGAGTTAACTGAGGTCTAAGAGATCCATGTTTTCATAGGCTCAGTCCCCATAGCACTACATAACTTTACCACTTTAAGTTTTATGAAACTTCATCATGAAACATAAATCACCTGAGAATGTCAAGCTGGTTTTACCTAAAGCCCCGTGTATTCCCCAAATTCTGTGATTCTTACTTCTACATAATTCCAGTTTTCCATCTTCCAAATGTAAGAAACATGTTGAATGGTGATCCCCCCCATCGTCCAATCCCTATTTTTTAGAGTAACTCAGCTTTATCTGTTAAGAATGTGTGTTCTATGTGTGTTAATGTTCTATAAAACATTTGTTTGACAAAAAAGAAAGAAAGAAAGAAAGAAAGAAAGAAAGAAAGAAAGAAAGAAAGAAAGAAAAGCTCTTTGACAAAGTTTGAAAACCACTCTCCTATTATTTCTAGCCTAATAGTAAGACATGATTTTTCCTGCTACATTTCTTCAAAACAGTTTTTTTTTTAAACCCCAAATTCTTAGGGCCATGGACAGTAGTTCAGCATGAGAAATAAACATTTGAATAGTTGGTCAAATCTAGCAAGCTAGAAAATATATCTGACGGAGTCATCCACTAGGTGGAACAAAAGTAGCAGTTTGAAGCCAGGATTTGAACAAGAGAACAGAGAACCTACATGTATAGTCAATGCCGGAAATAGATGTTAGTCTTCTGATAGTTTTTACTTGCTTGCTATATGGTATGGTCCAGGAGTGGGCCTACTGCAGATAAAAGCAACAATAATAACCTAACCATGAGAAACATAAAGCTCTAATTGTAGATTAGATCATGAATCTGAAAAATCTGTGCAGGAAAAAAATCAGAGGACTATTCATAATGAACTAGAATTTTGTTACTGGTGCTGTTTTTTTTTTTTATTATTCTGTTGGTGATTAAAAAGGAGGAAAAAAAAACTGTCTTTGCTCCTGTGTTTCCCCTTTATTGTAACATGACTACCATACTCACAAACTTCTGACACCAGACGTGAAGACTTTTTCCCTACCAAGCAGTTCTCTGCGACACCATCTGAGTGCCCTACAATTCAACTCAATTCTGACACTGTTGACCTGGAGATAGCATAAGAACCCGTAGGTTAAAGACTCAGTTCTACAAGATTCCTTCCACCCCACTTCAGATGCCAAGTGCAAGTCAGCATTGTCACCTGTACTTCTTCTTCTTCTAATTTTTTTTTTTTTTTAGATTTATTTGTTTATTTTAGAACCAGAGAAACCAAGCAAGTAGAGGGAGGGGCAGAGGGCGAGAGAGAATCCGGAAGCAGACTTCTCACTGAGTAGGGAGCCCAACGTGGGGCTCGGATACAAGTGAACAGCCAGAAAGAGATACATATGGCGAAGTGTGGGAGGGTCCTGACCGTAGGAGGTTCTATCTACCTGGAATTGGAGGTGCATTGCTCTGCTGGTACTTGATGTGTTCACTGACCTGGAAACTCTCTCCACCCCATACTATGGGATGTTATGGAGGCTTCCTCATGTAGGCATAGTAAGTTATGATCTCCATCTCTAGCTCCTCTCCCTTCTCTGGAAAATTAGGGGTGGAGCTGAAAATTCCAAGCTTGTAATCATGCCTTAGTCTTTCTGGTGACCAGCCCCCATCCAGAGTCACTTCATTAAAAAAAAAAAAAAAAAAAAAAAAAAAAAAGGTGCTCCTCCTGTTCTTATTACTTAGGAATTTACAACAGTTTTAGGAACTCTATGCCTAAAACAGGGACAGAGACCAAGTGTGTGTGTGTGTGTGTGTGTGTGTGTGTGTGTGTGTGTGTGTGTATCTATATAAATCATAATATCCCCAACTCATAGATCTCTTATAGTAAACCTATCTTAAAAGTCCAAAGATATTTGACATATTACTAGAATCTCATTCAGTCATTTGTGAGTATCCAGTTGTTCATCATATTATAAGAAAATGTCTCCCAGGTCAAGGCCACTCATGTTTGCAGACTCCTAATTTCATCGTGTCAGGTTCTAAAAGCATATGTGGTGTTGGTGATATATGGCTTCACTTTTTCAGGCCTCTGGTATAGTAGAGCTGAGACAGTATTATCTCCTGCTTTGAGCCTCTTTCAAGGTGTTACTGTAGTACTGGATTTCCCTCCTGCATTCCTTCACCCATAGATAATATGTTCCCCTCTCCATTTGCACCTTTGGAAGGGACATTAGGTCCAGCCACTGTGCTGGTCTAGACTGCATATGCTCCAATCCTAGTCTAGCAAATCCCTCACCCTCATTGATCATAGTCATTTTTGCATATGGTATAGGTTACTTCACAAGAAATAGTGAGATAGACAAGTAGGCAACCATTATAGAGTGCATATCAGTCAAAACAAAGAAATGTTACAATTTTGGTCAGTCAGGAATTAGGCAAAATAATGCAGCTACCAAACCCATCTAATATCCAGACTAAAATAATTCAAGAACTGAAGCAAATAATTCATTCTCTCCAAAGCAGTGATTCCTGTCTCTGGTTTTGTTAATATAGTCACCTGGGGGTGGGAAGGTTGTTAAAAAAGTACTGATGCCTGTGCCTCATTCTGACCAAGTTATTCTAATATCCCAGATGATATCTGGAAATTAGTATTTTTCTTTCTTTTCTGATACTTTCCAGGTTATTGTAACGTTTAGCTAGTTTTGAGAATCGCTAATGTAGGAAATTTATGTGCTGAATTCTTCTAATGTGAATGAAGACATACTGATTAAACTTAAGTTTAAAATAATTATTTGGTTAATTGCACGTTATGAATACAGTTGTTATGTTCCTTCTGCTTTGTACTTAAATGCACAATCTGTTGACATTCCCATCATTTCAGTATTTCTGTGCACTTACTCTATATATTTCAACAATACTGTTTTGCTGTATCTATCTCCACTCTCACTCATGCACTTGTGTCTACATTCTGTAAACTTCGGCCATTACAATTTTAAGACGCTCACTGTAATGTTATCCAACTGTACCACTTGCTGTAATCCAAATTGCTTTTAACTGATATTTTTCTCTTTCCATCTCCCTTCCAATTTACCATCTTTCAAGAGGAAGATTATTTGGTACTAAAATGAAATTCTAATTTATCATTGTAACTACGAGAAAAGTAAATTAGAGTATAAATCGTTTTTTTTTTTTTTGACATTTTCACTTTATTGCAGAGAAGCATGTGAATTCAATTAAATGTGGTTGTGTCATAGCTCTAACTAATGTGCTTCTCGGGAATCATTTTGTATACACACTAGTATATAAGCAGTGTGGCCTGCAGGACCCATTCTGTTCCATGCACAGAGAGATCTCTAGGTCACAGTAAGTAGCTGAGGTTTATGAATTGTTGGAAATACTTCTCAAGATTAGTAGTGATATTTCAATTGTAAAACATAATATTCCTGTGTAATTATCGACTTTGCTTCAGGATGTACCTTTTTGGGAATCCTTTGAATTATTCTATGGCATTAGAACAACACTGTTGTCTCTTTTTTTAAACTTTTGTTAAAGCTGATTTAATCAGACTACAACTGAAACAGATACAAGTTGATATAAAATAATGAAAATAATTTGTTGTATTTAAATTGTACTCCTTTCCCTAAAAGTGCAGAGCAATTTTTACATGTAGTATTATGTTATAAATCCTCACATCATTCCTTCAAGGCAGGGACTCATTATTTTTCTCATTTGACAAGTCGTGGTTAAATTGAGGTTTTAAGGGATTCACCTAAGGGAATGCAAAGTGTTATTGTTGGAGTCAGCAAGCACTCTTGCCTTTGAAAGCAGTATTTTCTCTTTTCCTGTGTACTATGCTACTTGAAGAACATAATCATTCATTTAACAAATATATAATGAGCCTCACTATGTTCTAGCAAAATTCTTACTGTTGAGGGCAGATATAGCAGAAAACGATAGAGCAAACATACACGTGCACAAAGGTTTGCGGCAACTTTTTTGTAATAGCTCTAATCTGGAAGAACCCAATTGGTGAATAGATAAATTTTAGTATATCCATACCATGGACTATTACTCAACAATAAGTAGAAATCAAATATTAATGTACACAGTCACAGTCATGAATTTCAAAAACATATGTTAACTGAAATAAATAAAATACAGATGGATACTTCTGTATAATATATAAGAAATCCTTTATAAGAAATTCGAGAGGTGAAGAACTGTGACAGAAGGCAGATCAGTGGGCACCTAGGGTTAGGCCGTGGTGAGCAGGGTGCAGTGGATGTGTAAATAAGGCGTGAAGAAACATTTTAGGCTGTTGGAGCTGTTCTGTTTATTGAGTGTGATGGTGCAAACGTGTATAAAATTATGAAAATACTTAAAAATTTTAAATTTTATTGTAGATAATAACTTAGTAAGACAATTTTAAATTGTATTGACATAAAGTTATTTATAGTATCTGCTGATATTTTCAATGTATGTAATGTCTATAGTGTTGCTGGCTTTAATTTGTTGTTGATGGTTGTTCCTTCTCACCTCTTCCTGTTTTCTTCTTCTTTTTTTTTTTCCAATCAATTGATCAGAGGGTTCCAGTTTTAATATAAGCTGATCCTCCCTACTGTGTGTTTTCTAGATCATTACTATTGTGATTATTATTTCTTGGCTTCTATTGCCTTTGAATTATTTTGCTGTTATTTGTTCTAATATATTGAGATAGATGATTAGCTTTTTATTTCTTCTCTAGGATATGTCTTAAACATATGACTCTTCTTCTGGAAACTGTTATATCTGCATCATATAGCTTTTATATGTGCTTTTTTATGGACTGTTTTCATTAGTCTTTAATTCAACACAGTTTTGAAGTGTCATGATCAGAGTTGTTAATAGAAATAAAGTAATAGAAGAATATGCCCATATTTTTCCATCTATATTGTCATATCCAGCAAGCTTATATGAAACTCCTCCTTAACACAGTTTTTAAAAAGTCAGGTTTATTGAGGTACAATTTAAATACAGTAAAGTACACTCTTTTAAACTGTACAATTCAATGAGTTTTTCAAGTTTAAGTTATGTAACTACCACAGACTAAGATGTAGAACATTTCCATCACTCCAAAATGGCCCCGGTGCTCCTTTGCAGTTGATACCATACCCAACCCCTAGCCACTGACCTAATTTATTTCCTTTGAATTTTGCCTTTTCCAGAATGTCATATAGAGTCATTTAGGATATAGCCCTTTCTCTCTGTCTTTTTTTTTTAATTTATGAGATTCATCCATACTGTTGCATGTTCATTTTATGATATGTTATATTCCATTAAATAGATGTACTATTATTTGTTTATTTATTTTGCCAGATAATGGACATTTGGGTTATTTCCAAATTGGAAACTTGTAACAGATTATGAATAAAGTTGAAATAATTATCGGCCATATATATGTCTATATATTTTTTTCATTTCTGTTGGATAAATACTTAAAAGTAGAATGACTGGATTATATGGAAGATGCATATTTCACTTTTTAAGAAACTCCTCAGTAGGTTTCTGTAGCAGTTGTACCACTTTGTTTTTTTTTTTTTTTTAAGATTTTTATTTATTTATTTGACAGAGATAGAGACAGCCAGCGAGAGAGGGAACACAAGTAGGGGGAGTGGGAGAGGAAGAAGCAGGCTCATAGAGGAGGAGCCTGACGTGGGGCTCGATCCCGGAACGCCGGGATCACGCCCTGAGCCGAAGGCAGACGCTTTAACCGCTGTGCCACCCAGGTGCCCCAGTTGTACCACTTTGTGTTCACATCAGCAGTGTCTGAGAGTTCTACTTGCCCAACTCCTCAGCATTATGTTGTTGATCTTACTGATTTTAGCTATTCTAGTAAGCACATAGCAATATCCAATTGATTTATTTTGTATTTTCTTAATGATGAAGGATGTTAAGCATCTTTTCATGTGCTTATTTGTCATTCATGTATCTTTTCTGAGGAGTATCCATTCAAATCCTTTTCCCCTTTTTTATTGAGTTGCTTGTATTTTATTACTTTTGTTACTGTTGTGAGAATTCTTTATATATTCTGGTTTCAAGTCCTTTGTTGGATATGTGTTGTACAAATATTGCCTTCCAGTCTGAGGCTTTTTTTTTTTTTTTCTTAAGTGTTTTTGAAGAGCAGATTTTTTTAAGAAGTCATATCCTCAATCTGTTCTTCTGTGGCTCATGCTTTTTCTGATTATCTAGGAGTTTGTTGATTATCTCAATATCTCCAAGATGTTCTTGTATAGCTTATTGCAGAAGATATAGTTTTAGCCTTTGTACTTAGTTTCTATTTTTTTAAGGTATGGGATAAGGATAAAGGTGGAGGGAGCTTTCTCTGTTCTCCTTTGGCCCCACTGAAGTCTTGGGCAGGCCCTGTGCACCAGGGATTCCATAGCAGGGTTTCATCAGCTTTTCCAAATACATAAAGCAAAGAGATGATGATGATGATGATAGATGGATAATTATATACATACATATGGTACTCATAGATAAGTTAACATATCAACAATTATAGTTATTTTTAAATATCTCTCTCAATAAATCCTTCCTCATTTATTGTACAAGTCCAGAACTACCCTAATATCAGAAATTGCAAAGAAATTACTAAAAAAAGGAGGAAAAGAAGAAGCAAAACAAAACCTATATACAAATATTCCAATGAACACAGATGCAAAAATTCTAAACGCAACTTTAAGGGATTGAATCTAACAATATGTAAAAAAAAAATTATAATAACAGAGTGAGTTTTATCTAAGAATGCAAGGTTGGTTTAACATTTCTAGATCCCCAAATCCAAAAGCCTGGGCTTTAAAAAATGGCCAAGAAACATTTGTTGAATGAAAAAATAAATGTGTGAATAAAAAGTTCATCCCTTACTTGAAAACCAGTCCACTACTTGAGGGAATTCCTAAAGTTAAACATCTTTGACTCCAGAGTTATTTGGTCTGTGTTTTATTCCTTTTCCTGATATTACTCATTGTGTGACATAGGCTAGTCGCTTAGACTTACTGTCAGTATCAACATCTTTAAAATAATGATAAAGTAATAATACCTAACTTACAGGATTATTGTAAGAATTTTAAAGACATGAAAAGGGCCTATAACTATGTCAGTTACATACTTAACATATATTTTGTTTTAACCATTATAGGTCCATCCTAAATGTTACCCTTTTTTTTTTAACAGACACTAGAATTTCTACTCCAATATACTTCTTCTTTAATACATCTGTTTCCCTAATATATAACAGAATATCTTTATTCAGATATATATAACATATATCTTTAAATATATGTTTTTCCCCAATGCTGGGCATTTGTATCATAAAATCTGGTCTATGGAAACTGTCAATATAAACACAATGGGATTGGAATAATAAACAATTATGGGATTAATTTTGGATCAAATAAATGTTTTGTTTAGTTTTTAATTCTCATTGCAGTGATGGTAGAACTTGAAGGCAGTTTCATTATTAGTTCAGAAACCTGGAAATTGTTGAAAGAAGGTGTAAATAATATGCTACAAGTTTTTTTTTTTTTTTAAGTGCCATTTTCCACTTGTCACATTGTCATCTTGCTAAGTATAACTAAAGGCAGGTATAGGGAGAAGGGGAACTTAGATAGAAACTCAGTGTAAAGAGTTGGGAATGGTACTGTTATAAATGATAGGGGAAATATAATCACATCAAAAAAAAAAAACAGACAATAATAATGATTTGTGAAATGGTAAGAGTTAAATTATGGAAATAAAGAAGATCTATTGAAAGTGATGATACAGGGTTGTAATAATGTGAAAAAAATTACAGTTCGTGGGATCTTGGAGAGGACATAGTTGCAGATGGAACTGATCTCCAATGTAGCTATAGTCAGTAAGGATGGCAACTGAGTAAACTGCTGAATTATCTAGAACGCCTTACTTTATAACAATTGATTACTGTTGTTCTCTTATTAAATGTGGAATTTTAGTGCAATCAGACTGTAGTTATTTTTAGAGATTTTTCAAACTCTGTGTCCTCAAGTCATCATGGTTGCTTTCTCCCTGGAGTCCGTTTTCTCTATTGGCAGCCTTAGCACAAATTTCTAGGATGATTTAGAGATTTAGAAAGGAAGATTTGAAGTAACTCTAGACTAATACTGTGGTACTTAACATCAAAATCATTCTTCCACCTATCTTTTGAGTCTGCTTTGCTTCTGCCTTATTTCCCTATGCCAAGTTTGTTGACATAGTGAATCTGAATTTCAGAAGGAATCTGCCACATTTTCTCATAAAACTTTCATGGACAAGATGGAAATATAGGGAAGGGGATGAGTGATAGTTTATTTCATTGGATCGCAGTCCAAAAATATCATGAGGAAATCTGTCAGATGCATTTTTACATTCTGATATACTATATCAACAAAGTTTGGCATGACTTGTTCTTCATGAACCATGCTGGATCCAGATGATTAGCCTTTCTGTTTTTAAGTGCTCTTTAAATATGCTTAAAAAATTATGTTCTAGAATTTCACTGAGACTCATCTCCAAATTCTTAGAAGTTTAAGAAATCAACTTCGTTTTTTTTTCCACATAAAAAGACTGAGTTTATGCCAAACTTTAGACTTCTGGTATCTCTCTCATTCTCATGGGTTTAAAATATTAATTTTATTACATACCACTACTTATAACCCTCAAATAATATCAGCCTATTTTTCAGAAATGGTGTTTATAACTATGTTCCTGTAATAGATTTTATTATATTCATAACTTAATCACATGCCACTCCTATAAATGGTTAGTTTATCCCTGCCCATTGCCATAGGCCTTACTAGCTTTCTGTGTAAGGGTTATAATTCTCACATCATTGTCTTGCCCTATTACTTTGTTCAATGCAATGTGAGAGGAAATAACATGTTAGTTTTGAGCCAAAGTCTTGAGTCATTGCATGTTTCAGCCACCTCTTTTGCTCTTTCCCNGACAATGGGAAGCATGTCCAAGTTAGGGGCAGTTCCTTCAACCCTAGATCCCAGAATAAAACACACAGAGAAGAGTCAGCCATCACCCACAATTGCTCACATGTAGTGTTGTAATGCACTTTTCTTGCTATAAGCCATTAATATTTGAGGCCTTTTTGTTACAATAGAAAAGGAAAATAATCCACTATCCAAATTTACCTTCTGAAACTATGTAACTTTGGTTTTGGTCATTGAAGAAACAGACTCTTGGTGATTTTTTTATGAATTTTTGCCTCACTGGGGAACTATTGGTAATATGGCTGCGGTAATTTATTTCATGTTTTGATTTACCAAATATTTTTATGGCATATCTCAAAACCTTGAATTATTTTCAATTGAATTAAGTATGACTGGGTTCATCTTGAACAGAGCAACACTAAATATTTTAATTATTGTAACTATATTTTTTATTTCTCATTAAGTTCCTCCCTATACAATGCACATGGACCTTATCATTTGCTTGTCTTATAGGAAACATGGCTCCTGTTATAAAAGTGTGCAAATTGAGTGTAGTAAGGAACGGGAAAAGGACTGTGGTTGGTGAGTCTAATGACCATGTTCAAAAATGTTGCACTATATTCTAAGGCCATGCAGAAGGCAAATTGAAGGGACCCAACTTTGTTCTTTTCATCACCTCAGCCTCTGTACCCTGTTTTGTATACCCTGATATTCTACATATTCTGTATATCCTTATATTCTCCACCACTCACTGCAGATATGCTTTTTCTCCCTACCTGCCATTTCTTCTTTTCAGCTGATCTTTAACAATGAGAGCATATAGTACTGTCCATATTATTTTTAGAATTTTTTTTTTCTCTGTGAATGGTTGGATAAAGGCTTAGTGGTGGGAAATGAGGCAAACATGTTGCTGGAGTATCCCTGGGCCCTGAAGTAACTTAAATTTGCAATGACCAGTTTCCCAGAAAGTGAGACTAGTTTCCTTCCTAGTTCTTACAGACAAGCTAAAGGAAGAACTGAAGTGAGTAGTTGGTCTTGAGCTATTGCACAGAGCATATGAAATATGTAAATGGTCTAGTGATAGTTTCTTGTTTCCGTTCTTCTCTTGCATCCTTTCTTCAGTACATTTTATTTTATGTGTGCTTTGTACTAGGGAGTAGTAGACACTGGGGATAGAACAATTAACATGGCAAAAATGATCCCTTTATACAAAAAATCCAGTGTGCTTTGACATAGGAACCTAAGCTACTCTGGAGTTTCAGTTAAGTTTTCCCTAAAAAGACATTTGTGTTGAGGGCTGATGAATTACCCAGACAAAAAATAGATTGAAGGGAGGCTATGATGAAATAATAATGAAATAAAAGAATGGTTGAGAAGAGATATGTCCTAGGAGTAGAAGGAACCCTGAAAAATGAAGTGGGGTGGACAAAAAAGAGTGGCTAAGGGAGACAATGGCCTGAGATTAGGGTAGAGAGAATGCTGAGATCTGATCAAGCTAGGAAAAATTTTGGATCATGTTCTAAGAGTGTTCAGAAGGCACTGAAGTAATTTAAACAAGAAAGTAATATGAAAATTTCCAAGAGCTTGTGTGGAGAATGGAATTGAAAGGAAACAGAATGGATACAAGAAAAATGATGATACTTGAGAGGTGATTAAGAAGTCACGTAAGTCAATTTGGTCATGCGAAGCATGTAGGTTCTTTTTGACAATGAGAAAATTTTACGGTTGGGTAATATCAGTGACTCCCGCATAAATTTGCCAGGAGGTTACAGTGAAATTCTGTAAAATTTTTATTGAACAAACATAAACAAAATAACCTGATTTTAAAACTCAATAAATTCCCTATACCTTATCCTTTTTGGTTCTCCTATCACCTCTCATACAAAAGGTTCATAAGGCCAATAAGACAGAATTTAAGACAGAATTCTTTTATCCTCATTGTCTTCAAAAGACAATAAATTTTCTCTTTTTCTTTCCATTTTCACAGCATTTGCAGTGGCCTAGCAACTGTATTTGGAGTGAGGCTTTGCTGATATCACACCAATATGCTGTCACTGGAGAGTTAATTCCCAATTAGGAGGACTGCCAGTGCCTGAGTGGTAGCCTTGACTCACACAAGTTATATTTTCCTGCTTAAATATTTCTGTGTAAAACATAGACTTTATATTAGTTATCTCGCAAAGAAGTGACAGAACCTGAACTAGAGATGTGACAGTAGAGGTTGGGAGACATTGAGATTTGAATATAAAATTTCCTAATAATTAAAGTAGATTGGCCAACCTAGAGAAGTTAATAACTGTGTGTGGTAACGAAGAGAATTGGATTTAAAGCAAGACTGTGAGTTCAAGTGAATCATAAAAGGAAATATGACTTGTTTAATTCCTTCTGAGGGTTCATTACGAGGCCAAAAGAGTAAAATTGATAAAGTATGGAGAGGTAAAAGAGTTGACGGTGGATCATAACTTGCCCAAGCTCGCTAGAGGTTCTAATCCAAAACGTACTTACTACCACGATTGCCAGACTCTACTCAGAGCCACTTTGTCAATCTACTAAGAGGAATATATGCAGATATTGAAACATGCTTTCAAAATCCAAGATGTAAAGATAATTTCCTATATAAGGTATTGAGTTACAGGTAATCCTCCATTGGAGGGTAATGTATTACTTCCTCTCTTATTTTCTTCATTTTTTTTCAAGTTAAATGCTATGAATTGAATCTGTTCTGCTGAGTTCTTGTCAATGACCTCATTGTTTCTATGTTGATTTATGTCATTTAAGAAGGAAAATGGAAAGAAACCAAGAGAGATAAATAAAATATGTCACTATGGGGTACTGTAAAGATTTTATTGCCACTTGTTTGAGAGGAGCCCACATAAAACAAAGTATTATTCCAAATGCACAGAAATAAATCTTTGTAGCAGAGTATAAGCCTAAACAATCAAGAAATGCTACATGTATGTGTATGTATATGTATGTCTGTATGTGTGGATAATATATGTATTGGAAGTTAGGTGTAATCTTGCAATTTTACTGCTTCAAAGAAATTTGATTTGTTTTATGTTTAGATGTGTTTTTTTTGTATGAAGGAAGTTAATTTGTTTCTATTACATTTGACTCAAATTCCCCTATATTAAAATAATTTTCCATATTAAGCATATTAAGTCAATTTATATCATTTAATACATGATATTTGAAAAACTTTTTTTCAAATGTTTGATGTTTCAAATGTTTTTCAAACATTTGAAAAACTTTCCCTGAAAAAAATGAAATTTTTATCTCTATTTAATACCAAAATACTCAGTACGTGTGTGTGTGTGTGTGTGTGTGTGTTTTGTATTCAAGACTAAACTCTCCCATGTGATTTATGATTATATTTTAGCCTAAGAAGCACAAGAGAGATTATATGATGTAGCTGAATAAAGCCTTATTGATTTTTGCACATGTAAAAAGCTACAGAATTACAAGAAATTCCACTCATATCTCATCTTGGGTTGAACATTGACTATGTAAAGCCACAATGCTTTAATATGGATGGAGCTTATAGGCTACAAATGATTATTTTTAATGAGTTGGAATTTGTGGCTCTGGCTCATGGGTCCTAGGGAAATGAATGTAAATCCTACATAGATGAATAAAGCAGGAAATGTCATTGATTTAAAATAAACCACGGGTAACCCTCTATAATCAATTCTCAAAACACCGTATTAGGTTATTTCAGTTATATACTTGGTTGTTTTCTGGATGGGAGAAAATGAACAATAAGATGAGCAAAATTATTTGGCTTGTAATAAGATTGATGTTGCAAATTTTTGAGGCTTGATTTGGTTGATCGGATTAGAAGGAAAAGGAACGGCTGTTTTTTTTTTTTTTTTTTTTTTTTAATTAGGTATAGGTGACCTGTGGCACAAGAATCCTGGAGCATTCTATTCTCTGAACACCTTAGGGTAGAGAAGCTATTTTATTCATCTTTATTTTCCTAAAGCCTAATAAGCAAATGATTATTCAAGTTAAAAATTCTACAAATCTTTATACTTTTAAAATGTATGTTCATATTTGTTTATTTTTGAGAGAGAAAGAGAGAGAGAGAGAACAAGCTGTGGAGGGGCAGAGGGAGAGAGAGAATCTCAAATATGCTTCATACACAGCACAGAGCCCCACTCAAGGCTCAATCTCATTACCCTGAGACCATGACCTGAGCCAAAATCAAGAGTCTGAGGTTCAACCAACTGAGCCACCCAAGTGCCCCAAAAATGTATATTCAGATTTGTAGTATTATCTTTTATTTCTTCCATCTCTAAGGCAGGGGGTGGGGGAGTTTCTCTCCCTTGACAAGTACCTTTCTATTTTCTATTACATATTAATAATCATTATTAATTCTATTATTTACTTTCTCTTTTCCCTTTTACCACAAATACTACTCCTTTGGCTTTTTGTTTCCTCCTGGTTTGTTCCAAATCATAGACTTGGTAAGTATCCTTAGATACATACAATGTTTTTAGGGCCCTTTGATTGTACCATTAAAAAAAAATCATTATTTCTCATGATTCTCTGGGTTGACTGATTTTTCTGCTTCGTGTGGTATTTGCTGGCTTCTGAGATGACTGAAAACCCAAGATATCCTTTCTCTCTCTTAGCTAGACATGTTGGTGCAAGCCACCCCCTTACGGACAGAGCTAAGCCTGTAAGCCTTGGTTGTCCCATGTGGGCCTCTTCACATAGCTATTTTGGGTTTATTTTAGCATGGATTCCAAGAAGGAGTGCTCCAAGAAAAAGACCAATGTGCAAGTGCTTATCAAATCTGCATACAGCATAATATGATCTTTTATTGGCCAATGTGAATTGCATGTCAAGCCCAGAATCAATGTGGGAGTATAAATACTAGAGGGTGATTTGTTGTGGAATCCAAAGTAATAGTCTATCATAGTCTGGGATTTGGAGATGAAAAGTTTTGTCAAATACAGATTGCTTCTTTAATAATTTGAAATCAACATTGAGAAGAAATGATTTTTAAAAAGCATGCAAATATTCACTGTATAATTCATAGAAGAAACTCTGGAAAATGTCACCATTTGAAGTCAAGCTATTTTAGACCAAATGTCCTTCAGAAATTAAAACAATATTTAAGGTTTAATTATTAATGTACAAATTTAAGAGATGGGGGATATGGAACCAACCTTTTGAGCATCACTATGGGCTATATACCCCTAATATATTATTTACTTATCAAAGCATTTTTGTGAAGAAAGTATTAATTTTCCAATTTTATTAAGAGAAAATTAAGACTCAGAGAACAATTACCATCATATAGTTTTGAAGAAAATAGTAAATTATGGTTTCAGGGGAAATCTTATCAGTCTCCAAAATCCATGCTCTTTTTACTACACCATGTTTCCAGAAACAAGAAATATATTTAGTTGAGCTTTCAAAAGAAGAAATATAAGCAAGCTTTGTGAAATTCGGGAGAAAACCTGCAAGCATCTGTCAAACCCACCACCATTCTTTCACAGAAGCATGTTTGTTCAGGTTTGCTGTCAACATTTTAACTTTTGGTATAATCTTAGCTTACACTAATCCAGGTTCCAAAAAGACTTGCGGTAATTTATAGTCAAACTAATTTTTGTAAGGATATTTAAAACACATGCTTTTTTCCTCTATGCCTTCTTAATTCTTGGTCATGTCTGTTTACAGTATGAAATTGCCAGATACAGTATTATACCATGTAATGGAAATGTTCAAATCCCTGCTAAAGCAAATTTAGACTAAGACCAAAAATGAGATAAAATAAAATGAAGAAAGAGCAAAAGAATAATCCAAAGGAGCAGTATCATTGTGACTCCTACTTATATCCCTTATGCAGTTTCAGAGTTACAGACGGTACTTTTAAATCACACACAGTAACTTTATTTCTATCAAATGACAATATCTATTCATCTTATGTGTTTTGAGTGGTTGAGAATAAAGAATTTAAATGAATTCTGAAGTGTCTCATCTCTTCTAACCCTTAAAAGCAGCATTTAGTGCTTCAAAGAAGAAATTAAACTCTTGGCAAAGTACCTACTCAGGATATTCAGTTTTTCGGCTTTCATGAGGCCATACTTCATTGAAGAGACATGTTCAAACTAAAAACTCCAGTAATGAAATAACACCAGAACTTAGAATATAAATGATTTTAAAGCTGCTGAGAAAATTCCAGATAAATGTGGTACTAGCCTCAAACTTGGTCTTCTGATTAGTTTAGTTTGACTTCCTTCCAGTTGGTTAGATAAAAATTCCACTGACCTGAGCATAAACTAGCATCCCCAAATAGGTTTGAAAAAAAAATTTTTTAAATAAATGAATAAAAACTGTCCTCTAAGATTTTGTTAATACGGAAGCAGTTTCTGTTGTTTAGCTGGCTGAATTAAATACTATTTCATGGTAGCAACTTTCTGAGAGAAAGAGGAGGGTTCCATTCTTATAGCATTGTTTTATTTCCCTCCGGACCCACTATCCTTTAATGTAGGAAAGAGGGGAGAACGGAAATGGAGTTATTAAGCAGGAGAGAAACGTGGATCTTAGTCATTCGTTGGATTTGTGTTCTGGTTGCACCTTAATGCGAAAAAAAAAAAATCTATTTGCATAGGGCTAGATTTGTACTGCTCTCTGCTGTCCAGATAAAGTAATAGTGATGCTTTGACTATATAACCCTATTTTAGTAGTTCTAAATCTGTAGTCTCTCGATTTATATTTTTCCCTTGAGACAAGATAAAATATGAGTGCTAGGAATATAATATTAAATGACCTTAAATATGACTGGATGTAATATATCTGGATATAGTCGTTGTAAATGGCAAGCTCATTAATATTTACTGAAAAAACTAAGAGACGTGCAAAAAAAGTAAATCAGAAAAACTTTCTACATTAATAAGCATAAGCTTAGTTTATTTACTTTGAAAAAGCATCCGGGGGTACTGAAAGAATAAGACAAGAAGGGTGGAAAGAGATAAAGCCCTGAAAAGGATGTTTACATCCTTATATACTAGAAACAACTTTCAACTTGTGGGCACAATTGTCCCCCAAAATATTTACAAGAGATCTTTATTCAAGTCCCTAGTGATTTGCACATGTCTAAGTGACTACACAGTGTCCTACACTAAAAAAGTGTCCTACACTAAGCTGTGAGGTTTCAAAAATCTCCAAGTTCTTTAAAAATAGAAAAAGGAAGTATATATTTTTTAAATGTCAAAAAGTACTTGAAAGATATTTGGACTGTTGAAATTTGGGAAACCAGGTATCAGTTCTCTTTTTCCTTCTACAGGGTATTTTACCCAATTAACCATCTTTTTATAAAAGAACAAATCCCAAGTGCAGCACTGAGCTGCTACAACCAGTAGATTTCCTGAAGCCACATCTGGCACTAACAGGAGAGACACAATGTGAAGAAGTATACATAAGATGGCACTCTTAATCTTATTCCGTCCATTATAAAAAGAATTGGGCTATAGGATCACTGATGGAGACATGCATGCTTCTTATCAAGTTTCTCCCCTGAGGGAAACCGATAGATGCGGTGAGGCTCTTGCCTCCACAAAGGTCCCAGGAATACATTATGGGCACTTAGAGGCAATAGCAAGTGGTTGGAAGCTAGATTTATTTTTAAAGGGAGTTTCAGTACACTCTGAGCCATATGAATTTTAAAACAAAATTAGAAAGATTGTTAAACAACTTACTACCACTAATAGCAAATAATGGCACAATTTATTATACTGTTTACCTACTGCCTGGCATTGAAAACCTCTGAAAACAAAGCGCATGAGAAATTGTTTAAAGCAGTAGTGAGGTTTTAAGCTCCCATTTGTGAATTAAAAACCAGGAATTTGCCTGAGGTCCACATTATTCTAAATTTTCAAATTCTGTATTTAATGTATAGAGTGTGTAGGTGGCACCATTCTAATCATTGGAAAAAGACATTGTGATGAAAAATTATATAAGTGATGAAAAATATAAGAAAAATAATATGGTATTCATTATATCCCATTGTAAATGAGAAGGGAAATTCTCCTGTAATTCCAAAGTAAAATTGAGTTGGATGTATCAAAATGAGCAATGAATAGAAAGAAGCCAGCAACTGAAAATATGTCTTGCATGTATAATTATTATTATTATTTGACCCTGACATCTAAACTTCAACTTACACCAATACTTTTATGGCATATCCATCATAAGATATAGTTAAATTCTATTGGGTATTGAATTTGAATCTGTCATAACAGAGGCAGGACATCATTTCTGTATACTTACACATAAGTTGTGTAATAACATTCATAATATTAGTAAATATCAGATCTAATTCTTGTTCTATAAAGCCCTATCCCAAATGATAAATATAGACAAATCCAATAAAAAATGTATTTTCTAAAGTAGGGATTGGCAGTGGTTGCAAACGTGAATTGGTAGAGGTAAGTGAATACTACCTGGGACAAAAGACTTCTAACATTACATTAAATGTGCTCTTCAATGAGTATAGATTTCAACCTAAGATTTTGTTTAAGTGTATCTTCAAATTGCCCACCTGATGTCCACTCTCCTGTTTCTTTCAAGTTGTTCAGTATTTTAAAACAAAACAAGAATGAAAGAATGAGAAGCAAAGGAAGTTGAGTAGGTATATCTATCTCTATATCTATGCTAGATTTATCCATTTCTACATTTTAGTTGATTGTAAAACCCGTGGATAACATAAGGGATTCATCAGTCCTTGCTCACATTCCATTTTGATGGTTCCTCTAGGCAGTCTGCTCTTCTGTCAAAAATGATAACTTCCTTATGTTTGGGTTGCCCACAAAGAACAGGCTTGGAAAACAGACTCCTATAAATAATCTGTGGCCTCCATAAAATCCATTTAACTTTGTGAAAGTATAATTTGCAAAAAGTAAAAAACAAAACAAAACAAAAACCCTAAGAAACAACAAAAAAACCAAAAAAACTCCCCACTCAGTGCCCAGATTTGGATTTCTAGTAACATTCTCTAATAGAAAGAAAGGGCTGATTTTTGGATTGGGAAAGGTGATACATAAAATGAGTCTGGAGCATCTTGTAGTGCCAGAAAATAAGGAAATGCTCATATTCTCTATCTCTCTCTCTCTCTCTCTCTCACACACACACACACACACACACACACACACAAGATCTGTCAAAGCGACATGAGAAGGAACTGAAAGGGGTCCCAATGACCAACCTGAAACAATTTGAGCAAGTAATGTAACATTGAATTATAATCCAAGGTATAAAATAAATACCTGTGAATCCATAGCAATACAAATAAATCATTAAATAAATAAACAAATGGAAAGAATAGAATAATTTGCTATGCAGCATTTCCAATAATTTTGGTTGCTACTGCTTCTGCAAAAGTGGAGCCTAACTCCGTACTCTTTATGTGTGGGCGGCACAACCTTCTGAAACGTACAATATGAAAAAGAAAAAGGACTAGTTATTCAGGGGAGAAACCTGACAAAAACTACCTCTGTCAGGTGATTAAGGTCAACAACACTGGTAAATTATGCTGATCTAATGTACCCTTGGTATGATGTGATGGCAGTGTCACTCTACCTCAGTAGTCTTCCTCCCAGTAACCCATAACCCCAGTGTAACGAGAAAACCATTAGACAAATTATATTAAAGGACAATTAAAGGACATTCTACGAGATATCTAAGACTCCTCAAAATCGCCAAGGTCATTATTAACAAGGATGGTGTCACAGTGTAGAGGTCCCTAAGAAGACATAATCATTACATATAATATGTATCCAGTATGAGATCCTGGAAAAGGAAAAGAGCATTAGGGAAAAACTAAGCAAATCTGAATAGAATATGAATTTTAATTAATAATAATATTTCAAAAACAGTTCATTAGTTGTGACAAATGTTCCATACTAATGTAAGGTTTTTATGAGGTTAAAGTGACTGAGGTGGGTGGCTATGGAAATTATCTTTCCTACCTTTGTGACTTTTTTGTAGCTCTAAAATTATTGTAAAATAAAGTTATTTAAGTAAAAAAAAAAGACTCTAAAAAGTGCAAATTGAGGTTGTGTCAGATTTAATTTGCTCATAAATAAAGGATCCACAAGGTGGTAAATCTGGCTCAAAGAGAAAGATGAAAGTATTTATAGTCACTGAAAGAAGTTAAGTTTGAATAAGATTTCTAATTTAGATAAAAACTGATGTATGTCCTACAAAGTAATAAAACTATAAATTTTGAGGGTTATTTTTTCTATAAATCATTTACATCTTTACTAAGTGAAGTTGGACAAGAATTTTTGCATGGCAATTGGTTTTTTTACAAGTTGACATCTTTCTTTAAACATCTTTCTTTACAGAGCTGCGAAATATCCCAATCAGTAGAAAAAAGCAAGTCAAATTAAAGGGACACACTTAGAGAGTCACATAAAAGTTACAAAGGATCCCTTTGCCTATTTTCATGTTTGACAATTTCCCAAAACAGTTTAAACTGCTTGATTTGATTGCGTAGACAAAATGGTGTATGGCCATTTTCTTGCCACAGTAGCATTATGTCTTACAGTGCAATTTTTGAAAGGCACAGAAATTATTTCACAATTTTTTTTTTTAGATTGTTTTTTCCTGGAACATGAGTCATCATTTTCTTTTTAAACCTTCAAAACAAGGTGGTGTCATCCCAGAAACAAGAAAAATGTGTTCTACACATTAATTTAGTAATAAATTACTAACATCTAACAAGTAAGTACATGATTCATTAACACTGTCTTCCTTTAACCTTCTCTTTGAAATAAAAAAAAATTGTGTGTCCAGAATATATAATTTTTTAATAGAAAATATATTGTTTAGAAAACCTGAGTGTTACCTGAGCAAGCATTGGTAATTACTAACCGTTTTGCATTGAAGGATAACACGTGTAATTCTGTAGAACACAGTCGTAATAATTCTCAGAGCTTTTTCAGCTCTGTGTGGTCCACCAAATTAAACAGGTAATGTGAGAAGAGAAAACATAAGAGATAATACATTACATTTTTAAAATGTTTGGAGAAAGTTGCCTGAGAGCTGACAAGTTCTAGGTCTAAGAAAATATTCCAAAACTGAGTTTTTTCGGGGAAGTTCTGAAAGGTCAAGCGCTACCTTTTCCTGGTCTAAAAATGTCAGTTATTTTGTGACAAATATCTATTGTCCAGGCAAAACTATGTATGTCTAATTGAGCCTGCAGGTGACCAGTTGCACGTGCAATTGAATGGCTTATTTGTACTTTTGGCATGACGTTCCAGTGGGTAATTATACATTTAGTTGCTTGTGGGTGCAATTAAGTTTTTTTCACAATTTTTATGCTGTTAAGTGATTGTAGGCTCAAACCTTAAACTCATTTGGAAGATGCTGTGACTGAAAGGTCAGCTTCAAAATCCAAAAAAAATTGGCCACTATACTAACTGGGGAAACTATCAGGAGATTACTGAATTTTACAAATTTGTCAACATGTAGAAGGAAGTACAACTAAAAGAATAAAGGGATTAAAGGAACCACATGGAATGACATAATTTCGTTTATTGGCAGGCATATAATTTCATTTTTACAGTTCAAAATACATTAATTATTGTGTGGAAAAATGAATGAATTAGAGTACCAAAGACCTGTGTCTCTGCTGAGTTCTTGAAGTCGGTCTTAGTAAAAGAATGAGAAAGACCAATAGCTCTGTTATGAACATTATAAATTTTATGGATGTGGCAAAATGAAAATTAGTAAAAGTGTATGGATATCTTAATTAAAAATAGATTTATTGTTATCTTTTTCTATTTACTAAGGAATTTACCAGTTTCAGGGCACCTGGTGGCTTAGTTGGTTAAGCATCTGCTGTAGGCTCAGGTCATGATCCTGGAGTCCAGGGATTGAGCCCTGCATCCGGCTCCCTGCTCAGCGGGGAGTCTGTTTCTCCCTCTGCCCCTACCCCTACTCATGCTGTCTCTCTCTCTCTGGCTCACTTTCTTTCTCAAAGAAAGAAAGAAAGAAAAGAAAGAAAGAAAAGAACGAATCTTTAATTTTTTTTTTAAGATTTTATTTATTTATTTGACAGAGATAGGGACAGCCAGCGAGAGAGGGAACACAAGCAGGGGGAGTGGGAGAGGAAGAAGCAGGCTCATAGCAGAGGAGCCTGATGTGGGGCTCGATCCCATAATGCCGGGATCACGCCCTGAGCCGAAGGCAGACGCTTAACCGCTGTGCCACCCAGGCGCCCCAAGAACGAATCTTTAAAAAAAATTTACAGGTTGGGGAAATCATTCACCTTTCTGTGTGACTAGACCTCTCTGAGTGTCTATTTTAGATTGGGGAATTCCTGGGTGCTCAGACATATTTCCCATTTGGTTATCTAATTAATAAATAGGCAAACATATAGCCATTCTGTCATAAGCTTATCTTTTTAACTTATTCATGCAACTTTGTACAATAGTCATTTAGAAAAAAAAAAATCCCCTTGGCCCTTTGAATGGAGGTCGTATTTAAAGCTGTCATTGTTGGTGTCATGTTTAAGAAGAATCAATTTGGGTTATTGGCAGGTCAATATCAAAATGGAATAACTACCTATTGTATATGCAATATACTATTCCTTTGTCATCTTTAATTTCCTTTGTTTATCGTGTTTTTCTTATAAATAATTCAAGGGGAAGCTATCTGATTCTGAAATGGGTAAATCAATTAATGATTGCCTCAGACTATTTATGCATGTTAGACTCACAAGCAAATGCTAGTCAATAAGGAGAGACTATCAGTTACCTCATTTTGACTATGTTAGAGAACAGTAGCTATTTGTTCTATACTTATGAAATCAACAGTCTTCAGGTTTACGGATATACGTTATAAAGATAAATCTACTGCAAGGGGTTTTCTAATTATCTTCTGATGAGGGAAAAAACTGTAATATTTTATATAATAAAGAAAAGCATCCTAAAGATAATTGATCCTCTAGAGGAGGGAAAAGATGGCTTCCTTCCTTACCCTTTCAGTTTATTCCCCAATCTGACTAAATAGGGATATTCATGCAAATGATAAAAATACAAAGGAGTTGTTTATTTATTTTTTTAAATGCATGTCTTTTTTTTTTTTTTTTACACTTTATTTATTTATTTGAGAGAGCAAGAGAGCACAAGCAGGAGGAGCAGCAGAGGGAGAGGGAGAAGCAGACTCCCAGGGAGCCTGATGTGGGGCTCAATCCCAGGATCCTGGGATCATGACAAGAACCAAAGGCAGATGGCTAACCCACTGAGCCACCCAGGCACCCTAGAGTTGTTTAAATTGTAAAACTTTGTCTCTTGTTCTATAAGCATGGTTAGGTTTTGTTCAACTGATTCTCTGTGTTCAAACCTCTTCCACAAAATAAGGCTGCCTGCCTGTTCTGATACCATTCTCTCACTTCTAAGCTTCTGTTTTACAGAGTATGCAAAGACAACTGTCTGAAGTTGTTTTTAAAAAATCCAACTACACATGCTTTGTATAGTCTGATATAAAAATGCTGGTATTCCTCCCTGAAGGTAATGATTTCAATATTTTTTTACTTTCAGTTTGGCATTGCAAATTACTACCTTAAGATCTGCTCCTTGAAGTTCTTTCCCTTAAACTTCTTTTGACCTTCCAACTCAGCAACTAAAATATTGTGTCTGGAATCTGACAACCTCATAGGTATGTTGGGCATTTCATAGAATAACATGATGTCTGACATACGATAGTGCTCAAAAATATCTCTTGAATTTGATTGAGATGTAAAAGTTGAAGAAAATTGAAGTTTAGAAATGAAATTGAAGTATTGTCTGAAGCATGAATTATCTTTATAAACATAAGCAGTTAGTAAACTTTTGCTTCAACTCCTCTGCCACACATACAAATGCTCTTCTTGATCAGCCTTTCATAGGATTAGCATATACAGTTTCTAATTTTCAGAGACTTTCTGTGTCTCCCATAAAGGGGCTTGTTCAATAGCATGGAGTCATGTCCTGTTAATCTTGGTTGAGGACCCACTCCCCACCACATCCCCCTTTTTTCCCTTATGGAAATGTCAGGGAAACTGAGTAAGGTTTTTTTTTTTTTAATTTAGGAAATAAATATTGGACACTTATTATATACAAGACAAGCATCATGCCTCTGCCAGAAGAAGAGGATAAGGTGAGGCCTTGACCTCAAGCTTATAGAATACAGGTGCAACAAATAACTGACTTGATCATTTTAATTTGGCACATGTTGGAAGTGCCATGATAAGGGTCACATGTAATCTGATAAATAAATAGAAGATCCCAAATCAGGTTCACAAAAGTTTCTGAGAAGTAGGTATTTAAGCAGAGTTGAAAGAGCAGAGTTGGTTCAAGATGAAGAAGGGAGAGGAATTAAGTTGTAGGACGTAATGCTGGCATGGGCAGATCCACAGATCTATAAAGAATATGGCTCGTTATGGTGCATGTAATTAATTCTGAATAGCTGGTCCAGAGTAATTAAGGAGGAAGAGAGTTATAGGAGAATAGTCTGAAAAGAGGGCTGGGAGGGAATCCTGAAGGATTTATATATTATGCTGAAGATTTGTTTGATTGTAAAAATAAAAGTAGTAATTGAATAATGTAAAATCCTAGTAATAACTGATGAGAACCAGGAAAAAAAAAAAATCAGAACCAGGTTAAATAAACAAGCATACAAATAAAAACACAGTGATAATCTGGAACTATTTAGCAAATAGAATGAAGAAGACTTGAAAAATGATTAAAATTTGAATAAACAAAGATAGGAACCTTTATTGAACTTCTTGATTTCTGGCTCAAGTGACATGGGGAATGGTGATGTAATTCTTTATGTAGGGGAAGCAAGAAGAGGAAACAGATCATGAAAGGTATTAAGGATGAGTTCAGTTTGGTACATTTCCATTTGAGAGCCTGCCAGGTCATCTAATTTTTAAGGGAGGAATTATGTTTGGAGTAGCTTAAACAAAGATGTAATAGGAAACTAAAAGAGGCTTTTGAACTGAAGGGTTATTTGATAAAATTTCTGATATAGGGCAAAATTTTAGAATAAAGAATGTAGGATTATCATCAGAAAGTTTCACTATTCTGAAGCAATGCAGTATTTAAAATATAGGAAAAATGTGAAACACAGAGTTCAGGTCTTGTCATCAATTTGAGTCTGTTCTCCTAGTACTGGTTCCAGTTAGACAGCTTTTCCTCTAGTGTCCTCATTGTACCCTGAGCAAAGTTTGCTATTCTAAATGTTTAGAATGCTCTCCTCTTCCTTATGTTTATGCAGATCTTATTTATTTATGAGCCCAACTCAGGACTTATCATGTCTGTGATAGCTCAGAAGTTGTTTACACTGTCATATAATGGCTTTATGTATTTAAATCTCATTTTAACAACTAAGATGTTAAGCCATAGGGACCTTCTTAAATATCTTTGTATCCTCTTTAATGACTTCATGGGTCTAAACATCTAGTAAGTCCCAGTAAATATTTGTCAATTAAAAGAAATATTGGACTGATTGCCTAGAAATGGAAACTTAATGGATATTAAGGAAGGGGGTCTCTCCCAAGATGAAGCACTTTATCTCACAAATTTGACTATAACTTGGGAGTACATTAAAATCTTTATGAAATGATATGGAGCATTTTGCTAATCATTTAGAAAACCATTGCTTGAGGACTTTTAGTTGTGAAAGATACGAGAGAATCAGTGCATCTTCTAGAGAGGCTGACAAGGTAGTAATGGAAACAAGAGTATAGAGGACACCTCGGTGTTTTTGTATTTTAAAAGATATTCATCTTCAGGAATAGCACTAAAGGAGATGTATAAAGTAGAAAGTCTAGTGACATGCTCCTAAGATGAGTGACTGCCTATCTTTTATAGTTTTGTATCCTTGCACTCATTTATTGTTAGAAGTCATTCTAGGAAGGGAGGCACTGGTTTCTTTTCTTTACTTGGAAAGCTCAATCTTTTTGTGGCTTGCTCAGGGTCACAAACCACTGAAAGAACAGAAAATCAAAAGTGGTCTTTTGTGCCATTGTCTGCAATAAATGACACTTCCATTTGTGCCTTCACATGGAGGTATAGTTAGTAATATAAGGGTAAAAAAAACATGCCTTTTGTAATTACATAATCCAATTGATTAACAATGTAAAAATTTTTGGTTTTTGAATTTTCAGTTTTTTTTAAATAAATGTGTTCCTAAAGCTAGAATCATTTTTGCTCAGGTTGTGGCTGAAGTGCATTTTTTATAATCCAAATTATGAAGTACTAAAAAATAAGAGGATGTAATGCGCATGCAGACAGACCTTTAACATAAATGGTAGTGTTTTCAAGGACATGTCCCTGTCTTAAAACAGATTAGCCAAAGATCTCTTAAAATTTATGAATATATTAATAATCTATATTTCATAGTTTATATGTATAAATACTAAACTAGAAATCTGTAACTACAATAGAATGATTGAAAAACCAGATGAACTTGGATTATAATAAATAGGGCAAATAACTAGGCATATATAATATTTTAGGTTGCTGTTTTTTTTTCCATTATAGTTATTATTTCTACGTTCATCCTAAAGTAGAACATGTACCACATTTATTCTTTCAGTACTTGTATTTGAATCATCCCTAACCAATGACAGATTGGAAGGATTGTAAGAATCTGTTAAAGTGAAGACAGAATTAACTAAGGAGGAAAGTCTTTTTCAAAATGCTATTCAGAAAAAAAAGTATAATTAAAAACAATGATAGACATAATTGTTATTTCCTTTGTAGAAACTTTGTCCTTGATGTTCTCTTTCCTTTAGAATCAGTATATAAAGTGAAGAATTAAAATATGAATAAGAAAATAGTCATTTCTTGAAGGACCACATTTTTTTGATATTTACATTTGCCTATAGATTTGATGTTTAATCAGAGAAAACCATGATGGTTTTAGCAAATGGTGATTAAATGCTATTAAATGAGAAAATCAGTAATGAAGGTTTGTAGAAGATAGATTTTTATTAGCAATGATTTCCATATGATCTCTGATGTGACAGAATGATACATGAAGCTTGCTCCTAGAATTTCCATTTCACATGATTTTACTCATGATCTAATTTGTAGCCCACTCAATTTTTTCAAATGCTGTAGGATGAGGCTTTCCAGGTGGCAAGAATCTCCAGAAGGTATCAGGCAGGGTTTGGGAGCCACAGAAAGAGAGGTTTAATATAGGTTGTTGTATTCGGTAATTAGCATAATGTTGTTTACTGTGAGAGCAGTTAAAATAATGTAAAAGAAACTAAGGAATTAGGACAATGTAGTTTAAGTACCTGACATTAAGGTTTTGAGTGCCAAGGCATGCATTTCAAAAGACATTGATCTTGAATAAACATATTGCCTGCTATGACAGAGCCAGCAGGAACACAGCTAGATCAGGAATTAGGCTGCCCCACCTAAGAAGTTCCCCCATTTTAGAAAGCCCAGGAATAACCAAGATAATTGACCTCTTGAGTAATCCCTTTCTCCACTCTAATTCCTGCTCCTATACCTTATTGTTATTATTTTTTTTAACATTTGTTTATTCTACAAATTTTTTTGTTTGTTTTTTTGAGCATAGTTGACACAGTGTTACATTAGTTTCAGGTGTACAACTTAGTGAATTGAGAAGTCTGTACATTATGCTATGTTCACCACAAGTGTAGCTACCATCTGTCTTATTAGATCACTATTACAATATCATTGACTATATTCTTTGGTGTACCTTGTATTCCTGTGACTCATTCATTCCATAACTAGAAGCTTCTATCTCTTCCCCCCTTTATCTGTTTTGCCCAACTTCCCACTCATCTTCCCTCTGGAAGCCATCAGTTTGTTCTCTGCATTTATAGGTCTAATTCTGCTTTTTGTTTGTTTATTCATTCGTTTCTTCTCCTCTGTTTTCTCCTTCCCTCCCTTTTTCCTCCTCCTTTTCTTCTTCTTCTTCTTCTTCTTCTTCTTCTTCTTCTTCTTCTTCTTCTAGATTCCATTGGTATTTATTTTTCTCAGGCTACTTATTTCACTTAGCATAATACCCTACAGGTGCATCCACGGCCCAAATGACACAATCTCATCCTTTTTATGGCTGCATTATTCCTATGTACATGTGTGTATATATGATATACATATATTTTCCTTATCCATTTGTCTGTTGGACGCTTAGATTATCTCCATATTTGGCCATTGTAAATAATGCTGCAATAAACATAAGGGTACATATATCTTTTCAAATTAGTGTTTCATTTTCTTTGGGTAAACCCAGTAGGAGAATTAATGAATCATATGACATTTCTATTTTTAATTTTTAAGGAACCTCCATTCTGTTTTTCACAGTGGCTATACCAATTTACATTCCCACAGTAGTATACAAGGATTCCTTTTTCTCCACATCCTTAACACTTGTTATTTCTTGTCATTTTGATTTTAGCCATTTTAACACGTGTAAGGTGACATTCATCGTGGTTTTGATTTGCATTTTCCTGATGATTAATAATGTTGAACATCTTTTCATGTGTCTATCAGCAGTCTACCACCATAGATAAAAATAAACTCAAAAAGGATTAAAAAATTAAATGTGAGACCCGAAACCATAAAAATCCTAGAAAACAATACAGGCAGTAATTTCTCTGATATTGGCCTTAGCAAGGTTTTCTAGACTTGTCTTCTAAAGCAAGAGAAACAAAAGAAAAAATAAACTACACCAAAATAAAAAAGGTTTTGCACAGCAAAGAAACCATCAACACAAGAAAAAGGCAGCCTACTGAATGGGAGAAGATATCTGTAAATGATATATGTTATAAGGTATTAACATCCAAAGTATATAAGGAATTTATACAGTTTAACACCAAAAACAAACAAACAAAAACAGATTAAAAAAATGGGCAGAGGATCTGCTCTTATGCTTTAAATTAACCAATAAAGATTGAACCCAGAATTGAAACCTAATAAAGACAGATCTGGCCCAGGTCTGAGGGAAGTGTCTGTGGCAGTTTGCTAAGAGTAATACCAGTCAGGCAAATGCCTGAGGCATGCCCAGCCTATAGCATTACTACCAGTAGAGTAGGATTTACACAGCATGTAGGCAATAATGAGGTAAATGCAATCATTGTGTTCTGCTGCTTCCAAAGTTTAGAAATGAAATGCAAGAAAAGGTGGCTAGAGGGACAATAATGTCAAGGCAAATGTTGTGACTGCTTACATTATCGCTTTAATTTCACAGGGGTAGGGGGTGTGGCCCTACCTATCTTTTTAATGGTCAAGAGGAAAGTAACAATGTCAGATGCAAATTAGGGTCACTCTATTCTTTAATATCTAGAGAAAATAAACTCAAATCTAATACCCTACTCTGTGGAAAATATAAGGTTAATTCTCAGGCGATTTACGTTCTCATGTCACCCCTGGTTCTGAGTTTCTGCTTTGATTGTTTAGGTATATGGAGATCTCATTATCTTGCAACTGCTGCTTCTATTCCAGGACTTTTTCTTGTTTACACAAAATAAAGTATTTGCTTATTGTCTTTGTGCCTGTAGGACACACAGTTTTGAAACTTACGTCTTGTAGCAATACAAATAACTTAAAATGGAATATTTCATATCCTAGCTTTTAAAAAGACAAGATTTGGTTTCTAATCTCTTTGTATTTCTCCATCTGCCCTCTACTTTTTTTTCTATATCACTAGATGAAAAACAAACAAAAAACAAAAAAACAGAAGGAAAATAAATAAATTCCAACAATTTTAACAATTTTTATTTGTTTAAAAAGAGTAACCCAACCTTCTTTTTAGTTTTGGTGTTTCCTATGAGGTTCTAGTCTCTGATCTGAAGCCTGCCTTTTCATACGCAAAAACTTCTGTTTTATAAACAAAGACAGTTCTTAGAAGAATCTGATAGCAGGGGAAATATCAACTATCAAGTCTGTAAAACTATTCTTACCACTAATTTTAGCCAACCCTTCATATTGAATTATCATCTTCTGTCTTGGATTTTCAAGTGTCGGACCTCACAACTAGAGGCACCTCAGGTGGGCAAGTGATCCATAACTCCTTGTCTCCCAAGCAATTCTTATTAATTGCCATTATTTGTTTTACATGTTATATTCCCGGAGTAGACTGAAAAGTACTTAAGGTCAGGAATTCAGCAATAATCATACATCAACATAAAGAGCACCATAGGGTTAACAAGTCAATATGGAATGGATATGCAAATATCATAAACAGGAAGAGAAGGCAGGAGTCATATAGTGGCCCCATAATTCGTCCTCTCTATAGGACATGGACTGACTCTATCTCTCTATATTATATCATATGTATTACAGGAAGTGTGCCATAAACACCCACATTGTCTCCTCAGTCTGAGGAATTTACAACTTCCCTGAGTCAAGAGTTGCATTTTTCCGTTAGAACTCTAAGCAGTCTTTTTTACTCTTCGCTTATTTCATCCCCTAATCTGTGATTGGTCTTTTAAGAAATAGATTGAAATATATTGTTGTAATACACACAGCAGGATTTTGGAGGAAAGGGACACAACAATTACAAGCAGGTAAATAATGTGAAATCAACCTGCAATACACTTGAAAAAGAGAAAGAGAAAGAATATTGTGTGTAGT
Organism: Ursus maritimus; assembly: GCF_017311325.1. Classification (NCBI taxonomy): domain Eukaryota; kingdom Metazoa; phylum Chordata; class Mammalia; order Carnivora; family Ursidae; genus Ursus; species Ursus maritimus. Next base: position 49,201,542 of record NW_024426552.1, on the reverse strand, counting down.
GTTCTTGATTCTGTGTGACTCTTCATTTGATGAATTTATGCCCCAGTGTAATATGGGGTCTCTGGTTCTCCTGTTTTATCAGTTCTCATAGTTGCCTTTCACCTCCTTAATGTCAGCATTTCTCCAAATTAAGTGTATCTATGGTGTTAATCCGATGTTTATAAAAAGCTTGTTCCTCTAAGGCATGTAACCCATGCATCACAGCATACAGCGCGATCACGTAGAGAAGCCATCTGTGCAGAGATGGGTGTTTATTATATTGGTTGTAAAAAGTTTGTATTTATTATGCATGAAATGTTGAATAATTTGAAATGGATTTTAGATAAATACCTAAATATAAGACAACTATCACATGGCATTGCCAAATAAAGATGTAGTGATTAGATATAACAATAAGAGAAAAACAACTGTCTGTGTTCGTATCAAACATGGATTCCTTGAGAGATTTTCAAGGATTCAAACCAAACACAATTTTTGCTCTGTGTACTGAATTTCCAGCAGAATCTCTAGAGTAAATATACTCTTAAATGTAACACTTTATATTCCTCAATCCCTTTCTAAAGATAGTCATTTTGAAGCTCTATGATTAAAAGTTTCTTCATGTTATGATGTGTATATATGTCTGTGTGTGTATGTCCACACATGGGCGGAGATGGATTTAATAACTATTTTAAACAAAATCCTTGTGAGTCAAAATCCTACCATTTAAAGCAGAAAATATTTAGAGCAAAATCATCTTCCTGTGTGTTTGTTTGTTTGTTTGTTTGTTTTAATAGTGATTTGATACCCATGCCTGTGAAACACTGATTTAGGGGATACTTCTGATTTGGTGGCAACAAGCAGTGAAGGGGTAGTGATTACTGAGTTTGGATAAAATACTGTTTTAAATGAAAACCAAGCTGTTTGGAGTGTAATAGGCCTGAAACCTATAACTCTGTTTATGATGAGAAAGGACCCAGCCACAACTGCATTACCGTCCTCTAGCTTGCTGTAATATAATTATGGGGAGAGTGGTGTTTTTAGTGAGTTAAGTAGATTTTTAGAGTGCCTTAGCACATATTTGATGTCTTGTAATGAAAAAACAATGTGGTTTAAAAGGAAGATAAGGGTGATGGGCAGCCAGACAGAGTTTGAATTTGCCTGGAGGTTATGGAAAGGAAGAAAGGATTCATTCTCCTTTATTTATATCACCACCGTTTATATTCTGTCTCAGACATGATGTTTGTTTAATTTTGATGTATTGTTAAATCTTAACATTGACTTTAAAAACTGAGTCTATCCTCTTTCCCATATGATATTATTCCTGGATGTCACACTTCTCCCCTCTCACTGCCACTGTTGTGATTCTTCTCTGGTTGCCCAACCTCAAAACTGAAACCTCTTACTCTCCTAGTCCCGGTTCTCATCCACATCTGATTTATCAGTAGGTCTAAAAATTCTATGTCCATTTTAAATTTGGCCTGCCTCTCCACGTCCTATGTAGCTGCCAATCTCTCTTAAGTTCCTAGGTACTATATACCAACTTACTTGTACCTTCACTGTGCAGAGATTACCCTCAGGTTTCCTTCCAATTCATTTGTCAACTTTTGCTTGATGTATCAGTTTCAGGATTATTCATGGTGTTCTGCTGTTCAAAATCTATAGCAATTCTTAATTGTTGCGTGCCAAATTTGCTTTCAAGACCCTTTTCAGTGTAAGTTAACCATCCTAATTTTTCATTTTTACTATGTGTGAAGTATGTCCCCTGTCACAGGGCAACTTCCTCGCCTGCAAGGGAACATGTGCCACACACCTTATGTATCTTTAGGCAAATTAAGTTGAAGTAAAGTTCATGGAATTAACTTCTCAAATTATTATTATTTCAAGAAAGAGTGAAGAACAGAGTGTTTACTATAATCATGGCCTTCACAATTTTTTTTAAGAATTTAAGCGATATTAGTTTTTATCTTTCTAGACTGGAGTGTATTACTTATTTTATTAAACTTAACATTTGTTTCAACATGTTTCAATATTAATATTTTAGAATTTTCAAACTATTATCATTTATTCAACAAATATGTATTGATCACCTGTTAAATGCCAGGTGCTTTACCAGTCATTTTTCTGAGTATAAGTAATACATATAGAGAAGCTTACATTTTAGAAGAAAACAAAAGTAGATAAGCCAACAGTCAAGATAATTTCAATAGAACAGGTCCGAAGAGAGAATAAAAGAAGTGGAAATAACAAAGAGCAGTAATGATGGGGGAAAGAAGTGGGTATCTTCAATAGAGTAGTCTGTTAATTCCTCTTGAAAAGAGGACACTGAACAAGACTCTGATGTTCAAAAGGAGTCAACCTTACAGAGATCCAAAGAAAGTCCATACCAGACAAAGAAAAGAAACATGTTATCCTACCTCACTGGCCTTCTGTCTGTTTCTGAGCATGATATAGAGATGAAAAAGAATTCTAGGGCAGAGTCTTGAGATACGCCAACATTCAGAATTTGATGGTATGCAAAGAGAAAACAATGGGGAATAAGAAGGAGAGCTAGTGAGATAGGAAGAAAATCAGAGTAGTATGTAGTTATGGGAGCACATTCCAAAAATACCTCAAGGAAACAGGGAGATTCCAATCATGTCATCTGCTGCTTAGAGCTGAGGTCAAACACAAACCAAAATGAACATTGGATACTACGACATGAATGTCACTGATGACTGACAAAGAGCAGTTTCTCTGAATCAGAGAAGATAAAGTGGGAAGATTAAAGACTATAAGAAAGCTGAGACATTGTAAACAACTTGATTTGTGTTTGGGACATTTTGCTGGTAAGGAAGTAAAAGAATTTTCAAAGTAAATAATGTGGTCAAGAGAGACTTAAAAATAAAGTAGATTGTATGCTATTGGGAATGACTTTGAAGACAAGGAAAAATTGGAGATATAGAACAGAAACAATGTAATTGCATAACCAAGGTATTGAGTGTTCTAGAGGAGATGGAACCCAGAAATGAAGCAAATTGAAACTTGCAGCAGAGAACAGGAATAAAGGAATAATTATTCAGTACAGATGTAGTTTATCAACTCACTTAATTGTGAGATGATAAGGACTTTTCTCAATTTCTTTCTATCTATCTATCTATCTATCTATCTATCTATCTATCTATCTATCTATCTGAAATATGAGGCAAAATCATAAGCTGAAAGAATGCTTAGGGGATTGAATAATGATTTGGTAAGGAATATGTGGTATGAAATATCCTTCACAGGGATTGGGAAGAAAAACTCACCAGACAAATATATATATATGGACTGCTGACAGTGTTGAGTGCTCATAAGAGATTCATGATTATGAATTTCAAGTGAGACTAGCCAGCACTGTTGTGTCATTTTTCTTCAGAAATATTGACCTACAAATGGGGATGTGCACAGAGTTGAGATTTAGGACATAGATAACAGAGGAGAGTTGTTTCTCTTGAAATATGGTGTCCTGATGAATATAAAATATTCCCAATTCTAGAATCCCACATTTGATGTATTTTTCATTTCAGTTCCAGTGCTCTTTCTCATATAGTTGCACTTTTAACTCCAATAGACATCATTAAAAAATAATCTGATAAATTCTGCTTGTAATTATTGAGGTCAGTCATTCAAAACATTTATGCACCAAGAAAAGACGCAATTTAAAGAAGCAACAGGGTTTAAGGAAGCAACAGGGGGCTCCTGGGTGACTGTGGGTTAAGTGTTGGCCTTCAGCTCAGATCATGATCCCAGGGACCTGGGATCAAGCCCTGCATGGGGCTCCTTGCTCAGTGGGGAGCCTGCTTCTCCCTTTCCCTCTGCTGCTCCACCTGCTTGTGCTCTCTCTTTCTCTCTCTCAAATAAATAAATAAAACCTTAATAAAAAAATAAAAAAGCAACAAAATTCTCCAAAAGACCCCACAATTGAAAAGGTATCATTTACTATAAGTTATTTTATTCTAAATTTTATTTATTTAATGAAATTTTAAATGTGTATAGAACAGGGGGTCCTGGGTGGGGCAGTTAGTTAAGCGTCCGACTCTTGGTTTTAGTTCAGATCATGATCTCAGGGACGTGAGATCAAGCCCTGTGTCCAGCTCCATGCTCAGAGCAGAGTCAGCTTCAGATTCTCTCTCCCTCTCTCTCTGCCCCTCCTGCTCATGCTCTCTCTCTCTCTGTCAAATAAATAAATAAATAAATAAATAAATATTTCTTTTTAAAAAAATGTTCATAGAACATACTTAGATCATGTATCATTGATGCCATAATGGACTTCATAATATGGGAACCTGTTGAAATAACTTTATCTTTCACAATAATGAATTTCATTAAAGACATTATAGAATAAAAATCCAAATATCAATCAAATTTTAAAAAGAAAATGATGATATAAGAGAGCAATTTTTAAAATTGACTTTAGCAATGCAACTTTTTTTTTTTAAGATTTTTTATTTATTTATTCGACAGAGATAGAGACAGCCAGCGAGAGAGGGAACACAAGCAGGGGGAGTGGGAGAGGAAGAAGCAGGCTTATAGCGGAAGAGCCTGATGTGGGGCTCGATCCCAGATCGCCGGGATCATGCCCTGAGCTGAAGGCAGACGCTTAACCGCTGTGCCACCCAGGCGCCCCAGTAATGCAACTTTTAAATAAATACTATAGAAGAAACAAATTATTATTAGCAATTTTAAACTTGCAATGAAAAAAATCCCAACTAAATATAGTATTTGAACTTGAAAAAAATTATATATGGGACTGATAAAAGATATGCTTCATAAAATTATAACCCTACTGCTGTTAACAGTGTATCTTGTTTCCAAAACTGCATTTTGAATGAGCCTGAAGAATAGTTTCTAAGTGCATAAACAAATTGGTTTCACTCTTTGCTAATTTTCCTCTTGTGTTGTGGAGGAGGGTGGCTTAGATAATTGATTTTGAAGGCCAGAAGAGTTTGCCTGCTGGTCTCCAACAAAGAATTCAACTAAACAAACCTAAAGAACATGATTTCTAGGTGAAGATGGCTTTTTATTTATCCCCTATATTTATCTTTTATTTATTGATCTAATCTATGTAAATCAAATCTTTACCTAAAGGCTACAGAGTTCTTGCACACTATGGAAATTCAATGTTCAACCTGAAGTCAATTCTCAATTATTCAGTGGCTGGTTCTCCAATCCAGTGCAAGGATAATTCATGCCTCTGGCTGCTTCTCCTTCTCTCAGTGCTTGCATTTTGGCTGCTTTGCTTACTGTGATTTTTCTCCCTTAGAGGATCAACAGTGATGCAATGCCAGGTGCATCACTCTGAAACCTCACCTTCAAATTTTCAATTTCCAGCTTTTAACCAAATCAATATTTTGGTTAACGATTTTACCTCTGATGTCACATGCTTTCTCTGTCTCACTTATTTCCCAATTTATAGCCTGATGCAAATTAGCCACATGCCTGGATACAAGAACCAGATTGCTGTGTTTATAACTCCTGTGCTTGCCCTAGCATGGGTACTATAGACTGTTAACAATTCCTTTCTTCTAGAATCTGCCACTTTCAGTGAATATTTTAGGACTGTTCTTTATGAGTATCCCTATATTATTGGTTATTTTGGCAGCATATCCACCAGTTATTTGGTGAATGATATATAGCACCAGGAAAATTAAAAATTAAAATTCTTACACTATCCCAATCTGCTGTTATTAGCAAATATTTATTTATTGGATTTTCTAAGATGCATAAAAATAGTAATATTTCATATTTGATATTAAACACACTATTTGCTGTCTTCAAAGATATATATTATGTATAATATATACATATATAATATTTATAATATATAATATATTAAATATATATAATATTTAAGAACTTGAATTTTTATATGGTTTCTTGAATTTTATTAGGATGTCAAGCTCTGAAAGAATGAAGACACCTATAGAAAATCGATTAATCAAACTTTTCTCAATTGTTTTCATCATCTTGACTCAGGATACCCTACCATTTTTGTCAGTCTAGAATTATCTTTTCATTCTGTCTCATTTTGCTTCTATCAGGCAAAATTTACTATACTTCTATCAAGCTTTAAAACTCACCATTGTGTGTGACAGGTTACTCTACCACTTCAACAGATAAAGAATTCAGATCCATATTTTGTTTAAATGATGGGAGAAAGACCAAATAATTTTATTTCATCTCAGGAGGAACTTGACTTAGGTCTGGTATTCTTTCCTCACCTTGAAATGATGAGGTTGTAGGATATACGTGAGGTTCAGTGGGGTGGAGTCCGGAGCCGACGACCAAGAAAGAATTCTTGAAGTGTCTTTGGTGCAAAATTGGTGGTTTATTAAAGCACGGGGACAGGACCCATGGGCAGAAAGAGCTGCTGCCCCGGGTTGCAAGAGGTAGCTGATTATAAACCATGGGATTGAGGGAGGTAAGGAAAAGGGGAGGCTGAGAAAGCACTTTCATATGTTAAAGACTCGCAGGATATTGGAGGCCTTGCTATTGTCAAGCTAAGGCTGTCCCTCCCTCTAATGAGGCACTAACATGAAGACAGTTGGGAGTCTCCCGGAGGAATGATCACAAGTCCTTGTCAATGGGCTTCAGGTTTAAAAGAAATTCCATTTTATTTACATTTCCTTCTGCTTTGGCCTCCTTCAATTGTATGGAGGGAATGGTAATGTTAGGGCTCCAGGAAACTGAATTATGGGTCTCTGGAAGTTAGGCTATTGATAAGAAAGCTTCTTCCTTGTAAATCACTAGGACGTGTAAACTGAGGGAGACTCAGGTCTTGCAGGACTGTGATCTCTGTTCGTTAACCATTTGTTTTTCTTTTCCTTGGCTTTTGGGCAGCCAGGGGTGCCTGAGGAACATCACGTACATCCCTTTGGGGAGTGGGGGGGGGGGTTGCAGGTCCTCAGTTTCTGCTTTGTCCTCAACTTGCCTTCTGTTCCCTCATCAGAAATTTGATTCTTGGTCATTCATAGTCATAATATCAAAACAACCACATCAAGCTTCCCTTCAAACAATTCTGTAGCCACATACATTTTATATACTTCATAGTTTCAATGATATGGTTACTTCATTATTTGTGATTTTTCAAATGAATTATAGGCCTGGTATTATGGGTCCAACTGAAAAAGAAGACACCTTTCTAATGAAAAAAAAAAATCATGCCAGATTCATTTCTTTCTCTTCAAGGAGGCAGAATACATATTTCCCCCATGCTTTATAAAAATGCTTATTATTCTTTTGTTCAATTATTTAATTCCCACCCTTTTCCAGAGGAGAAAACATAATGATTTCTCCTTATAAATATGTTTTCTATTGGATTTGTTATTTATGCAGGCTCTCTAAATAATCTATGCACCATTAATTGCAGCTATTACTAAGCAAATATGATAATTTGTTGTTGTTGTTGTGTGCTTAGTCCTATTACTTAAGGGCACAGCATGAAAGGTAATTGAAGAACTGGCATGAGTAAAGAGAAATATAGATGTGTTCAGAATTAAGAGAAAAATATCAGAAGAAAACACTTGGCAGAGCAAAAGTGAAGCTCAGTCAACTTAGACAAATTGAAGAAGTTTTATCTACATGCATTAATACTTCAACTGTTTTTACTATTCAACTGATTAATTCTGTAACTTCTGTATTTTTTAAAAATATTGTGTTGACTATTACTTAGTTGGTCTCTATGGAGAAAAAAATCGAATTGATTCATTGAACAAAGCATCATATTGAGTTGTCCACAGCAAAATGGGACTATAAATATCTGAGTAATAGTTAATGCAAAAGTTGTTGTCATATTTTATCTTTGGATTAAGAGTGAGGAAAGTGAATTATTTCAAAGACCAATTTAGTGACCATCTAGTGAAAGAATTGGTTTAATTTGAATTTTTACATATTATTCATCTCATAAAAAATGTATACATTTTTTTTTATGTTATAACATTGTATGGAACTATTGGGTAAAAGTAGGTTTCAGATTCTACCAGATTCTAAAGGATATTAGGTTGGGTTAATGCGATTTGGTTTTTGTAGAAGGTCTATAGGATTATATGAAAGACATTTCATGGAAATCCTATATTGAAACACTATTATAATTGTACTTTCTAAACTTAAAGTTGACATGTTACAATATACTTTTTTTTTTATCTAAAAATGAAGTATATGGCAAAAATTATAACCAGACTGTCTTTTTGTCAAACTCTTAATAAAGTAAGGAAGAGGGCTCGGAACAACATTTCTTTTGAGATCAAATTTGCTGAGAACTATACTATCTTTGTATAACAATAGAACATTCTTAAGTCTTGGAATTGGCTGTCAAACGCTCCTATTGCTCAGCTTTATTTTTAACAATGTTCCTTAGCAGGGAGCCTAATATTTGTAACATTTTGATTAATTTCATCATCAGCCCTTAATCTGACTCCTAGTTAATTGTGCACTAACAATGCCAAGAGGCAATAACAAGTTATAATGAATGACTTCTAGCAGACTGGGAATTTCTCCATGAAGGAGGTGATGCAGGTGGATAAGATAGGGGAATAATGTGGACCAATCAGAGTTGCTGTAACTCCCTGGGGCTGAGGCACTACTCCCCTTCAGGCATTTTCTTTTCCTTCTTTTCTTTCTTTCTTTCTTTCTTTCTTTCTTTCTTTCTTTCTTTCAAGTGTAATTTTTTTTTCACAGGAGGTTTTTGTGTGTGTGTGTTTGTGTGTGTGTGTGTGGTTTTTTTGTTTGTTTTCCTATTTGGTTCTAAGTGTTGTGCAAATGCACAGAAAAAATAAAACTAAACGCCTTCCAAAAAAAAAAAAAAAAAGAGAGAGAGAGAGAGACAGAGAGAGAAAGAGAGATAGGAAAATAATGAATGGTTTAAGATTGGTTGGATCCTTCAGTGGGAAGGAAGATGAGGACCCTTGGCCCAGTGACTAACTGAAGACCACAGAATAATTTAACACAAATGATGGCATATGTCTAGTGACAGAAGTTAAATGCTTTCTTAAGTTCTAATAATAACTTGTTTTCTATAAATGTGAAATCATTAAACTATGCATATGGTTAACTAGGGACTTTGTAAACTCTATATGAAAATTAAATGCAGGGCAGTTCTATGGTTTTTTGACCATATTTGAGTAAGAATCAAGCAAGCATTGCATGTTCAATATTGATTTAGCATTGTGTTAGAAGTTTAGGCATATACAATTTTTTAAAAAATATATTATTTCTTGTCCTGAAGATGAGGAGAAAAAAGGTTAATTCAATGTTAGTTTTGGTCCTGGTTAATGTAATTAGTTGCAATGGTTTATCCTCTGATGTGAAATCATCTATGATTGATAGGTGTAATTTGTTGATCCTGCAAAGAATTGAGAAGAAATGAATTAATTTTTCATTACCACTGAAAAGTTTTTGGGTAAAGGCTTAAAATGATTATCCGTAAATATCTGTTGAATGAATTTTGCAGAAGTTATGACTATAATGTAGTGCCCCTGAATCTCCTGGGAAGCTTTTGTTTATTTTCTGATTTTTATGTTTATTTTTGTTTTTTAATTAAGAACCTGTGTTCTCCAAGCAAATACTTTAAGGCTCTTAAGTTTTGTTTGTTTGTTTGTTTGTTTTTTCTTAATACATCTTCCAAAATCAATTTATTAATTTGCTAAGTACTCATTTCTAAGTTACTAGTACTATCAATACATAAAGTAATACTGTTCTGGGATGTATCTATCTATCTATATTTGTATGTCTATCTATATCTACATATAGTTATAAATTCTCTTTTTATTCACTTTATTTTATTTCATTTATTTTATTTTTCCTGGGTTAAATAAATTTGAAAGACTAAACACTGTTGTATCTATTGATTAATGCATTGAAGGACCTGGGAAGTTCTCCATTAAAAAATTCATTTCAACTTTATTCAGTTCAGTATTTTCTGAATTGATATAGCATAGAAAAATTTTTTGAGGCACTGTTGACAATATTTTCAGACATGCATTTTAACAGTGAATAAAATAATAAGTTGTGCATCATGCAACAGTTTCACATAGTTCATAGTATAAAAAATGATAGAGAATATTCTGGCAAAGGAGCATGCATCTGGAGAATCGGGGGAAAAATATGTATATATATCTACATGCATAAGATCAGAAGAGTCAGTAAGATGAATGAATGCAAATGAGACTTTATTAAAACACTCATGAAGCAAGCTCCTTGTAATAATGAGAAGAAATTATCAGGCAAGAAGGCCAATTCAACTCAATTCATCAAATACATTGAACATCTCCTATGTAAAAATATTGTGCCACTTGCTGCCAGCATTCTAAAATGAGCTTCTAAAGACACAGTTCCCATCCTTAAGGAATTTTTAACCTAATGTGATAGACCAGTATAGAAGATAATACATAAATAAACAAACATTTTGCACAATGTGAGGGTCATAGGAATTTTAAAAAATGCTTTGGGGATCCAAGCAATGACAGAGAGTATGTGAGTACAGAATGCGTGGTTAATTGACAAAGAAAAATAACATTTAAATAAATGAAGTTGAGCACTATTTTAGAGCAATTTCACAGACACTGTTGGGTAGTACATAAGATGGGAATAAATGACTTGTATTATTTTTCAGAAGAAATAAATCAAAAAGAAGGAAGCCATGATTTAATATTACTCGTCATAATAGCAGAGAAAACAAACCAAGTGAAGAAACAAAGCGTAATCCTTGTCTAATGGTTCTCAATAGTTAGCACCTAAATGCTTGTTAAAAATTTAAACATAAGATTCTCTCCCTTAGAGAATTTGGTTCAATAGTCCTAAAGTCATTCTGGAATTTTTAATTAATAAAAATCTTTTTATTTAAGCAATCCATGCACCAAGCATTTAAAATGATACCCTAATTTTTAGGAATGCAACTCACTGGATAATGTGTTTTTTGGGTATTGAGTTGGATAAGTTCTTTATGGATCTTAGATACCAGATACCAGCCCTTTATCTTTTATGTCATTTGCAAATATCTTCTCCCATTCTTTTGGTTGTCTTTTGGTTTTGCCAACTGTTTCCTTTGCTATGCAAAAGCTTTTTATCATGATGAAGTCCAAATAGTTCATTTTTGCCTTTGTTTCCCTTGCTTTTGGAGACGTGTCTAGCAAGAAGTTGCTGCAGCCCAGGTCGAAGAGGTTGCTATCTGTGTTCTCCTCTAGGATTTTGATGGATTCCTGTCTCACATCGAGGTCTTTCATCCATTTGGAGTTTATCTTTGTGTATGGTGTGAGAGAGTGGTCAAGTTTCATTCTTTTGCATATAGCTGTCCATTTTCCCAATACCATTTATTGAAGAGACTGTCTTTTTTCCACTGGATGTTTTTTCCTGCTTTGTCAAAGATTAGTTGCCTGAAAAGCCAAGGGTCCATTTCTGGGTTCTCTATTCTGTTCCATTGGTCTATGTGTCTGTTTTTGTGCCAGTACCATGCTATCTTTGTGATCACAGCTTTGTAGTATAGCTTGAAATCCAGCAACGTGATGCCCCCAGCTTTATTTTTCCTTTTCAACAATTCCTTGGTGATTCAGGGCCTTTTCTAGTTCCACACAAATTTAAGGGCTATTTGTTCCAGTTCTTTGAAAAATGTCATTGGTATTTTGATCGGGATAGCATTGAAAGTGTAGATTGCTCTGGGTAGCATAGACATTTTAACTATGTTAATTCTTCTGATCCATGAGCATGGAATATTTTTCCATCTTTTTGTGTCTTCTTCAATGTCTTTCAAGAGTGATTTATAGTTTCTAGAATATAGGTCCTTTACATCTCTGGTTAAGGTAATTCCAAAGTAACGTATGATTTTTGGTGGTATTGTAAATGGGATGGATTCCCTAATTTCTCTTTCTTCAGTCTCATTGTTCGTGCATAGAAATGCAACTGATTTCTTAGCATTGATTTTGTATCCTGCCACATTACTGAATTGCTCTATAACTCCTAGTAGTTTGGGAGTCGATTCTTTTGGGTTTTCCATGTAGAGTATCATGTCATCTGCGAAGAGAGACATTTTGACTTCTTCTTTGCTGATTTGGATACCTTTTATCCCTTTTTGTTGTCTGATTGCTGTTGCAAAGGACTTTACAAATTACTATGTTGAATAATGGCGAGTGGGCATCCTTGTCGTATTTCTGATCTTAAGGGAAAAGTTTTCAGCTTTTCCCGTTGAGAATGATATTTGCTGTAGGCTTTTCATAGATGGTTTTTATGAAATTGAGGAATGTACCCTCTATCCCTACACTCTGAAGGGTTTTAATCAGGAAAGGATGCTGTATTTTGTCAAATGCTTTTTTTGCATTGAGAGGATCATATGGTTCTTGACTCTTTTCCTGTTGATATGATCTATCACACTGATCGATTTGCGAATGCTGAACCATCCTTGCATCCCAGGGATGAATCCCACTTGGTCATGATGGATAATCCTTTTAATGTACTGTTGGATCCTATTACCCAGGATCTTGTTGAGAATTTTGGCATCCATATTCATCAGGGAAATCATTCTGTAATTCTCCTTTTTGATGGGGTCTTTACATGGTTTGGGTATCAAGGTAATACCGGCCTCATAGAATGAGTTTGGTAGTTTTCCTTCTGTTTCTTTTTTTTTTTAAAGAGATTTTATTTATTTATTTGCCAGAGAGAGAGCCAGCAAGAAAGGGAACACAAGCAGGGGGGTGGGAGAGGAAGAAGCAGGCTCCCAGCTGAGGAGCCTGATGTGGGGCTTGATCCCAGAATGCCGGGATCACGCCCTGAGCCAAAGGCAGACGCTTAATGACTGAGCCACCCAGGCACCGCACTGTTTCTATTTTTTGAAACAGCTTCAGGAGAATAGGTATTGTTTCTTCTTTGAATGTTTGGTAGAATTCCCCGGGGAATCCCTCAGGCCCTGGACTCTGGTTTTTGGGGAGATTTTTGATCACTGCTTCAATCTCTTCATAATTAATCAGTCTGTTTAAATAATCAATTTCTTCCTGTTTCAGTGTTGGTAGTTTATAGGTTTCCAGGAAGGCATCCATTTCTTCCAGGTTGTTTAATATATTGGCATAAAGCTGTTGATAAAAGTTTCTAATTATCCTTCCTATTTATTGGTGTTGGTTGTGATCTCTCCCCTTTCATTCATAATTTTATTAATTTGGGTCCTTTCTCTATTCTTTTGAATAAGTCTGGCCAGTGGCTTATCGATCTTATTTATTCTTTCAAAGAACCAGCTTCTAGTTCTGTTGATCTGCTCTACTGTGCTCCTGGTTTCTAATTCATTGGTCTCTGCTCTAATCTTGATCACCTGACTTCTTGTGCGTGGGTTAGGCCTGTTCTTCTGTTCCAGCTCCAGCTTCTTGAGGTGAAAATAAAAAAAAAAACAAACAACTGTATTTTAGATTTTTCTATTCTCTTGAGTGAGGCTTGGATGGCTATGTATTTTCCTCTTAGGACTGCCTTTGCAGTGTCCCATAGGTTTTGGACCGATGTGTTTTCATTTTCATTGGTCTCCAAAAATTGTTTAAACTGATTTTTAATTTCCTGGTTTACCCAGTCGTTCTTGAGCAGGATGGTTCTTAGATTCCAAGTGTTTGAGGTTCTTCCAAATTTTTCCTTGTGATTGAGTTCCAGTTTCAAAGCATGTGTCTGAGAATATGCAGGGAATAATCTCAGTCTTTTGGTATTGGTTGAGACCTGTTTTGTGACACAGTATATGGTCTATTCTGGAGAAATTTCCATGTGCATTCGAAAAGAATGAATATTCTGTTGTTCTGGGGTGTAGTATTCTATATATATCTATGAGGTCCATCTGGTCCAGTATGTCCTTCAAAGCTCTTGTTTCTTTGTTGATTTTCTGCTTAGGTGATCTGAATATTGCTGAGAGTGGAGTGTTGAGGTCCCCTACTATTAACATATTATTATCTATATGTCTCTTTATTCTGGTTAAGAGTTGGCTTGTGTATCTTGCTGCTCCCCTGTTGGGGGCATAGATATTTATGATTGTCATAGCCACTTGTTGGATATATCCTTTAAGAATAATATAGTGTCCTTCCGTATCTCTAACAACAGTCTTTTGTGTAAAATCTAATCTGTCTGGTATGAGAATTACTACCCCAGCTTTCTTTTGAGGTCCATTGGCATGAAAAATGATTTTCCATCCCTTTACTTTCAGTCTGGATGTATCTTTAGGTTCAAAATGAGTCTCTTGTAGACAGCAAATGGATAGGTCATGTCTTTTTATCCAACCTGCAACCCTGCGTCATTTATGGGAGCATTTAGGCCATTCACATTGAGAGTGATTATTCAGAGATATGATTTTAATGATGTCTTGTTGCCTTTAAAGTCTTTGTTTCTATAGATTGTAAATTTCTGTTTTGTATCACTCTTGGGGCCTTTTTACTTTTATAGAACCCCCCTTAACATCTCATGTAGGGCTGATTTGGTGGTTACGAATTCCTTCAGTTTCTGCCGATCCTGGAAGGTCCTTATATCTCCATAAATTCTGAATGACAGCCTTGCTTGATAAAGGATCCTTGGCTAAATGTTCTTCTCAGATAGAGCTTTGAAAATACCCTGCCAACCCTTCCTAGCCTTCCAGGTCTCTGTAGACAGGTCTGACGTTATTCTGATATTTTTCCCTCTGTACGTGAGGATTTTTCTTCCCCCTGGCTGCTTTCAATACTGTACCCTTGGATCTAATATTTGCGAATTGCACTATGACGTGACGTGGTGTAGGTCTGTTCTCATTGACCTTGGGAGGGGTCCTCTCTGCCTCTTGGACACGGATGCTTGTTTCCTTTGCCAGATTAGGGAAGTTCTCAGCTACAATTTGTTCAAATATCTCTTTTAGACCCCTCTCTTTCTCTACCCCCTCGGCAATGCCGATGATTCTGACACTGGAACGTTTCATTGAGTCAGTAATCTCCCGTAATCTATATTCTTGAGATTGGATTTTTTTGAGCCAAGTTTCTGTTTTAACTTTCTCTTCTACTAGCCCATCCTCCAATTTGCTAATTCGTCCTTCTGCCTCATTTACCCTGGCCGTCAGAACATCTAGTTTAGACTGCATTTGATTCATAGCATTTTTAATTTCTGCCAGATTTGCTCTCATTTCTGCCCTTAGAGATTCTATATTCTCGTTAATATTTTCTTTAATATTTTTTTCAAGCCTACACATCATCTTGACCATTGTTACTCTGAACTCCATTTCTCACAATTTCGTTATATCCATATCCATCAGTTCTGTGGCAGAGGCCACGACTTATTATATTTTCTTTGCTGGGGGGATTTCTCCTCCTCGTCATTCTGATGTGGAGAGGTTGCAGGGATGCCCAGAGCCCAAATTATTGACCAGGACCCAGGCAGTGTGCACTTGTTTTATAGGACCTTAGGGATGTGGGCTTCTTGATTTTTCAGCCTGCCTTCTGGGGGAGGGGCCTGCCATGCTGATACTTAGGCAACCCTGTTTGTGTAGAGTCGCCCTGTCCCCTGCGAGGGGGGTTGGGGATGGGCACAATGTGAGATGATATTTCTGGGCTTTTGTTCTCTGGCAGCTTTCCCTGCCGGTTTGCTGTGCCTCTTCTGAGAGTCAGAGCAGCAGTGGCTGTATCCTAGCCTCTGTCTCAGAACAGAGAGAGATCACAGTCCACTCTCCACTGAGCTCTCTTGGCCACTTTAACTCTGTTTTTGTCAGTGCTGCTAAAAACCCTGCAGCATCCTGGGCTGTGCGCCCCACAGCCGCTCTCGCAGCCCTTGCTTCCAGGGCTGGCACGTCTCTGTCCTTTGTGCTTCTAACACCGCCAGCCACCCCCGGTTCCCACACGTGCTTGCGAGCTCCCTATTTCAGTGTGATTCGCACGCGCTGTGGAGCTTCGGGTTTCAGTCCGGTCGTGTGTGTTCCCAGGCTGACGGTCTCAGTCTGCTCTCTCGCGGGTGCCAGTCCGTGAGTCTGCCCTGCTCCCCAGTGCAGGTGGCTACTACTTCCTGGCGCCCGAGCGCATCAGCTCCCTCTCCCTTCCGTTTATCTTCCCATATCTGTGCACAGATTCAGGGCTCCCCACTTCGTACCTCAATATTTAGCACTGGAGATGTTCATTTCTAGAGATCCAGATGTATCTTCCTACGTCTCAGCTCGATTCCGTGGGTTTTCAGGATGGTCTGGTAGATATCCAGCTTGATTCAGGGGACCAGCTGAGAAATGGGTCCCCTACTCCTCTGCCATCTTTTCTCCTCCTTGCAGAAAGTGGTCACTTTTCTGTTTATAGAGTTTCTGCTATTCTTTTCTTCATTCTCCAGTTGCATTCATAGGTATTCAGAATGGTTTGGTAGCTCTCTAGCTGAATTCCTGGGACCAGACGAATTTTAGGTCTCCTGCTTCTCCGCCATCTTGGAACCAGAACCTCTCCTGGCTAATTTAATTTAAAGAAAAAAATAAATAAAATTATCCACATTAAAAAAAAAAAAGGAATGCAACTTACAAAATATTTATGTTTTAAAAGTAAATAAATAAGAGTGTATTTCATTGATTAGTGATTTCAAAAGAGAAGTTCAAAGGCTATGTTAATCAGTTAAAATACAATTCTGACAATACAAAGATAAATTACCTCAGTGAGTTATGATTTAATGGAATCATTATGCCTGCACGTGAAACTAATTGATTATCTCTGATTTTAAAAGACCATGTACAAAAATGTTAATATGAATAAATGATAGAAACTCTAGAAAGTGACAGCTATAAGAACAATAAGCGAAAGGACAATAAAAGGAAAATAGTTTGAGAATGAGATTCTAAGGAAAACAAAAAGAAAAATTGCTTAGTTAGGGAAAATGGTGTAATAATAAAACTATTTGTTACATAGAAAGTATAATTACAACTAAATAAGAGTGAAATAAAGCCAAATGTATTTGAAGAAGTCATGAGATATCAGAGTTGTTTCCAAAGATGTAATGTTTTCAACCCATACACATGACATAGAGGAGCTGGCAGGAGATGAGGATTATAAAATGAACTTAGCAGAACCATGATTCACAGTATTTGCAATTATGAACTGCAGTGGCACCACATGATTGGCTTTTGCAAAATGCTCTACAATAAAAAAAAATAAAGTAGTTTGGAAATGACATAATACCTGACATTAAGTATTATATTGCCAAACTCAAATATTTGTCCTTAAATTTTAGTGTATGAACACCAAGGGAAAAAAAAAAATTAAAAGCTGATAAAGAAAAAGAAAACAGGAAACAGGTATCATTAGGCGTTAATATGGATTAATAAAAGAGTAATTCTGAAACATATTTCAAAGAATGCTTTTTTTTTCTAAATATTAATAAATATTCTCTTAAAAGGAATTGGTCCAAAAAGTTTGTAAAATTCAGCCTGGGCTATATTTTGCTTGCATATGTATTTTTTATATTAGCATAAAAAAGGCTCACAGAATGCCTGCAGTTTGAAAAAGTCATCTTTTTTTTTTTTATCATTTTATAGCCCAGAATGTCCCAAATGTACTTAACCATAGAAAACTATGCTTCATTTTTCACTGGAATACATTTTATCAAAAATACAGAAATATACTGTAATAAGTGCAAATTACACCACACTAAGATTTTTTTTTTGTTTGTGTGCCATAGAATTATTGGTAGAGCACACAAAGAACCAAATATGTTGTGTGTTAAATTTAGAAAAATTTCCCAATAAAAATCTTTTATGAGATTCTTGATGTGGGTAGCATAGGCACAAGTTAATCAATTCATTTGCTCATGGCTTTGACACCAAAGGTTAATTAAGATTGACATCTAACTAGGAGGAGGATTTACTTTTAATGACATTTTACAAATCTCTGTTCTTGCCCTTTTCCATATTTTTTAAATGAAATGGAGAAAGATAAAGGAGGTAATCCTATCAAATTTTAGATTAAAATATATGATAGAAATAGCTATGATTTTGGAATAAAATCTAAAATAAACAGGATAGATTAATGGATTTAATTCTAGATGTTAAAAGTTAAAGATCAGGCAGTCATTGATCTGTATGTTGGTGTAAGCCTGTTGCATACTAATGAATCAGGTCAGGACTCCAAAAAATAAGCAAAATAGGAGGACTGTAAAGGGGTTTCAAAAGTTGAAAATGTGATCCATTCAAAGGTGATTTTACCAGGTTATTTTTTTTCCCTTTCCACTCTCAGATCTGCCCAAAGTGTAGGCAGCTATTGCAGAGCTACCTGGCAGAACAGTATTGTAAGAGAGGAAATCATATATGAGTTTCCTAGGGTTTCCATAACAAAGTAGCACAGATTGGGTGGCTTAAAACATTTGAAATTTGTCTCCAGTTTTGAAAGCCAGAACTCCAAAATCAATGTGCTTGTATGTTCACATTTCCTCTAAACCTGTAGGGAAGAATCTTTTTAAATTTTTAATTAATTAATTAATTGCCTCTTCTAGTTTCTGGTATTTGCAGGCAATCTTTGGTGTTTCATGGCTTGTAGATACATCACTCCAATCTCTGCCTCCATCATCACATGGCCATCTTCTTCCTATGTGTCTCTGTCTTCAGAGACATGACATTCTCATCTCTGTGTGTCTTCTCCTCTTATAAAGATTAAGAAAAAAAGATTCCAGTCATATTGGATTTTTTTAAAAAGATTTTATTTATTTATTTATTTGGGAGAGAGAAAGAGGGGGGAGAGCATGAGCAAGGCAGAGGGATAGAGGGGGAGAGGGAGAAGCCGACTCCCCCCTGAGCAGGGAGCCCAAGGCAGGGCTCCATCCCAGGGTCCTGGGAGTATGACTTGAGCCAAAGGCAGACGTTTAACTGACTGAGCTACCTAGCTGCCCCTCCAGTCATATTGGATTAAGGGCCCACCTGACTCCAATAGGAAAATCATCTAACTTCGGTATTTATTACATCTACAAGGACCCTATTTCCCAATAAGGTTAATGAAAAAGTACCTAGGGTTAGGACCTTAACATATTTTTGTGGAGAGAAACAGTTCAGCCCACAATACTCAGAAACTTCATTTCTCTTAAGACAAGAAATAGTAAATGGAGCCTGCTCAAGCTGGAGACTGTGGAGAGACTCCTGGAGAGGAAACAGAAGTTGGATACCCTAATTCCATGTATGAGTAAGAACAAATTTTGAGTTCACTCATGGGCTCATACACAGAAAAACAACAATAAAAAGGCAAGAAACATAGCAGAGTCTTTGAGAACTGCACAGTTATTTAGCCATGGCCCAGGTCTCAGATGAATCTCAAAGCAGTGCATGCATTGGACAAATCCAAAGAAGCATAGGCTTTGAAAAATGAACTAAAAATTGTACTGCCAGTGCTTGTCCTGAAACGAACACAGCTGATTGCTCAAAAAAACAAACAAACAAACAAAACAAAAAAACTAGCATTTGAGAGGCTCTGCCCAACATAACATTCAAAACGAAACTTACAGGGTATGATCCAAAATTATTCAACACACAAAGAGCTACAGATATCTGACCAACTCTTAAGAGAAACACAGTCAGTTGCTGAACCTGAATAAATCTAGATAGTGTAATTATCAGACAAAATTTTAAAGCAGGTATTGTAAGTGTGCTTCACTAAATTGATAAAAGAGTAGGAGTTCTCAGAATAGAAATAGAAAATATAAATAAGAAGAAAATGGAGTGGCGCCTGGGTGGCTCAGTCAGTTAAGCGTCTCCCTTCGGCTCAGAGCATGATCACAGTGTCCTGAGATTGAGCCCCTTATCTGGCTCCCTGCTCAGCGGGGAGCCTGCTTCTCCTTCTCCCTCTGCTGTATCCCCCCACCTGGTGCTCCCTGGTTCTCTCACTCTCTCTGTCAAATAAATAAATAAAATCTTAAAAAAAAAAAAAAAGAAAAAGAAAAAGAAAATAGAAATGTTAGAATAAAAAAATAAATATATAAAAGTTTTAAAAAATCACTTGTTGGACTGAATAGCAGAATGGAAATGAAAGTGAAAAGAATTACTGAACTTGAAAATAGATCAATAGAATGTATTCAGTCTAAAGAAGTGAAAGAGAACAGTTTGAAAAAAAAGTGAATAAAGCCTCAAAGACCTAGTGATAACATCTAAAGAACTACCATTAATGCTGCTGAAGGACCAGAAAGAGAAGAGAAAGTTATTAGAACAGAAAAAAAAAATGAAGGAATAATGGACAAAATTTACCAAATTTGGTTGAAAAACATACACTTAAAGATTCAAGAAATTCATTGGACTCCAAACAGGAGAAACTTTAGAAACAAAAACAAGAAATACACATACATACACACACATACAGATATAGCATGATGAAACTGCTGAATTTCAAAGTGTAAGAGAAAAAGGGTTCAACGCAGCTTGTGAAAAATAACACATTATATACAGGACAATTCAAATCACTTGAGTTCGCTCATCAAATGTAAGGAGACCAATGATAGTAGCACAACATCTTTAAAATTTTGATGGAAAAAACCTTTCAATCTAAAATGCTATATCCTGAGAAAATATCTTTCAGGAATGAAGGCAAAATAAAGACATTTTCAAATGATGAAAAAAACTAAAAGATTTCATGAACAGAGACGTGCTCTACAAGCACTTCTAAAGGAGGTTCTTCGGCCAACGAGGAGATAATACCAGAGAGAAACATGGATCTATAGAAATTAGAGACCATAACTAGAGAAATACTGAACAGCTGGTATTTTTCTATTTAAGTGATACACATGAGCATATATAAAATCTTGAGGTGAGGTCTACAATGTATGCATATGTAACAAATAACATAACTATACATCAAGGTCATTGGGAGGAGGGTAGAATCTATATGGTTGCAAGCCTTCCATATTTTAATAAGGAATGGTTTGCTCTGTATATTGTAGTGCCTAGAGCAACCAGAGGCCATAAACCAATATGTAATTTAACATTATTCAAATAATCCGGAAGATGTCAGAAAAGATGGAACTGAGAAATAAAATAAGGGAGAACAATCAGAAAACAAATGATAAATCACTGAATTTAGTAGATCTGAATTCAACCATGTCAGTAATTACATTAAATAGAAACTGTCGAAATACTTCAGTTTAAAAGCAACATAACATTCAAAATGTCCAGGGTAAAATCCAACATTCAAACTACAGCACAGATTGAATAGGAATTACTATATAGAAAAAGACACGATTTAAATATGACAATGATGAATCAAAAGTAAAGGAATAGAAAAAGATACAGAATGCAGACAGAAAACATAAGTCTGGAAGGACTTGTAAAATACAGATAAGTCTTCCAAAAAAAGAATTTTGTCAGAGAAGAGATAAAGAGGGACATGGAGTGATACAAGGAAAATATATATAAGCGAGACTTAACAATTGAAAATGTATATGTGCTTAATAGTAGAAGCTCACCTGAATCAAAAATTGACAACATATGGGGAGAAATTAAAAAAAAAAAAACTGCAGTTATAGTAGAAGATTGTAACATGTTGTGGAGCAATAGAGAAAAACTTTTATGTTTTTGCACAGTTAGGGCTCTGTGAGCAAACTCTACTGAAATTTGGAACTTTAGCTAAAAGAATAAGCCTTGGAAGATAATTTAAGACTAATTAGATAGACAACTTTATTAGAGAGATTTACCTCTGTGGGTGCATGTGTTTATATCTCAAATGGTGGTCAGAGCTATGACCGCAAAAGACAACACTAGTTATAAAGCTGGAGTTTATACGGGTTTACTGTTTTTCTAAATTCATCACTTTGTTCCTGCTTTTAAGTAAATGTGGTTAATAGCAAAGAGACCTTTACCATCTCTGCTTAAAGTGGCTGCTAAAAATGGAAATTTTTAAAAATTTTCCTATTTGCAATAAATATTTTAATATAACTTTAGAAGTAATATATCAATTATTAGGTCAAACAATGAGGATGGTAATTATCAATGAAGTGTGAGATACTAAAATATAGACAAAGGATTTTACTGCAGTGCAAATACAGAACAGATACTTAATAATAAAAATTTGTTAAAAAGGAGGAATCTAAAGGAACTTTCTGATTCATTTAGTAACTAAAAAGGCAATGCATGTGCTTGGTGTACATGTATTCATTATTTGCTTATGAGCAAAGACTATTTTCTATGACCCTTAAGAGGACACTACACAAATGGATTCAAGTCCTATGAGTGCCAAAATGGAAGTCTGAGTAGCTGGAGTTTACAAGGACTACCATAAGTTGGGGCGCCTGGGTGGCTCAGTTGTTAAGCGTCTGCCTTCCGCTCAGGGTGTGATCCTGGCGTTCTGGGATCGAGCCCCACATCAGGCTCCTCTGCTGGGAGCCTGCTTCTTGCTCTCCCACTCCCCCTACCTGTGTTCCCTCTCTTGCTGGCTGTTTCTCTCTCTCTCTGTCAAATAAATAAATAAAATCTTAAAAAACAAAACAAAACAAAACAAAAACAAGGACTACCATAAGAATGGAGGATATTAACAGGAGCCCGAATGCCTAGAGGTATTTAGGACATTGACTGGAGAGATTTTAAAAATCTTTGAATTAACCTATGTTCTTCCTTAGTGCCTGGGAGGCTCCATCTGCAGCTTATATTGCATCCTAAATACAAAGTTTCTATCATAGGGTTAGATTTCTGGGAAAGTCAGCCATTTAAAATATTGCCAAAAATGGAGAAATAAGCAAAAGAAACTTTTTATGAGTCATGAAAATGAAATGTACAAGTACTGGTATTTTAAACCATAGGAGAAACTTAAAAATCCGCTGTTACTAATTATAAACTTGTGCATATATATTTAAAGACAACAAATTGAAAGTATGTACAACTAAGGTGAAGAAACCAAATTGAGGAATTAGAAAAAATATATAAACAAGCAAACACACTTTGCTATCAGAGGACATTTATAATTAGTGTAAAAAGACCTATTACCCAACAAAAGCCTCTGAAGACATCAAGGAGAAAGGACTCAAGAATATTCATCATGCTATGTTTAAGCATAAGTAATGAGTAAGTATATATATTTTAATATAAGATAGTATTATTTTGTTTTGTTGTTGTCTATCATCTGCCTCTCTTAAGAGACCTTTGGCAATAAGTAACAGAAAAGGAGAGGGGTCTCATAGCACAGTACATAAGAGCTCCAATGTCCCAGTTTGGCTCTTAGCCATTCTGAGGCTCTTGTTCCTATATTGGCTAGATATTATAGGAAGAACATTATAGAAAAAGCAATGATGGGGCACCTAGGTGGCTCGGTTGGTTAAGCGTCTGCCTTTGGCTCAGGGCATGATCTCAGGGTCCTGGGATCCAGCCCCACGTCCCACTCCCTGCTCAGCAGAGAATCTGCTTGTCCCTCTGCCCTTCTCCTCACTCATGCTTCCTTGCTCTCTCCCTCTCTCTCAAAATAAATAAATAAATAAATAAATAAATAAATAAATAAATAATAAATAATAAATAAAGCAATGACATGTAATAATATGCACCAAAAGTCCCGTAGAGGAGAGAGTGTTTCTTTTTATGTATCTCTTGTCAAAACTGGGACATTTTCTTGTCAGTCACTGCTAAGAAGAATGGTGCTATGCAATCTGACTCTTAGATTTTTACTCTTAAGTCATATTAGTGAACAAACTCAAATTCTGCCAAAGGAAAGAAGGAAGTATTGGTTATTATTCAAATAAGTATGAAAGGCCTGCCATGTTATCAGAACATGAACTAATAATAAAGGTTGTTAAGGTACAACCATACTTTATTACCTATTAATTTTATTTTATTTTTATTTTTATTTTTTTATCTTTAAAATATTTTTTATTATGTTTAATTATCCAGCATAGTAGTTAATATCTATACAAATTAAAGTTATTTTTTCTCTCCTTTTCCTTCTTCTTTTTCTCTGATTTCTTCTCATTTCCTTTTCTTTGCATTTCCTCTTCTACACCACAGTTTCCTTCTCTCTTCTTTTATTTTCCTTTTCTTCTTTTGCTCCTCCTCCTCCTCTTCATTTTCTTTTTCTTCTTTAACAGGAGCAAGTCTAGGAACTTTATTAACCTGTGTATGAAATTTTGTTGTTGATTGTGCCTTATTTGGTTATGGAAGTTGGGATTCTATGGGAGCATCATTGAAGAATGTTGATATAGAGGGAAAAACCTAAGGAAGACACCTCATTATGTTATGGGAATGCGTAGCAGAGGGGTCACTCTACAATTTATATTCAAACTCTTCTTTACTGATCCTAACTTCCTTCTCATATTTATGAGAAACTCTAGAAATGAATTTGGGGATTTAAGCCAACATTGAGGTGTAGGAAACCTGACAGCATTCAATAAGTAATCCAACAAAATGTATTTGTTCAGTACTCAGGTCCTAGAGCTCATACCTAGCGTCTCTACCACTGAATTTGTTACTTAATTATCTACTGTCTGGAATCCTAATGGTATATGTGTACATCTTCTCTACCAAGGAGGCGCCTACCTATCTGAGAACATTTATTTTGTAGCTTTTACTACATTCAATAACACCATAAAACATAGAAGAGCATTTGTTTCTGAATAGGTACTCAATAATTATTTGGAGTCAAATAACTATACATCCATAGTCTATTATAAGTTCAATATAATTAGGGACTAGGTCACATTAATCTTTACATAAAACATATACTAGCTTATTACCAAGAATAGATAAGGCATTCCATATATTTCTTGAGTAAATGAACAGATGTATTAAGCTTTAAGTTTCAGCATTCAGGAAATATTAAATAAAACACATTGTCATAATCATCAAATCATACAATAATCTATAGACACTTTTTTTTTTTTTGCATTTTTCTTTCCCCAATTTTCTGGAAATCTCTGAAGAGTCAAACAAAAGTGAAACATTTGGTTGAGTTTCAGAATTTACCTAAAAAAATGTGTCCAAGAACAGGAAGAATGTCTTCAAAGATTTCCACAAGTATAATCAGGATAGCCAGAGGGAGATAAAATTCCAACTGAAGCTGTCATTAGCAGTTAGTGTAAGCATTTTTCTTCACCATCCCCAAATTAGAGGGTTAAAGTGTGTGAAGAGTAGTATGGGGGACTCCCTGCATTGTATTAGAAGTTCACAAAAATTCGTAAATAGGCTACTTACATGAGCCTATCATTCAAACGGTATGTAAAAGTTTGTATGGAATATCTTCTGTCTGTTTAAAATGCATGATTAATTCTCAATTTAGTATAGGTACCTGGTAATACAATTAGAATTACAGTTTCAGTATTTTCATCTCACATTTTAATGTGAAAATGAAATAATATATTGCTGTCAGTGAATTAAGTTATGGTAAGCAATTTGTCAGTAATAAATTTGAGTAATATATCCAAAGGAGAATTCAGTTTTACAGTTTGCTTTTGCAGCATGATTAAGCCCATAATGAACCATTTGATTCACTTGATCATAGTTTTATTCAATATCCAGACCTAAACTGAGCTATATACAATTGATTGAGTTGCTCATATTATAATGCATAAATATTTAAGTAATCACTCAGATGCTGCTGCACAATTTTTCAAAACATTTTGTCATACATTATGTATGTACATATATACAATATATATACATATACCTATATATACACATGCACCGAAGACTATGTGTTATGCCCTGGGCTCTAGAGAGTGCTAAATTAAGGCTCACAAACATTTTGGAATTCAGAATACAGTATATCAGGGGAATTTCCTGAAAGTAGAACTACGTGTTCAATGTCTGGGTAGGGTAGAGTTTGGGAAAAGTTGTCACCATACCAATCTTCATTAAACCATTTTTCTCATAATTGATATGCATAGCCACCAAAATTTTTCAGTAGATCCACTATATCTAGGACTGCTCATCTCTTTGTTTTTTATGAAGCAAGCAAAGATACAGGCCTACTTAAAAGCTTGCCATCACTTCTCTATAGGTTCTGCCTCTATAGGTACTTTCTGAGATGGGAGTTTGTAAAATAATGTCAGTATATGGAAATTATAAGAGAAAGCCTCCAGTAAGCATCAAATGGAGCTGTGTTTTCACATTCATTGTTCTACCACACACTGTCCAAAGTAAAGACTGTTCAGTCATAAAGGATATTTCATAGTTCAGAACATTGTCTATGGTGTTAGAGATTGTGATAGTATAAGCAATATCCTTTTTAAACTTAATTCTCAATGTACAAACACACGGAGAAATCTTGCAAAGACACTTTTCTGTGAGCAGACATTCAAGGAGAATGTATAGTTAATGTGCCCTTAATTAGAAATCTAGATAGTAGACATTTCAACATGGGCATATACAAAGTGTACTTATATTTTAGCTCTTCCTTTTGATACGGCTTTTTGCATTCATGCAAAACTTCAAGGTTTATAGAAAATTAAGATAACAATTGTTAGCAGATGTCAGAGATGGATAATGATAGGCTGAAATGAGTCATATTTACTGGATGATGTATACTATTCATAGATTGCATTTGTGTGCATTACCAGCATATACCCAATGGTGGTTTGCTAAGGCTGCCCTAACAAAATACCACAGACTGAGTGGCCTAAACAACTGAAATTTATTTTTCTCACAGTTCTGGAGGCTAGAACTCCAAGATCAAGGTGTCAGCAGATCTGATTTCCTCTGAGACCTCACACCTTGGTTTGCAGATGACTGCCTTCCCATTGTGTCCTCACATGACCTTTCCTTTCTGTGGATAAAGCTTATCCCGGGTGTCTCTCTGTTTGCCCAAATTTCCTTTTCTTATAAGGATACCAGTCAAATTGGATTAAGACCTACCTGAAAGGCTTCATTTTAACTTAATCACCTCTTTAAAGTTTCTATCTCTAAATAAGTTACATTTTGAGGTATTGGGGGTTAGGGCTTCAACACAGGAATTTGGGTGGGGGGGACAAAATTCAGCTCACAGCAGTAATGTAACAATTTCATATCAAATGGAATTCTTTATGATAGGACACTTGACTTTATGTCTTTCCTGTGCTCTTTGATTTTACAATCATATTGACTTTGTATTCCATATTCCAATAAAACTATTTGGATACATGAAGAATAATAATGTACTGAGATTTTACATATCTTCTGTTTCACAGAAGGGAAGCAGCCTCAGGTGAGAAATACTTGTTCTAATTGTTTAATCAAGGCAAAGTGGCATGTCTAAAATAGAGAGGGGGATTATCGTTTCACAGATAGATAAATAACTATAAACAACTTACACGTGAATATAGGGAAATTTGTAAGAGATAAGCATACTAGCTTCTAATCTCCATCTTCAGTTACCCTGCCAGAATTGGTGTTGACCAGGGTAGACTGAATGCTTCCAGTCCACACACTGAATTCCTGGTCAAGATCCTCTGGTCATGTCCCACCTCACTCTTTACCCACACCATCTACTCAAGGATGTCTGCTTCCCATTTTAGAGATTCTAATTGCTGGTCCCCAAGAAGTATTAAAATTGGCTTGTTAATCCCTTGGGTTTCTGCTTAACACATTGTATCTCTCTTCTAACTCAAGCCCATGATGTCTGTGCTCTCTGTTATTTGCATTCTTTACCTGGGATCAACATTGCTCTTTAAACCATGGTGTGAGGGTGAGCTTAAATCTACTTTCATAGCAGAAATCTTATTCTGTCAACTTTTCTACCTTAATTTTTTTCTGCTGAAACAAGATATTTTTATATACTATTTTGTGTGTGTATACACACACACACACACACAATTAACAGTGGCTCAGGGCATTGTCCCTATATTGTTTTCTTTCCAAAGTCCTTACAAAATAAGCTGACCATATCATTATATTTTCAGAAAACAAACAAAAAATGAAAAACACAAACAAACCAACTGTATAAGCAAAAGCTTACAGCCCACTTGGAAAGTTATTTAAAATCTTGATAAGCTAAAAATTAAAGAGCATCATCGGTATCTTCAGGTATTTCTCCCAAAGATTAAAGGTGTGCTAGTATAGAGCAAGGCGACATCTTTAAGCCACAACCTAAAATTGTGCATTAGCCACATTTCCAACGGAGATCATTTTTTCTTTGCATACATGAACTATAATAAATTTCAGAGTATAAAATGAAAGTGCCATTAAGTATAGAATTATGAGAAAAAATATTTTCTCTAGCATAATAACAAGGAAAATATTCATTCATCCCCTATATCTGAGCAGAGGTACTCTGCTTTCAAATTGTTTCTGTTCTCTGTTCTCATAAATACAAGTTCTCTATCACTTATTTCAAATAACCTGAAGCAGTTAACTATTTTATATGCTCTAAATTTTGTATTAAAGTATATGAGTCAGGGCTTTTGTTTGCAAAGAACAAAAATATACTTTAAATAGTTTCAAGAGGATATGAATTTATCGATTGCTATTAGAAGCTCATAGAAACTTTTTTTTTAAATTTAAATTCAATTAGCCAACATATAGTACATGATTAGTTTCAGATGTGTTCAGTAATTCATCCGTTGCATGTAACACCCTGTGCTCATTCCATCTTGTGCCCTCCTTAATGCTATTCACCCAATTACCCCAGCCCCACAGCCACCTCCCCTCCAGCAACCCTTCCCCAAGAAGCTCACAGAATCTTAAGGAATGCTTGAGTACCAACCTTTAATGACTGATAGCAGCATCAAGAAAATGATACCACAAGACTGTTCCAATAGCAACATACTGACCCCAGCCAGTCCCAGGCACAGACACTTCTGCTTGCCCTGTGCATGCTGCCACTGGGCACCATTGCTAGAACTACTGCCAAACTGTCCCTGAAATTGGAGCTTTGCAGCAGCCACTCAGGACATAATAATGAATTCTATGTGTTGCTTATTTCTCAACATTACCAATTTTCAGATTAAAACTTCACACATTGATTCTGATTTGTGGAACTTAGGCCAAATCTATGTACCCTGCAAGGAAAGGAAAATTTTTATATTTTTCTTTGGGAGAATTCTCAAATATATGAAAAAATATTCAGTCATGACAGGCGGCCGAAAAGAATGACAGATGTCTATTACATGGAGATAATGTGGTTGGTATATTTAATTAATCCTTTCAAGCTGAGCTTTAATTTGGAACAGGGGCACCAAGTAGAATAATCAATCATTTTCATGTAACCTAAAGAGACAAGAGAAAGAGGAATTACAATTAGTGTTCTCCATAGGTGTAGCAGGTAGAAAGCATATTCTTAGATAGGAAAGGAGGAATTTTTTTTTCTTCTAAGTAATATAGTAATTTATTAATACTTAGTCTCTCTTGCCTTGATTCCTAGAGAATAAATATTTTAATTAGAGTTGGAAAAGGTATATAAAAAGGTTAGTTCTATCCTAGAGATTCCTCTAATGGTTCAATTACAAAAGTAGGAAGAGTTAATTGCCCCAACTTACAGAACTCTATTTTGCATGTTATTGAATATATCAGGTTTTATATTTTTACCTATTTGGAGTTAGTCAAGGTTGAAACCAGTTATACTTAATTGTACTGTCAAGGAAAGGGAGGTGGGCAAAGGGATAGAGTAAATAAAGTAAAGAATGCTAAGTGCAAAAGGCACATAAGCCTTGACTGTTTTGGGGGTGCCTGGGTGGCTCAGTCAGTTAGGCATCTGACCAGCCCAGGTCATGATCTCAGGTCCTGGGACCGAGGCCCATATCATCACTCAGTGGGGAGTCTGCTTCTCCCTCTCCTTCTGCCCCATGCCCCCTCCCGCTCATGCACACACTCTTTCTCTCTCAAATAAAGAAAATCTTAGGGGGAAAAAATACCTTGACTGTTTTGTATCCATCTCTGTTACTCTGTGAGACATCACCTGCCATCTGACTGAGGTAGGCTTGCTTTATAAGTGTGGATAGACATTTATAGGTTTGTATTTCTTTTTAAGAGTGGTCTTGCTGGTTTGAACAAGATCTCAGATATGTTTTCAGTTGCATTTTTTCCTGTAACAATTTGCACTTTCTACTTTCTTTGCTGCTGCAATAGATAAAAACTTGGTGTTAATGTGTAATTAATGAATTTACTTCCTTAAGTTTTACTTTAAGGCTTATTTTTATTTTAAAACATGCAGTTTTTGCCAAAAAGGTTATTGTTAGATTGGTGGAAAAGTAATTAGGAAAGCATATTCCAATTAAAGTCAAAGAAGGTACACCTTCCTGGAGTCAACAAGTCCACTCAAACTTCAAGATGATGTGTTGCATGTTGAGTGAAGTGTTGAACTCCTGAGAGAATAATTTGGGCAAGTTATGTGTTTATGCTTAATTATTATTCTTCGACACAATTGTATTCCCATGAAGATACTTTCCCTTTAATAATCTAAATCAAGTCCTCAAATTCCCTGTGCTAAGGAGCAACAAGTAATGCCTTATGTCTCAGCATCCCCTTCCAACATAGAAATATGTGCCTGTGCCCCCATGCACACATACATTTAGCAATGTTTTTAGCAAATTATTCTCCTTAGTCATATGATGCAATGCTACATAAAATACCTCCATAATGACATGTTTTCCTTTTAGTCTGATTTCAATAAAATTTGCATTTCTTTATAGGTATTCAGAAAGGTTGTTTCATCATAGTGTAGGTGATGACTGATATTTGTGTGAATGACAAACCCACATGGGCTTATTCTAGATGCTTTGGAAGTTCTACTGCCCTATCTGTCCTGTTGTGAATTAGAATCTTGGAAATTCTGTTGTGATAATTTTTTTAACTTTCAAAGACAAAAGGAACAACATATTTTGAGTCTTGTCCGTGCAATAAGTTCTTGATAATTTGTTCTTCCATCTCTTTCCTTTTTTAGGTAATTTACACCTTGATGGCTATTTTCTCTAATTACACCACATAGTTAATTTGTCCCTTTCCAGCACTTTATACATATACCTATTTTGTGGCATATCATTTTACTCACATTGATTGGATATTTGTATATCTCTCTTTGGTATTTCTGTCTTCCAGAAAAGACATGTCCAATAATTCAGCTTTATCCTTCTTGTTACATTACCAATATATGATTAATAGGAAGCATTCAGTCATTGTTAGCTGAATTACAATGAAATTGAAAAATAAAACTACCAAATATTTAATAATACATAAATAGGAAAAATGTTATAATTGTTTATTTGGATTCAGTCTTTTAGAGTATGTATGTATGTATGTATGTATACATATGTACATAAATGCATGTACCTTCTAATTGATGAAAACAATGACAGAGAGGTCAGAACCAGAAAAATTCAAATATAAAATCTAAATGACACTATTGATTTTAGAAAACAATTGGTATCCAGTAATAGGCTGCTGCCCTTTTTCCTTTAAAATATTCCTTAAACATAGAGTTTGTATTGTGACTTTGAAAATCATTACCTGTGGGGAATACTAGAATCTTACCTAAGATTGTATAGGAAGGGGCGCCTGGGTGGCACAGCGGTTGGGCGTCTGCCTTCGGCTCAGGGCGTGATCCCGGCGTTATGGGATCGAGCCCCACATCAGGCTCTTCCACTATGAGCCTGCTTCTTCCTCTCTCACTCCCGCTGCTTGTGTTCCCTCTCTCGCTGGCTGTCTCTCTCTCTGTCGAATAAATAAATAAAATCTTTAAAAAAAAAAAAAAAAGATTGTATAGGAAACCATCTTCTTATTAGTCTTTAAACAAGTCTTTAATAGTGGTTGGATATAAAGGGAGGGGGAACATAAATATCAGTAAGGTATTATCTCTTTTACTTAATCTTATGTCAGTGAAGTTAAAAAGATAAAACAGGGAACAGAAAAGAACTGCTACAAAATTTCAATTAATATTCTCAAATGAGAGGTTATTGCATCTACAAACAAAAATAGGAGCTTATGAAATAAACAGTCATAAATATTTCTGGTAATGGTATTCCTTGGCCTAGTTTTAAGGCATTCCTGATTANAGTACCACAATTAGTAGCATTATTTCTGAGTATTCTGTCTACACTGGAAGTGTAGAATGGCATTATTAAGATAACTTTGGCAGATCTGACGTTGATTTCATTGCTATATACTTTTAATTAAAAAAGGTACTTATTTTGCAAATGGAAAAGATCTTTTAAAACTCCCTAGGTTCTATGAAATAAAAATGTCACTAAAGTCTTGTTTTCTTAATGAAATGTCCAATTCAGATTTTTTTCAAAAATTGAAATTCCAAATTCAGTATTGCCCCCATGGTGTCTGTCTGAAATGTCATGGCAGTCTCATAAGTAAAACAACTTTGCCTCAAATTAATCCACAGTCATGAAGCTATAGTCTCCTTCAACATGTGTGCACCAAAATCTGGCCCTCAGCCTTAGCCCTGGACCTTTTCCCCCAAGTTTTTCTTTTCTTTACTTGTCCATAGATAAGTAAATATCTGTGTATTTATCTCCCCACTTATTTTACTGAGGTCACTTGTCTTTTTGTGTCTAGGAGGGCATTCATTCTGTGTTCCATAGACTACTGATGTTGGATGGAAAATGTTATGAGTTTTGTTCCTGAGCATGAAATGGGGGAGAATGTAGAAAGAAACACTGATTATTAATCAATATTTTCCTTTAAATTTTAATGTGGAGAAGGAAGAAGTTATGTGTGAGAAAAAGAGGAAGTAGCAGATAGAGTGAGCTCCCAAAGGTTGTAAAATGGAATGAGTCAAGACTGTGATAGGGAGGGATGGATTAGGAACGAATAATAGGTAGAAAGACCACTCCTTCTATGCACTAGTAGGGAAGCAGTAAAGTGGGACTGACTCCATCTGTAGATTTGTAGGTGGAAGTTGTTCAAATTTTCATCTCAATGCTCAGCTCTTTTCTATGAACATTATGCAAACACATCAGCTAAAAATAAAATTGGATGTATAGGGTGTGAAAAATCTTTTGATAAGAATGGAAAATTTTGAAATATCTACTATGTAAAGGGGAGAAAAAAATAAACATAATAGGATTGCCAGCATCCAATTTATGTTGAAGACCATGAATATATAGAAGCACCCATCTGTGAGTGTGGGTAGATTTCTCTCTGGATAGTGCTTAGGTTCAGAGGAGATGGAAAGATTTATCTAGGGTTGGAATTTTCCCTGGTTATACTGAAAAGGCAATATAATCAATACAAGAGTTGGTAACATTGGACAGAAAACCCTAAGTTAGAAGGACAGAAATGGTTCAGTTCTACCCAGAAAAGAGTACCTAATGGTTTAAAGAGCTTTGTGAGGTCAAAGAGCAGTAGTGTTGCGAGTAACTATGTGATAAAGCTAGACAGACAGAAACTTGTCATGAAATCGGGCTACCTGAATACATCATTTCAAAGGTGGAGTTGTGTCAGATGATTTAAAATGTCCCAGGTGTGTCCACAGCAATGATTTGTTGAAGTTGTTTTGAGTCTTAAGCAACTACAAGCCCCAGTTCACATGTGTATACTTCTCACTCATCTAGTCAATATTTCTAACCCAGTTTGCTTAAATACCTTCTCTCTTTCTATTAAAACTAGATGTGCAGCATCATAACCAATATCATTGTTAAGGGATTTCAGAGACATTTGTCCTGTGTGACTTATCAGCTAATTATTTTTGACTATCACTGGATTTCCTATCATGAAACACATTTCCAGACTCAGATATTGCAAGTCTCAAAGCGAAAGTGAACTCACAGTAATAGTCACCCACCAAGCACTACTAACCAGTTTACATGTAGGGGTTATATATCACTTGAGGAACTATGCTTCCTTTACACTAAAGATCCAACCTATATGTGTTATAAAATGGACAATCATCAACTAGTGGCATATAAATCAGGGTAAATGATAGATTAAACAGAGAATATTTCCTCTGCTGTGATAAACGGTTCCATTAAGAAAATAATGACATGCAAGATCTAAAAAAATAAAGATACATAAGATCTATGGGAAAAAGGAGAAAAGGCTTTCTATATAAGGAAAACGACCTCTATCCTGCCTTCTAATTCCCCAAATCTTTAGTTTTATATGCAGATTATTGCTTACAACCTATCTTCTAGGCTTTCTTTGTGTCTCTGATATAACGACAAAGATATCTGTCCTCTAACTTCTGGTGTGCTCTCTCTCTTCTGTGCATGCCACTGCCACCTCTTTGCCTTGCTTTAATCAAACTCTTAGGTTTCATCCACAGAAAAAAAGAGCCACTGTTCCACCAATTCCTGTTCATCATTCTTTGAGGATGACTGTTTCCTTTTTCTACTTTCATAATTCATCAGATTATCAGTTTATCTTCAATAATATCTATATTTTGTTGAAATCCATCTGAATAATATTATAATAAAAACTGGACTGTTTACATGAGATGGAAACAAAGTATTCCTTTAAGTAAATGTTAACTTATTGCTTATGTGCCAGAGAAATCTTTTTCTATAAGGACCTAGAATGGTCAAATATAACCAAAGTAGGAGAAATTCCTTAAACTAGAAGATTTTTTTAAAAAATGTACAATGTTTCAAAGTCCATTTGGATGTGGAAAGACAAACTTCAACTGAACTATGTGTTTAAATATATTTTGTGTTTTAATTTTCTTTAAATAAAAGCATTATCAAATTTGGAGAGGTAGTCTGCTGTGAATTGGGATTCTGTTTCCAGTAGGGCAAGTCTTAACTTTTTGCCATGGAGTTGAGTGAAAAGTAACTTTATTCTCCTGTTTTTGAGTTAACTTAGTGCAATGTTGTTTTCATGTATTTTCAGTTTCAGTTGAACTACCGGAAATATTAAACATGGAATTAACTATGCAGATTTCATTGGTTCAAGGAAGAAAATTTCTTTTGGAATCTTTGAAGGCAAACACACCTTAACAATAGTGTGCAAATTTCCATCTGATAGCTTTAATTGTGTGCAGCAGAAGGAGACTACCCATCACTCTTGTCTTCTCACATTTCTCCTGAAACAAACTCCTACTCTTAATGGAGAATGAAATTATCCCCATTGAGAGGCACAGGAATTGCAGATGAATTGTAGGCTGTGATGTAGATGTGAAAAATACTATCCAAATTTTATAGATGAGGAAACTGAGAGTCAGAAAATGTAAGTTTAAGTAACTGCTATTATAGGGTCAAGGTACAAATTCAGGTATATCCATCTTTCTTGAAATTGTAGTTTTTTAATAATTTCCCTTGGATCTTAGCTGATAATTATTTCACCCCCAGGGCACAATGGCAATGTTTGAAGACTTTCTTTGGTTGTCAAAATTGGAGGATGCTCCTGGCATCTTATGAGCTGAGGTCAAAATGCTGCTGAACATCCTGCAAGGTACAGGATAGCACTCTACCCCAACCCACACCAAAGAATTATCTGGCCTCTAAAGTCAATAGTGCCAAGTTGAAAAACCTGCCTTAAATATTATTGATGTGTTTCAATATATGGAAAGAACCTATACTTACAGAGGCACTGTGGGAACAGAACAAATCTTCCATCCTTGTGTTTGCACACAAACTTTGCCGAAAAAAGCAAACTTGCTGGTTGAATTTCCTAGAACAAATAAGTTGTACCTGTAGTATTTTCCAGAATATGCAGCTACACTTCAAGGGCACCAGTGTAACCCTTATTAGGTCACTAATCAAGTGGGAGAAACTAAAGCTATGGGTTGTAGGTAGGTCATTCTTTCCAACAAACTAATTAAGCATAATGCATTGTACTCACAGTGTATGAAAGAAAAAAGTTTTGGTTTTGATCACAGGCTTTTTCTGGCTTCAGCAATATTAAAGGGTCCTCAGTAGAGACAAGCCTAAGCAAAGAAAGGAATACAGGTTTAAACAACTCTAAATGGAAAGTAGTTTGCATATTTAGACAATACCCTCCTTCTAGGGGTATAAATCAAGATGCCCAGATAGAGGAAATTGAAAAGTCTGAACTATATTTGTTGCTCATCAATCATATAATCTTTAACACGAAACTTGTTATTGTAGACAAAATCAGTCATCTCTTGGTGAGTGTTACAAAAAGTCTTCATCATCAAGAACCTTCTTTCTTCTTTGACACACCCATGGCCGACATATACAGTGTTACTTCATGAGGGTGCTCTCTGTGGTACACTGCACAAGGAAAAACACCATTGAATTTATCACTAGTATGCTTAATTGCCATAAAATGATTGTGGTTTACCTTTTCTTCTGACATATAAACTTATTTTAGAAATAACTTTGGATACCAGCTAGAGAGGAATTGAATTTTCCTTTAAATATTTAATATTTTTAAAGTAAAAAAAATAAATTTTTATCAGAAAATTTAACAAAGGAAAAGGAAAAGTTGAAAGTGTACACAAATATACACAGTAGGTACCCATTAATTACCCAATCAGAAAGAAAAAAAATTCTTAACTTATTAATGTATTATATAAGGTTGGGCTCAAAATACAGTTTATAGACTTTCATTTTAATGTTCTTATAAACATTTCCTATGTATGTAAATATTCTTTGAAATATTTTTAAATGCCTATCTAGTGTAGAATTATTTAATTAGAGAAATTAGGCACACTTATTAAAAAATAGAAAATATAAGTGAGCAAATACAAGAAAACTTATCTAATTACAATAATCTCCAATAGCTACTGGCACTATTTTAAAGTACACCACATAACATCTAATGTGTGCATCTTTCTTGAAATATTTTATCAAAAAAGAAGTCATATATGCAGACATATGGTTTCTAACTTGCTTTTTTCCACTCAGAATATCATTAACAAATTCAAACATGTTTAAATATTCCCTAAAATACTATTTTAATGACTATGTAGTATTTTATTTATGTTTATAGTACTGTTATCTTAATAAATTCCTGCTTTCAAATTTAAAATTTCATAATTTAGAAATTCTAAACAGTACTTCATAGAATATCCATATAGCAAAATCCTTGCCCACATACACATTACTACTTTTTAAATAAATGTCTGGGAATGATATTACTCTCATAAAGAGAGTGCATCTTTAAATAAGTTTTTGATATATATTGACAGAATGCTTTTCAAAAAAGCTTTTGCTAATTAATATTCCCAAAGGCATTTTAAATGACTGGTGAATGCTTCTTCCTGAGCTCTCTCCAGAGTAATAGTGTTGTGGCTCATTAATTAAACATTCATGCATCTGAGAATTCTAGCTGTACACTATATAGGGCTTAAAAATTACTTTAAACATATAGTCCCTTCTTTCAAAGTGTTTACTACTTAGGAATATCAAATAATTAGTAGGTGGTTGTGAAGCAACAAATAAAGTGCAAGAAAGTTATCTTTTAATCCTTTAAAAAATGCACAATGATAATGTGATTGAGAAAATTATTTCAAAGCTGAAAATTAAATACATTTTGAAGATGTTTATAAATTCAAATTGACATAAACACCTGGAAAGGACATTCCAAATAGTATGAATGGCAAAAGCAAGTATTTAGAGATAGCAGTGAATATGTGCTAGATGTCTCACAGAGATAATTCATCATGGAAGATTATCATTGGAAACAGTTACAGATGAAACTGGAATAGTGGGTTTGTGAATTGTGGTGTAAGAATTGTGGCATAAAGGCTAAAGATTTATCGTTGATAAACCTTGCAAGTCTACCCAAGAGCATTCTATCAGGCTGTCCCATGAAAGAAGGAAACTAGGGGAAATTGTGGCTAAAATGAACAGTAAAGTAAAGCTTACTCAGGGAAAGAAATCACTAATGGGAAAGTTTATGACTCTATAAGCAAAAAGGGACAATATGTCCATATTCCTTTTCTTACTGAAGTTGAGGGAACTATATGTACACATGTACAGATATTTGAAAGTGTTTTTTAATATCAGCAGACAGAGATGATTCTTCCTCAAATTTCTTTCTTTTTTTTAAGAGTTACTTAGTTTAGTGGGGAAGGGCAGAGGGAGAGGGAGAGGGAGAGAGAATCTTCAGCAGACTCCCCACTGAGCATGGAGCCTGACATGGGGCTTCATTTCAAGATGCTGAGATCATGACCTGAGCCAAAATCAAGAGTCAGACTTAACTGACTGAGCCACTCAGGTGCCCCCAGCCTCAAATTTCTAATTCATGGAATACATGTCCACTGTCAGCAGATATGTAGTATGTATGTGGAAAAAGCACATGAGTATTAAATTTCAGAACAAAAATATTAAATATTCATGTCACATTGTAAAATTTTAGCAAAATAACAATATGGTGAAGATAGGGTCCTGCTTCATTTTTATCTTGGTTTGTTTTGATCTATGAAGTCTTTTTTATGTATTTTTTCCAGATCACAAAGCAGTATTGCATAATTTTAAAAAGTTTGGAAAATACAGAAAATTATAAGGAGGAAAATATAAATTACACGTAATACAAGTACTTGAATTAAACTATAGAATTTTGACTATTTCATATAATGACTGTGTTTTACCAGTGTAGCCAGTATGGAGATTAATTTGAACCATTGGACATAATTTGCTGTGTTAATCTAGATCCTTTGAGAAGAATGTCAAGATGGGATTAGACCCATAGATATTTATTTACTGGAGAAAACAATGTTGAGGAAAATGTGGAGCAAGTAAGAGGATGTAAGGAGTGCTATTGGATGGTGATGCAGTGCAAGACAAAGGGAGAGAAAGAAGGGGGGGGGGGAGGAAGGAGAAATGCCATACACTACAATGCCATTCTAAGTTTTGACAAGTCTGACAGGGATTCCTGGAGCCAAAGTCGCCTAAAACATAAGTGGCACATCTCTCAAGTATAAATCTGCCTTACTATTCCGTATTATGCTAAGTTATTCATGGGAACATCCTTAGAAAGTGCCACAATAGCACAAGCTCACTGATGGATTTCAGATTGCAGCAGCTGAGGCAGCAGGAGATGACAGGGGCATTTTCATGGCTGCCATTTTGCTTTACAAAATGTTTACTATTTTGGGTAGTAGTAGTGTTCTTAAGAAAAATGAAATCTAAATTGAGGCCTCCTATGCAGACCTATATAATCCTAGTCTTCTACCTCACTCTCAAAAAGGAATCATCAACAAAAATTTGATGATGAAAATTCTCACAATCTTTTAATGTAATCTTAATATGTTGTTACAACTACAAGCATTATGCTAGAGTTTTGCAAGTTTTAGAATATTATATATATGATAGCTTATTGTGCATATATTGTTATATAATGATTTTTTCAGTGGATTTTTTTTTCAGGATATATGTGTATGGATGCATGCAATTCTAGTTCAATATTTTCACTGCTGTGTGGCTGTCCATCATATAAAAATATCACTATTTGACTTTCTTATAGATGAAGAATTTATAGATGGACATTTAAATTGTTTCTAGTATTTCACTCTAACAAAAAGTATGGTAATAAACGTTCTTCTGTACATATCATTGTATACATTTAGAAGCGTTTTTCTGTGAACGCATCTAGAAGTAAAATTTCAGTGTTTCAGGTTATTTGTTTTGCTTATTTATTTATTTGTTTATGCCAGTCATTTGGGTAAGAGTTAATACCTAACATTTTTATGAATATTTTCTTCATTACTAGTTATATTGAACATTTTTCTTAATCTGTATTGTCAGTTGGTATTTTTTCTTTATGAATTGTCTATTAATATTCTTTCCAGTTTGCTCTTTCTTTTTCTAAGTATTAGGAGACTTTGAATACTTTTTTCTTAGCTGGAAATACTTAATTTCTCATAATATCCAGTGTTTGCAGTGATACAAGCAGCAGATCTCTATACTCCTGAAGGGTACAGATGTTTTGAAAAACAATTTGGTGATATTTAGTAAAGTTGGTGATGTATAGTACATGCATAGAGTACTACTGGATAACTCCACTGGTATATATGTCACTACTATAATTATACAAGTAGTCCTGTTGTAAAAATATGTTCAAAGTAACACTTTTTAAGGTAAACACCATGTGTTGAGCATTCTTTATAGGTCAAAAATTCGGATGGCTCTCAATTTTATCTTTTTAATCTTGCAAGATCTACTGGAAGGTAGATTTAAAAAAAGAGACTTCATTTTTTAGAACTATATTATGTTCACAGAAAAATTAAGTGGAAAATACAGAGAGTTCCCACATACCTCCTCCCCACATACACACACAACCTACCCCACTATTAATATCTTCCAACAGAGTACATTTTTTTTTACAACCTATGAACCTACATGGATACATCATCACTCAAAGGCTATAGTTTACATTAAGGCCTAATCTCAGTGTTGTACATTCATTCTATGCATTTTGAAAAATGTATGATACATTTATCAACCATTATAATTATAATATCATTGGCAATAGTTTCACTGTCCTAAAAATCCTGTGCTCTGCCAATTAACCCCCCTCCCACCAACCCCTTACTCACTCCATAGTTTTGCCTTTTCCCAAATGTCATATAGTTGGAATCATGCAACATATGTAGTCTCTTCAGTTGGTTTCCTTTATTTATAATATGTTTTTAAGGTTACCTCACATCTTTCCATGGCTTGATAACTCATTTCCTTTTAGTGCTAAATAATATTCTATGGTCTAGATATACCAGGATTTATTTATTCACTCATCTTCTAAAGGACATCTTCATTGCTTCCAAGTTTTAAAAGCTGCTTTAAAGCTATAAATACCCTTGTGCAGGTATTTGTGTGGACAAAGTTTTCACCTCACTTGGGTAAATAACAGAGTGCAACTGCTGGATCAGATGATCAGAGTATGTTTAGTTTTGTAAGAAACTGTCAAATTGTCTTCTAAAGTGACTGTACCGTTTTGCATTCCCACCAGCAGTAAGCAGTTAGTGTTGTTGGTGTTTGAGATTTTGGCCATTCTAATAGGTGTGTATTGGTGTCTTATTGGTGTAAGGTTATTTATTTATTCTTGTGTGAGTTTGGAAGATTGTGTCTTTCAAGGAATTGATCCATTTCATCCATGTTACCAAATTTGGGGACATAGAGTTTTTTATAGTAATCTTTTTTTAAAGTTTTTATTTAAATTCCAGTTAGTTAACATACAGTGTAATATTAGTTTCAGGTGTACAATATAGTGATTCAACACGCCCATACAACACCTGGTGCTCATCAGAACATAGTAATATTTTATTATCCTTAATGTCAATGGGGAAAGTAGCATTTGTTTGAAAGTTAAAATATTGGTAATATCCTAAATGTCTATCAATATATTGATGCATAAATTGATTTTCCTTCAGTGGATTTTCACACAATAAAACTAGGTGAACAAGCAGGATAAATCTCTCTTGCACATGCTGTTGAGCAAAACCAAACAAATTACAAAAGAATATATGAAACATTATTTAAAATTATAAATAATAAATATACTTAAATCTGTGTGCCACATTTAGGCAATAGGACTGTGGTACATAAAATAGACAGCAGTGATTGTTAAAGAAAGATGTAGGTAATACATTTATTTGGTGAGGGATAAATGGAAAGCTTCAGAATTTTAATATATTAATTCCTAAGCTGCAGGTTAAATAAAATGGTTTTGATTATCTTATTTTTATAACTTTTTAATATCTGATATATAATATTTCTTTTGAAGACAAACTTCAAAAACTTTTTAATAAATATTATTTGGTAGTAAGTTGTATTTTATTTATCTAATGTTTTCAAATTTATATTCTGACTCCAGATATAATTGTTTTTGGTACATGTTAAATTTAAGTTTTTCCATAAAATCATTTGTTCCTTCACCTTTATTAAATAATTTTTACTTGTTCCTTATTTATGATATGGTTTTTATTAGATTAAACATTTATAGATTCTATTCTTGGCTGTGAATTATGCTACAACATTTATGAGAATATTATCATTGTAATTATTGTAATTATTTTAATTGTATTTTAACATCTAGTGGGGCAAGATCTCTCATATTTGAGAATGATAAATAGGGCTAAATTTATAGAAATGAAAATAAATTGGTCATTGAGGTTGGAAAATAAGCAAAGAAATCTAAGGAGAAGGAGATATAAAGAAAATATGTACTGGTATAAAAGTTGATGTTGGAAATTGGCATATTTAAAGTTGAATATGATATGTTCAACTTTTCACTGATTTTTTATCTATCGATTTTACATATTGAACAGTATAGATATAGCATTCACAACCACTGATTCCAAGGTCAAAATTATGACTATATCACAAAATGGTCCCTTTTAGAAGAAAGTACAGCATTAACAGTATGGACATTGGGGTTTCACTGATGTTCTACACTAGTTATGGAAAGAAAACGAAGGAATTTTTTATGAGAAGTCAGTGTGGGGGGAAAAAAGACTAGAAGGCCAGGAAATATGCTCTGGAAACTGTCAAATATTGAATTATTCTCCTACAATTATGTCCCTGCAATGCATGTGGGTCATTAGACTTTCTCTGGTAGAAAAGACAATGGAGGTCAGCTTCTCCTTGTCTTTTATAGAACAGATAGTTACACTATTATGAATTAAGATGAAGGATGACAGTCATAACTAAATGAC
Organism: Ursus maritimus; assembly: GCF_017311325.1. NCBI lineage: Eukaryota > Metazoa > Chordata > Mammalia > Carnivora > Ursidae > Ursus > Ursus maritimus. The sequence continues at coordinate 49,159,195 of NW_024426552.1, read as the reverse complement.
CAACTCATAACCATCATAGTCCTGATCAGGATGATGATGATCATGATGATGATTAATATAAGATTATTAATCTTATAGCTATCTCTGGACCTGTGTTAAGCATTGTTTCTAGCTATTCATTACAGTTGGTTATACCGTAATACTAATGGAGCTATACTTGTAGATATTAAGTCAGCTTTGTAAAGCATAAATTTCTTGGTTTTAGAGTCAGCGACTGCCGTCTTGTTCTGCAGCTGTTTTGCAGTTGAACACTAGATACATCTACATGGAATGTGTGCATAATTCAGTACTATCAGCACTACAACAAAGTATAGGAAAGTAGAGGATTTTTTTTGTGTGAAAAGTTTTAAGAAATGACAGTCTAGTCATTTTAGGGTTCTCATAGTATTATACTACAGTTGGCACTTTCAGTTTTTTAATGGAATTCTGTAATTAATAGAGTACATAAATATTATTAGAATAAATTTCAGATATGGGGCTATATGATCCTGTACATAAAGAGCTCAAAATTTCTGTCAATGACTTCGATGAAATAATAAAATTCATGCTCATAATATATATGGATAAAATTTACAGGGCAAAGTCATATGATCCATTATGAATGTGATATTAACAAACTTGTTATTGGTCTGAAAATAAAGAAAATAAAAGCAGAGCAATTTATATGAAGTTCAAGGTAAGAGATTCCATTTAGTCTAAAAATTTCACATAATTATGGATAGAAGCTCAGTAGATAACATTAAAAAGATGAAATAAAAAAAAAATAGCCTGACTACATGGATAGTAAGAAATGTTTAAATTTGGCACAGGCCCATACAAAGTTGGGATGTCTACAGAGAATTGTATCTTCATGCTAAGCCATCTGATGAAGAAAAATTATGAATATATAGACCATGAGAAAACTGGTAAGATGTGATAAATTCTTAAGTGACTTTCATTTGGGAAAACATATTTTATAAATTCTAAAACCATTGAGAGGATATTACAAATAAATGATTTCACTTCAGTGTAAGAATTTCCTGTAAATAAATGTATCTAAAGTTTTGTTTATTCTAGCGTTATTGGGCTTGGGCTTCCCTATGATGTAGTAAGCATCTCATCCCTGAATGAACATTTATTCATTCAACAAATATTGGTTGCTAGGCACTCTCTTGTCTCTGAATAATCTGTTAGTGGACATAGAGTTTATATGTTAGTGGGATGGTTAGCCAAAGATAGTGACAGTGGAGAGTCCTCTGCAGTGTGAAGGGAGAATTCTATGATTGACAGTAAAAGCTCATGAAATGTTTCTTTGTTTTTCTGCCTCCCCTTTTTTGTTTTAGTTTTTCTTCTGAAGTTGTAAATGACAAGGAGAGCTCTGAACATATTGGGTAAAAGTAAAACAACAGCCCAACCCCTGAGCTTCTCCATGTTTTATTCTGTGTATGTGTTTGTACTACTCCTTTGGAGAAGGGAGGTGAACGGGAAGGTTTAACTCCTCAGGCTACACATAACTCCAAGGTTCTAGCAATCAGATTACACAAACAGCACAGGGAAGAATGTTTTTAAACAAAAACATTTTAACACATTTTAAGGGGCGCCTGGGTGGCTCATCCATTAAGCGTCTGCCTTTGGCCCAGGTCATGATCCCAGGGCCTGGGGTTGAGTCCTGCATCCAGGTCCTTGCTCACCGGGGAGCCTGCTTCTTCCTCTGCCTGCCACTCCCCCTGCTTGTGCTTGCTCGCTGGCTCTCTGTCAAAAAGAAAAAAAACAACAACAAAACAAAAGATTTTAAACCAAATGTTAATATCTTCTCTGGAAGAGGCAAGTTTTATTTATTTTTTTACCTGGAATCGAATTATGACTATTCATATGCAAAGCAAATAAACATAATTGAATTTATATGCTAGGAAATGTATTTTATTGTTCTATGTGGAATATTGTCCATGATGAAACAATTGACAGCTCCCAGACACAGGTATGATTCTTTTTATGAGGTTGTTGTACAAAAAAGGGTTCTGAAAGGCTAAAATACAATCTAAAACATTTTCTATAAGTAAACCAGAATTTGTCAGTTCACAGAGGTTTTATTTTCCTTATTTTGGCATGCCTACACAGCATGGGGGAAATGTAGTGAAAATCTTTGCCAAATGACACACTACCACCCATCCACAGAGAGCAGCTCTTAGATTATCATCCCCACAGCAATCTTAAAAGGAGTCATCTGGAACAAATGAGAAAGCACAAGTGAGCCTTTTGCTTTCTACAACTCCACACCTTCCATAATTTCTAAGCATCCTTCAAATGGATGATTTTGGAGGAGATGGTGGTTTTTGCCTATGATCTGTGGGGCTTCCTGTCATTACTGCACTTTTTAAAACAGGGGAAACTTGAATGCCTTGCTCCTCCAAGTGTGGTCCTAGGACCAGAGCATCAGCATCACCAGGAAGTTTGTTAAAAATGTAAAAACCCAGATCCCACCTTACCCAAAATGTATCAGAATCTGCATATCTAATGAGATCCTCATTAAAGTTTTAGAGGTAGTGCTCTAATCTGTGCCTTTTTTTTTGGTCAAGGTGATAATGAGGGTGATACAATTTAAAGAGAGTGTGAGAAAGTTACATGTATGTGAGTTTTAGAAACTTGCATTTATTGAGTGTTTATGATGCCTAATGTTCTAAATGCTTTGTAAGCATTATCTCTTTAATTCTCCCCAAATGCTTAGAGTTGAAAACTATTACGTTCATTTCACTGAAGAAGTAACTAACACTTAAAAAGTTTAGTTATATTGCCCAAGATCACCCAGCTAATGAGAACCATAATCAGTCCTCAGACTTCCTTGCTAGTTCCAGTTCTCAAAATGTAGAGCCTTAAACTAATAATTTGCCTTTTTGTTCCTCATTTTCCCATAGACCTTTTGATGTGTCAGCTTATGGACAAGTGAAGTCAAGGTCATATTAGAATATGGTAGGTTGGTAAATATTTTTCTTCTCAGTAGGTTTATCTTCACATTAATAGAATATTGATATGAATTAAATTCTGATAAAATAAATTATTAGAAATATAACTAACAATGTCAAGCTCTAACTAATCTTAATTTTAATTATGAGGGGGGTCATTGTCAAAAACTACTTTATTAAAAATTGTTTTGGGTCTGAATTTTTTTCACACAATTAAATACAAGCTGCAATTCAACATTTAATTTTATAGGCAATTAATTAGTCCATGGTATATTTAATGGACTCTGAATGGCATAATCATTAAGATTTGAACCAGGACTATTTGGATAATGACTCTTCCCCCTTGCTAAACATTTAAACTCTTGCTAACTGTGGTAAATACGGTGCGTAAACAATGCTTAATTATAACAAAATATAAGGTCATGATTTTTGTTGTTGTTTCTCCTGAATTTTTCCTTTCTGGTGAGTGTACAAAAAAATGTTTTCCCTTTCACAGCTATGGTTCACACAAAAAATAAAATAGAAAAATATATTTGCCTTACAAATGAAATATAAAAAGTCCATGTAATTCAAACATAAACATATTAAACAACCAGATTCATTTACCAAATTTGCAAAATCCTACATTCTTGTTGGCCTCGATGTTGTGCTTGCCTCTCATATACTAACAATATGGAGCAATGACACTATTAAATTCTATATAGCAGATACCTCAGTATATTATCTACACATGATGGCTTTTTCCCTTAAATAGCTTTTGTTTAGGTAAGTTAAAATGTAAGAGGGTAGTAAATCTAGTCAATCAAATATAGGATTCAATACCATATCTTTTATGTCATCAGTGCACTCAAGTGCACTATTTGCTTTCAGTATTAAATCCAAAATGTGCAGAATATGCTCCAATTAAAAGGTGCTGAAGACAAGGTCCCTCAGACATTGTACAGACTTTTTTTTTTTCCATAATTTTATTGCTCTTAAACTTTTCTTCAAAAGTTTTTTATTCCTTTTAGGATCATACACACACACACACACAGAGACACACACACACAGACACACACACACACACACACACGTGTGATCTCATCCTCTCCTACCTTAATTTTTCTCAGTTATTTGAAATTTTTTTTTTAAGATTTTATTTCTTTATTTGACACAGAGAGAGAGAGACAGCTAACGAGAGAGGGAACACAAGCAGGGGGAGTGGGAGAGGAAGAAGCAGGCTCCCAGCAAGGCAGGGAGCCTGATGTGGGGCTCGATCCCAGAACCCTGGGATCATGCCCTGAGCAGAAGGCAGACGCTCAACGACTGAGCCACCCAGGCGCCCCAATTACTTGCAATTTTTGAAATGCAAAAGAAACATGTCATCCATTGATTACTGAAATCTACGTTTTACAGACACTATGTGACATGTTTTAATGTGCATACATTCTATTGAATATTCAAAACAACCTTATAATGCTATTTCTTTTAGTCCGTTTCTTAAGGTCAGAAACTGAGACCCAAAGCTTTTAAAATAACTAACTCAAAGTCACACATCTAAAAAAGGAGCACGCTGACAGTTTCCTCTAGAACATGTTACAATATCTATATTAAATTTTTTACACTACTTTAACAATAATTTCAAGTATTATGCTACTTTTAGTATGATTTTAATATGAATATGGTGCATTGAGTTTCATAAAAATTGTCATAAAGCACTCAAATGGGACTCTAATCCATTTCTTAAGTGCACCAGGAATGTCTGGATGCTTAAGGAGATCACTAAGCTGCGTAGTGTTTCCTGAAAAACAAGAGGGAATTCATACATAACAACAAATGGAATTGACATAATAGAAAATAAGACAAATGGTAACATGTTTTTGGTATTTTTAGAATGAAATTAATGCAGAATTATTAATGAAATTTACTTTTATGTAATTTTACCTTTGAACAGACTTAAGATTAGTTGATAAGTTGGCGAAAACTTAAAAACTTGTCACAAAATAGTATAATTTACTCTTAAAAATTTGTGCTAACATTTATTATTCTATATTGCAGGAAATATGCAGTCTTTCAGGGGAGCAATCATGTAATCCTGGAATGTTTTAGTTGCACAAACTTAGGTTTAATTTCAATAATTTTATAGCATGGTAATTAAGAGACAGAAAACTAAATTATTTCCCAATAAAATTAACCTAATTAGAGTTATGCCTTCACTAAAACCTAGTCCCACTTTGTCTACAACATTCCTTGGTTCTTGGTCAGGGAGAAATTATTTGTATTGGTTTTATATTTATAACGTGGTAATGATGTGTGTAGCAGTTTCCCTCATGCAGGATTCCTCACAGCCATAGATTTTACAGGCAACACCAGCAACTCCATGGATACATGAAAGGTTTATCAAATATCTCTTCGACTACCTCCTTTTACCATCAATAAAGTGTGGGTTTGGAAAAGCCCAAATTCAGTGTTGGCAGTGTAGTATGAGACCAATGATAGAATAAGTCCAAAGTATGCAAACAAATTCAACCCAAATTCTGTACTTCTTAGAAAAAAAACAGTCTCTAGCTTGTAGTACTATAAAGATTTTAAATCTTTTAAAATAGTAATTTGATAGCTTTTATTGAATACTGATAAGTATCTATAAAATAAGATTTCTAACATCTGTCAGGGGAAAATATCTCTCAGTACCCAGTTTAAGTATAGAATATTACTAATCCCAGACAGGACTTCTGTGAATTTATTCCTGACTCTGTACTTCCCACTCCTCAGTAGATATATACACCTTGAAATTTTTGTCTATGGTTTTGTTCTTTATTGTTTTATCTCATATATTTCCCCCTCAATCATGTTATTTTATGACCTGTTGAACTTTGGGAAAGTGGGATTAAACAATATAAGTATTTTCGTAAAATATTTTAACCAATACTTGAAGAGTGATAAGATAATATATACATCAAAACAGCAAGTTATGTTGGGAAAAGAGCAGGCCATGCTCAGGAAAGTAACATGCAGATTATTGGGAGATGATTTTCCATATCTCTTAGATTTCTGCATGTCTTATGAATAAAGCAGTGTCTGCTCTTTCTTTTGGTATTATTTTGAAGATTTATTTTAATTTTCTTTTATTTTATTTTTAGTGTATAGTCTTGGAAAAGAGAATCTCTCTGAAGCAAAGGGAAGGTCTGCTTACAGGTTGGGAGGATAAAGATGCCACTTTCTGAAGTAAATACTGTTCAGTTTAATTAAGGTAATATTTACATCTGGTGAAAAGTGTGGGCATACTTGCTGCCCATTATAAAAAATTCAGGTTTCTTAAGCTCAGGGTTTCTTCCCCTTAACACAGTCACTATGTGTACGGGTGTCATTTGAATATATTTGAGCTACTCTGTGGGAACTGAGGTTCATAAACTGGTTAAAATGCTGATACTCTGAGTAATAAGTTCTTTTGTGTCTGATCCAAGGACACAAATGAACCAAGCAGAAACAGACCTATAAATGCAGAGAACAAAGTGGTGATTGTGGGGTGGGGGCAAAATGGGTAAAGGGGAATGGGAGGTACAGGCTTCCATAAAAACAGAAAAAAAAAGAATATTAAAATTATGGAATGCCCTATTGAACTCTAGATGTTGCAGCTTCAGAAAGTTACAATCAAACAATATGTAGGGAAAGACTAGTGAGAAGCACACACACACATACACTCATACCCATACACAGGTAAACACATACAGATATAAATATAGAAATGATAGATAGGTAGATAGAAGGATGTAAATAACTGCTGCATAAGGAGAAATAGAAAAAGGAGAGATAGAAAAGAACATGACTTTTCAATAGCAAAGTTCAAGGGCCAAATGACAGCATAAAAGAAAAAAAAA
>NW_024426552.1:49099687-49152378 GCF_017311325.1 Ursus maritimus | reverse complement strand
AAAAAAAAACTGCTAAATCACTAGGGTCATGGCTGACTTAAACTAAGACACACATTCAGATATACAACAAATCTTAAATGTCTAAGATAAAACTTTTGTATAAGTACGTTGGAAAACTTTTTTAAAAACCAGTAGCCAATCTTATTAAAGAATGTGCCTGCCCAGTGGCTCCAATATGAGCAAAATGTTTAATCTTACATTCTACGTTAGGATTTTCTTATCTTTAGCATGACGTATTACTCATGAAATTTGAGTTTTCTTATAGTTCTTTTTTTACTTCCCTGAATTTTCTTTATATCTTCTTTATAATCCCTGAAGGGAATTATCTCTTAATTATCACTGCTCTGAGAGACAGGCATATTTCTCGTTCCAGTATTTCTCCTTATGGGTGTCAGCTCTAATTTTCAAGGAAGTGCTTATTTATATCACCTATAAGGGCACCCAGATCACTTGCGAAGACTTCAATCAGTTCGCTGCTGTCACAGAGACCATCTCCCTGCTGGTGGGGTTCTCCCTAAGCCAGGTGCAATACCTGAATCTCAACAAGGACACCAGCAAGCTATTCAATGAGGAATGACTGATGGACAAGAACAAGAACACATCCGAAGTGCTGCCCGAGACCTACAGCCTGTCCCTGATATCACCTTGGAGTGGCTACTGGTACCTGTACAACGACAGACTTATGCACCTGGGCCAGCTCCGTACACAGCCTGCTGACACGGGGCCCAGGCTTCGGTGTCTACACCGCCCAGAGCAAGGGCCCCGTAACTGGCCAAGGAGGCGCTGGGTGAGCGACACCGAACAAGTTTGCCTGCAGCCCACACACTGCCTAGCCTGTGTCAGGCGGAACTGCTGCTAGAGCTCCTTGCACTCTCACTCCCCGCTCCTATGCGCACTCATAAAGAGCTACTTTAGTGGGCCTGCTTTTCATGTTCTGAAGCCTTGACAGCTGTTCTGTGGTGACAAGTGGCAAAGATGACCTGATCACCATGTGGCCAAGGGCCACGTGGTGACGTGCACCTTGGCCACTGGTCCTGAGTCAAAGCTGTGGCCTCGGCCCTCTACTCCTTAAGGATGTCATGGGCGGCGGCGGCCACAGGTGATGGTAATGGAGTGAACAGCGGTAGGAAGGAGCTATGGACTGAGGCTTGGCCGCTTTCTGCTCCGCCCAAAGCACCTCCACCACTTACCGTGTCAGCTCCCGCAGGCCAGGACGCACACGCCGGTGAGAGCTCACGTAGGATGAGCTTTCTGCTGAGGCGCAGCCACGTGCCTGCGTGCCTGCGTGCGTGCATGCGCAGTCAGAACACGCTGCCAACACACTGCGCATGCCTGCGGGTGACTCCCGCCCTGGCTCCCAGCCTGCTGGATGTTCTGCTCTTGCAGACCCTGAACGCAGCGGGCTGCTGAAGAGGACGCTCCCTTCAGTGTTGGCCTGGGCAACACCAGCCTGGGCAGTGGTGGAAACGTGCACAGGGATGACACGCCAGGAGTCCCGGTGCTGCGTGGCCCGCTGACCCCCGCCTAGGTGCCGGCACAGCGCTGTGTATCCAGGAGGTGCCGCTGCTGGAGGCCCTAGAGTGCGCCAAGATGGGCCCTTTTCCTGGAGGACTCTCTTGTCACCGCCTGTCCTGAGGGCCTCATCTGCAGCTGGGCCTGGACCTTCACAGAGGAGAGGGAGCCCAGGCAGAAGGAAAGGAAGCTGATTCATGTCACCCAGCAAGTCGATGGTAGAGGGCATCTCCTCTCAACCAGGTAACTCCAGGCAGCACAGTGATGTGAGGTCGTGATTGTCGGGGTCCCCCACCTCATGCTTCAGCCTTCTATCCCTGATCCTACCGGTTGACCTCAGTGATCAGTTTATTAACAAAACTGACCACAGCTCATGAACTGTTAGGGTACCCCCATTTCTGCTCACAAATTCAGGGAGTGGACAGAGGATCCCCAGACTGGCCCTGACACACACTGGAGGTATGCAGTGGCAATATGGCCTCAGCTTGTCCTCATTTACTGCCAAGGAAAATGACCCGTTTTTTTTCTCCCGTTCCCTATCCCCAGCATGTCGGTCCTGGGGGAGAAGAGCCCCAAGAGCCCAGCTCTCTGTGTGTGCACCTCTCTGTCCACTGGGCAGAGCAAGGGGTGGTCTACCGCTTGCTACTACTGTGTGTGCTTTCAAAGAGTATTCAGTTATGGAAGCCCCACATGGGCCCTCCCTGTTTCCCCCCACCTCTTATTTATAGTTAGTTCTCTGTCTTTTGAAATTGTATTCTTGATATGAATTTCCTCTGGCTCTTCAGGATGATGTGTCTTTTCCTTATGCTTCAGTCTCTCCCACATGTTTACAATTTCAAGCACTTGCCAAGAGATTAAGTGATTGATATAGCTTTACAAAAGCTCAGAGGAGAGTTTAGCTATTGATAATATCTTCTTTGCAGCCAAAGAGAAATTTGATGGGAACAAGTCATGTGCATATTAATATTTAAGAGATATTCACATAGACTAGCTCCACAGGACAGATATCCTAACAAACTCCTCCCATTAACTATACCAATGGGTAATATGAAAAAAAGAAAAGAAAAAAAAAAAGGAAAAAGAAAGAAAGAGAAAGAAGAAAAAGAAAACAAATTGTGGTATTCTAGAACTCTTAAAACTCCTTTTGTTCTTGCCTACAAATATTATTTAGGAAAGGGAAGACAAATACCTGACATTCATCCTGAGCCTTGCCCTTATCCATAATCCTGACATAGGACAGTTTACCAATCTGCCATATTAACTCTGCATCTCTCACTGCTATCAGTATATAAATCCTGTATCAGTTTCCCCCTTAATAACTACAGTCCTCCACCCCAACCCTGCCAGCTGTTCTCCTGGCCTATACTTACGTCCTTCTGCAATTTCTTCTCTCCCTCAAGTGGAGAATATATTTACCTAAAGTGTAAATCCATGTATGTCATTTGTTTGTTGAGTATCCTTTATTGGCCCATCTAGTGACCTAGTAAACTAATAAAAATGGCACAGGAAATGAAAAGGGACAATGTAGTCTCATCTCTTTTTCCCAAGTAACTGATAATGTACCTGCTACACATAAGGTTTGCTTATCTCTTAGGGAGGTATACTATTTACACTACAGTCATAGTGCCAAGAAGTAGATGGACTTGGAGTATTAAGTTCTGTAATCTCCATTAAGTCATCCATTACAATACACCAGAATATACAATCTATGTAAATACAGAGTAATTGCTTTGCTCAAGCAGCTTCAAAATAAATCATAATCCTCTCCTTCAAACAAGACTACCAACCTCAGATAAATCACAACCTGAGATGGTTAACTCTCACAAAAATTGGAACTCTTAGCCAATACCAAAGTTTACTAATAATTTCAAAATTTCAAAAGTAAAGTAAATTTAAAACATAGGTGAAGGAGCATGGAGAAGTGCAGAACTCTCCACAGCCTCCCCAGATTGTTTCTTGCTGTATTAGGATGTTTTCTGGTTTGGTTTTAATATCTGTGATCCCTAAGTGATGCATGCAGATCATCATTTACACAAAAGGGAACTGTTTTGTTCATGAAACATCTGTAAGTTATACCTTGGTAATTGCTTAGTTTATATTACATTTCTCAAGGAACTTCACGGTAGATCCTAAAATACCATGTTTATTCTCCATAAGCAATCCTGAACACGTCTTGGAAAAGGATTTCAAATCTAAGGATTCTCCCATTACCAAGTAATTGGTAATTACCGGGAGGGCTGTAATTCGTGTGTTTGCAAAGGGATTGGACCACTTTCTTCCTTCTTTTCTGCAGCATCCCTGTAGGTAATCTCTGCAGACAATGCACTCCTGTTTTCAACATTTTATTTTCCACCCAACAGTCTCCTAATACGTAGAAATTTCATAGCATCCGTGGTTGATTATGTGATTACTTGTCTGTCCCACTCCCATTAAATTATGATATATGTGAAATTCTACAGCATATTTATGTAGGTGCTTTATAAATGTATAATTGAATGATCATTAGGATCACAAAATTTAACTAGCTGGAGTCTCAGAAGATGAATGTAGACCCTGGCATTTCTGACTTTTCATATGGCTATCTGCCCTTATTTTAAGACTACTTTGGGCTTTATTTAACAAAGGATAAAAGTAATAATAAAAAGTGTTAATTGCATGGATCATTTCATTGCCAATTATATTCATATGTTTTAAAGGGGGACCTCCTAATCTGAGAGAGGGCAACTACTTTTAAAATGTTTTATTTATAGAAAAAAATTACCTACATTAAAATCAAATAGCATTTTCTTTGTCATGATACTGGCTGCTCTCTGTCCTAAGGTTTGTGTTCCCAATTTATCACGTGAATTGGGCAGGAATAACCTCTCTGTGCTAACAGTAATGTCTGTGTAGATCTTGTCCTTTTCTATCTTTTCTGTCTTTGATCAAAGTGAAAATTCCTGAATTCAGATATTTTGATGAAGACAACTTAACTGTTTCAGGAAACCCCATGCTCAGATCAAAACTATAATGAGATATCACCTCACACTTGTCAGAATGGCTAAAATCAAAGACAAGGAACAATACATGTTGGTGAGGATGTGGAAAAAAAAAGAACCCTCTTGCACTGTTGGTGGGAATGCAAACTAGTGCAGCCACTGTGGAAAACAGTATGGAAGTTCCTCGAAAATTTAAAAACAGAGCTATCCTAGGACCCAGTAATCTCACTAGGGGGTATTTACTCCCCAAATACAAAAACATTAATTCAGTGATATACATGCACCCTTATGTTATTGAAGCATTATTTACAACCAACAGATAAATGGATAAAGAAGATGGAATATTATTCAACCATCAATAAGAATGAAATCTTGTTTTTTGTAACAGCATGGATAGAGCTAGAGAGTATAATGCAAATCGAAATAAGTCAGTCAGAGAAAGACAAATATCATAGGATCTCACTCAGGGGAATTTAAGAAACAAAACAAATGAGCAAAGGAAAACAAAACAAAGAGACAGACCTTTAACTACAGAGAACAAACTGATGGTTACCACGGGGGAGGTGGTTGGGGGAATGGGAAAAATAGGGGATAGAGATTAAAGAGTACACTTCTCTTGATTAAAAAAAAATTAAAAAAATAATTTAAATTTCAGATTTTCAATTTTTACAGTTTTTAATGATTAAAACAAGTAACTTGAAAGAAATCCATGTCATGTCAAAAGTTTTGTGACTATCATGTAAAAATTTTGCTAAGCAATATTCTCCAGTAAATTAAATATGCATTGCTAAGGAAAAAAAAAGAAACCCTATGGTCTAGTGAAACATTGTTTTTTTGTTTGTTTCAAGTTTTTATTTAAATTCTGCTTAGTTCACATGTAGTGTAATACTGGTTTTAAGAGTAGAATTTAGTGATTCATCACTTACATGTAACACCAGTGCTCATCACAAGTGGCCTCCATAATACCCATCACCCATTTAACTCATCTCCCACCCGCCTCCCCACAAGAAAACCCTGAGTTTGTTCTCTATAGTTGAGTCTCTTATGGTTTGTCCCCCTCTCTTTTTCCCCACTTCCCCTACGTTCATCTGTTTTGTTTTTTAAATTCCACATATGAGTGAAATCATATGCTATTTGCCTTTCTCTGACTGACTTATTTCGCTTAGCATAATACACTCTAGCTCCAACCACATCATTACAAATAGCAAGATTTCATTTTTTTTGGTGGTTCAGTAATATTACATTGTGTGTACGTGTGTGTATACCACAAGTTCTTATCCATTCATTAGTTCGTGAACATTTGGATTCATTCCATAATTTGGCTGTTGTTGGTAACACTGCTTTAAACATCAGGCTGCATGTGTCTCTTCCAATCAGTATTTTTGTATCCTTTGGGTAAATAGCCAGTAGTGCAATTACGTGCATAGGATAGTTCTATTTTTACTTTTTTGAGAACCTCCATAGTCTTTAATACAGTGGCTGCCCCAGTTTGCATTCCCACCCACAGTGCAAAAGTGTTCCCCTTTCTCACATCCTTGCCAACATCTGTTGTCACTTGTGTTGTTAATTTCAACCATTCTGACAGGTGTGAGGTGGTATCTCATTGTATTTCCCTGATGATAAGCGATGTTGAGAATCTTTTCGAATATCTTTTTGACATCTGGTTGTCTTCTTTGGAAAAATGTCTATTCATATCTTCTGCCCATTTTTTAACTGGATTATTTGTTTATGGGTGTTGAGTTTGATAAGTTCTTTATAGATTTCAGATACTAACCCTTTATCTGATATGTCATTTGCAAATATCTTCTCCCATTCTCTAGGTTGCCTTTTAGTTTTATTGATTGTTTTCTTCTCTGTGCAGAAGCTTTTTATCCTGATGAAGTCCCAATAGTTCATTACTACTTTTGTTCCCCTTGCCTCCAGCGACATAGTAAGAAGTTGCTACAACCAAGGTCATAGAGGTTGCTGCAGAATTTTGATGGCTTCCTGTCTCACATTTAGGTCTTTCATCCATTTTGAATTTTTTGTGTATGGTGTAAGAAAGTGGTCCAGTTTCGTTCTTTTGTATGTTGCTGACCAGTTTTCCCAACACCATTTGTTGAAGAGACTGTCTTGTTTCCATTGAATATTCTTTCCTGCTTTGTTGAAGATTAGTTGACCCTATAGTTGTGGGTTGATTTCTGGGTGTTCTGTTCCATTGTTCTAGTGTCTGTTTTCATGCCAGTACATAAATTGGCACAAACATACTGTCTTGATCACTGTAGCTTGGTAATATGACTTGAAATCTGGAATTGTGATGCCTCCAGCTTGGCTTTTCTTTTTGATGATTGCTTTGGCTATTTATGTCTTTTGTAGTTCCATACAAATTTTAGGATTTTTGTTCTAGCTCTGTGAAAAATGTTGGTGGCATTTTGATGGGGATTGCATGAAACGTGTAGATTGCTTTGGGTAGGATAGACATTTTAACACTATTTGTCCATGAGCATGGAATCCTTTTTCATTTCTTTTTGTCCTCTTCCATTTCTTTCATCGGTGTCCTATAGTTTTTAGAGTATAGATCTCTTTTCTCTTTGGTTAGGTTTATTCCTAGATATCTTATGGCTTTTGGTGCAATTGTAAATGGGATTGATTCCTTGATTTCTCCCCCCTGCTTCATTATTGGTGTGTAGAAATGCAACAGATTTCTGTGTGGTGATTTTGTATCCTGTGACTTTGATGAATTTGTCTATCAGTTCTAGGAATTTTTTGGTGGAATTTTTCGGGTTTTGTACAGAGTGTCACGTCATCTGCAAATAGTGAAAGTTTAACTTCTTCCTTGCTGATTTGGATGCCTTTTCTTTCTTTTTGTTGTCTGATTGCTTAGGCTACAAATTCCAGTACTATGTTAAATAACAATGGTGAGAGTGGGCATCCCTGTGTTATTCTTGACCATAGTCGAAAAGCTCTCAGTTTTTCCCCATTGAGGATATTCACTGTGAGTCTTTAGTGTATAGCCTTCACAGTGCTGAGATATGCTCCCTCAATCCCCACTTTGTGTTGTGGGTTTTTATCAAGAATGGATGCTGTACTTTGTCAGATGCTTTTTCTACATCTATTGAGAGGATCATATGGTTCTTATCATTTCTTTTATTAATGTGGTATATCACGTTGAATTATTTGGGAATATTGGACCACCGTTGCAGCTTAGGAATGTATCCCACTTGATCATGGTGAATGATTCTTTTCATGTACTGTTAGATTCGATTTGCTAGTATTTTGTTGAGAATTTTTGCATTTATGTTCATTAGGGATATTTGCCTGTAATTCCCTAGTGTGGTCTTTGTTTGGTTTTGGAATCAAGGTAATGCTGGTCTCATGGAATGAGTTTGGAAGTTTTCCTTCCATTTCTATTTTTTTAGAACAGTGTGAGAAGAATAGGTAGCGCAGTTATGTGCTTCAGATGTTTGGTAGAATTCCCCTGAGATGCTGTCTGTCCCTGGACTTGTTTGTTGGGAGATTTTTGATTACTGATTCAATTTCTTTGTTGGTTATGTGTCTGTTCAAATGTTCTGTTTCTTTCTGTTTCAGTTTGGTCGTTTGTTTATTTCTAGGAATTTATCCATTTCTTCCAGAATTCCCAATTTGTTGGCATATAATTTTTCATAACATTATCTTATAATTGTGTGTTTTTTTGGTTGTAATCTCTCCATTTTCATTCATGATTTTATTTATTTGGGTCCTTTCTCTTTTCTTTTTCATAAGTCTTGCTAGGGTTTTATTAATTTTATTAATTTTTTTAAAGAACCCGCTCCTAATTTCATTGATCCGTTCTACTGGGTTTTTTTTTGTTTGTTTGTTTGTTTTTATGTCATTTATTTCTGCTGTCATTTTTATTATTTCCCTTTTTCTGCTGGCTTTAGACTTTATTTGCTGTTACTTTTCTAACTCTTTTAGGTGTATGGTTAGGTTGTGTATTTTAGATTTTTCTTGCTTCTTGAGCTAAGCCTGTATTGCTATGTACTTCCCTCTTATGACCACTTTTGCTGCATCCCAAATGTTTTGGACTCTCATATTTTCATTTTCATTTGCTTCCATATATTTTTTTCTTCCTTAATTTCCTGAGTTAATTTCCTTTAACTTACTCATTCTTTAGTAGGATATTTTTTAACCTCCATGTATTTCTGGTCTTCCCAAAATTTTTGTTGTGGTTGACTAAAGTTTCATAGTGTTGTGGTGTGAAAATATGCATGGTATGATCTAAATCTTTTTGTACTTGTTGAGGCCTGATTCGTGACCCGGTATGTGATCTTTTCTGGAGAATGTTCCATGTGCACTCAAAAAGAATTGTATTCTGTTGCTTTAGGGTGAAATGCTGTGAATATATCTGTTAAGTCCATCTGGTCCAATGTGTCATTCCTAGCCCTTGTTTCCTTGTTGATTTTCTACTTAGATCATCTGTCCATTGCTGTAAGTCCCCTACTATTATTATGTTGTCATCAGTGAGTTCCTTTCTGTTTTTAATTTATTGTTTTATGTATTTGGGTGCTCCCATGTTGGGGGTCATAGATATTTACAGTAGTTAGATCTTGTTTGATAGACCCCTTTATTATGATATAGTGCCCTGCCTCATTTCTTGTTATAGTCTTTGGTTTAAAATCTATTTTGTCTGTATACATATGGCTATTCGTGCTTTCTTTTGAAGTCTATTAGCATGACAGATGGTCTCCATCCCCTCACTTTCAATCTGCAGGTTTCTTTAGGTCTAGAATGAGTCACTTGTAGGCAGCATATAGATGGGTCTTGTTTTTTTATCCATTCTGATACTCAGTGTCTTTTGATTGGAGCATTTAGTCCATTTATATTCAAAATGATTATTGATAGATATGAATTTAGTGGCACTGTATTAGTGTACAGTCATTGTTTCTGGAGATTTTCTCTGTGCCTTTCTAGTCTTTCTTGCTTTGGTCTATCTTTCCCACTCAAAGATTCCCCTTTAATATTTCTTGCAGAGCTGGCTTAGTCGTTGCAAACTCCTTTAGTTTTTGTTTGTCTGGGAAACTCATTTCTCCTTCTGTTCTGAATGACAGCATTGCTGTGTAGAGTATTCTTGGCTGCATATTTTTCCCGTTCATCATGTTGAATATATCTTATCACTCTCTTCTGGCCTAGCCAGGTTTCTGTGGAGAGATCTGCGGCTAACCTGATTTGTCTTTCCTTGTAGGTTAGGGATTTCTTTTCCCTTGCTGCTTTCAAGATTCTTTCCTTATCTCTGTATTTTGAAAATTTTACTGCAATAAGTCTTGGCATTGGCTGGGTTTGTTGATTTTCATGGGAATTCTCTGTGCCTCCTGGATTTGGATGTCTGTTTCTTTCCCCAGATTAGGGAAGTTTGTAATTATAATTTGCTCAAATGTACCTTCTGCCCCTTTTTCCCTCTCTTCTTCTTCTGAAACTCCTATGATAGGAGTGTTATTATGCTTTATGGAGTGGCTGAGTTTCTTAAATCTACATTTATGATCCAATATTTTTCTTGCCCTTTTCTTTTCCACTTCATTATTTTCCATAATCTTGTGTAGCACTTATTCATTCATCTTCTTCTTCCATCCTTGTGGTCATTAGAAGCAGTGGATTTTGCATCTCAATTATAGCATTTTTAATTCCGGCCTTACTAGTTTTTAGGTCTTTTATCTCTGTGGTAAAGGACTCCCTGGAGTTTTCTATGCTTTTTCAAGCCCAGCTAGTATCGTTATGATTGTTTTTTAAAATTCTTTTTCAAGCATATTACTTATATCTCTTTTGAATAGATTTCTGGCCATGAATTCTTGTTCTTTCTTTTGGGATGAATTCCTCCATCTTGGCATTTTGTCTAGGTCTCTGTCTTCTGTGTGTTAAGAAAGCCTATTATGTTTCTTGCTCCTGAGAGTAATGGCTATATTAAGAAGAGGTCATATATTCATCAGGGCCTGATGCCCCTGAGGAAGTTTCTGGTGCATGCTGGGTGCATTCTGCTGTTGTGTTTTGGCTGCTCTTTCCCTCAGGTCAGTCCTCTGCAGAGTATCCCCTTGCCTGCAGTGGGGTGTGTTTGGACCTTGGCCAGAGTGTGGTGAATTTTAACTAAGTGCATTTTGTTCTGCCTTCTAAAAGAGGTTAGATCATATTTCCCCTAAAGCTGAAGCTTTGCAGCACTCTATGGTCAGTAGATTTGGTGGGTGCAGGGGGGTTGTGCTGGTCCTCTAAGGGAGAGGCCTACTACTGCTCTGACTCTTAGGCACATTTGCTTTAGTAAAAAGGCACCTGCAGAGTTCAGGGTGGGGGGTGGGCCTTGTTTAAGTGGCTCAAGCCTCTACTGTGGGTGCTGTGCTCTCCCTGAAGTCCATCCATGCATTTTAGAGGTACAATGGTGTCACCTGGCTCTCTCATCTTGGATAGGGGAATTTGCAGCCTCTACTGTTCAGGAAGCCATCACAGAAGAGTGAACTATCATCCCTGTTTGTCGCAGGCTTCCCTCAGATCCCTGCCTTTACCCTGTCTGTGCCTGAGCCATCTGTCCATTTGGCAATGCTGTGCTCCTGTGTTTTATTTCTGGCACCTCAGCTGGGTTTCAAAACTCCGAATTTTAGGGACCTGGTGTGGCATGGACCCACGCTGATCCTCTGGGGGCAGGTCTCCCCATATTGTGGCTGGTGCAGGTTTGTCACATCAGCGTTCAGGGGCTTGGAGTTTATAGTAAAGCACAGCAGAAAGCCAGCATCCAGGTTAATTGCTCTCAGCAGCTGCCTCTGCCCTGATGCTAGTGAGTAGCAGCCCAATGGCACCCGTGGGCTCTTTTCTCTCCAGAGAGGCAGTGCCACCTCTCCCAAATGCTCTCAAAGAAGGGGGAATTGTTTTTCCCAGTGCAACCCAGGGGATCCTCAGACCACGCTGTCTGCTCCCTGGCCTCTGCCCTCCTTCTCTGCGGGAGCACCTCTGTGCCCACCGGGTTCCACCTCGGTGATGGCATGGACTTCTAAAACATCAGACCTTGAGCTCTGTTGCTTGTAAAAACTTGGAATTATCAGTCCTTCTCATTTCCCCCATCTGTGTTTGTTTGGAAGTGTTTTTCTTATGCGACCCCCTGTGCCCTGCTGTCTCTCTTTCTCTCCTCTCTCCCTGACAGTGCTCCTTCCCCACCACAGCACCAGCGATTCTTTTCTCCCCCAAATCACGTCTCTGCACCTCTTACCTTCCATTATGTGAACTCTTTTCTCCCTCTAGTTGATTCATTTCCCGCATGTTCAGAATGATTTGCTACTTATCTAGCTGTGTTTCAGGGACAAGGCAAGCATAAGGCCTTCCTGCTACTCTGCCATCTTAACTCCTCTTCTAATGAAACATTATTTTGAAAAAAACTTCCATTGATTTGGCACTTCCTTGTTAATATGTAAAATCACTTATAAATTTATTTTTCTTAAAAACCCTTCAAATTACTGCTTTGATTTACTGCCACATTTTGAATAATACATTTACAAAGACTTTGTGATGCTTGTGGAAAAAGAAGAATATTTTGTGTTGTTTAGTATTTTATCCCACTTTACACAATTACTCTGTAAACTACTATTTTTTTTTTATTTATACATCTCGAGTGACAACTTTTCATTAAATTAATTTGGATAGATATATATATGTATGTATACATATCTATCTATAAAGATATTTATGTCTGTGTATGTGTATGGATAATGTATTAGCATATCTATTGAATATTGTTGGTGTGTTGTAATGAAACATTTCTAATATGACTAAACTTAGAAACAAAACCTTTTTTTATTGAAGTAGACACACAATATTTATTAGTTTCAGGTGTACAACATAGTGATTCAACAACTATATGTTATGCTATGCTCATCCCAATTATAGCTGCCATCTGTCACCATAAAATCTATTATAGTATGAAGACTATTCCCTATGCTGTACCTTTCATCCCCATGACTTATTCATTCGATAGCTAGAAGGCTTTACCTTCCACTCTCTTTTCATCTCTTTCACCCATCCCTCTACCCACCTCCCCTCTGGCAACCACCAGTTTGTTCTCTGTAGTTATGTGCCTGTTCCTGCTGTATTTGGTTAATTTGTTTTTTAGATTCCATATATAAGTGAAGTCATATGGTATTTGTCTTTCTGTCTCACTTCTTTCACTTAGCATGATAAGCACTAGGTTAGTCCTTGTTATCACAAAGGGCAAGATCTCATTCTTTATATGGCTGAGTAGTATTCCAATGTGGATGTGTGTATCTGTGTGTGTGTGTGTGTGTGAGTGTCGCATCTTCTTTTTCTGAATATTCTTTTATTTAAGAAAGTTAAGCACTTGATTTTAATACTATGCCATGGCTTCTAATATTTTCTTTTTGTTTTTATTTGTCTTCATTATTCTAAACTTTTTTTTTTTTTTTTTTTTTAAAGCCATAGCGGTGCATTAGGAAGACTTAATTGACTCATTCACATGGACACATATTTAGGCAAGACACTTTAAAAAAATATTTTGGGATGGAAATTTTCTCAGCATTGTGAATTCGAAATGACTATTATCAAATATTTTAATAAAAATGGCTTCCAAATAAAAAGAATGTCCAAATTTTCCAGTCACCCGTTAGATATGTAATTGAATGAGATAAATATTAAAATACTTAATTTATTAATTTATATACCCAAATATATATGTCATATCATCCATGTAAATTTATTAGTTCTCATCACATATTATTGACAGTATGATAAATTATATATTTAATTGTTAAGCATCTTATTTTCTACAATCAATTTTTATAAAAATATCAAATGCTGTGCTGAAATCTCTGATATCAGCTCTTGAGTCATTTAGTACAGTATTCCAGAGAATACCATTTTTTATTGCCTTTTAAAATATTTAATATGGATATTTTTCTTGTGTGTATTTTTTTTTAATCAATGTAGTACTATGGGTCTTAGAATCCATTTACACATCATTAAAATAGCTGTTTTTGTTTGTTTTTGTTTTGTTTCATTTACTGTATCTTATAGTTATGTATTCATGATTACCATACTTTAGTAGAGAATGTTGCTAGTTTCAAGTGACTTAAAATGCTTGTTTGCTATTACATCAAATACTTAGAATTGTTAGATTGTATCCTTGAGACTAAATGTCACACCTGTGTTGTTTTCCCATCCTTTAATTTAACACCTTTTTAAAACAAATACCTTTTTTCTTTTCTGCAATTGTGTGAAATTTATTTTCCTGAAAGCACTTCATCTTCTAATTAACTTAACCATAAAAATGTGCACATTAAAAGTGCAATCTTCAGAGGAGGAGTTAAGATGGCGGAGGAGGAGGAGACACCGTTTTCAGCCAGTCCTCTGAGTCGAGCTGGATAGGTACCAGACCAGCCTAAACAACCACGGAACCAGCCTGAGACGCAGGAAGATGCATCTGGATCTTGAACATCTCCAGTGCTGGTATTGGGAGTGCGGCGGGAGCCTTGAACTTATGCACAGATATCGGAAGATAAACGGAAGGGGGAGGGAGCCGCCGTGTTCGGGCGCCGGGAAGCGGTAGCCACTTGCACGGGAGAGCAGGCGGGGCTCGCGGACGGCACCCGCAAAACAGCAGACTGAGACCGTGAGCCGGGTGCATGCGCCACCAGGCATCTCGCGGAACCCTGGAATCCCGGTGCGCTCACTGGATCCAGACTGAGACCGGGAGACCCGGGAGCGGGCGCGGGGGCGGCTGGCGGCTGAGCGGCATTAAACACAAAGGACAGAGACGCGCCGGCCCTGGAAGTGAGGGCTGGGACGCCGGGTGTGGGGCGCACATCCCGGGACGCTGCAGGGTTGAGCAGCACCAACAGAAACAGAGTTAAAGTGGCCAGAACATTAGTAGAGAACGGGCTGCAATCCCTCTGTTCTGTGACAGAGGCTGAAATTTGGCTGCTGCTGCTCTGACTCTCAGAAGAGGCACAGCAAACCGCCAGGGAAAGCCGCCAGAGAACAAAAGCCTGGAAATACCAGCTCAGGGAGTGCCCATCGGTGGCGCAGTCATTGAGCGCCTGCCTTCGGCTTAGGGCGTGATCCCGGCGTTCCGGAAAGGAGTCCCTCATCGGGCTCCTCCGCTGGGAGCCTGCTTCTTCCTCTCCCACTCCCCTGCTTCTGTTCCCTCTCTCGCTGGTTGGCTGCCACATAAATAAATAAATAAAATCTTTAAAGAAGAAGCCCACATCCCTAAGATCCCTATAAAACAAGGGGCACGGCCTGGGACCCAGTCAATAATTTGGGCTCTGGAAACCCCGCAACCTCTCCTCATCAGAATGACAAGAAGGAGAAGCCCCCCCCAGCAAAGAAAAGACAGTGATTCTGTGGCCTCTGCCACAGAAATAATGGATATGGATGTAACCAAATTATCAGAAATGGAATTCAGAGTAACGATGGTCAAAATGATGAGTAGAATTGAAAAAACTATTAACGAAAAGGTTACTGAGAATATAGAATCCCTAAGGACAGAAATGAGAGCGAATCTGACAGAAATTAAAAATTCTATGAGCCAAATGCAGGCAAAACTAGAGGCTCTGACGGCCAGGGTCGCAGAAGCAGAGGAACGGGTTAGTGAATTGGAGGATGGGTTAATAGAGGAAAAAATGAAAATAGAAGATGGTCTTAAAAAAATCCACGCCCACGAATGTAGGTTACGGGAGATTACTGACTCAATGAAACGATCCAATGTTAGAATCATCGGCATCCCCGAGGGGGTGGAGAAAAACAGAGGTCTAGAAGAGATATTTGAACAAATTGTAGCTGAAAACTTCCCTAATCTAGCAAGGGAAACAAACATTCGTGTCCAAGAGGCAGAGAGGACCCCTCCCAAGCTCAACCACGACAAACCTACGCCACGTCACGTCATAGTGCAATTCGCAAATATTAGATGCAAGGATACAGTATTGAAAGCGGCCAGGGCAAAGAAATTTCTCACGTACCAAGGCAAAAGCATCAGAATTACGTCAGACCTGTCTACACAGACCTGGAATGAGAGAAAGGGTTGGGGGAGCATATTTAAAGCTCTTTCAGAGAAAAACATGCAGCCAAGGATCCTTTATCCAGCAAGGCTGTCATTCAGAATTGATGGAGAAATAAAGACATTTCAGAATCGCCAGTCACTAACCAATTTTGTAACCACGAAACCAGCCCTACAGGAGATATTACGGGGGGTTCTATAAAAGTAAAAAGGCCCCAAGAGTGATACAGAACAGAAAGTCACAGCCAATACAAACAAAGACTTTACTGGCAACATGGCAACATTAAAATCATATCTCTCAGTAATCAGTCTTAATGTAAATGGTTTGAACCATCCCATAAAACGCCACAGGGTTGCAGATTGGATAAAAAGAAATGACCCATCCATTTGCTGTCTACAAGAGACTCATTTCGAACCCAAAGATGCATTCAGACTGAGAGTAAGGGGATGGAGTACCATCTTTCACGCAAATGGACCTCAAAAGAAAGCTGGGGTAGCAATTCTCATATCAGATAAATTGGATTTTAAACTACAGACTATAGTTAGAGATGCAGAAGGGCACTATATTATTCTTAAGGGAAGTATTCAACAAGTGGATATGACAATTATAAATATATATGCCCCCAACAGGGGAGCAGCAAGATACACAAGCCAACTCTTAACCAGAATAAAGAGACATATAAATAAAAATACATTAATAGTAGGGGACCTCAACACTCCACTCTCAGAAATAGACAGAACACCCTGGCAAAAACTAAGCAAAGAATCAAAGGCTTTGAATGCCATACTCGACGAGTTGGACCTCATAGATATATATAGAACACTACACCCCAGAACCAAAGAATACTCATTCTATTCTAATGCCCATGGAACATTCTCAAGAATAGACCATGTTCTGGGACACAAAACAGGTCTCAACCGATACCAAAAGATTGAAATTATCCCCTGCATATTCTCAGACCACAACGCTCTGAAATTGGAACTCAACCACAAGGAAAAATTTGGAAGAAACTCAAACACTTGGAGACTAAGAACCATCCTGCTCAGGAATGACTCGATAAACCAGGAAATCAAAAATCAAATTAAACAATTTATGGAGACCAATGAGAATGAAAATACAACAGTCCAAAACCTATGGGATACTGCAAAGGCAGTCCTAAGGGGGAAATACATAGCCATCCAAGCCTCACTCAAAAGAATAGAAAAATCTAAAATGCAGTTTTTATATTCTCACCTCAAGAAGCTGGAACAGCAACAGAGGGACAGGCCTAATCCACGCACGAGGAAGCAGTTGACCAAAATTAGAGCTGAAATCAATCAAGCAGAAACCAGAAGTACAGTAGAGCAGATCAACAGGACTAGAAGCTGGTTCTTTGAGAGAATCAATAAAATTGACAGACCACTGGCAAGACTTATCCAAAAGAAAAGAGAAAGGACCCAGATTATTAAAATTATGAATGAAAAAGGAGAGGTCACGACGAACACCATTGAAATTGGAAGGATTATTAGAAATTTTTATCAACAGCTATATGCCAATAAACTAAGCAATCTGGAAGAGATGGAATCCTTCCTGGAAACCTATAAACTACCAAGATTGAAACCGGAAGAAATTGATTCCTTAAACAGGCCAATTAATTATGAAGAAATTGAGTCAGTGATAAACAACCTTCCAAATAACAAAACTCCAGGCCCGGACGGTTTTCCTGGGGAATTCTACCAAACATTCAAAGAAGAAATAATACCTATTCTCCTAAAGCTATTTCAAAAAATAGAAACAGAAGGAAAGCTACCAAACTCATTCTATGAGGCCAATATTACCTTGATCCCCAAACCAGGCAAAGACCCCCTCAAAAAGGAGAATTACAGACCGATTTCCCTAATGAATATGGACGCCAAAATCCTCAACAAGATACTTGCTAATAGAATCCAACAGTACATTAAAAGGATTATCCATCACGATCAAGTGGGATTCATACCTGGGATGCAAGCGTGGTTCAATATTCGCAAATCAATCAGCGTGATACATCATATCAACAAGAAAAGACTCAGGAACCATATGATCCTCTCAATCGATGCCGAAAAAGCATTTGACAAAATACAGCATCCTTTCCTGATTAAAACCCTTCAGAGTGTAGGAATAGAAGGTACATTTCTCAATCTCATAAAAGCCATCTATGAAAAGCCTACTGCAAATATTATTCTCAATGGGGAAAAGCTGGAAGCCTTTCCCTTAAGATCAGGAACTCGACAAGGATGCCCACTCTCGCCACTATTATTCAACATAGTACTAGAAGTCCTTGCAACAGCAATCAGACGACAAAAAGGGATCAAAGGTATTCAAATTGGCAAAGAAGAAGTCAAAATGTCTCTCTTTGCAGATGACATGATACTCTATATGGAAAACCCAAAAGAAGCCACTCCCAAACTATTAGAAGTTATAGAGCAATTCAGTAACGTGGCGGGATACAAAATCAATGCTCAGAAATCAGTTGCATTTCTATACACGAATAACGAGACCGAAGAAAGAGAAATTAGGGAATCCATCCCATTTACAATAGCACCAAAAACCATACGTTACCTTGGAATTAACTTAACCAGAGACGTAAAGGACCTATATTCTAGAAACTATAAATCACTCTTGAAAGACATTGAGGAAGACATAAAAAGATGGAAAGATATTCCATGCTCATGGATTGGAAGAATTAACATAGTTAAAATGTCCATGCTACCCAGAGCAATCTACACTTTCAATGCTATCCCGATCAAAATACCGAGGACATTTTTCAAAGAACTGGAACAAATAGTCCTTAAATTTGTATGGAAACAGAAAAGGCCCCGAATCTCCAAGGAACTGTTGAAAAGGAAAAACAAAGCTGGGGGCATCACAATGCCGGATTTCGAGCTGTACTACAAAGCTGTGATCACAAAGACAGCATGGTACTGGCACAAAAACAGACACATAGACCAATGGAACAGAATAGAGAGCCCAGAAATGGACCCTCGGCTCTTTGGGCAACTAATATTTGATAAAGCAGGAAAAAACATCCGGTGGGAAAAAGACAGTCTCTTCAATAAATGGTGCTGGGAAAATTGGACAGCTACATGCAAAAGAATGAAACTTGACCACTCTCTCACACCATACACAAAAATAAACTCCAAATGGATGAAAGACCTCGATGTGAGACAGGAATCCATCAAAATTCTAGAGGAGAACATAGGCAGCAACCTCTACGACATCGGCCAAAGCAACCTTTTTCATGACACATCCCCAAAGGCAAGAGAAACAAAAGATAAAATGAATTTATGGGACTTCATCAAGATTAAAAGTTTCTGCACAGCCAAGGAAACAGTCAGAAAAACTAAGAGGCAGCCCACGGAATGGGAGAATATATTTGCAAATGACACTACAGATAAAGGACTGGTATCCAAGATCTACAAAGAACTTCTCAAACTCAATACACGAGAAACAAATAAACAAATCAAAAAATGGGCAGAAGATATGAACAGACACTTTTCCAATGAAGACATACAAATGGCTAACAGACACATGAAAAAATGTTCAAAATCATTAGCCATCAAGGAAATTCAAATCAAAACCACACTGAGATACCACCTTACGCCAGTTAGAATGGCAAAAATAGACAAGGCAAGAAACAACAATTGTTGGAGAGGATGTGGAGAAAGGGGATCCCTCCTACATTGTTGGTGGGAATGCAAGTTGGTACAGCCACTCTGGAAAACAGTGTGGAGGTCCCTTAAAAAGTTAAAAATTGAGCTACCCTATGATCCAGCCATTGCACTACTGGGTATTTACCCCAAAGATACAGACGTAGTGAAGAGAAGGGCCATATGCACCCCAATGTTCATAGCAGCAATGTCCACAATAGCTAAATCGTGGAAGGAGCCGAGATGCCCTTCAACAGATGACTGGATTAAGAAGTTGTGGTCCATATATACAATGGAATATTACTCAGCTATCAGAAAGAACGAGTTCTCAACATTTGCTACAACATGGACAGCACTGGAGGAGATAATGCTAAGTGAAATAAGTCAAGCAGAGAAAGACAACTATCATATGATTTCTCTCATCTATGGAACATAAGAACTAGGATGATCGGTAGGGGAAGAAAGGGATAAAGAAAGGGGGGGTTATCAGAAGGGGGAATGAAACATGAGAGACTATGGACTATGAGAAACAAACTGAGGACTTCAGAGGGGAGGGGGGTGGGGGAATGGGATAGACCGGTGATGGGTAGTAAGGAGGGCACGTATTGCATGGTGCACTGGGTGTTATACACAACTAATGAATCATCGAGCCTTACATCGGAAACCGGGGATGTACTGTATGGTGACTAACATAATATAATAAAAAATCATTTAAAAAAAAAATAAAATAAAATAAAAAAAAAAGTGCAATCTTCAAAGTTAAGTAATGCAGGTGATACTATTTTTCATTGTCCCCCCGTTTTCCTTTTTTTTTAAATTTACTATTGAATTATACTTGACATACAGTGTTGTATTAGTTTCAGGTATACAACATAGTGATTTGACAATTCTATATATTACTCGGTGATCATCATGATAAGTGTAGTCACCATCTGTCATCATACATTATTACAATATAATGGACTATTTTCTCTGTGCTGTACTTTTCATCTCCATGACTTATTTATTTTATAACTGAAATTTTGTACCTCTTAATCCCCTTTGCTTATTTCACCCATCCTCACACCACCTCCCCTCTGGCAACCACCAGTTCTCTGTACTTAAGAGCATTTTTGTTTGTTTGTTTATTTTTTCTTTGTTTTTTTTTTTTAGATTCTACATGTAAGTGGAATCATATGGTATTTGTCTTTCTTTGTCTGACTTATTTCACTTAACATCATACCATGTCCCCATGTTGTGGTAAATTTTATTCTTTTTTTATGGCTAATACTACATAGTATATATATTATAATATTACATTGTTTATATATATGCATATATGTAGTAATATTACATTGTGTGTGTGTGTGTATATAGGTATATATACACACACACATATACCACATCTTTATCCATTCATCTGTTGATCTATTGATGGACGCTTGCATTGCTTTCATATCTTGGCTATTGTAAATAATGCTACAGTAAGCATAGGGATGCATATATCTCTTCAAGTAAGTGTTTTCATTTTCTTTGGTTAAGTACCCTCTAGTGGAATTACTGTATCATATGGTAGTTTTAGTTTTAGTTTTTTGAAGAACCTCCCTGTTGTTTTCCACAGTGATTGCATAATTTACAACAAATACCTTCTCTAAACGTGCAAACTAACACTGATCGAAAACACTTCTGGTATTGTATCTTCCCTGAATAATATTTAGGGTTCAGAATAAAGCATTGTGTTTTATTCCTTTTAAGACACTCATTTATTTTCATATTTTATCATCATTCAAATTGAGATATGTCTTATATTCAATGGTATGTCATAGATTAGTTGCAATCAATTTTTTTCCTTTCTCAGTAGTATATAAAATAATATGTCTCTTACAATGAACGCCATTTTACATTTGATAAACTAGAGTAATTGAATACTTTGCAAGAACCAGTATAATAAATTCCTCTTTTCTGGGAAATAATGATATATACCCAAGTCCATACATCGGGTTACAGATGAAACATGGTTTCTAACCTCAAAGCTCTCATGGTGGAGGATAATTACACTGTATTTAATAATGTCTATAATAGAAACATGAAGGAAATTCTGCTGGAGTCTAGTGAGGGGCTGAAGAAAGGGTGTCTCACTGTAGACAGAGTCAGGAAAGACATTAAAAAGGAGATGATTTTGAGATGAAATTTGTAAAATTATGTTTTATTAGGTAGAAAATACAAAGAATGAAATTTGAACAGAGGAAAACCTGGAAATAGGCATGGAAACCAGGAGAATGACATTATCTAGATGCATAATTATTTTGACTGGATTACAGGGTAAGGAAAGAAAATTGTGAGAATAATCTGAAAAAAATATACAGGAGTACTTTAATGAAGGTCTGTGGCCTTTAAAAAGAGGTTGCTTTTTTTTTTTTTTTCTTACAGGTAAAAGGGCACCATAGATAAACTATATTATCTACTATATGATTTAGGATGATCAGTGTGAGGACAATGTGCAGATCAAGAAGAGACTGGAGGCAGGAATGTATAGCAGGATAATGAAAATAAGGCCTTGAAAGAGAAGCAGTGTGGCAAACAAGTGGCTGTATTGGGAGATACTTGAATATATCTAGAATATTTGATAGTAGACTAGATGAAGAGATATAGAAAGAAAAGTTGAATGGGAACGTTTAAAGTTTTGGGAGCAATTAACTGAGATAATAGGTAAAGGAGTAGTTTTGGTGAGAATGTGTTGTGCTAGGTGTAGAGATGTTCAGTAGACAGAAATAAAAAGTGTGAAGTCAACGATATTAACTTCTAGTTGGTCTCATAAAAATAATCATTAGAACCATGAAGTATAGCTCTTACTTAAGTTTAAATGTTGCTTAAGTCAATTTGTTGTTTCTGTTCCTGGAGAGAATTAGACAGAACAGCATTATTTTAAGAGTTGCTTGGATGGTTGTGAATGTGGGGGTACAAAAGAGTAAGTAAAATTTTACTTTTTTCACCATACTTCATCAAGAGGAGCTCCACTTGTGTTTAATTTATTTGCCTGTGTTCCTTGGTATGATTTCATTAGAAAAGGTTAAAAGAAAAAGGGAGAAAGTACAGAGATTTCTCATGACCTCACCAGCCCCCCACTTGCATACCCTTTCTTATTATCAGTATCTCCCACCAGAGTTACATATTTGTTACAGTTGATGAAGCTAAATTGACACATTATTATCACCTAAAGTTCAGAGTTCACTCTTGAGATACATTATATGGATTTGGACAAATGTATAATGACCTGAATCCACCATTATAGTACCATAGATGAAAGTTTCACTGCCCTAAAAATCCTCTGTGTTCTACCAGTTCAATCCCCTCACCCCTCACCCCTGGTAACCACTGATCTTTTTACTGTCTGCATAGTTTTACCTTTTCCAGAATATCATATAATTTTTGAAATCATATGGTATGTATATGGCAATAGTGAGTCTTCCTATCCATGAGCATTGGCAATCTCTCCTTTTGCTTAGTTCTTTGATTTCTCCCATCAGAGTTTTGTAGTTTTCCTCATACAGATCTTAAACATACTTTTTTAGATTTATTGTGAAGTATTTCATTTTGGGGGATGCTAATGTAAATAGTATTGTGTTTTTAATTTTAAATTCCACTTATTCATTCCTGATACATAGGAAAGTGATTGACTTTTATATATTTACCTTGTCCATAAACGTCCTATACTCACTCATAAGTTTCTAAAGTTTTTTTTTTTTTCCTGCTCCTTTAGACTTTCTGCATAGACAGTCATGACATCTGAGAACAAGGATAGTTTTATTTCTTCCTTCTCAATATCTTTTATTTCATTTTCTTGTCTTATTGAATAACCTAAGATTGATAGTAGAATGTTGAAAAGCAGTGGTGAGAAGGGACATACTTTCCTACTTTATAGCATTTGTAGGAAAGCTTCAAGTTTTTCATCATTAGTACGATACTAGCTATAGATTTTTTAATAGATGTGTTTTATCAAATTGAGGAAATTCCTTTCTATTCCTAGTTTACTGAGAATTTTTATCATGAATTGGTGTTGAATATTTGTCAAATAATTTTTCTTCATCTATTGATAAAATTGTTTAATTTTTTTGCCTTTTGACATAGTGGTTATAGTTATTTTTCAAATTATGAGTCAGCCGTTAAATAAAGTGGATAAATCCCACTTGGTTGTGGTGTATAATTCTTTTTATATGTTGTTGGATTTGATTTGTTAATATTTTGTTGAGTATTTTTATATCAGTGTTCTTGAGAGGTCTTGTGTCTCTAGTTTTCTATAATTGCAATGTCATTGTCTCATCTTTTTATTAAGGTAGTGCTGGCCTCATAGAATAAGTTAGGAAGTATTCCTTCAGCTTCTGAGAGATGAATTGATATAAGTTCTTCCTTTAATTGTTGGTGAAATTTACTTGTGAACCCATCTGAGTCTGAAGCTTTCTCTTGGAATGTTATTAATTATTGACTCAATGTCTTTGTTTGATGTTGGTCTGTTTGGATTTTTTAAATTAATGATAGGTCTAATGTCTGATATAACACCAACTCTTTAGTTACTTGAGAGACTTTTAAATGAATAGGCTTGTTCTAGTGTGTGCAAGATTATTGAGTATTAATATTAGCTGTAGTGTTACTGAGTTACAGATATTTTCCTGCATAATTTGTAGGAGAGCAATGTAGGAGGTACTCTGTGGTAGGGCCAAAAGATGTCCGAAAGTATTAATTAGCAGCCACTCAAAGTCACCTGCTAAGAACTTCTTCATTGTTATTCTGAGGTTTGAAAAATATGAGTTGTTGAGTCCTGTGAACTCTTGGCTGACACATAAAACAGAAAGCTCCATTTTGGTAGTGTAGTGGAAACACAACTAATTTTGCAGCCCTAGTTGCTTTGTCCATATTTATGACAAAATATGTGTAGAAAATTTTAATTTAAATTTTAATATTGCAGTGTAGATGAAAGTCTAAAATTTTAAAAAGGAAAAAGAAAAAAAGAAACACCCAAGAAGAGAAAGCATATTCATTTCTTTAATCTATACCTTTTTCAAACAAGTGACCCAATGCCTTAAAATTACTTCTGCTTTTTGTAATTCAGGATTATTTTCTTCTTCTCTCTGAAATACTTCCTTATGTGCTATTTTCTATGCCCCATGCCTACGACCTATCATGTTAGAACCTGATTAAGGGAAGACAGATGGTCAAATAACTTTTGAAGCTCAATAGTTTCTTTATATAGCTTTAGTCAAAAACATTGACCTGAATACTGTCTTCCTTTTCAACTGGGATGTTAAAAGCTATTTCAGGGATTCTTTTTTTTTTTTTTTTTTTTCTATTTAATGATGCTTATACTTAATTAAATCTACATAATTCAGCTGATTTCCATCATTATAAAGTATTGTTATAGGCTAGCAGAGAATAAATAGATTTGATTCTATCAGGAAAAAAGAGCAAATGCTGAGAGTTGCTGATTCTTTAAATTATTTTATGACTTCTGTTTGGTAAAGAAATAAACTTCAAAAAATACTTATATCCTTGCTTTTCCTCAGGATGATGTTCAAGTAATGATAAATTGGCTAATCTCTAGTGCCTACCCTAGGTTAAGTAGTAATTTTCCCCTCTCTTTCACTATTTTCTTTACTTTTTTTCTTGGTCTACAGTCCTCTACGTGCCTCCAATTCTAATGCTGCCCCCTGATTTTCCAGAAATTCTACTGTGATATATGTTGTTCCCTATCCTGAACTCAAAATAATCTTATTTCTTAGCTGGTGTCTTGTGCTCTAGATCCATTCATCTTTGCCCTACCTCAACTGTCAACAATTCAGTATAACTCATCTGAGACTCATCTGTCCGTGGATACTATAACCTCATAGGAATAGCTCTCTATAGGACATTTTGGGCTTCTGGGATATATAAACATATTTTCAGAGGTTAGTGAATTCTTTACAAGAATTTATAAAAAAATTTGTATTCCAATGATCATCAATAATCATATTTTATATGCTTACAAAATATAATAATTACTGGGATAAATACTGAGTTATTCAGTATCTTCATGAATTTCTCAGCTGCTTGATTGCCATCATTCTTACATCTTGTATAGGGCCAAAGATCCTTTATGCAATTGTAGTTATTTCAGTGGCAGAATAGTTAACAAGACCTCTTCAGTGGGATTCCTCTCAGCATCTGTCCCTCTTTGAGGATATGGGTGCTTTTTTCTCCTTTGCTTATGGGAAGGCATCTCTCACTTGAGGGTCCAATGACCTGTTTCAGGGAAGAAGGGAGGTGTCAAAGAGTCCTTCTACACCTGATATTTCTCACATCCCTTCAGCTGAAATTGTTCAGTATGCCAAGGCATCCTATTTTGTGAGTAAATGTGTTCTTAACCCTGATAGATACATTAAATTCAAAGCAATCAATTCTATCACCGTCAGTACTATATTTACATTGCTAGCAAAAGTAATATTTCAATCATATTTCCTTAATATTAACCCATGAAAAGTCATTGGCAATAAGTATTTTGGTCAATATAAAATAAATAAATCTTTTGTCCCTTATTCTATCAATATAGGTTAGATACACATTTAATGTATATTTCAGTAAAGCCATAAAACTAAATCTATCTTCAGTTGAGTGAGACAGTTTTTAAAGATACCTTGTTAACATTCGCCTTTGAGAGCTGCTCACAGGAAGAGTTTTGGCTAAACATAGGTTGGAATTATCTTTTATTAGCAAACGTATTTTTAAGCTATTAACAATGTTTTGCACAGTATACTTATATTAATTGCCATTTTCTGACTTAATTTTTTTAAAGCCAAAATAAAGAATCAGAATAAATCTGTACCTGAACTTGATGCTACTATTTTTATTTTAAACTTCATATTAGAAGCTGGTGAATTGGTTTCAGGAAAAAAAAATCACATTAAATAATGTGTGTTACTGAATTTAATTGTTTCTGAGAATCATTTGTATTTATACTTTGTTTTATTATTCAAGTCATACTCATAAGTGCTTTGTATCTACTGTTATATTTGTACATTTTAAATAACATTAAAACAAATATAACACCCATTGACACAGAGTCTGGTAAAATCATTGCATTGTGTTGCATTGCATTTGGATATCACTTAAATTTGAAGGACAGTCCCTCATAGCGTGCAGATAAATGGATTACTAATCTCTGAGTAAACTAAATGTCTCAATTAGTAGAATTGACTGTTTTTTAACCCTTTCACTAAAGTTAGCATTTAAATAAAGAACAGTAAATTTACAGAGCAAATTTCTATATGGTGGCTAGTCAGTTAAGAAATGCCTTTTGCAAAGCTAACAAGCACACAAAAAATATTTTTAATCATTACTTTTGAATCATAATAACTTTCTATTATCTTTTTTCTTACAAATTATGCCAGTCCCAAACTAAAGTTATTCCTTCATTCCCTCAAAAATGTTACATTTGATTCTTTTAAAGACAAGTAATTTTAGAGATTAATCCTTCAAAATAACTTGATTATTTTTATTCCTGGTCATTGTTTTGCCTTCTCTGTCTCTCACATCACTGATGAATTCTCTTTACAATATTAGGTATTTGGAGGAATGGGGAACTCTGTCACATTTAATGTTACTAGTAGACAGTTTTAATTTTTGTCCTTCAAATGATCTTAGGTTTTAATCATATATATCTTAAAAAGGCATTATTTTGTTATGGAATATTATAAACATTGTATAGATTTTATAATCACTGGCATTCACAATTGAAGTGTCTCCTCTTTCTATGGACATCTGCTTTTGCTTACAGAGGAATGTGTGTGTATAACCATAAATAACATAAAGCATAAAATGCTTTAATATATTTAAATATTTATTATCATCATGAATTGTTGGCATATCAAGAAATATGAATGATGCATACAAAATTTGTTGAGTTATACAGAAACATCTGTCAGGATTAAATTAAAATAGTAATTTTGTCATAAAACAACTGAGTAGTAAGCATACAATTGAAAAACTAAAGGCAAAATAAAATGAGTAGGATGTTAGGTTCATACGAAAAGTTAAAACTGATACTGGCATCAAAAAGAACTTTTTTTTGATGCTAGTATAGATGATCTGGATGTAGGTTTATGTGAACCATAGTATATCATTTTCATTATATCCAACTGAGATAAGAAAAAATCATGGAGATACATGTTATCTAAAGGAGTATTTGGATAACAAAGACAACAGAAGATATCAGTTCATCCCTGAGAGAATATAACATAGTAAGAGGGTGGTTGAGTTTAGAAGGGTGAAGCAGGAAAATGACTGTGTATTTAGCAAATAATAATGATTTGTGAAACCCTTTCCAAGATTTGATATTCTGTAAAAAAATTGTTCAGAACCAATATGTAAAACTGACTAAGTTATTAAAGTAATTCACATGTTATTTTATTGTTGGTGGTGGTGGCAGTGTTACAGGCCAACCAATTTCAAATTTTTAAAATACTAAGAGTTTAATTTTAATTTAGTTTATTTCAATTTATTTACTTTAAATGAAGACATTCTGTAAGTCATTGGGGGTGAGAAGGCATTTAAAGTATATTTAAAATTCAGTGTGTCCAAATGTCTATTGATAGATGAATGGATAAAGAAGAAGTGGTATGTATATGCAATGGAATATTATTGAACCATAAAAGAGAATGATATCTTGCCATTTGCAACAACATGGATGGAGCTAGATGGTACTATGCTAAGTGAAATAAGTCAGAGACGGAAAGTACCATATGATTTCACTCAGTGTGTAATTTAATAAACAAAACAAATGAACAAAGGAAAAAAAAAAGAAGTAGAGAGACAAACCAAGAAACAGACTCTTAACTACAGCGAACAAACTGATGGTTACCAGAGGAGAGGTGGGTGGGGGATGGGGGAGATAGGGGATGGGGATTAAAGAGCACACCTACTATGATGAGCAGTGAATAATACATAGAACTGTTGAATCACTATATTGTACACCTGAAAGTAATATAACACTGTATGGTAAATATACTGGAATTAAAACAAAAAAACTTAAAAAGAAAAACAAAGTATATGTAAAATTCCATACATTTCATAATTTGAGAGCATGAAGAACTATGAAATCCAAATGCTTAATGGTGAAGGGAAGCAGAATATGTAACCCTAAAATATGCCACCTTGGCATGTGGATTATTTTGAGCTCAAGGCAATTAAGACCCAGCCATCTTAAGAAAAACTTTTACCTCCCCCTTAACTACCTAAAATGATTTACATAGGAGGCTCAGAGAGAGAGCTATTACCAGAAATAATTTTGATCTGAATGACCCATATGTATGGCAGGGCAAACATTCAATTACCAAGCATCTGTCCTTATTGTCCTATGAATTACACTCCTCCTCTTTGAAGCCCCAGGCCCCTGTCCCATTCCTTAGCTCAGAAAGGCTTGTAAGAAAGACTCAACTGACTGACTTGTCTTTGGGTCTTATTTTCTTATGGGGCTCCGGTACATATGTAATTAAATTTGTTGTTCTCTTGTTAATCTGTCTTATGTCAATTTATCAGTCAAGGACCTAGGAGGGTAGGAGAAAAAATTTTCTTTTCCAACACTGGCAGCCATGTGTAAAATATTAAAAGAGCAAATTCTTAAGAGTAGAGGTGTTTATGTTTATGTGCCTTAGTGCAACTGTGCGAACAGTGTTGTACAATGTATGTATCATTGTTCAACAAGTTCACTTTTGCCAACGAGAAAAGAGCCTTTCTCTTGCCAGCAGGAGCACTCAGGATACAGGCGCATGGAAATGAAAAATGAAAAACAGTAAATGTAAATAAAGCATCACAGTAGCCTTTTTCTTGTTCCTTTCTCACCCTTTTTGCCATCACACACTGATGACAAATGATGACTTCACTGCATCAATAGAGATACAATTGTGTTTCCAAAAAGTCTGCTAGAGAGTAAATTTTTAAATGACAAGTCAACAAAGAGTTGAGAAGAAAACATGTACTGACTGTTTCTCTGTTATAATGGAGATGCCCAAGCTATTTCACTGTTCTGGAGACTTTTCAGTATAACTTGTTTTAAGAAATTATTAAAGCACAGTAAGATAATTCCTTTTTTAATGTCTGGAAAAACTGCCAATGACTTGGAAATGGGCAAATCGAATTGTGATGTCTTTGAGTGGGATGCATTCACTGTGTAGTGGACTCACTGGAGATAATTGGATCCTGTAGGGGTAGACAACTATGTCTTCCGCTAGCAATCCAACAACTCTGGAGATAGAAGTTAACTTATGAAAACAGTAATGCTGATGGCAGTGCAAATGGCTTTTGCTCATGGTGATGCAAATGAATTGTGACCTGTAGCGAATACAGATCTCTGTAATTAAACCCTCATTTGAACTGGTTTTAGTGTCTCTTGGCTCACTCATTAATTAATGAGTTGACTACAATCTTTGACAATTACTCATTTTATATTTGTATGTGAATCATAAATTAATCTTTTTTGAAAATTGTACTTTGCTGCTATTATTAAGTGAATTAATGACTGGAAGAACCAGAAGGTAAGACATTAAAGAGGGAAAATTGGTCTTAACATGTGTTCAGGTGCTTGGGTTGTCATTATTATATTGTTTTTGGCTCATTGCTGCTCCCTTCTCTCTGTGTTAAAGCAGTGAATGAGATTTTGTTTTCATTTAACTGATATAAGCCAGGCTTTTAAATTTTAGAATGCAGGCATGTTCCCCTGTAGAGTGATTGAGTTCACTTTGTAAAGATTTAGAACTATTTACTTAGGTGCATATGGGGGTGAAGGAATTGGATAGAGTGGAGGTGCCAGAAACCTGGAAGAAAATAAAAGAAAGAATGTCTTCCTTGGGACAGAATCATGGCAGTGCTCTCTTTAGTGCCTCCATCCTCTCTCATCAGCCTACTTTGTTTGTGGCTGCCAGAATAATTAAAGGAGTTGGGAAGTAGGTTCTGTTACTATCTTGCTTTTAAGCTTTGCTCTCAGGTTGATTAATGCTTTCTTTACACTTGCACTGGGCTGCTCTACATTTCCTTTGTAAGTAATACTAATTAGGTTGAACAAGCAGCAAGTGCTTCCAGAGCCAGTGTTTGAGTCAGAATAACTCCTGGGAGATCATGATGCTTCTGGATGAAACTAAATGGAAAAACCTAAGATGTGAAAAGGCATTTTCATTCATCATTTTAGCAAATATCGATTGAGAACCTACTATGTACACTATGGCTATCTGAGGAAAGGAGTATTCGTGTGATGTCCTGGAAGTGGCTGCCTTCTTTTATGTTCAGAAAACACAAGGAGACTACTAGTGTGACACTAGTGTGACTGGAACCAAGCGATGAGGAGGAGAGTAGCAGATGAGGTCAGGAAAGTAAAAGATGTGTGTGTGTGTGTGTGTGTGTGTGTGTGTCTATGTGTGTATATATATAGTATATATATATCTATATCTCATGCAGGGTTTTGAAACTGTATGTTAAGAACCTCTCTTTTTTTCCCTGCCTTTTATTTAAGTGGATGTCATTGGATAGTTTTGAGTAGAAAACAATATATGATCTGACATACTTTTAAAAAGATAACTGCTACTGTATTAAGAAAAACAGCAGAAAGTCGTAGAAGTTGGGACCCTTATAAAGATAAGGAAGAGTTGGCTGTGGTTTGGGCCAAGGTATTCACAGAAGAGGTGGTGAATGATAAATGGCCAATGAGTTGGATGTAGTATATGAGAGATATGAGTCAATGTTTGTTTGTTTGTTTTTTAATCTTTACTGTGAAGAACAGGGAAATGGAGCTGTCATTTACTGAATGAGGCATAAAGTTGCAGGACCTGCTTGCTTTTAAGGATTGAATGAAATTAGGAATTTGGTTTTGAGTACATTGTCAGTTTTCTGATAGCTTTGAAGTGAAAATGTTGAGATATAAGAGTCAAGTTCAAGGGTGAGCCAGTAACATTTAATAGGCTTTCTTTTAATGATTTATAATTAACATTTACTAAGATGCACAATACTCAAGTTTGTTGAATTTTGACAAGTGTACATATCTGTGTAATCAACACCTGTAACAAGTTTTAGAAACTATGTTATTACAGAAAGTTCCTTAGTAGATTATTGCCTGTATTAGTAGGTTATTGTCTGAACTCCTTCTGCCCCACCCTTGGGCTAATAACTTTCTATCACCATGGACTGGTTTGGACTCTTCTACAACTTCATAAAAGGACAATTATGTAATGTATATTTTTAATCTTGGGTTTATTCGCTCAGCATCATGGCTGAAATTTTTTTTTTTTTAAGATTTTATTTATTTATTTGACAGAGAGAGAGAGACAGCCAGCAAGAGAGGGAACGCAGGCAGGGGAAGTGGGAGAGGAAGAAGCAGGCTCTCAGTGGAGGAGCCTGATGTGGGGCTCGATCCCAGGACTCCGGGATCATGCCCTGAGCTGAAGGCAGACGTTTAACGACTGAGCCACCCAGGCACCCTTGAAAGATATTTTTATACCATAAGATTTATAAATTATATTTGTGTATGGAAACCTATTTATTGATCATAGCTCTGTAAGAAATACCTTAGATTTTGCTGTAAGAATTCTACATAAACAACAAATCCAAAATTTCATTAGCTTAAAACAAACATTTATTTTTCACTCGGGTCAGTAGGTTGTCTGGGATTCTTCTTGGCTTACCTGAGCTTGGCTAGGCTTGGGTTTAGGTCCACTCCCTATGTTTGTCTTTTGGAGACCAAGGGGAAAAGGAGTAACTGTGTGCAGCAGTTAACAACCACTTCTTATGGTGGATCACGTGATGGCAAGAAAGCCAGTAGAAACTTTGAACTGACATATTTTCATGTCTTACCAAATCTCCTTGGCTGAAGCAAGTAACTGGGCCAAGCACAAGGTTAATAGGGTGGGGAAATGTCCTTTGGAAGGTGTTGGAGAGAAAGGGAAATGGATAGTTGTGGAAAAATAATACAGTTTCACAGGTGAGCAGGCTGTCATTATTTAGGGAGAAAAATAATATTCAGTTCAGAAGATATGAGTTCTCAATTTAATTGTGAGATGCCGATGAGACCTAAACACTGCTCTTGTGACATTTAATCTAACATTGGACCATGTTCCTGCTTTTGTTTCATTAATAACATTAGGCTTGCACAATGAAGAGAAGTAAGGACTTTGGGACCAAGATAAAGGACAAGACAGACTACAGAAGTGTAAGTAAGGAATGTCAAAATGCCCCCTCTCCCACCATTATCCTTAATATCCTTCTGAAATTAGTAGAAGAGCCGGGATTTGTACACCTCAAAAGATAGGTATTAAGAAAAGTCTCACTATTCTTTAGAGACTCTTGTAGAAGATAGCAGTGAAGAAAAAAAGGTAAGATTTATTAGAGATTAGGGTTTTGTTTGCTAACTGTGTGAGGAAGACCATTTAAATATGGAAGCAAAGACCCCACCTTTTTTTCCTTAAGATGTATTTTTTTTCAGTCTTCGGCCTGAAAGGAACACAGTTATGAACACTTGTGCTAAGAGTGTAAAGCTGTTTCAATTTAAGGAGAGATCCTCATGGCTTTTGAAGCAATGTCATGAGGAGGAACAGTTAAGGAGGCAGTAACTGTTAGTGACTGATGGCTGGAGGCAAATGGTAACCATCTCAGTTTAGCTCCAAACAGAACATTAATGTCAATTCTAGAGGAAAAAAGGGAGTCTACAGAGCTGAAGAGGAATAATGAACAAATTTGTGGTAAGAGTTAAAACAGGAATAAATATATCCTGACAAACCACATTTTGAGGTCAACGAATCGTCAAAAGAGGAGAATTTATGTTATGCAGCAGAGGGGAAAGTTGAAAAATAGGTTGGGGTCAGATTTTGGAAGGCCTTTAAAAGGCCAGATACTGAATTTGGACTATATTTTGTACATAATAGGTTGTTACTTTATTTTTTAGAATACTTTCAGAATGCTAAAAGCAGTGTTTTAAGGAAAGTAATTAGAGTAGAATTCAGAATTATTAAATGGGTAAAATTTGAATTTGATCATATCAGTTAGGAAAACATGACTATTCAATGTGTAATTCATATGGTCAGAAGCAGTGGGGGAAACAATGGATAGTTTTGGGAAATATAAGTTTACAATTCACCAATGATGGCAGTTGATTAAAGATTACTAGTTAGGAAGAAGGCTAAAAAGAGGTTAAAAATAAATTATTGAAATTTTTGAACCTTCATTACTAAGAGGATGTTAATTCCATATGACTTGATAAGTAAAAGGAGGTATTAGGTATAGTTTGTTTAATATTGTTTAAAGAGAGTTTCTGTTAAGCCTATTTATGATTGGCTTGCATGTGTAGATGCATGTGTATATGCTGGAGAGGAGAGTGTGGGCTTTATAAAAAGTGATAAAGTAAATGCAGGGCTTGTTTAGAGGCTATGAAGACAGCAAGAAATAAAATAGATTTTTTTTTTAATTCTGTGAAACCTCTCTAAAACAATATAGAGCAAAATTTAGTGTACAGTAGAGCCATCGTGGAAACCATTCATGTCAATTTAGTCCCTAAATTATTATGCCTAACACAGTGTCTTGGTTATCATAAACACAGTTTTGCCTTTATGGAGTGTTTTTCTTGCAGCAACTCCAATGGCATAAATCATAAGGATTTCTGTGAAGTAAAGCATAGAGTGCAGTCCAAACTCAACTTATTTTGATTTACATATATGATAATATACGTGACAGATATCTTATCCAGGCATCTATAGGAATATTTCTTTTCTTTCTTTTGGTTATAGATTTATTTGTTTGAAAGAGGAACAATTGCTTCTCATAATTCAATTGATGGTTTATTGAACACATTCTATTTGAGAAGCACTACATTGTTGTTAGAGATACAGAGGTAGAAAAGACATGTAGCTCAGAGTTTAGCATGGAAATAAAGAGAATGAACAATTATAATAGAGTTTCTGAGAAGTGTTATGGTGGAATTATACCCGGAGTGCTGTAGCATTGCAGTGAAAGGGTTCAAACTGAAATTAGGGGATTGTTTGCAGGATGAATAGGAGTTAGATATAGCTAAAGTTGAAAGGAATGAAGAAGAGTGGAGAACATTCTTAACACAGGAAACAGACTGCATGAAGGAATAAGGGATGTGTGGAGAATTTCAAGTAGTTCAATGTGCCTGAATTGAAGAGGGAATATGATGCCAGAGCAGAATATAAAGGGTACTTTGAACTTTGTTTTTTTTTCATTTTGTTTTGTTCATTCGCCATAAGTTCCCTGTGTCTCAGAAGGTCTAGTATCTCCTAGGATCTTCTT
Source organism: Ursus maritimus (assembly GCF_017311325.1). Lineage (NCBI taxonomy): Eukaryota > Metazoa > Chordata > Mammalia > Carnivora > Ursidae > Ursus > Ursus maritimus. Next base: position 49,117,935 of record NW_024426552.1, on the reverse strand, counting down.
GTTCACCCAGAAAAATAGAGTTAGTGGAAATCATGAAATATGAAAGCTGGAAAGGAATCTTAAAAGTGATGTATTAAACCCGCCATTTGCCAAATACATGTCTTTGAGTACGTAAAATTGAGTTTTTAGTTTATAAATTAAAAATTGAAAATAGGAGTTCAAGTATGACCAAAGCTGAGACTTCCTGCCTTATTGTCAGATTTCTTACTAAAGAACTAGTTGATGGTCTGTTTTTCAATCAGCATTAAAACCAACTGCGGAATACCTCGTTTTATTCAAATTTAAATGCCAGCTACTGTATTAAACCTCTTTTCAGAGTAAAATGTTAAACACTCAGCTTTGCTCCATTGAAGTCCAATCATTTTGTTAGAGAATCCTTGTTGATTCTAACCTCATTCGCTAGGCAGAGTTGATGGACGCTATTGAGGCCTAATTATCCTTGATTAACATACCACCTGTCTAAATCATTCTCTTATGATTGGGATGATCATATATCCTGGTTTTCCCAAGAAAAGTCTAATTTTCTACTGTTGTCCTAAACATAATTACTAAGAGCTCCTTTTTATTCTTTAACAGCATCTAAGTTCGGGCAATAAATTATACAGTCACCTTCTTAAGTCAGATGAGTTTCTTTACAATTGACATAATGGTTTTGCAAAATTTCATCCAATACAATTTAAAGATATAAGTAGAATTCAGTTATTCCATAACCAAGATATATGAACAATGAGAGATAGGCACATATAGGCACTCTAACATCACTAGACAAGGAAATCTCTTAACTTGGCAGGGGCCAGGAACATATACTCTTACTACAGTTATTCTAGCACAAGCTCAGGGGAGGTATGACCGTAAGTTGTGTCTGGGACACTTGTAATGGAACATTCTGAAAGTTGATGTGGTCTTTGAACTTACCAAGAGGATTTTAAAGAATTGACTGATTTTCTATGCCTTTAACTGTGAGCAATGTATATTTTTCTTTTGTATCTTGGCTAAAATATCTCTTCCTGCCATTTCCCACACAGTGTGAGAGGGAACTTAGCAGAGAGTGAGGATCCCCAGATAGCAATCTACTGCCAGTCTAACAGCCCCCACATAACAGTTATTTTTGCTTTGCCCATGGAGCTGCTCTGTGCTTAATGCCTCCTTGACTGAGGAGCCAATTTAACCTCCTCAGAAACATGAGAGAACTTCTGTGAGTGTGCATCGCTTCTGAGCATCCTTATTCAGATACAACAGATACTGAGCTGTTTTAAAGCACCATTTCTTCTTTCCAGAAATGTGATTATGCCTGCTGGAGAAAAGGAAAGCAAACCCTCTATGTTAGAGGCCAGCCAGATAAATATTCTCATGTATGTTTAACAAAGTGGGAATGAAGACAAATAAAATGTGTAAATGGATACTCACAACCTTAATATGACAGAAAGGCTCTCAGCACCCTTTCAAGAACTTTTCAGCTTAGGTTAAAATTCTCTGGAGTGGGGCAACTTTAAACTCAGCAATATAGCAAACATATGTATGCAACAATAAATAAATCCACAGGAAAGGAATCTAGGAGTGAACATGTGGTAGAGACATTAATATATTTATATAGTTTAGAGTAAGCAATTTAAAAAAAATGACACTTGAAAGGATTAATGCAGTGACTTAATTGACAATACATATTTGCCTAAAGGAGTTTTGGTGGGTTTGCTATAGATAACAGAGAAAATTCAGTTATACTCAGCAACAACTCTTTCATTCCTAAAATCCATCTGCTCAAGTTCTTAAAAATTATTTTCCATTGAAGTATAATGAACATGACTATCTATATACATATTTTGCCAAACTTTCCCCCAAAATGTATGTGAAGATAAATCACAGTCCAATGCGTGAAGAATCATTTCGCTGAAATTTGCTAATGCTGATCAGCATAAATCTTCTTCAACTAACGTCTGTCTCGTCTATATTTAAATACGTTCAGCAATTAGAAATCAAGGCTATTTGATCACTATTGTAGATCTTTAAAGTTTTCTCTTTAAAGGAAATAAAAGCATGAAGTGTTTTCACCAGTATCAGACTGCACAGGCTAGCAAGATTATTTGTCAATGATATTCTACTGTTCAGAGTTTTGTTTTGACCCCAGTTCTGTACCCCCTCCCCCACATTGGCATTATTAACTTGATCTAGTGACCTGGCCAGCCAGGGTTGTCTGTGCCCCATACATAGTCATATAATAGATACATTGTCATTGGCACTCCCAGTCACCTTCCAGAACAACAGAGGAGACTATTCCAGGTGTCCGGCACCAGGAGACCCGAGTTAGCCCCATAATGATCAAATTGTTGGAGAAAGACTAGTAAACATCAGTCACTGTGCTTCAGTGCACTGGGGCTTACAAAGAGCAGGAGCAATACATAGTTTCCTCTCGTTGTTTCATAGAAAAGCAAGCATCTTTTAGGGCAGACCTGGAAGCACCAGACTTTGTATAAACTGGGGGAGCCCCTGCACTTGACACTCCCTTTCTATAGGATGCTTTCCTCTTTATAAGCTGTATAAACAGAATGGAGATTTGGACCACACAGGCTTTTACTAGACAATGCAAAGAATTTCCAAATCATATAATCCTCCCTCCCTCCATCCCTCCTTCCTTTCTCTCTGTCTTTCTCTCTCATGCGCACATGCCCATTGAATTGCAACCATTTTATGTCTGGCACTGAACTAGATGCTAGAAATTAAAATTACATGTACTGATAATTCAAAGGTCAGTAAGATACAGTCTTCATCTTTAAAATAATGCTCCATTTCTCATAAAGGATAAGATAACATTTTAAAAGAGCAAGTTGACAGTTGACCCCTGCTCCCCAATAAAACTTCTGAATTCTTCAGGTCCCAGAAAAAAAACAAAGTTTAACATAAATAGTATAAACATACATACCATGTAAATATATGAATCACCAAATATATATTTATGTAAATATAAGTACAATTTATATATATAAATCAATTTATAGATATAAATCACCATATTGCGTACCTGAAACTAATATAACACTATATATTAACTATTCTGGAATTAAAATTAAAAATTAAAATTAAAAATACATTTTTAGTACTAGTTCTTTGCTACCTTTCTCCCCACGACCACTTTTAAGAGACTTGTTCTGGCTGGCGGGGCTCTTTCATCTCCCAGGGTGAGGAGGGTGATTATTGGAAATCAGGAGCTCTGAATTTATTCCTATGATATCATCATTCTTCTAAGTCCAGAGCAAAAAAGAACACATCTCTTGGCTGCTCTCAAAGTCCAAAATATATTCAGTAGTAAGGGGATACAGCAATTTCTGTGAAGATCAAAATGTATGGGTATGAAGATTTGAATAATAAACTTTAAAATAGTTTTAGAAAAAAATTAAATAATCTTCCCAACTTTCTGCCACGCACGGGCAATATAAGTTTGTTTACTTAACATGCCACTGCATTTTAAGCATAAAATATAATTCCTGAAATATCCAATAATGAAAATATCACAGTTCTTTCTATCTGTGCCTTAAAACTGCTCTATTGTATCAGTGCCAGTAACTTGCAATTCTGGAATTTTACTCTGCTGACTTCTTTAAAATTTGTCATGATCTGTCTCTTGATTTTAAGAACTACCTCAAATTTGCCATTTCAAGATTTGGTGTTAAAATGAGAGGCAGACATCTCTTTCTCAAAATGTGTATTTTTCACTTCTAATTTATCTTCTATTTAGAAGATTATTTTTATTTTTGTTTGCATATTTATGCATAATGAAGCCGTATAAGCAAAGAGTAAAGTTTTTCTCCTTAGAAGGGGACATCTGTCAGGTACCCTGAAGTTCACAGGTGGGCTAGGATTTAGTCGTATGATAAATGGAAAAAAAAAAAAAAAGGTCAATTCATAGACAAATCATCCATGAAAATCACTTTACTGCCTCATAGTTGGAATCCTATTCAGAATTCCATATCTTGGCAGATATTGGGAACATACAGCCTGATAACTGAATATTACTGTATTTCTTGAGTAAGATTCCAGTGAGACATATACATATGAGGATCTTTTATAGTACAATACACAACCAGTTTTTCTTTAATAAACTGTGACATGACATCCTTTCCAGAATAAAGACAAAGGAAGATGGGGCAAAAAGCCATCATGCACCCCCATGCACCCCTGCATTATTGGCCTACTACGTAAAAATGGTCTAAGCTTCAGTAGGTCCTGACCTTTTTGTGTCAGTTACACCAGAGCCACCTGGTGGCTTGTGAACATTAAGATATTCAGTTCTCCAGACAGAGTAGTTCCCAATATAGCAGCAGAATCTTCATCATTCTTGCTCATTCTACAGTATAAGAATTGTTTCTCTAAACATCTATGGCCCCCGAAGTTGTTAACATCTTGAATCACACCTGGAAATGACTATGTAGCTGGTCCATAAGGAATCAGCAGCAGATGCCCTGCACTGTGTGCAGATGAAGCTCTTTCCAATACCTAAATCTAGGACTAAGAAGTATGTTTCTTTCATTTATTATGCTTTCATTCCGTAGTGCCAGGAACAGTATATTAGTCACCAGATGGAGAGCTAAGTCATCCCTGCCTTCTTATTTATTATCAATAGTTTGCTATATCCTTAGAGGAATGCACAAGTGCTGGTCTACTTAGAACAAAAAGAAAATTATATCATAAAATTAGTATTAAAATCAAGCACCTCTTCCCTTTGCTCCTCTTTTGGGAATGTTCAATGAATGATTTATAGGCACTTATTTAATGGACTTGATGACTGTTTATAAAGTTGGCTATTCAAAGCATAATTCTTCCGGTCATATATTGTACATTATAGAGTTTAATTAAAAGTGTATCTGCTTCACTATGTAGTAAATGACGCATGCACGTTACTCCACAGGACATACATATTTCATGTTATAATTATGCATTTCACAATCTAAAGTATGCATTTAATTATACAGAAAAGTTATACAGTTTTCAAACTTGGTAAACAGATTGAAATGGTAAACATGATTTTTTTAGAAAAGACTATGAGGGCAGTGTGGAAACAGGTCATTTTAAGTAATTCATATTTGAAAATTAAACCTTTCTAAACTCAATTGCTTTTATGTCTAGAATCGTGTGTGTGTGTGTATTATATATATAATCTAAAACATCATATATACCTTGTATCAACACCATAGAATGTTTTTGTATTGATAGAATGGCCAAGGCGATGATATTGGGGATCATCATTCTTATTCATTACAAATCCAAAGGCATTTTCTGTGAAGAGACAAATATCGTAAGTTCTTGAATTTGACTAAAATACTCTCAGATGTGCCTTTAACTAGCCCTTCCTTTTTGGGCCTTCTTAGATGTTCAGATATAACTTTCACCATCACTCTGTCTAAAACCAGTCTTGGGTGAACCTGGAACTTGCCATTTTTAGTGTGCTCTGAATTGGACTCTTCACCTCTCCTAGGTTTAGGCACACTTGAGTGTCCTCTCTACATAGTACATCTTGTGGAACATGTCTCTGTTAACATTGTCCTGGTAGAACACCTTTTATTTTATTTTTCTAAACCTAAATGTTATAAGTCAGCTTCTAGTGTAATTGTTGCACCATGGGAGATGACTTTTTGTTGTTGTTTTTGCTACTTTTAATATTTCTTTTGTTTTGAGTTTCAGCAGTTTAGCCATGATTTGCTTATGTTTGAGTTTCTTTATTTATCCAGCTTTGAGTTCATAGAACATTTACAATTTGTGCCTTGCTATGTCTCCTCAGTTTTGGAAAGCAGCCATTATGTTCAAGGGAATTTTTTAAAAATGAGAATTATGGCAAAGAACCAGATATTACATAAAGAAACAAACAGAAGTTCTAGAACTAAAACTTTAATGACTAAATTAAATAATAGAATAGACAAATTTAAGAGAAGATCAGACAGGTTAAACAGAGGATTTAGTAAAGTATGTGATAGTTCAAAGAAAGCATTCAGAATGATGAAAGGAAAAAAAAATAAAAGAAATTCAGTAGAGAGATAGACAGATAGAAGTGGCACATTTAATATACATCCACTTGGAGCTCAAAAAGACCAAGGAGAGAAGATGGAAACAGGCATTTCCTCCAGTACAGGGAAGATCAAAAGTACTGCTGAGTTTCTTAGACTCTCAGCCACCTCATTCAGAAGGCTCATATATCCTGGGGGAAAAGTGACCTCCAAATGCCATTAACAGAATCCTGTTTTATATTATTTTTTTTCATATAAAAATTAATTTTAGACCAGTCAGGGAAGCCAAGCCTCCAGGATCAAAGCTTCCTAATAAGCAGAGCTGTAGAGGAGCGGGCCTGGCATGCTGTTAGGTTTTGCCCTTGAGACATTTAACAATTATTTAAGCTCACAAGGAAAGAGGGCAATAAGGTCAGCAGAAAACAGGTGGAAAACTCAGCAAAGAAGGTAATGAAATCTGTCAGTGCTGGCAAGATGGCAATTAGAATTAAGGCCTGCCAAATAGGAAGAATCCCTTTTGGAACCAAAACAGGTAGACCAAACTTAACAAAATTTGTAACCTTTCTAATCTAGAATTAGCTTAGAACCTAAGTGTAGTAAGGTGTTTCACCCCTGTCGTAGCTCCTTGGAAAGGATACTATGAATTATCTATGGAGAAAGATATTGCAATCCAAAGCCTCAACAATTTTTATATTTAAAAAAAAGACTAACGTTCACTAACAAATTAGCAAGCATAAAAAGGAAGGGAGGGAGGGGAAGAGGAGGGGGGAGAGGGAGAGAGAAAAGACAATTAAAAGAGACCCAAGAGGTGATCCACATATTGGAGTTACTAGACTTGGGCATTGAAATCACTATAATTAATGTGTTACAAATGAAGAATCTCACCAGAGAACTAGCATCTATGAAAAAGAAAAAAAATACAGTAGTTGAAGCCTCCATATGATAGATGCCTAAAAGAAAACCACTTTATTATTAAGACACAAGTAGGTTAAATGTAAAATGACAGATAAAGATATCCTATGGTTGTATAAGCTGGAAAGGAAGTTGGAATGGTAATATTTATCTCAGAGAAGAAAATATTACTAGGCATAAATAGGGTCATTTCATAAATATATAGAAATCAACCCATGAGGCACTTAATACTTCTAAATATATATGCACTGAATAAGGTAACTTAAAAATACATGAAGCAAAAGCTGCTATAACTGCATAGAGAAATAGGCATATTCATAATTACTGTGAGAGATTTCAGAACCTTGCATTCAATAACTTCAAGAGAAAATCAGTAACGATATAAGAAGTCTCAGAGAATACTGTCAACCATTCTGACCTAATTGACATTTATAAAACAGTTCACCCAACTATGGAGAATATACATTGTTTAGAAGCGCAGTAGTGGTTACCAGGAAAGATTTATTTTCTGGGCCATAAAACAAGTCTTAATGTATTTGTAAGTACTTTGATCGTGCAAAGTATATTCTTTGACCACAATGAAGTTAGATTAGATACCAATAACAAAAAGATGTATAGAATATCAACAAACTAACATTTTTGTAAATGATGTAGGGGACAATAAAGAAGTAGAATTGAGATTAGAAATCATTGTAAACTGAATAACAATGACAGCCATGACATATGAAAATTTGTAGTATGCTGCCAAAACTTAGAGGGAAATTTATGGCACTAAATGGCTAAATTAGATAGTATAAAAGATCTTAAGTCAGTGACCTCATCTGCCATCTTCAAAAGCTAGGAAAAAAAAAAAAGTTAGTATAAAAAAAGTAGAAGATAGGAAATAATAGGAAATAGATATTAATGAAATAGAAAAGAGCCAAACAATAGAGAAAAATCAAGGAAACAATGAAACCAAAAGCTAGTTCATTGAGAACAGTAAAATTGACAATTGTCCAACCAGACCAATCAGAAAAAAAGGAATGAAGTCATAAACTACAAGAAATGAGAATGGGAAAGATAACATTGCTACAGGTTCTACAGATATTTAAAATATAATAAAGGAATAATATGAAAAATTTATAGCAATACAATTGGAAACTTGGATAAAATGGAAAAACCCCTTGCAAGAGGAAAACTATCAAAGCTTGCTCAGGAAGAAATCTATAACCTAAATGACTATCTATTAAAGAAATTAAAATTTTATTTAAAAAATTCTCAAGAAGAAAGCTTCAGGCCCATATAGCTTTACTGGGAAATCCTATATAACATTTAAGGAAGAAATAATACCAATGCTACATGATTCTTCCAGAAAATTGAATACAAAACACATCCTGACTTGGGGCATCCATGTGGCTCAGTCAGTTAAGTGTCCAACTCTTGATTTCAGCTCAGGTCATGATCTCATGTTCATGAGATCCAGCCCTGCATCAGGCTCCGGGCTCAGTGCAGAGTCTGCTTGTCACTCTCCGTCTCATCTGCTTGCACATGCTCTCTCTCTCTCTTTCTCTCTCAACTAAATAAGTAAAATCTTAAAAGAAAAAAAAGAAAAAAAAAAAAGAAAGAAAGAAACTCTTCCCAACTCATTCTACAAAGCTAGAATTAGTATAAAATCAGAGTACACAAAAACATTATAAGAAATCTACAGAACAATTTCTTCTGAACACAGATGCAAATAAGCTTGTCACAATTACAGCAAATCATATTCCATGAGATTTAAAAGAGGATAATATAATTTGGCAAAATGATGTTTAAGAAATGCATTGTTGGTTTAATATTTGAGAGAATCAAGTCACATTATTCATCATATCAACAAAATGAAAAATAAAAACCGTGTTATCTCAATGGACACCGAAAGAACAACTAACACAATTTAATGTCCATTCTTGGTAAAAATTTATCAGCAAACAAATACTACAACCCTACTTTCTCAGCCTCATGAAGGGCATGTACAAAGAAATCTATAGCTTACATCATATTTAATAATGAAAGACTGAATAAGCTAAGGAAGAAGACAAAAATATTCACTCTTACTACTTCTGTTCAAAATTTGACCAAAAGTTCTAGCCAGTGCAAGTAAATAAGGCAAGTAAAATTGATTTTAAAAATCATACTGAAAAAAATAAATAAAAGTGCTAGTATGTGCAGATGGAAGGGTTGTCTATGTAAAACAAATGTGATGAAATCTACGAAAGAACTATAACTGTGTGACCCCAGACCAATATGCAAAAACAACTTTAATTCTATATTTCTAGCACAAATTTAGTTTTATATTATAGTAGCAATCAGAAATTGAAAGAAAAGAAACATAACATTTATAATAGCATCAAAAATTTGAAATACCATGATCCACATCAGTCTGAAGATGTGTATGACCTGAACACTGAAAACTATAAAACATTACTAAAAGATTGGGATAGGTCGGTGATGGATATTAAGGAGCGCACATATTGCATGGTGCACTGGGTGTTATATGCAAATAATGAATCATGGAACATTGCATCAAAAACTGGGGATGTACTGTATGATGACTAATATAACAAAATAAAAATTATTAAAAAACAAAAAACAAAAAACATTACTAAAAGAAATTAAAGACCTAAATAAATGGAGACATATAGTTACATATTTATATTTGTATCTTTCCTATAGTATTTATGTATTGGAAAAGAAATTATGGTTAAAATGTTAATTCTCCCCCAAATTAATCTACATATTCAATGTAATCTCCATCAAAATGATAGCAGCCTTTTGTAGAAAGTGATGATTCTAGACTTCATATGGACCTATAAATAAATCACTTCAAAAAAGAACAGAGAATTTATCCTTTCTGACATAAGATTTATTATAGAGTTATGTTATTGAGGGTATTGGCATCAAGACAGACAGATCAATGGCATAAAATAGAGAAAGGAGAGACCTGCACATAAAAGAAAAAATGATTTTGGAGAAAGGTCTGAAGACAGATCAGTTAAGAAATAAGTCTTTCCAATAAATGGTCCTATTAAAAATGGATATGCATATGCAAAAAATAAACTTCAATTCTCACCTAATACCTAAAAAAATTAATATAATGACTTATATTCAAAATATGTAAAGAACATTCCAAACCCAATAGAATGGAAGCAAACAAACTCTGTACATTAGCCAAAGAAAGGTACTTCCTTAACCTAAGAAAGGACAACTTGATACAATCCACAGTTATGATCATACTTAATAGTGAGATAGTAAATGCTTTACCCTAAGTACAGGAGCAAGAAAAATGTGTCCTTTTTTAGCCCTCCTATTAATATTGTATTGAAGTAACTCATGCCTACAATATGTCCATAAAAAGAAAGTCATACTGATTGAAAAGGAACAAATAAAACACTCAGTATCCACCAATGGCATAATTTTCTACATAGGATATTCTAAAGAATTTACAAAAAAAAAAAAAAAAAAAAGTCTCCCAATAAGTGAATTTGGGACGATTCCAAAAATTTAAGTCAGCATACAGAGGTCAGTAATATTCCTATATGCCAGTAGAATAAATAAATAAATTAATTAATTAAATTTAATAAATGAAGCACAGAATTTAAAAAAATACTAATTACAGAAAAAATGAAGTAATTAGATATAAATCTAATAATATCTCTACAGAATGTGTATACTATTAAGTATAAAATATTGGTGAGAGAAATCAAAGGATCTCTAAATAAGTGGAGAGATATATTGTATACATAGATTGAAGACTCAGTATTGTTATGGTATTAATTCTCCCCAACTTATCTATAGATTCAACATAATCCCAATGAAAATCTCAGCAAGTTGTTAGTTTGGTGGATTTTGAGGATCTGTTTTTAAAAGCTATTTAGAAGACACAGGAACTAGATATATATTAAAAAAAATTCTGAAAAAGAACAAAATTGAAGGATCATACTATTCAATTTCAAGGTATTATAAAACTGCAGTAATAAAGACAGTGTGGTAATAGTGAAAGGATAAGCAAATATCTCAGTGGTACAGGTGAGAAAGCTCAGAAATAGACCCAATCAAATAGTTACGTGTTTATTATTATTATTTTTTTAATGTTCACAGGTAACTTAAAGAGGAAGAATGGTCTTTAAAAAAAAAAAAAAGATTTTGTTTATTTATTTGAGAGAGAGAGAACAAGCAGGGGTGGGAGGGGCAGACGGAGATGGAGGAGCAGATACCCAGCTGAGCAGGGAGCCAGATGCAGGGCTGGATCTCAGGATCCTGGGATCGTGACCTGAGACAAAGGCAGATGCTTAACCAACTGAGCTACCCAGGCATCCCAAGAACAGTCTTTTCAGTGAATAATGCTGGGGCAATTGGGCACCCATATGCAATAAAGAGAACTGAACCTTGACACATGTCACATCTACAAAAATTAATACAAAATGGTTCATCAATCCAAATGTAAAACATAAAACAGTGAAAATTCTTAAACTAAACATAGAAGAAAATATGGTGAACTTGACGTAAGCAAACATTTCTTATTTATGTTACCAAAACTATGATCCATAAAGAAGATAGGACTTTATCAAAATTAAGAACTTCTGGTGTTTGAAGAACATGATTAGAATGAAAAGACAAACCACAAACTGGGAGAAAATATTTGAAACCATATGTTTAATAAGGAACTTTTATCCATAATTCATAAGGAAATCTGAAAACTCAGAAAGAAGAAGACTATAAAATTAGGGTAAATATTTAAATGGAAATTTGGCCAAGACAATAGATGGATGTTAAGTTAGTGTATGAAATGATATTCAGTATTATTAGTCATTAGGGAAATGCTGAACATTATCATAATATGACATCTCTGTATATCTATTAGAATAAAATTAAAATGACTGACTATGCTAAGTATTAGTGAGGATGCAGAGGAAATATAACCCCTATATCTTGTTGGTAAGAATGTTGATGGTGCAATGTGTTTGGAAAACAGTTTGTCAGTTTCTAAAAAAACAAAATATGTATTTTATTTCCCTATAATTCAGTGTTCCTCCTTTTAGGTATTAACTGAACAGAAATGAAAACACTTTTCCATACGAAAACTTGTGCACCAATGTTCATAGCAGCTTTATTTTTAATAGCCAAAGGTTGGAAACAACCGAGATGTCCATTTGGTGAATGGATGAACAAATTTTGGCATGCCAGCGCAGTGGAACACTTTGGCATTAAAAATGAAATGACTTAATACATATAAAAACATGGATGAATCTCAGCATAATTATGCTGAATTAAAGAAACCAGGCAAAAGGATTGATATTTTATTACTCAAGTTATATGAAATTCCAGAAAAAAAAATCTGTAGTGATAGAAAGAGGATCAGTGTTTACCTGAGGACCGAGATGGAGGCAAGGAAGGAGGATCAAAAAAAGGAACTAGTTATGTAGTTATATTTAGGCAGGGATGTGTATATTCATTATTTTGATTGTGGTCATGATTTCATGTGTATATACATGCAACATAATTTGAACACTTTGATGATATGAAATTTATTTTATGCCATTATGCTGCTATATGTTTGTTTAAAATTTTTAAAAAAAATGTTGAAAATATGCAAAATGGCAATAGCTGGAGGGAAATGTGTTTTTGTGTTGAAAAGAATGAGCCATTAGAGAATCCAAAGTTGATTATGGGGCATGGGGTTTAATTTAAAGAGAGAAATGTTAAAGAAGGCAAAATAAAATTAAATTCAGAGCAAAAGTAGGATTATTACCAAAGGAATAAAAATTATTGGAAAGTAAGTGATGACAGAGATATGTGCATACAAATGGACTTAATTTTAGGGGTGGCAAGTGAGAACATTCTACTTCACAGTGAAAGCAATAACTTGTGAAGATAGGAAACTTTGAGAGAAGAAGAATGCTCTAACGTTTTCTTACAGTAAAGGAAGGAAAATTACCATACACTAATTGCGATGCTAATAGAGATTTATACATCATGACATGGGAGGAAAATACTGCAGGAAAGGCAAAAAACTTCAGGATAGAAGTATGATCCTATAATATGAAAAGGGTTCTAAAGCTATATATAATGAAGACCTTATCCCGTTAGTAGTAGTTTGGATGAGATTAGACTTGTTTTCTTTTCCTTGTATTATTGGGTAGAAGTAAATGAACAGAAATTAATATGTTGATTCGTGAAACGCAAATCATTAGGCTTTATTTTCATCATTATTTTAATAAGTATAGCATACTTACACGCATCAACTCTGCTGTCAGACACAGACTGGAATAAGATGGACAAGTGTGTAGGACATTCCTGTGGATAGTTAAAGCTAAACATTTTAAGTGTATATGCATACTATAACTGGTGTCAGTATTCATAACAGATGCCATTTGCTGCATGATTGTAAACTCATAACATTGCTGATTATCCTAAGGCTATGACTGTCACAGGAAGCAGAACACTATAATCTACAAACCAGAGTTTGTTAAAACCAGGAAGAATCCAAGCTTAGCAGAGTGCTAGTTATCTGCCAATATCCATTCTTCTCCTCTTAGTAATTAAGCATGTGATCATCCAGCTAAATGCTAATCTCTTGCTCTTTCTTGTTGGTAGGTGTGGTCATGTAAATCAATTTCGATCACTCTGATACATATGATAGAATGGTTTCTAATTCTAGAGTGTGTCCACAAAAGGATTAGGTATTTCCTACTCCAGCCCTTTCTCCTGTCCACTGGTAGACAGAAAAAAATAGAATGATGATAGAAACTGGAATAACACATGTTAAGGATAGCACCTTCCCTTTGAGCAAGGTAAATATGAACTGCAAGAATTTTGCTCTTTGCCCACACAAGTACTACCCTGTAAGTGATACTCTCCCAACTATTTTTAAATATGTGTGTCTTCATATACCCAGACAAGAGAAAAAAAAGGACTTTCAGAATACAAATGTTGCTGAAGCTTGCCTATATTTTCAAAAGATTTTGTGGGCATCAACAAAGTTCAGCCACTATTTATTGAGCAACTTCTTATGTGGTTAGTAAGGCAGACATGATTTCCTTTCTTAGAATCTTGTCGGAAGACACACCTTAATCAAATAGCAGTATGTAAATTACTTAAATTCAGAGATTATTTTGTGTGCTATATAGACAACAGCCCTGAGCAGTGCCAGGCATGCATTGAGTACACAAGTAAGTACTTAGGAATGACTCCTAACTACTTGAGTTCTGTGAAGTACTTCAGTTCAATGTAACCTTATCTGTGTGGTCAGGAAAGACTTCCCTGCAGAAAGAACATTAAAATTCAAATCTAAAAGTTATGAAGAAGTTAGCTCAGTGAAGAAAGATGAGCGACCATTCAAACAGAAGAAAATTATGGGATAGTTCCTACAATGTTAGCAGGATGTTGTGTTCAGGTAAACAGAAGAATTCTAATAAGGGAAGGCAAAGTGGCAAACGGTGTGAGAAGATACGAGGCCACATATAAGGCAAAATGTCTTACAGGCCGCTTTAGAGATTGGGTATTTCATGCAAAAGACAGTGGAAAGAGCATTTTAAGCAGGGAAACAGATGTTGTTCATTCATCTATTTATTTTAATCAATTATTTTACTCATTTTTTAATTTATTTGTCAAAACTGTTTCATATTTGGGGTATAATGTTGAGTCACAGATCCAATCCTCCATACCTAATTCTGTAATATTAGAGGAATCACTTACTTTTTCTTGTCTCAGTTTTATCATTCATAAAATATTTTTTAAAGTTTAAATAGGTAATACTCCTTTATCTAAAAGCCTATACCACAATAAGAGCTAAGTGCTTTCTTATAGACCCATAATTTAAGCTTTGGCCAACAGTAGATACCTTCCCTTAGTGAGCAGAATAATCATAAAGGAGGAATAAATGCCTACTTACTGACATTGGGCCCATGAAGATAAACTCTTGTTTTAGTTTCAGTTCTCTCGAAAGCAGAATCTGTATATCAGTACAGGTGGAGTCTGTATATCAAAGAGGTCGAGTGGAGAGGTAAGCAGATAGTTTATTGCGGGTGGGGTGGAGAGGAGAGAATAGGATGAGGAGGGAAGAAAAGTGAAAAGTGACCATGGTTGATCTGTTGACTGCAGAAATACTGGGGCTTAATTCTACTTGGAACCCTCTGACGATATATATAGAATGCACCTTCAAATTGCCCCTCCAGATTACAGGGATACAAGCCGAATGTATAGTCTCTTGTTCTCAATAACCGAAGACTGATTCTGAGAGCATTAATGTCCCACACTTCTAGGCTACACCAGTACAAATGCTGAACTTGCATTATTTACGAGACATCTCTAGAGCAGAAATGCCCAACAAGGCCGAAAGGGAACAGAAAGTGTCTACCTAGCTGTCATTGTGGTGACACAAGGAATCTATAAAGGTATAGAGAGTTATTCTAGGGAACTGTTGGAATGGGGAGTCATTAAAGGGGTTTATGGTGATTAGTGATGGATGCAAGGTGGAAGCTAATTTAAAAGGAGGAGGCACTACCAGCTGGAAACCACTTGTGTATATTTCTACTTCCTAAATAAAAAAGTCTACACTTCTCAGTGTTCTCTGTATTCCAGTCCCACTGGGGGTGGGAGGACTATAAAAGTGATACGAATAACAGGTTGATAAGATGATAGAATAAATGAAATGGTAGGGGTAGGATTATGAAACATTTTGGAAATGAAATTAATTTTATTCAAGGACTGAATATGAGGAAGGGAGGATTATCTAGAATGATTCCGAAGTCTTGGAATGAGTAACTGGGTATAAGTTAGTAGCATCAGTTAATATTAAGAACACAGAAAATAAAATATTTGTTGTTGTTTGTTACAGTTATAATTTCATGGGGATAAGATCATTTTACTTTTGGACATGCTAAATTCAAAATACATGGGCATATGTCCGTATGAATTTTTAACTATAGTGCTATGCATTTAGGGTTGTAGCTTGGACTAGCAGTAGAGATTTGGAAGTCATTAAAATACCGTTATATTTCCTACTCAGATAGGACTTGTTAGAGAAATGTTTGATTCCAACTCTGGGACATTAAATGGTATAGTATAAACCTGGAACATATTGTCAATTCAGATAGCAAAGAACTACCAAAGTCCATGTGGGGCATGTCTAAAGGTCTCAGGAGCCAACTAGGAAAAATACCAAAGGCCAAAACTGGAGTATTTTTTAGCATAAAAAAAATAATTGTGAATGATTAAACATATCAGGCATGTAAATTTCTGAGGTCATAATATGTTAAAAAAAAAGCTAAAAAAGCTAAAAAAAGCTTGTTTCAATTGCAGTCTGTGAAGGAATGATTTACTGTTTCAAAAACTAGTGATTAATGGGAAAGAATCAAGCATTTATTCGTGCTTTTCCTATACAAATTGAACCACTGTATAACTAAATAGTAAAAAAGGTCCTTATTATAGAAATATACAGGTAAACAAATACAAAAGGAATGATAAAATTAAGGAACTTTTTTTGTAACTCCATTAAACTAATAGAGCAAGGTGTTGATTATCAGTACTTGCTAACAGAAAAGAAAAACAGAATCAAGCAGACCTTTATGTGTTTCCTGGTGGAAGAACGTAATACCACCTATAATTTTTTTTTGAAGAATTGAAACCTGAATTAGTTCAAGTCTAATTCTAATGGCAATTTACAGGAAATAGAGAGTAATGGAGTATGTTAAACTATGACATTGGGAAACACTAAGCAAAATTCAGACTGTAGGAAACTCTACAGAACAAATGACCTAGTTTCTTCAACAATTTGACTTCCAGGAAAAGAAGAAAACATAGAGGATGAGCATATGAATTAAAAGAAGGTTAAAAAAAAACTACCAGTCATAATATATCGAACGTCTTTGGATCCTAAATCAAAGTAACTATAAAATTAGACATTTATGAGACAATTGGGAATTTGTCCACTGACTGGATATTTGAAAGTGTGATATTATTATATTTTTATAATGATATTGTGATTTTTAAAATATATGTTCAGTTTTTTAAACATACGTACTGAATTATTTATGAATAAGGTAATATGTCTGTATTTGCTTCAGAATATTCTGAGAAGAGCAAAAGAGGATGAGGTTATGATTCGATAGTTGTTGAGGTTAGGAGAAGGTAGATGGAAGTTCAATATACTATTTTTTCTTTCTTGATGTATGCTTGAAGTGTGCATGTTAAAAAAATCATTAGAACACAAAAGGCCAAAAAGAACAGGTATATAAGTACTAGGTCAAGCACAAGTAAGAAAGAAAGAAAGAAAGAAAGAAAGAAAGAAAGAAAGAAAGAAAGAGGGAAAGAAAGGAAGAAGGAAAGAGAAAGAAAACAGTATTTAAGAGGTAGTGAACTTGGGCAAGCTTTTTTTTTTTCTTTTTCTTTTTTTTTTAAGATTTATTTATTTGTTTTAGAAAGTGAGAAAGTAAGCATGAGTGGGAGAGGCAGAGAGAATCTCAAGCCAGCTCTGTACTGAGCATGGAGCCAGATGCTGGGCTCAATCTCACAACCCGCGATCACAACCTGAGCCAAAACTGAGTCAGATGCTTAGCAGACTGTGCCATCCAGGGACCCCTGGGCAAGTTTTATAACATGAATAACTCTCAGTTCTTACATCCATAAAATGGTAGGTAATGATAGTATAAGTTTTATGAGACACACGAAATATGATAAAGAAAGTACCTATAAGCAAAGAGGACCTAGTTAAGTGTCAGTTCCCTTCTTAGAAGATGAGAATGCCAATTTTGTCTTTCTGTATGTGTACTTTTTTTTAAATGTTTTTTTATTATATTATGTTAGTCACCATACAGTACATCCCTGGTTTTTGATGTAAAGTTCGATGTTTCAATAGTTGCGTATAACACCCAGTGCACCATGCAATACGTGCCCCCTTACTACCCATCACCAGCCTATCCCATTCCCCCACCCCTCTCCCCTCTGAAGCCCTCAGTTTGTTTCTCAGAGTCATAGTCTCTCATGCTTCATTCCCCCTTCTGATCACCCCCCTTTCTTTATCCCTTTCTTCCCCTACCGATCTTCCTAGTTCTTATGTTCCATAGATGAGAGAAATCATATGATAATTGTCTTTCTCTGCTTGACTTATTTCACTTAGCATTATCTCCTCCAGTGCCATCCATGTTGCAGAAAATGTTGAGAACTCGTTCTTTCTGATAGCTGAGTAATATTCCATTGTATATATGGACCACAACTTCTTAATCCAGTCATCTGTTGAAGGGCATCTCGGCTCCTTCCACGATTTATCTATTGTGGACAATGCTGCTATGAACATTGGGGTGCATATGGCCCTTCTCTTCACTACGT
>NW_024426552.1:49099247-49099677 GCF_017311325.1 Ursus maritimus | reverse complement strand
GCAATTGCTGTTTAAAGCCTTGTCAATTTTTGCCATTCTAACTGGCGTAAGGTGGTATCTTAGTGTGGTTTTGATTTGAATTTCCCTGATGGCTAATGATTTTGAACATTTTTCATGCATCTGTTAGCCATTTGTATGTCTTCATTGGTTAAGTGTCTGTTCATATCTTCTGCTCATTTTATAATTTGATTATTTGTTTCCCGGGTATTGAGTTTGAGAAGTTGTTTGTAGATCTTGGATACTAATCTTTTATCTGTAGTGTCGTTTGCAAATATCTTCTCCCATTTCGTGGGCTGCCTCTTAGTTTTATTGATTGTTTCCTTGGCTGTGCAGAAGCTTGGCTGGTGATGGGTAGTAAGGAGGGCACGTATTGCATGGTGCACTGGGTGTTAAAAGCAAGTAATGAATCATGGAACTTTACATCAAAAAC